>NC_073270.2:5450000-6075000 GCF_029289425.2 Pan paniscus | reverse complement strand
TATCTTCACCTCCAGGAAGGCCTCACGGAGTTGGGGGAGAGGGGAGTCCCCGCAGCCAGCCCAGCGAGGCAGGAGGCCGTGCGCCACTCCCGAGAAGCTCCTTCCTGCGCCCCGGGGGAGCCACTTCAGTCAGACCCTGAGCCGGGACCCCGACCCGCCGACCCCTGACGCGCGCGCCGCGAAGGCCGGGCACCCGAGGGCCCTTCGCGCTACCCGGGCCCGGGGCCGCCGTCGGCTGCGACAAAGGGTCAGAGAACAAGACGACCCCTCTGCGCGCGTCCCCCGCAGGCCTCCCGGATGCGCCGCTGTCCCGGCCGCGCCCACCCCGACGCTGCCGCTACCTTGTCCTCGGGTGGCGCATCCGGCTCATGGGCCACCCTCTGCCTCAGCTCTGTCATCCTGGAAAAACCGGCCCGACGTCGCCGCGAGCTAGCAGCGAAGCCGCCAGAGCAGGCAGCTCGAAGCGGGCACGCGCGGACTCCCACGGCCGGCCCCGCCCCGCCCGGGAGGCGCGCGGATCCGAGCGGCTCACAATTCCCTTAGCAGCCCAGCAGCCAGCCCTGGAGCTCGGCCCCACCCAGTGCCGTCGCCGCCCTTTCACCCGGACCCAGCGGGGTCAGCCTTCCCTAGCCCCGACCCGAGAGCTCCCTCTCCCGGGAGCAGGGCTCGGAGCGAGTGCGCACGCGCAGCGCCACCATCACGGTCCGGAATATCCACCAATGGCGCAAATACGCCAGGGAGGCAGGGCGACGGGGGCGGGGCGGGGCGGAGCAGAGTCGAGAGGCGCGCATTGGACGGCAGCGTCAGGGGCGGGAAAAGGCGTGCGTTTCAGTGTGCGATTAGCCAATGGGAGCTCCCGCTTAACCGCGGATGGCCGGAGCCGGCCCCCTGGTTCTGGAGGTAACCGGTTACTGAGGGCGAGAAGCGCCACCCGGAGGCTCTAGCCTGACGAATGCTTGCTGACCTGGGCCAGAGCTCTTCCCTTACGCAAGTAAGTAGACGTTATTTAGGTCGAATGGAAAGGCCAGGTGAGCCGACCTGGTTAAGAGCATTGTATCACTTATCACATGATGAGAAATGAAACCCACACTTCAGTCTGCTTTGCTTTGCCAAGCGGTCGCTAGTACTTGTTGAGCACTAATTGTATACTAGGCACTGAGCTGAGTAATCGCTTTAGTTGGCTTATCTCGTTTAATCCACACATGGGTTGGAAGTGGGTATGATTTGAATTTTACAGTTAAGATCTTCCTCAGTGGTTTTTTTGTTTGTTTGTTTGTTTGTTTGTGACGGAGTCTCGCTCTGTCGCCCAGGCTGGAGTGCAGTGGCATGATCTCGACTCACTGCAACCTCTGCCTCCCGGGCTCAAACAATTCCAAGGTGCGCGCCACCACGCCTGGCTAACTTTTGTATTTTTAGTAGAGACGGGGTTTCACCATATTGGTCAGGCTGGTCTCGAACTCCTGACCTCAGGTGATCCGTCCGCCTCCGCCTTCCAAAGTGCTGGGATTACAGGCGTGAGCCACCGAGCCTGGCCCTTCCTCAGTTTTTCAAATTTGTCTTCTGGACTATGGAAAGACCTTTTTTGGGACAGAAGTGCTGTCTACTTTGTTAACTGTGCATCCTCTATGTCTTTGACACATCCATTGTAAGTACTTGTTGGATGGATTTAAAACTTTTAAAAGGACCTTAGCCAAGGTCTCCCAGCTAGAAAGTGCCTAGTAAGAATTAGAACACAAACAGGTTTGTTACCAGCCCACACTCTAACCACCATACTATACTGCCTGCCTGCATTTATTAATACTTGTGTTGCTCCAGCATTGCCTTTGGTATTTCCTGTTCTTTCTATTCACTGCCCTGTAAGTGATGTAAAACACATGTAACACTGGGTCCCCAACTTAAGCATATTGTAATCTCACAATGAGACACTTGCACACAAAAGAATTGCAATTTCGTTTTTTAAAAAAATATAATTTTACATTTTTCTTCTTTTCAATTTTTAAATTTTAGTTAATTTATTTCTCCTTTTTTTTAGAGACAGGGTCTCACTATGTTGCCCAGACTGGTCTTGAACTCCTGGGTTCAAGAGATCCTCCCGCCTAGGTCTCCCAAAGTGCTGGGATTACAGGCATGAGCTACCATGCCTGGCTAAAATTTCCTATTGGTAATTTTGACCTGAGCTGTGAGTTTTGGGGCAGGTAGTGAGAATTCTGAAAACAGCATTATATATTCCTGATTTCTATATGAGCATATGCCCGAGTAGCTTGGACTACAGGTGTGCAGCACCACACCCAGCTAACTTTTAAATTTTTGTGTAGCGATGAAGTCTCACTTTATTGCTCAGGCTGGTCTTAAACTCCTGGGCTCGAGCAATCCTCCCACATAGGCCTCCTAAAGTTCTGGGATTACAGGCATGAGCCACAGCACTCGAGCAAGATGATCTTCTAAGACAGGTGGAGATGTTAGTGTCTAGAACTTCACCTTCAGGGGCACGTAGGTATGAAAGGTCATATCTAAGTGAGTGTCATGTCAGTCCTTCTAGAAACTCAGCTGCTCCTTTTCAAATCCAGCCTAATAAAAGGAGGCTTGGAGAATCAATGCACATAAGTCAGAATTATAGAATGCACAGTATGATTACTAGGATGGATAACATCCTAAAATGTGGTCTGAACAAACTTCTCATCCATTACACTCAGCCCTCTCAGGTTAATGGAACTCAGATCAAGTATATTCCTGAAGTCAGTACTGGGTGACGAACAGGGGTCTGGTGGAAGTCATGCTAATAGGGCTTTAGGCCAGCTTTAGAGCCCTTCTCTCTCTCTCTTTTCGTTTTTTGTTTTTTTGTTTGTTTGTTTGTTTGTTTTTAGACAGAGTTTCCCTCTTGTTGCTCAGGCTGGAGTGCAATGGTGTGATCTCGGCTCACTGCAACCTCCGCCTCCCAGGTTCAAGCAATTCTCCTGTCTCAGCCTCCCGAGTAGCTGGGACTACAGGCGCCTGCCACCACAGCCGGCTAATTTTTGTATTTTTAGTAGAGACAGGGGTTTTAGGTCAGGCTGGTTTTGAACTCTTGACCTCAGGTGATCCGCCCACCTGGGCCTCCCAAAGTGCTGGGATTACAGGCGTCAGCCACTGCACCTGGCTCAAGAAACATTCTTAAGCATGCTTGGTCTTGGTAAATTCCCCTGATTTCTTCTGTAGGAAAAAACCCTAGAGATCGAATTTCTGTGTCAAAGAATAAGTAAAATTCTAAGGCTTTTGATACACATTTCTAAGTTTCCACCAGAAAAATTATACCAATGTATACTCCCACTTGCAATGTATTTAAGTGCCTACTTCCTTGAATCCTTCCTAACACACCAGGTGTTAACATGATTTTTATTAATTTGGTAGGTTAAAATTCTGTCTCCATTGAATTCACATTTCTTTGCTTATTAATGTGGCTAACAAACTTCACGTTTATGAAGACTAGGACTGGACAGTGGAGGCCAGATACCTCTGGCTTTTTGTTTAGATGAATAAATTTTCTATTTCTCTTAATCCATTCAAGTTGAGTTCTCTGTCACTGAAACCTAAACTATACTAACCAATATAATCCTTTGAGGCATACTGAAGTCTTAAAACTTGTATGGTCATTCATTATGTTTTATGGGTTTTTTTCTTATGTTTGGAAGCCCATAGGAAGATCTCATAAATATTTACCAAAATATTTTTCCATTTCTTATTGGGTCAAGATTTGAATTTGAATTCTTTACCTAGAATTCAGTGAATAATTATTAGGAAAAGTCTTTTTTTTTTTTTTTTCAAGATGGAGGTTTGCTCCGTCACCCAGGCTGGAGTACAGTGGCGCAATCTTGGTTCACTGCAACCTCTGCCTCCCGGGTTCAAGCAATTCTCCTGTGTCACCCTCCCTAGTATCTGGAATTACAGGTGTGCACCACCACGCCCAGCTAATTTTTGTATTTTTAGTAGAGACGGGGTTTCACCATGTTGGCCTGGCTGGTCTCGAACTCCTGACCTCAGATGATCCACCTACCTCAGCCTCCCAAAGTTCTGGGATTACAGGCATGAGCCACTGCGCCCATCCAGAAAAGTCTACAGCTTTTATTCTTTTCTAATAGTTTAACCAATTATCTGATCAAAATTTACTTCATTCTTTCTTCCACTGATCCAATAGTACCTTTACTAGATGTTAGAGTAGCCACTTAAAATGTAAATTGGGTCACATCAAAGATCTGCTGTTGACCACATTCCCTTGCACTTTTAGAGAGCCTACAAAGTCCTGCAAGAGCTCACCCCAGCCTCTCTGCAACCTCACCTTGCGCCACTCTTGCTTCAGACACATCAGTCTGAGTTCTACATCAAACTTGTCTGAATATATTCCAAGTATGCTGACCTTTATAATCATGCTATTCTCTCAGCCTAGAATGCTTTTTCCCAACTCTCCAAGCAGCTGTCTTCTCTGATAAGATGCTACCTCCTCAGAGAGGCCTTCTCTGACCACAGTCATAGGCATGTTTATGTCCTCATTTCAGTTTAACATAAAATTTACATAACTGTACACCTCTTTATCATTTCACACTTTTAGGAGGACATCACTTCTGTAATAGCAGAAATAAACAGATTGATGTACATGGTGGATCCCACATGGATAGAGTTTAATTGTCATTTACAATGTCTTCAAATCTATTACATGTAATTTGGCATTAAACCAAAATGTTATTATGTAAGCAGACAGAACTGAAACAGAGTAGTGGAGCATATGCATTTGTTTTTAGTGAAGCAAATGTTCCTCACTGGAGGAATGAACACATTCCACATTTTGCAAAGGAACTGAGATTTTAACGGACCCAAGAAAGGAAAATAACCACAAACAGATGATGCTGTATTATGTTTTGATATTGAGATGTATGCAAATGGGTAGTCCATCACACATAAAGCAAGAAAGTGCCAACATCAAAACTTACAAATGAGTAGCAGAGGCTTGCAAGAAATTCCAGAGACAATAGAATAGCACTATTGAAAAATACTGCATCATCAATACCCTTGACAACACAGAGTAGGATATTATACAGAAAAACAGCAGTATCAGCAACTAACTGAGTGGAGAAACAGTAGGAATGCCTTAACTAATGTAGCTTAAATTTTTTCATGTTTGCACAAGAGTAATATATAATAAGAATGTTTTTAAAGTCTAAAAGTTCTTTTAAAACAAAATAGACCCGGGCACGGTGGCTCATGCCTGTAATCCCAGCACTTTGGGAGGCCAAGGCAGGCAGATCACATGAGGTCAGGAGTTCAAGACCAACCTGGCCAACATGGCAAAACCCCGTCTCTACTAAAAATACAAAAATTAGCCAAGTGCGATGGCGCATGCCTATAATCCTAGCTATTCAGGAGGCTGAGGCATGAGAATTGCTTGAACCCAGGAGGCGGAGATTGCGGTTAGCCAAGATCACACCACTGCACTCCAGCCTGGGCGATAGAGTGAGACTCTGTCTCAAAAAAAAAAAAAAAGAAAAAGAAAAAGAAAAAGAAAAAAAAAAGAAATTCTAAGTGATAAAGCATTGTGTAACAGTTTGAGGCTGGGCACAGTGGCTCATGCCTGTAATCTCACACTTTGGGAGACCGATTGGGAAGATTGCTTGAGCCCAGGAGTTGGAGACCAGCCAGAGCGACATAGTGGGACCTTCTCTCTACAAAAACATTTAAAAATTAGCCAGGTACAGTGGTGCACCCCTGTAGTCCCAGCTATTTGGGAGGTGGCAAGAGGATCCCTCGAGCCTAGAAGTTGGAGGTGGCAGTGAGCAGTCATCTTGCCACTGCACTCCAGCCTGGGTATCAAAGGGAGACTCCCCTCTCTAGAAAATAATAAAAAAAAAAAGTTTGACAGTTTTCTTGCTTGTGCTACATAAAATAATGGTACATATTACAATTGAAGGCATCTTATAATAGAACTGCCCTTTCCTGTTCCCTTTCAAGGCTGACCCAGTGCATTAGGAGGCTGATACAGAAGGGTAAAGTTAAGTCTCCACAGAATCCAGGGAAGAGACTGTGAAACTCATCTTAGAACCTTGTATGGAGTCACAGCTGAACTAGAAAAAAAAAAAAAAAAAGGAAAGAAAGGCATTCCAGAGATAAAGAATAGACTAAGGAGAGGAGATATTTGAAGCCATAATGATTGAGAATATGTCAGACTTGAAATGAATCTTCAGTTCCCTCAACAAGACAAATAAAACTAAATCCATACCTAGATACATGGTAGAAAAACTAAAGAATTCTGCTGACCAAGGTATTAAAAGTAACTAAAGAGAAGTGGTGTAAAGAAAGCAAGAGAGAAACAACAAATCCTGTCCATCCTGTAACAGTTGAAAATCTCTGGCTGGGCGTGGTGGCTCACGCCTGTAATCCCAGCACTTTGAGAGGCCGAGGCAGGTGGATCACCTCAGGTCAGGTGTTCAAGACCAGCCTGGCCAACATGGTGAAACCCCGTCTCTACTGAAAAAATAATAATAATAATAATACAAAAATTAGCCGGGCGTGGTGGTAGCCACCTGTAATCCCACATACTCGGGAGGCTGAGGCAGGAGAATCACTTGAACCTGGGAGGCGGAGGTTGCAGTGAGCTGAGATCGCGCCACTGCACTCCAGCCTGGATGACAGAGCAGGACTCCATCTCAAAAAGAAAAGAAAAGAAAAGAAAAAATATTAAATGTGTACGCTCTTTGACTCAGCCGTATTACTTCAAGGAGTTGATATCACCAAAATTGCCTAAGTGCTCAAAGGTGTTTGTAGTTAAACAACAGGAGATTGATAAATTATGTTATATACATGTGATGCTATGTTTTAAAGAGGTACTGATATGAAAAAAGACGTACGTGGCATAAAATTAAATGTACTTTATTAAGTACTTTTCCAAGAGTTTACGGAATGAGTGCATTTTTTTAAAAAAGTGTATTCGAACTTTTAAAAAAGCTTTAAAAGCTTTATACAATGAACGATTGAGTGTTTATAAGAGCTGGCGGGGGAATGTTAAGAGGATGATAGGGAGCTAAGTTTAACAGAACAATTCACCTCTTTATCCTGTGACACTTAAGAGCGCATCAATTCTGTAATTGAAAAATAAAGTGCATATTTGCAGCAGCTGTACTCTTCAGGCTGCAAGGAGGCTTTTCCTCCCGGTAGGCTTGATTTGCATTTCACTTTCACTTTCGTGGCTGGAAACTTTCTACCCACGTAGTGGGAGGCTGAGGAGGCACCACAAAGCTGGGGCTTGACGAGCCGAGGCCGGGGCCTGATCCCCACATATGCCCGGACTTGTTCTGCGGCCGGGTTCAGGAGTCAAAGAGGCGGGGAGACCTGCGGGACGCTGCCCCGCCCTGCGCCCGCTTCCTCCAATGTATGCTCTAGGGGGCGGGCCTCGCGGGGAGCATGGACACGATTGGCCCTAAAGTCTTCCCCGCAAGGCCGTGGGCTGGACAGCGTGGTGACGTCGCAACGCGGCGCAGGGTGAGAGCGCGCGCTTGCGGACGCGGCGGCATTAAACGGTTGCAGGCGCCGCAGAGTGGTCGTTGTCTTTCTAGGTCTCAGCCTGTCGTCGCGACGTTCGCCCGCTCGCTCTGAGGCTCCTGAAGCCGAAACCAGCTAGACTTTCCTCCTTCCCGCCTGCCTGTAGCGGCGTTGTTGCCACTCCGCCACCATGTTCGAGGCGCGCCTGGTCCAGGGCTCCATCCTCAAGAAGGTGTTGGAGGCACTCAAGGACCTCATCAACGAGGCCTGCTGGGACATTAGCTCCAGCGGCGTAAACCTGCAGAGCATGGACTCGTCCCACGTCTCTTTGGTGCAGCTCACCCTGCGGTCTGAGGGCTTCGACACCTACCGCTGCGACCGCAACCTGGCCATGGGCGTGAACCTCACCAGGTGAGCCTCGCGGCGCCGGGAAGCCGGCCCCGGCCCGCCGGCACCTCCGGTGCTTGGCGGGAGCGCTTTCGAGCCTAGCCCTCATTGGCTGGCGTGGGCCATCCGCGCCTTCTCATTGGCCTTCCACGCAGCGGGGTGGGGCCCAGCTGAGCGCGCGGTTCGGAAAAGCCCGCGCTGGCTGCTGCGCGAACCTGCTTTTTCGCGCCAAAGTCACAAAGCGGGTGGTGGCGGGAAAATCAAGGGTTTTTCCGCAGTGCCAGGAACACTGCTCCAGGGCTCTTTGCTCACTAAATCCTGTCGGCCTTGAATGGACGCTTTAGTTGTGGCTTTTTTGTTTCTGAGACGGTCTCGGTGTGTTGCCCGGGCTGGTCTCCAACTTCTGGGCTCAAGCGATCCTCCCGGCTCAGTCGCGGTTGACTTTAAATGCTTTATAATGCCCTTGCGAGAAATGTGTCAGCCTGTCATCCTACTTAGTGGCAGGAGATTGTTTCTATCCAGAAGGGACACTGCGGGTGGTATTTTAGTATAAATACTGCCAGATGCATCCCAAAACGTCTGCATTAATAATGGCACCCTCCAGCAGTTCTGAGACGGCCTGATGGGTGAGAGTGGTGACCCCTTCTAACCGCGTTAGAAATACAGCCCTTCTGCAGATGGCGTTGATTTGAAACCACGTGTCTCCTGTCTTCTAGTATGTCCAAAATCCTCAAATGCGCCGGCAATGAAGATATCATTACACTAAGGGCCGAAGATAACGCGGATACCTTGGCGCTGGTATTTGAAGCACCAAGTAAGTCGTACCTTTTGACCGAGTTACGAAGCTACAGAAAATCAAAACTCTGTGTCAGTATTTCTCAAAAGCATCTGCTTTCTTTTGGTAGACCAGGAGAAAGTTTCAGACTATGAAATGAAGTTGATGGACTTAGATGTTGAACAACTTGGAATTCCAGTGAGTATCAGTTTCTCATTGTAGAGAGCGCTGTACACAGGCACGATGGTTATGCCATAGAATGTTTGTTTATTCTTACAGGCAGGGTCTTGGCTCTGTTGCCCAGGCTGGAGTGCAGCAGTGCCATATAGCTCTCTCTAACCTGGGATTCCCGGGCCCAAGCAGTCCTCTTGCCTTAGTCTCCGAAGTGGCTAGGAAGGACTACAGGCCTGTCCCACCACACCTGGCTAACTTTTCCATTTTTGTGTGTGGGCGTGGGGGCAGTCTTGCCCAGGCTGGTCTGGAACTCCTGGCCTCAAGTGATCCTCCTCCGTCAAGATATGTTAATATAATTTAAGCCTACTTCGTAACAACTTTTTCTAGAAATGTATCTACTGGGGCATGTTTCAGAGAGAGATTTTAGTATTTGGATAGTTGTTGTTTACCACAAGTCTGAAACTCACAGGTTAAATTTATTGTTTACTGCCAGTTGTCTATTTGCATTAACTTCCATGAACCTCTTTTAAAATTTGTTTCCTTCTAGAATGCTTGGTTTTTATTAAGTGGATTTTAAAGCTGTCTTGGAAGAAATTTATCCAGGTTAGGTTTATAAACACCAAAGGAGAGAAGAAATGTTTGAATGTTGAAAATGCCTAATATCATATTCTCGTTTTCTTTTAGAAAGTAGTTAGGCCTGCTTGCGCCATCATGATTTCTGTGCCATACTCTAATATTCTCTTACTTTATCCCTGGAGGATGAGGAGGAAGAGGCTCTTGTTCCCTGGATAGTGCGTTTAATAGCCATTTGTTTTTTTGAGTGGAGTTTGTTAAGAAATTACACAAGTCATATTTTAAAGTAATCAGAAAATATTGATTCTGAGTTGTTTAGATGTTGCCTTTTAAGAAAGTGAGGATGCCAAATCATTAAATTTCTAACAATTAACTTTTGGAAAATTTTTGTTCTTAATAGGAACAGGAGTACAGCTGTGTAGTAAAGATGCCTTCTGGTGAATTTGCACGTATATGCCGAGATCTCAGCCATATTGGAGATGCTGTTGTAATTTCCTGTGCAAAAGACGGAGTGAAATTTTCTGCAAGTGGAGAACTTGGAAATGGAAACATTAAATTGTCACAGACAAGTAATGTCGATAAAGAGGAGGAAGCTGTAAGTAGTTTTTAAGTAAAAAGAAAATAGTTTGAAGAGAATTATAATACTGCTTATTAGGTTAATTGCTAAAATTAAAAGTAGACAGAATTGGATCCCAAGTAATTTCTGAAAATTGAGATACTGTTGAAATCTGCAACTGATTTATAAGTGTCATCCAATTTAGAATTATATTTGCAAGAAGGGAATACAAATTCAGCACGTGTACATACCACAGAACAGTGGTTTATGTGGATCAAGTCCACACCGGCTCTTAAGGGTAGGATTGGGAAGTTAGGTGTATAACCTTTAGCTTTCTGGAGATACTTACTCTCTTACCAAATAATTGAGCATAGGACAGCAACTCAATAGAAGGATACGGTTAGGAGTAAAAGTCTACCTGTTAGGAGCGCTTATGTAATCCTAATATTAGCTTACATGTTGTGGGTCCAGTTGGTAGCCCATTTTAAAGGTGGAGAAGCAGGCTGAGCAACCTTAAGTGACAATTTAGCCAAAGTCACAGGCTGTAGGAATCAAAGGTTAAACAGGAAGGAGACTTCTCACTAAGGCTAGAAAGCAGACTCCATGCAACTTTGAGAGTACCTAGAGAGCCCTTGTTTAACCAAAATAGAAAGAACATGGCAAAACCCCATCTCTACTAAAAATATAAAAATTAGCCGGGTGTGGTGGCGCACACCTGTAATCCCAGCTACTTGGAATGCTGAGATGGGAGAATGACTTGAACCGAGGAGGCGGAGGTTGCTGTGAGCCCAGATCCTGCCACTCCCCTCCAGCCTGGGTGACAGAGCAAGATTCCATCTTAAACAAACAAAAAAAACTTGCTAACCTGGGCATAAATTAAAACTTTGTAAATCAAGGACAAAGGTCCTAACCTCATAACCTTGTTAGGATTAAATACGGTAGCATTAAAGAGCTTACCATATGCTGTGTCTGGCATATTATAAGCTTACAATAAATACTACATATTGCTCTCTTGTCCCTTGAATGGGTAGTCAACATTTAGTTTAAATAAAGGTAAAATTCAGTTGAAAGGTTTTTTTTAAATTAATAAAGTCTAGGAGCTGATTCTTTATCTGTTTCCTGAATCACATTTCCACTCCTGCCAACCTCGTTTTTTTTTTTCTTCTGTTTTTCTTTGTTTTTGAGACAGGGTCTTGCTCTGTCCACCCAGGCTGGAGTGCGGTGGTGCAGTCGGTTCACTACAGCCTCAAACTCCAGGGCTTAAGTGATCCTCCTGCCTCAGTTTCCCAAGTAGCTGGGACTACAGGTGTGTGCCAACACACCTAGCCTGGTTTCCCCTAATTTCATTTTCCCCCTTCCATTACAATCTATTTGTTGAAGAAATTAGATCATTTATTAAGTTTTCCAGAGTTTGGATTTTGCTGATTGCATTCCTGTGTATACATAAATTCCTCTACCCTGTGTGTCCTACAGACTGGTAGCTATAGCCCTGGAGCCTTGATATTCAGGGTGTTTTGTTTCGGGGGTGAGAGAGCAAGAATATAGGTGGTGGTGTGTGCCTCTAGTAGGAGGCACAGGGTGTCTGGATGTGTTTGCAATGTTAGCAGCTATAATAGTCATTGTCTAGATCCATTAAGTCATTAATTAGAGTTTGCAGAGCTGAAATTAATACGTTTTATTCACTTATTGGCTGCTTATTAGAAAAACTTCCATAAAGAAAAGCTTTCCCATGTTATATAATTTGGTTATCTAAATTATAGCTATAGGAAAGACAAGCTAGATAATCGAGTCTTTTGCTTTATGTATCAGTCTTCAAAATTTTCATAGCTCCCTCCAAAGTGACCAATAAAAGTGTTTGTGGGTTTTTATAAATATATAATGAGCTAATAGATTGCAACTTTCTTGATGTTTTTCAATGATGAATCTTTTGTTTTGTAGGTTACCATAGAGATGAATGAACCAGTTCAACTAACTTTTGCACTGAGGTACCTGAACTTCTTTACAAAAGCCACTCCACTCTCTTCAACGGTGACGCTCAGTATGTCTGCAGATGTACCCCTTGGTAAGATAATAAATTTGAACCTTGTTTTGTAAGTAGTCATATGTGTTACATACTCCTCAGTAATTAACCATCTTCCTGTCTTTCAGTTGTAGAGTATAAAATTGCTGATATGGGACACTTAAAATACTACTTGGCTCCCAAGATCGAGGATGAAGAAGGATCTTAGGCATTCTTAAAATTCAAGAAAATAAAACTAAGCTCTTTGAGAACTGCTTCTAAGATGCCAGCATATACTGAAGTCTTTTCTGTCACCAAATTTGTACCTCTAAGTACATATGTAGATATTGTTTTCTGTAAATAACCTATTTTTTTCTCTATTCTCTGCAATTTGTTTAAAGAATAAAGTCCAAAGTCAGATCTGGTCTAGTTAACCTAGAAGTATTTTTGTCTCTTAGAAATACTTGTGATTTTTATAATACAAAAGGGTCTTGACTCTAAATGCAGTTTTAAGGATTGTTTTTGAATTTAAATAAAGTTACTTGAATTTCAAACATCACAGGGCAGTGTCTTCATTTTGACCAGGACTGTTGGAAGTATCCTACAGAATTCCCAGCTACAGCTACCCTTTCGTTTAAATGGTTTTTCAGTTTAGAGCAGCCTGATGGAGAGCAAAAGGATTTCAAATATAGTAGGTTACTAGATATTTTAGGGGATTCACTTGTCAAACTTGTTATTCCAATTTGAGCTCAAGGAACAAGTGAGAGAGTAGTACAAATCCTGTGTATTTCATTTTACTTGGCAAAAATTAATACTCTTCTAAAGCTTAATGTACCCGAAGTCGTGTGGGCTTTATAAGATGTTAATGGAGTGTTTCTTTTTAGCCTGGGGAATCTTACAAGAGTCTTGGATGTTTCAGTAGAGCTGTAATGGGGCCCAAGGAGTATGGTTGTACAAAATTTCTCTAGTATAAGTATACTTTGCAACTTCACTCAAAGGATGAAGATGTCTTAAATTCCATGGATGTTGGATCCAACCAAGAAAGTGAAAAAGCCCTGAAGTTGTGAAGAAAGACTTAAAAACATTCCCACTAATAGCTACAAGTTCACTGTGTGCTGTGTATTAAGAATTTTTTGCCAGGCACAGTGCCTGACACCTGTAATCCCAGCACTTTGGGAGGTAGGCGGATCAACTAAAGTCAGGAGTTCGAGACCAGCCTGGTCAACATGGTGAAACCCCATTTCTACTAAAAATGCAAAAAAAAATTAGCCAGGCATGGTGGCGCATGCCTGTAGTCCCAGCTACTTGGGAGGCTGAGGCAGAAGAATCGCTTAAACCCAGGAGGTGGAGGTTGCAGTGAGCCGAGATCATGCCACTGCACTCCAGCCTGGTCAACAGAGTGAGACTCCATCTCAAAAAAAATTATTATTGGCTGGTTTAATAGTAGTAGGTTATCAGAACTTACTAACAGTATCACTAAAGTAGGTATACAACCCCTGCTGCTCAATTTGGCTTTAGGAAAAACATTTTTAAAAATTGCTTTATCATAATCCTTTTTTCCAGTGCATTTTTGTGTTTGGTAGATTAAATGACTGATTTCTTTCTTATATTACTTGGACTGAGTTCTAGTTACTGGACATGAGAATTAACCATGTCCAGTAGTAAGTTCATTTTCCTACAGTGTGCCTGTGAGTGGAGAAGGAAATAGGCTGCAAAAGAGCCCGATGGAACTTTGGGGTGGTGGATATATTTCCATCTAGATTGGTGATGGTTCTAGGACCGTATGTAGTTTCAGAGCTCATCTATTTGTACTTGTGTATAAATACTTTAATAAACCTAACTTTTAAAAAAGCTTCATTTGCCGCAAAATGTCCCTTGTGGGCAGGCCTTTTACCTGGACAAGCCCTAGAGATAAGCCCAAGTTTGTGGGGCTATTCAAGGGAAGTATAGTGGGGTGTTGACAGCACAGACAAGTGTGCTATTCAAAGGAAGTGTGGTAGTGGGGTGGTGACGGCGCGCGCCCATGGAAGGCTGGCGCCTTGCAGCGGATATCTGGCCGCTCTGACTGCTGGTCCTGAGGCTCGACGGACTCGGCTTCTGCCTCCCTGGGAAGCCACGGCGGTCTCTAGCGTGGCCCCTGTACTGAGGAGGGGAGAAACCACGTAGCCGGCTTGCCCTGGACCTGACTGTGACCCAGGCAGGTGAGGACCCTAGGTGCTCGCCCGCCACAGCGGAGGTAGCCGGCGGCAGGCACAGGTCGCGGCTGCTTAAACAAAACCCACGAAGAAGCATTCGGGCCGTGCAGCCCCGGAGTCCAGTGCCTCCTGCAGGTGACACTCGGTAAGGGTTAGCCCGGGAAGCTGGGTAAGGAGACAAACGCTTCCGGAGACGCAACTTCCGGCGCGCCTGTTTCCGGCACGCCACTTCCGGCGCACTGATCCCGCCTGGGGCCGGCTGAGTGGCACTTAAGCGGGCCATGCAGTGCAACCTTGGGCGCTGCCAACCCTGGGCGAGCTCTGGGTGTGCGGGCGGCCTGGCGCGGCGCTCCGGTAAGTCGTGTGTGCGGCGGGGCGGGGACAGAACCGTCCTCTCGGGCTCTGGGCGTGTCCGAGACCGCGCTCCCCGCCGAAATCAAGCTCCGAGTCATCCGTGTGGGGCATTCGTCCTCCCTGGCACAGTTGGCCTCTTTCCAGAAGCCCGTTTTGTTTGTTTTACGTCTAAATTCGCGTCGGTTCTTATTTCTCTCCCTGGCAAGGTCTGAGGACGGGTAGGAGAATAACGTATGTAGAGGCGCGTAATGCCAGGCACTGTGCCAAACGTTTTATGATGCTTTTAGAACTCTCGTAACATTCAGGTGCTGAGGGAGTTTGGGGGTAGCGGTGAGCTGGTAAAAAGCCTGTTGGGAACGAAGACTGATACTTTGAAAATGCTCGTTTTAATTTTTCCCCCCTTTTAGAATCCTCTTTGCCAAGAATAAACATTCGTCTCCCCTCTCCCTCACGCCCCTGCGATGTATTGTTTTGATGCGGATGTATGAACACTTAATGTCAGGGGACGTACTTTAAAAAAAAGTCTAACTGCAAGTTAGATGTGGTTAAATGCCCTCAAAAACCACACATACTGGTAGTTTGAACTTTCTTTTATAGAATTAAATGCAGCCGGGATCACAACATTAAAAACCCAGTATTTGACGCAGTTTGATCCAATCTTTTTTGAAAAGTATAGAGATTAACATTATGCTAATTTTTAAATACTTGATTTCTAGACCAGGATGTAATCAATAAAAAGGGACATTAATATTTAGCACCAATTATTTAATTATGCTAGTTATTTTACATTGACTGCAAGCCACGTAAAACAGTTTGTTAGGCCGGGCGCGCTGGCTCACGCCTGTAATCCCAGCACTTTGGGAGGCCGAGGCGGACGGATCAAAAGGTCAGGAGTTTGAGACCAGCCTGGCCAATATGGTGAAGCCCGTCTCTACTAAAAATAGAAAAATTAGCCGGGCGTGGTAGCAGGCGCCTGTAATCCCAGCCACTTGGGAGGCTGATGCAGGAGAATCGTTTGAACCCTGGAGGCGGAGGTTGCAGTGAGCTGAGATCGGGTCCCTAAACTCTAGCCTGGGTGACAGAGCGAGACTCCAAGACTCCGTCTCAAAAAAAAGAAAACACCAAAAAAAAAAAGAAAAACAATTTGTTATTTTTTGGAATTAGGTATGTACAAAGTACTTAGAACAGCTGGCATCTAACAAAGACTAGGTAAGTACTAACCACCATTATTGTCATGATGATAATGATGAATTTTAAAAATGCCATCCCAGAGAAAAACTAGTCCTTTTTTTATGTTGCCCTTATGCCCTTATTGAAATACTTAATTTTCTTTTTTTTTTTTAATTTTTTTATTTTTTTAGGTGGAGTCTAGTTCTGTCACCCAGGCTGGAGCCCAGTGGTGCGATCTCAGCTCACTGCAATTTCCGCCTCCCGGCTTTAAGCGATTCTTCTGCTTCAGCCTCCCGAGTAGCTGGGACTACAGGCACCCACCACCATGCCCGGCTAATTTTTGTATTTCTAGTAGAGACAGGGTTTCCCCATATTGGCCAGGCTGGTCTCGAACTCCTGACCTTGTGATCCATCTGCCTTGGCCTCCCAAAGTGCTAGGATTACAGGTGTGAGCCACTGCGCCTGGTCAGGTTTCTCTTTTTTAAAGATATGTTTTTGAATTTAGAATTTAAAAACCCTGACTAAAATATATTTACCCATTTTGATCATATAGCTTTGTTACTTTATGGAGGAAAAGTGGACAAATTTAAAAAAAATTTTTTTTTTTTTTTTTTTTTGACTCAGAGTCTCATTCTGTCGCCCAGGCTGGAGTGCAGTGGTGCAGTCTCGGCTCACTGTAACCTCCGTCTCCCAGGCTCAAGCGATTCTCGTGCCTCAGCCTTCCAAATAGCTGGGATTACAGGTGTGTGCCACTGCACCTGGCTAATTTTTGTAGTTTTAGTAGAAATGGGGTTTCACCATGTCGGCCAAGCTGGTCTCGAATTCCTGACCTCAGGTAACCCACCCACCTCAGCCTCCCAAAGTTCTGGGATTACAGGCGTGAGCTATCATGCCCGGCCTATTAATACAAATTGTCTTAATTTAAATGTTATGATTGTTCAAACTTACCCACTGTCTCTTAAACTAGTGACATAATAGCCATGATTTCATTACCGCTGTCTGCTTTGAATATTTTGAACAAGAAACCAGGTTGTTATTCCATTTTTTTCTTTCTTTATTTAAAATTTTTTGTAAGATATTATACCATATTCCATTTCTTAAGGTTGGTACAGAAGTAATTAGGAAAATGAAATCACTACTTTCAGTGCTTGGGATGGGACAGAGAGGTGGGCGCGTCTGGAGGCACTAGTATAGCCAGGCCTGTATCCAAATTTACAAGGGGCCCGGCGCAGTGGCCTGTAATCCCGGCACTTTGGAAGGCTGAGTTGGGCAGATCACTTGAGGTCAGAAGTTCGAGACCAGCCTAGCCAACGTGGTAAAACCCCATCTCTACTAAAAATACAAAAATTAGCCAGGCGTGGTGGCGCACGCCTGTAATCCCAGCTACTCAGGAGGCTGAGGCAGGAGGATTGCTTGAACCCAGGAGGCGGAGGCAGCAGTGAACGGAGATTGCGCCACTGCACTCCATCCTGGACAACAAAGTGAGACTATCGCAAAGGAAAAAAAAAAAAAAAACTGAGTTCGAGACCAGCCCGGCCACCATGGTGAAAACCAGTCGTTACTTAAAAAATACAAAAATTAACTAGGCATGGTGGTGCATAGCTATAATCCCAACTACTCGGGAGGCTGAGGCAGGAGAATCGTTTGAACCTGGGAGGCGGTGGTTGTAGTGAGCTGAGATCAACCCACTGCACTTTAGCCTGGGTGACAAAGCAAGACACCGTCTCCAAAAAAAAAAAACAAACAACAACAACAAAAAAACCCCACAAATTTACGGCAAGAAACTTTACAGATCTTTTGCGTTAAAAGGTTGATCTCTATCGAGGGGAAATAGGCAAAATGCTGATGTGAGTGTATTCCATTCCCTGCCCTCTTCTCCCTCCCTGTCAAACAAGAGAATCATTTGAGTATATGCTCCTCTTGCTTTTTCTTAAGAGCGGGAGCAGGGGACAGGCCATGCTGTGGTGTCAGGTGGACCTAGATTTAAGTCCCCATTATTCTACCTAGTCTCTATGTGACTTTGGAAAAATTAAAAGTCAGGGAATCTTGGTGGCAAAATAAACTGGAATGTGATTCTTGGTGAGTGTCTTCACTGTCATTCTACAAGGACAGACCAGACTAGATATTTAATACATAGTGAGAATCTTTTCACTGTGTCAGAGGCATATCTGGTTTTCCATATGCATATGCCTCTGACACAATGAAAATTTAGCAGTGAAGTGTAAATTGCCCATTGCTAGTCTGACATGGCAGCCCAGAACTCCAGTGCACAGCATCTAATAATCCTGAACTCATTGGCTATAATGCACCATTGTCATCTACAGACAATAACGGGTTTTTTGTTTTTAAACTGTAGCTGTGTCAGCGTGTTATGATGCCGTCCCGTACCAACCTGGCTACCGGAATCCCCAGTAGTAAAGTGAAATATTCAAGGCTCTCCAGCACAGACGATGGCTACATTGACCTTCAGGTAAATGCAGAAGAGAACTGACAAGACTGACTGGCTGTGTTTCTGTTGAGTTAGCAGGAAGACCTTCCAGATGGAGATTTTGCTAACTGTCCTTGGGGATTAGAGGGAGCAAAAAGAAGAAAACTCAGCTCTGAGACCCTTTCAGCCATAATCGCAGAAGAGGGCCGTGGCAGGGTAGTTTCAAACCAATTCCAGTATTGTCCATTTCTAAGAATTTTTAGTTGTAACGCCAGAGCCTTGTAGTTAACAGGTTTTATTTACTTTATTCAGAAACTAATCAGATTGTGTTTTGTTAAGTGGAGTTTTTTGTTGTTGTTTTTTTTTAAGGAACTTTAAAATTTTTGTTAGGTGGAATTTTTTTTATCACTGTTTATTTACACTTTAGTCAAAGCCAGTTCACCTTTTAAGGGAGAAACTTATTACTAAAGCCAGCAGATTGTGGGAATCTTCCTTCTTTCCTGATGTCATGAGATCCAATTTATTAAAGGTATTCTTTGTGATAAATAGTAAGTAAAACACAGTATTTATTAAGTTTGTATCCTACCCTAACCATTTATAAACTAGTCAATACTACAGCATCTCCTTTTGCGCACTTCCCCTTACGATAGAATGTTCTAGGTGGAACTAGGGCCAACGAGGAAGTAGCAGGAAACCATCCTTTATAAATAAATAAATTACTCTTTGGACCCACATTTGAAGGAGAGATAAAAATAGATCTGGAAAGATCTGGGAAGCTTCCAGCCACTTAGGTCAGATACAACCATGAGCCAAACCTTGGAAAATTTGTCTCTGAATCTTAACCTTGAATTGAATTTGTTCATAAGGCAGGTTTACTTGCTATGTGGAACAAACAACTAATCATTTGGAATAAGCTGAAATTGTCTTCTTTTCCTTTTTTTTTTTTTTTTTTTGGAGACGGAGTTTTAGTCTTGTTGCCCAGGCTGAAGTGCAGTGGCGCAACCTTGGCTCACTGCAACCTCTGCCTCCCAGGTTCAAGCGATTCTCCTGCCTCAGCCTCCCAAGTAGCTGGGATTACAGGCATGCGCCACCATGCCCAGCTAATTTTGTATTTTTAGTAGAGACAGTGTTTCTCCATGTTGGTCAGGCTGGTCTTGAACTCCTGACCTCAGGTGATCATCCTGCCTCGGCCTCCCCAAGTGCTGGGATTATAGGCGTGAGCCACCTTGCCCAGCCTCTTGTTTTGTTTTGTTTTGTTTTTAAGATGTAGTCTTGCTCTGTTGCCCAGGCTGGACTGCAGTGGTACAATCCTGGCTCACTGCAACCTCCCCCTCCTGGTTCAAGTGATTCTTGTACCTCAGCCGCCCTAGTAGCTGAGGGATTACAGGCATGCACCACCATGCCTGGCCAATTTTCGTATTTTTAGTATAGATGGGGTTTCGCCATGTTGGCCAGTCTGGTCTCGAACTCTTAACCTCCAGTGATTCACCCACTTCGGCCTCCCAAAGCGCTGGAATTACAGGCGTGAGTCACCGCGCCCAGCCTTTTTTTTTTTTTTTTCTTTTTTTTTTTTTTGAGACAGGGTCTTGCTCTTTTGCCCAGGCTTGGGTACAGTGGCACAATCAAGACTCACTGTAACCTTGACCTTCTGGGCTCAAATAGTCTTCTCACCTCTGCCTCCTGAATAGCTGGGACCACAAGCATGTGCCACCACACCCAGCTAATTTTAAAATTTTTTGTAGAGACAGGATCTCTGAAATCCCCATAAGTTAGTACAGCCATCTGTGTGCCAGGCAGTTAATAAATATATGTCTAACAAATGAATGACTGTAAAGTCATTTCTGTTTTTGTTTTAAAGGAAAGTTTCTTATGATACAATGAATGATTTATGGAATGAGATTCGAACTAGAGTGAATGACATTCCTCTGAGATTCCTTTGAGTAACTGTGAGAGCAATAACTAGAGCTTCATCTCTTGCCAGTCCCTTTTATTTCTCAGAGCTGCACTGGGTGGTAGGACATACTTAAGACACATAAAGCATCTAGTTTGGTTCTTAATTACCCTTCTGTTTTTGTTGTTGTTGTATTTGAAACAGGCTCTGGCTCTGTCACCCAGGCTGGAGTGCAGTGGTGCAATCTCAACTCGCTGCCTCTTCACCTCCTGGGCTCAAGCCATCCTCCCACCTCAGCCTCCCAAGTAGCTGGGACTGCAGGCACATGCCACCACGCCCGGCTACTTTTTGTATTTTTTGTAGAGACGAGGTTTTACCATGTTGCTCAGGCTGGTCTCAAACTCCTGAACTCAAGTGATCCGCCTGCCTCAGCCTCCCACATTGCTGGGATTACAGGTGTGAGCTCTCCTCCCTGTTTTAAAGTGTTTGAGACTGGGCTTGATGGCTTATACCTGTAATCCCAGCACTTTGGGAGGCAGAGGTGGAAGGATTCTCTTGAGCCCAGGAGTTGGAGACCACCCTGGGCACCATAGTGAGACCTCGTCTCTACAGAAAAATTTAAAAATTAGCTGGGCATGGTGGCGTATACTTGTAGTCCCAGCTACTTGAGAGGATGAGGCAAGAGAATTGCTTGAGCCCAGGAGTTCGAGGCTGCAATGAGCTGTAATTGCACCACTGCACTCCAGCCTGGGTGATAGAGCAAGACTCTGTCTCTAAAATCATAAAAATTAGGCCGGGCGCGGTGGCTCATGCCTGTAATCCCAGCACTTTGGGAGGCCGAGGCGGGCGGATCACCTGAGGTCAGGAGTTCAAGCCCAGCCAGGTCAACAAGGTGAAACCCTGTCTCTACTAAAAATACCAAAAAAATTAGCCGGGTGTAGTGGCGGGCACCTGTAACCCCAGCTGCTCAGGAGGCTGAGACAGGAGAATCACTTGAATCCAGGAGGCAGAGGTTGCAGTGAGCCAAGATCGCGCCATTGCTCTCCAGCCTGGGCAACAAGAACGAAACTCCATCTCAAAACAAACAAACAAAAACATAAAAATTACAAATAATTAATTAAATGTTTGAACCCAGGTATTTGCATTAATGTTCTTCATTGTCTTTTTCATCTCTGTTTCTCTTCCAGTTTAAGAAAACCCCTCCTAAGATCCCTTATAAGGCCATCGCACTTGCCACTGTGCTGTTTTTGATTGGCGCCTTTCTCATTATTATAGGCTCCCTCCTGCTGTCAGGCTACATCAGCAAAGGGGTAAGCTGACGGGCATGTGGGAATAAGCTGTGAGATTTTTAAAATGTTAGCCAAGGCTCTAGTGTGCGTGTGTGTGTGTGTGTGTGTGTGTGTGTGTGTGTGTGTGTCCATGTCCATCCCAGTGGTCTATTTTTTTTGAGACAGGGTCTTGCTCTGTCATCCAAGCTAGAGTGCAGTGGCACAACCTTTACCTCCCTGGGCTCAAGCGATCCTCCCACCTCAGCCTCCCGAGTAGCTGGGACTACACGTGTGTGCCACCACACCCAGCTAATTTTATTTTTTATTTATTTATTTTTGTTTGTTTTATTTTGTATAGAGACAGGGTTTCACTATGTTGCCCAGGCTGATCTCTAACTCCTGAGGTCAAGCAGTCTGCCTGCCTCAGCCTTCCAAAGTGCTGGGATTGCAGGTGTGAACCATTGCCCCTGGCCAATTTTCTTTCCAATTTTTACGGGTACATAGTAGGTGTATATACTTAGGGGATACATGAGGTATTTTGATACAGCCATGCATTCATAATAATCACATCAGGCTAAATGGGGTATCCATCCCCTCAAGCATTCATCATTTGTATTACATTCCAATTATACTTTTATTTATTTATTTATTTTGAGACAGAGTCAGGCTGGAGTGCAGTGGCATAATATCGGCTAACTGCAACCTCCGCCTCCCAGGTTCATGCTATTCTTGTGCCTCAGCCTCCCGAGTAGCTGGAATTACAGACATGCGCCACCGCACCCGGCTAATGTTGGTATTTTTAGTAGAGATGGGGTTTCGCCATGTTGACCAGGCTGGCCTCCAAAGTGTTGGGATTACAGGCATGAACCACTGCGCCTGGCCTATTTTTTAGTTATATATATACATATACACATACATACATACATACATATATATATATTTTGGAGACAGAGTCTTGTTCTGTCACCCAGGCTGGAGTGCAGTGGCAGGATCTCAGCTCACTGTAACCTCCGGCTCCTGGGTTCAAGTGATTCTCCTGCCTCAGCCTCCTGAGTTAGCTGGGACTACGGTGGCAAGCCAGCACACTTGGCTTATTTTTGTATTTTTAGTAGAGATGGGTTTTTGCCATGTTGGCCAGGCTGGTCACGAACTCCTGACCTCAAGCGGCCTGCCCGCCTGGGCCTCCTAAAGTGCTGGGATTACAGGCGTGAGCTACCACGTCCAGCCTTAGTTATTATATTTTTACATGTACAATAAATTATTCTCTAGTCACTTTGTGCTATCAAATACTAGAGCTTATTCGTTCTATGTAACTGTATTTTGTACCCGTTAACCTTCCCCATTCCACCCTACCTTTCCCAGCCTTTGGTAGCCATCATTCTACAATATCCATGAGTTCAATTGTTTTAATTTCTAGTTCCCGCAAATGAGTGAGAACATGGAAAGTGTGTCTTTCTGTGCCTGGCTTATTTCACTTAACATAACGTTCTCCAGTTTCATCCATGTTGTTGCAAGTGACAGGATCTCATTCTTTTTAGTGGCTGAATAGTACTCCATTGCATATATGTACTGTATTTTCTTTATTCACTTGTCTGTTGAAGAACACTTTGGTTGCTTCCAGAGCTTGGCTGTTGTGAATAGTGCTGTCATAAATATGGAAGTGCAGATATCTCTTTGATAAACTGATTTCCTTTCTTTTGGGTATAACCTAGCTGTGATTGCTGGATCATATGGTAGTTCTATTTCATACTGTTCTCCATAGTGGCTATACTAATTTACATTCCCATCAACATTGTATGAGGGTTCCCTTTTCTCCACATCCTCGCTAGCATTTGTTATTGCCGTTTTTTTGGATAAAAGCCATTTTGGCTGGGTGCAGTGGCTCACGCCTGTAGTCCCAGCACTTTTGGAGGCCGAGGCAGGAGGATCACTTGAGCCCAGGAGTTCGAGACCAGCCTGGGCAACATAGTGAGACCTTGTGTCTATATTTTTTAAAAAGCCATTTTAACTAGGATGAGATGATATCTCATTGTAGTCTTGATTTGCATTTCTTTGATCAATGATGTTAAGCACTTTTTCATATACCTATTTGCCATTTGTATGTCTTCTTTTGAGAAATGCCCATTTTTGATTGGATTATTAGATTTTTTTCCTACAGAGTTTGAGCTCCTTATATATTCTGGTTATTAATTCCTTGTCAGATGGATACTTTGCATATATTTTTTCCCATTCTGTGGGTCGTCTCTTCACTTTGTTGATTGTTTCCTTTGCTGTACAGAAGCTTTTTAACCCGATGTGATCTCATTTATCTGTTTTTGCTTTGGTTGCTTGTGCTTTTGGGGGCATTACTCAAGAAATCTTTGCCCAGTCCAGCATCCTGGAGAGTTTCCCCCATGTTTTCTTATAGTAGTTTCATAGTTTTAGGTCTTACATTTAAGTGTTTAATCCATTCTCATTTGATTTTTGTATATGCAAGAGATTTGAGGGGTCTAGTTTCATTCTTCGGCATATGGATATCCAGTTTTCCTAATACCATTTATTGAAAAGACTGGTTCTTTCCCCAGTGTATGTTTTTTTGTTTTTTGTTTTTTTTGTTTGTTTTTTTTTTTTTTTTTGAGACAGAATCTCACTGTGTCATCCAGGCTGGAGTGCAGTGGCACCATCTCGGCTCACTGCAACCTCAGCCTCCCAAATAACTGGGACCACAGGCATGTGCCACCACACTTGGTTAATTTTTTTTTCATTTTTTGTATAGATGAGGTTTTGCCGTGTTGCCCAGGCTGATCTCCAACTCCTAGACTCAAGCAGTCCAGGAGTAGAGTGGTGTGATCACAGCTCTCTGCAACCTCGATCTTCAGGGCTCAGTCGATCCTCCCACCTCAGCTTCCCAAGTAGCTGGAGTTACAGGTGTGAGTCACCATACCTAGCTAATTTTTTTGTTTGTTTGGTAGAGATGAGATCTCATTATGTTGCCCAGGCTGGTCTTAAACTCCTAGGCTCAAGCAATCCTCCTGCCTCAGCCTCCCAAAGTGCTGGAATTACAGGCTTTAGCCACTGCACCCCTCTGACTGTGTTCCCCGTTGTGTGTTAATTATGGTCAGTGTGAGGCCCACCCTAGCCTCCCAAAGTACTGGGATTACAGGCGTGAGCCACCACACCCAGTGGATGTAGAATTTTATCAAATGCTTTTCTAGCATCGATTGAAATAATCATATGGTTTTTGTCCTTCATTCTGCTGATACGATTTTATCACATCGATTGGTTTGTATAAGTTGAACCATCCTTGCCTCTCTGGGATAAATCCCACTTGGTCCTGATGAATGATCTTTTTAACGTATTGTTGAATTCAGTTTGCTAGTATTATCCTCCTTATTGAGGATTTTTGCATCAATGTTCATCAGGGATATTGGCCTATTTTTCTTTTTTCGATGTGTCTTTGCCTAGTTTTGGTATCAGGGTAAAACTGGCCTAGTAGAATCAGTTTGGAAGTATTCTCTCCATGTCTGTTCAGAATAGTTTCAGTAGGATTAGTATTCTTTTTTTTTTTTTTTTTTTTTTGAGACAGGGTCTCATCTGTCATGCAGGCGTAGTGCAGTGGTGCGATCTCAGCTCACTGCAACCTTTGCCTCCCCGGCTTATGTGATCCTGCCACCTCAGCCTCACTAGCAACTGGGACCACAGGCATATACCACCATGCCCATCTAATTTTTGTATTTTTTGTCAAGACAGGATTTTACCATGTTGACCAGGCTGGTCTTGAAATCCTGAGCTCAAGCAATCTGCCTGCCTTGGCCTCCCAAAGTGCTGGGATTACAGGAGTGAACCACCATGCCCAGCCAAGTATTAATTCTTTAACTGGTATAATTCAGCAGTGAAACCATCTAGTCCCAGGCTTCTCTTTGCTAAGAGACTTTTTATTATGGCCTTAATCTCATTACTCTTTGTCTATTCGGGTTTTAGATTTTTTTCATGGTTCAATCTTTGTTTTTATATTCATGTCTGGTACAGCAGATTCCAGCAGAAAAACCAAAAAGATTTTCTTTTACATTTTGTTATCTGTTGGCAAAACATGTTTTTCTTCCTTTGAGCAACAGTAAACTTCCATAGTTCCTATAAGGGAGGTGGTGGCAGGTAGGCAAACTTGGCCTCTGAGATATTAGACAGTTTGCCCTGTCATAGTTTGGAACAACATGGCTGAGCCTGGCATACAGGAGTCCTGATTGGTAAAGGGCTGTAGCTGGAGCAGCATGCTGTCATTGTAGCTGTGCAGTGCCATGGACATACTGTCAGTATTTGGAGAGAAATAGCAATTCTGTTATATGTGTGGGGTCACTGTGCCTCATAAGTCAGTTCCTTCTTACAGTAGGTTTGGTTGGAGTTCCTGTTGAGCTTCAATATGAAACCTTAGAAACCTAAAGTAGTTGGTGGTTCTTTCTCATGGGCTGTCCCCACATACACAGTGTCCAAGTTGTCTTGAACCAATTCTGACTATAATTAACACACAACAGGGAACACAGCCAGCCAGGTGCAGTGGCTCAAGCCTATAATTCTAGCATTTTGGGAGGCTGAGGCAGGAGGATTGCTTGAGCCCCAGAGTTCGAGACCAGCCTGGGCAACATAGCGAGACCTCATCTCTACCAAACAAACAAATGTACAAAATGAGCCGGGTATGGTGACTCACACCTGTAACTCCAGCTACTTGGAGGCTGAGGTGGGAGGATCACTTGAGCCTGGGAAGTCGAGGTTGCAGTGAGCTGTAATCACACCACTGTACTCCAGCCCGAGCAACAGAGCAAGACTCTTACCTCAAAAAAAAAAAAGAAAAAAGAGAAAGAAAAGAAAACCTGAAAGGCTGAGAAAAACACAGAGTTTATTGTAGTGGTATCTGTACAATTACAAAAGGTGAAAAACAACCGAAGTGTCCAGCAGCTGTATGTGGGGCAGTTAAGTAAAACTGTGGTATGTCCATTTCGGTGGAATGTTACACATCCTTACAGTTTAAATGTATGAAAAGGTTTTAATAATATTGGCCACAGGACACAGAGTATGGTGTGTTCACAACTAAGAGCTTTAAAAAAAGGAAAAGAAGCCAAAATATCTGGATGAGAATGGGTCATTTTTTTCTTTATAATTGTTAGTACTTTGTAGTTTTTCTTCAATTTATAATCAGGAGGAAACCTTTTCCCTTGGTGGTATACAACTCAAAGAAAATGTACTGAAGAGTATAAAATACTGATCTAAGGATTAGGTCTGTGACGTTTTATTTTAAAATGTGTAACTCTTACGGTACTAATGTGTTTGCCTCCTTCTGCCACCAGGGGGCAGACCGGGCCGTTCCAGTCCTGATCATTGGCATTCTGGTGTTCCTACCCGGATTTTACCACCTGCGCATCGCTTACTATGCATCCAAAGGCTACCGTGGTTACTCCTATGATGACATTCCAGACTTTGATGACTAGCACCCACCCCATAGCTGAGGAGGAGTCACAGTGGAACTGTCCCAGCTTTAAGATATCTAGCAGAAACTATAGCTGAGGACTAAGGAATTCTGCAGCTTGCAGATGTTTAAGAAAATAATGGCCAGATTTTTTGGGTCCTTCCCAAAGATGTTAAGTGAACCTACAGTTAGCTAATTAGGACAAGCTCTATTTTTCATCCCTTGGCCCTGACAAGTTTTTCCACAGGAATATGTATCATGGAAGAATAGAGGTTACTCTGTAATGGAAAAGTGTTGCCTGCCACCACCCTCTGTAGAGCTGAGCATTTCTTTTCAATAGTCTTCATTGCCAATTTGTTCTTGTAGCAAATGGAACAATGTAGTATGGCTAATTTCTTATTATTACGTAATTTATTTTAAAAATATCTGAGTATATTATCCTGTACACTTATCCCTACCTTCATGTTCCAGTGGAAGACCTTAGTAAAATCAAAGATCAGTGAGTTCATCTGTAATATTTTTTTTACTTGCTTTCTTACTGACAGCAACCAGGAATTTTTTTATCCTGCAGAGCAAGTTTTCAAAATGTAAATACTTCCTCTGTTTAACAGTCCTTGGCCCATTCTGATCCAGTTCACCAGTAGGTTGGACAGCATATAATTTGCATCATTTTGTCCCTTGTAAATCAAGATGTTCTGCAGATTATTCCTTTAACGGCTGGACTTTTGGCTGTTTCCCAATGAAACATGTAGTGGTTATTATTTAGAGTTTATAGCCGTATTGCTAGCACCTTGTAGTATATCATCATTCTGCTCATGATTCCAAGGATCAGCCTGGATGCCTAGAGGACTAGATCGCCTTAGTTTGATTCTATTTTTTAGCTTGCAAAAAGTGACTTATATTCCAAAGAAATTAAAATGTTAAAATCCAAATCCTAGAAATAAAATGAGTTAACTTCAAACATTTCAGAAAACTTTTAATGATTTTATGATATCTTTAATCCCAGTACCTAGATCTACCTTAGTTTCTAGGTAGCTGGCATTGTGGGTCACACTCAACTTTCCCTAACTCTGAGGTTATGGACTTGGGCAACTGGAAGCCTGGACATGGCATCAGCTGAGTTGCAAGGCTGTGGGAAGAGCAAGTTTTAGATGTCTACTCAATATCCAAGTGGAGCTGTTGAGGAGGCAGTTGCGATGCATGTGTGTGTCTAGAGTTTAAGAGTGGGTCTTGGATGGAAATAGAAATTTGGGAGTCAGCATTTGGACAGTATCTTAAAAGCTAGAGGGCTGTTTGAGATCACCAGTAGAGTGAGTGTAGTTGGAGGAAAAAAAAAAAAAACTCAGGAAGTGAGGGACAAAGAGAGGGTGACCTGAAGCAACCTCCAAGATTAGGAACTTTTGGTAATGGGAATGTTGACTGGGGAGTCCAGTAATCTAGAGTGCCTGAGCCTTGACAGTGAATATGTGAGGTGATACATAAAGCTTTATCTTGGAGAGTGGTTGCCAAGCAAAGCTCAGATCAGAAGGTTTTGGCCAACCAAATGATTTGGTTTTTTTTATTTATTATTTATTTATTTATTTTGAGACAGAGTCTTGCTCTACTGCCCAGGCTGGAGTGCAGTGGCACAGTCATTTCTCACTGCAGCCTTGAATTCCTGGGCTCAAGTGATCTTCCCACCTTTGCCTCCAAAAGTGTTGGGATTATAGGCATGAGCTACTGAGCCTGGCCTATTCGGTTCTTTTTTAAAAAGTTGATGCTGCTGGTCAAAAAAAATAAACAGAAGGGTATAAAGTGAAAAGTAAACATTTGGGCATGGAGTGGAGAGTGTACATTCACTCCAGCTTACCTCTCAGGATTTTCCAAATAAATTTCTTAATATACCCTTCCTGAAATGCTCTAAGCACATAAATATATATCTGGTTTTTAAAACTTGGGCTCCCATTGTATGGCTCTATAATTCCCCCCCCCCCCAGTTCTATTTTGTATATCTTTCCATATCCATGGAGATCAGTCATATTCTTGTTAATGCACATTATAAGTGTAGTTTTTCATACTATGCATTTAGTGGTCATAGGATCAGAGCAGAAATCAACCAACTTCCTACCTGGGGTAGGAATCTCCTCCAGAGTCCCCTGAGGAATGACCTTTGCTGCTCTGTTTGAACATTCACACTTGTAATCTCATTCCAGCTGTCATTGTTACAGAAGTATCATTTATGAAGCCAAAATCAGACTCCCTGCAACTTCTGTGTTTTGACCATAGTTGTATTATTTGGTGTTTTATAGAAAAGACCTAAACCTCTACGGCCGTACTACCCTGAATGCTCCCGACCTCATCTGATCTTGGAAGCTAAGCCAGGTCAGGCCTGGTTAGTACTCGGGCGGGAGAAAAGATCTAAACCTCCATAATAATGTTGAACATTTCTTGACCCCTTTGCCAGATATTCTGCCAAATACTTTCATTACATATCTCATTTTAATCCTTAGAAAAATCCTGAGTTAGCTGGGCACAGTGGCTCATGCCTGTAATCCCCGTACTTTGGGAGCCCGAGGCGGGCGGATCACCTGAGTTTGGGAGTTTGACCGTTCTGACCAACATGGAGAAACCCCATCTCTACTAAAAATACAAAATTAGTTGGGCGTGGTGACACATGCCTGTAATCCCAGCTACTTGGGAGGCTAAGGCAGGAGAATTGCTTGAACCCGGCAGGCTAAGGTTGCGGTGAGCCAAGATCGCACCACTGCACTCCAGCCTGGGCAACAAAGCCAGACTCCGTCTCAAAAAAAAGAAAAAAAAATCCTGAGTTAGATAAGATTCTTAGGTAGGAAGTAGGTGAGATATTTGGGATTAAACCCTGGGCCTGGTACGGTGGCTCACGCCTGTAATCCCAGCACTTTGGGAGGCCGAGGTGGGTGGATCACTTGAGGTCAGGAGTTCAAGATCAGCCTGGCCTAAAAATACAAAAATTAGCTGGGTGTGGTGGCGGGCACCTATATCCCAGCTACTCAGGAGGCTGAGGCAGGAGAATCACTAGAACCCGGGAGGTGGAGGTTGCAGTGAGCCTAGATCACACCACTGCACTCCAGATGGTGACAGAGTGAGACTCCGTCTGAAAAAAATAATAAAACTAAAAAAAATAATAAGGCAAAGCCTGAATTCCCTTTACCAGATTGACAGCCAAATGCTTTTAGGTACTGGGCCAGTGAAGAAATGGGGGAGGTGGGTATGGACAGTAGAAGTAGTTGGGGAACCGTGGTCAGTTGTCAGATGTATATTTTACCTGAAAGTAACCTCCTCCCCACTCCAAAGTGTTGACCAGACTATATATCCTAACTTTTTTAAAGGATGTTCTTATTTGCAACAACTCTTATGCCTCCTGTTAGTCATTTCCAAGGCTAAAAACCCTCTCCAGTCGCTTCAGCTATTCTGCATATGATGGAAATTTCAGATCCGTTGCCACTCTGGTGGGTCTCTTGGTTGAGCTTCACGTGGTCATACCAGAGGCACTTCTGTTCTGCCAGGAATTGTGAGGTGCTGGAGGTACAACAGGAAAATATAGGACTTGGGTAGTGAGGAGCACAGGTTGCAAACTAGCAGCCACATGTTGGCCTGCGTTTGAGGATTTATTTTTTTAATTGTTCCATTTTATTTTCTGACCACCTATCCCCAAGTTCTTTTCGTTTCTAAAAAGGGAAATGTTCACATGATCTTGATTTTGGACTTGAAAAATCAGGTAGTCCTTCATTGCAGAGAGGCTCCAGCCAACTGAAGTAAGGTAGTACAAGTTTTAGCTGAGTAGCATTCTCCAGTTCACCAAAGTTTTCACCACTCTTACTTTTATATCCAGCATGCTAATTTTCCTCACTAAGGGCAAAGACTGTGTCTTAAACCCTCCCACAAAGCCTAGCACAGTGCTTGTAGGCACTTAGGTTTATCAAATGAAGAGCTGGAATCGTGTGCATTTCCATCCCAGGACACTGTGTTCCTTTGAGGTATGGATAGGTAGGCGAGTACCTACCTACATTTACGTCAGACTTTCCTAAATGGCCTTCCACCAGCTGCCTAGCAGGCCAGCTGCTCTTCACACAGTTGGTGCTGCCTGGTCAGTCATGCCTCTGCCTGGCACCCTCTGCCCAGGCCAAGGAGCCCAGTTCAGGACCTACCTGTACCGGCTGGCACAGGAGAACCTCCTGCCACTGGTGTATGGTAAGGGAACCTGGTAGAAGGACAGTAACAGCACTGGCTTTCTGCTTACCTTTGAAGGGTCCTATACCAATCAATGCACCTTAGTTGCCTTGATTTTTCATTGAATTCCTATCCTGAGGCTTCTCTCCTAGATTCGGTCCCATAGGCTCCTGGCCTCACAGGTATGTAGTTCAGTGATGGGGCCTCAGTTTCCTTCTAAAGTGGGGATAGAACAATTCCTACCTCACAAGGTGATTGTGAGGATTAAATAAAAACAGTTCCAGATGGTGGTTCACACAGCCTGGCACAAAGTAAGCTGCTGTTTGAGAAAGTAAAGAGGATCACTGCTTTGCTTCAGGGAGCAGAGCCTGGGATGAGGTGGAGGGAAGAGAGACCATCTGCTACCCTGTTGCCATCTTGAACCTGCTGTTCCATGGCAGAACCACCCGAGAGCCGGCGGCAGGGGCGAGGGTTGATTGCCAGCCCAGGCAGGGCTCCCCTCCCTGACAGCTGCTGATGGAGGGTGTGAGGAGGTCTCAGGCCCCTGGCCCTTTACCAGCATGCGGCTGGGCCTGGAAGGCTGTGTGCTCCAATCCTCTGGAAAAAGTGAAAGGCCCTGCAGGGAAGTCCTTGAAGACAAGAGGTTTTAGATCTGGAGCATCATCAGATCGCCTCTCATGGAGCTTGTCTTTCCTCTATTTTTTCACCTCCCCTCAGTCTTGCTCCTTGCTATGCAAATGCAGTCTGGTCTGTGGACCGGCAGCATCAACATCACTTGGGAAATTTGAAATGCAGAATCTTGGGCTCCTCTCCTAAATCGGTTCTGCATTGTAGCAAGAGCCCTGTATGTCAAGAACCCTACCTGTTAGTTGCATGTCAGTGTCTGAGAAGCGCTGACTGATGGGGGCCCAGTTTCCCCCCTAGTCCATCTCCTCACCTTGAGACTGGACCTCCTCAGGCAGTGCCAATGGGTGGCCCTGGGTGTGGAGGCACTTAGAAGGTATAGTCTCTCCTCTTTGACCCACTATTATTCTCTAGCTAAGACAGTAACTCCCAAAGTCTGCAGAAGCTTCATAGAAATGGCAGAGAAACAATGCAGGAAGACTTTGTGAAGATCATTTTTTGTGATCAGTGAGAAATCAAGACAGGAGTCCCAAAGATGAGGAAGGTCGGTGGCAGGAGTGGAACATGCTTCGGTTCCCTGAAGGCTCAGGGAAGGGGACGATGTGTAATTTATGACCCAGTGAGAGGCAGGATGGGTGTTCTTTCCATTTCTGTGGGAGGCAGGCCTGGTGCCTCAGGAGTTTACTCCGAACACTGGAGGTGCTGGCTTGCCTCCATCCGTGGGTCTCTAATGCCTCCGTTCTTTCATTCCTCTCACTAACACAAGAAGAGCCAACTAGAAAATGCTCCAACCTGAGGGTTAAAGTTTCTTGGCTAAGATGCTAATCCTTCGAGAGGGTTTTCTCTAGAATTAATGTCTACAGAGTTTGCCCTGAGACCACCATCCACCGCGCTGCTTTTGCCCCACAGCTGAAATAATGGCAGCAGCAAAATCACCAGCACATCCTGGGAGGGTCTGTGGCCTGGTAGAGTTGAAGAAAAGCAGTGCCCCTTTGCCCGTAGTTGCGAGGAGATGACTTGCATTGGGAAATAGGAGGTGACCATGAGGAACCTGGGCAGTAAGACCAGCTGTCCCTGTAGCTGTGATCAGAAAAGTGTAAGACTTAGCTTACTGATGGCATTGGGCATGGTGGCGAGCAACTGTAGTCCTAACTACTTAGGAGGCCAAGGTGGGAGGATCCCTTGAGGCCAAGAGTTCGAGACCAGCCTGGGCAGCAGATCTACAAATTTTTTTTTTTTTTTTTTTTTTTTTTTGAGATGGAGTCTAGCGCTGTACCAGGCTGGAGTGCCATGGCGGGATCTCAGCTCACTGCAACCTCTGCCTCCCATGTTCAAGCTATTCTCCTACCTCAGCCTTCTGAGTAGTTGGGATTACAGGCACTTGCCACCACGCCTGACTAATTTTTGTATTTTTAGTAGAGATGGGGTTTCACCATGTTGTCCAGGCTGGTCTCAAACTGCTGACCTCGTGATCCTCCCGCCTCAGCCTCCCAAAGTGCTGGGATTACAGGTGTGAGCCACCATGCCTGGCCAAAAATTTTTTTTTTTAAATTAGCCAGGTGTGGTGGTGTGTGTCTGTAATCCTAGCTACTCAGGAAGCTGAGATGGGATCAGTTGAGCCCAGGGTTTGAAGCTACAGTGACCTATGATGGTCCACTGGACTCCAGCCTGGGCAACAGAGTGAGACCTTGTCACTTAAAAAGGCCAGGTGCGGTGGCTCACGCCTGTAATCCCAGCACTTTGGGAGGCCGAGGCAGGCGGATCATGAGGTCAAAAGTTCGAGACCAGCCTGAGCACCATGGTGAAACGCCGTCTCAACTAAAAATACAAAAATTAGCCAGGTATGGTGGCACGTGCCTGTAATCCCAGCTACTCAGGAGGCTGAGGCAGGAGAATCGCTTGAACCCAGGAGGCAGAGGTTGCAGTGAGCCAAGCCAAGATTGTGCCACTGCACTCCAGCCTGGGTGACAGAGCGAGACTCCATCTCACAAAGGAAAAAGGGAAAAAAAAAGCTCACTGACCGGATTTGTTGATAGCTCCAAGTTTCCCCTGTTTTGGGATATCAGAGTTATTTCTAAGTATTTTACATTTTATATAGCTTTGATAAATGGGACCTTTTAGGCTGGGTGCAGTGTCACACACCTGTAATCCCAGCACTTTGGGAGGCCAAGGCAGTCACATCGCTTGAAGCCAGGAGTTGAAGACCAGCCTGGCCAACATGGCAAACCCTGTGTCTCTACTAAAAATACAAAAATCAGCCAGGCATGGTGGTGTACTCCTGTAATCCCAGCTAGTCAGGTGGCTGAGGCATGAGAATCGCTTGAACCCGGGAGGTGGAGGTTGCAGTGAGCCGAGATGGTGCCACTGCACTCCAGCCTGGGCGACAGAGCAAGACTCCATCTCTAAATAAATAAATAAATCAGGCGCAGTGGCTCATGCCTTTAACCCCAGCACATTGGGAGGCTGAGGCAGGCAGATTGCGTGAGCCCAGGAGTTCAAGACCAGCCTGGGCAACATGGCAAAACCCCATCTCTACAAAAAAATTAGCCAGGTATGGTGGCATGTGCCTGTAGTCCCAGCTACTCAGGAGGCTGAGATGGGAGGATAGCTTGAGCCCAGGAGGTGGAGGTTGCAGTGAGCCAAAATTGCACCACTGCACTCCAGCCTGGGCGACATAGACCCTCTCTCTACAAAACAACAAAATTAAAATAAAATAAAATAGGAAATAAAATGGAGTTTTTCTTATTCTTTTTTTTCTTTGAATAGTTCTTTGTTAATGTATAGAAACACTACTGATTTTTATATGTTAACGTTTGTATCCTACAACTTTATTTAGTTCTAACAGGTTTTTGGTGGTGTCTTTAGGGTTTTCTATATATAAGATCAGCCATCTGTAAATAGAGACAGTTTTACTTCTTCATTTCCAATTTGGAGGCCTGTCATTTGTTTTTCTCACTTAATGCTCTGGCTAGGATTTCCATTACTATGTCAAATATAAGTGGTGAGAGTGGGGATCCTTGTCTTGTTCCTGATGTTAGTGGAAGAGCTTTCAGTATGTTCACTGCGAATTTGTCATACAAGGTAAATTCCAAGGTACATCAAAGTACATTCCTTCTATACCTAACTTGTTGAGAGTTTTTACCATGAAAGGATGTCAGATTTTCTCAAATGCTTTTCTGCATCTAGTGAGATGATCATGCGATTTTTGCCTTTCTTTCTCTCTCTCTTTTTTTTTTTTTTTTTTTTTGAGACGGAGTTTTGCTTTTGTTGCCCAGGCTGGAGTACAATGGTGCGATCTCGACTCACTGCAACCTCTGCCTCCGGGTTCAAGCGATTCTCCTGCCTCAACCTCCCAAGTAGCTGGGATTACAGGCATGTGCCACCACCTGGGCTAATTTTGTATTTTTAATAGAGACAGAGTTTCTCCATGTTGGTCAGGCTGGTCATGAACTCCCGACCTCAGGTGATCTGCCTGCGTCGGCCTCCCAAAGTGCAGGGATTACAGGCGTGAGCCACCGTGCCTGGCCTGCCTTTCTCTTAACGTGTGTATTACATTTACTGATATGCATATGTAGAACCCGGAATGTCAGAAAATGTCAAGTATTTTCCCCATTTAACGGGGAGTGAAACCACAGTGAGGCCAAAAGTGCCGTGGACTGATGCTGGCCCAGGATCGAGGACTCCTCATGCTGAACATCGACTCAAGATGATCTTCCACTATATTTTTCTCCCTGGTGTTTTCATCTCCCCACCTCCAGCAAGGGGCAAGAAACTAATCTCTCTCTGTCAATCGTATCAGACCAGCAATAAAAGAAGTTCAGTATCTCAGTGTGTGGAGATTACGACTTTGCAATCTAGGAAAACAAAGGAGGCAGGCACAAAGTCTAGAAAGTCACATAGGGTGTTGGCAGAGTAAACTCACGTTTATATACCAAGTCCCAGGTCACCAAAACTTGAAACTTGAGAGTACTTTGGGAACAAAAGTATCTCTTCATTAAAACAAATAAACATTAACCAAAAAAGTAGACCACAGAACTTTGAATGCAGCTCTATCTGGATGTACTTAGGTTCTCCAAATGTCTTAACTATTTACAGTGTCAGCTTTAATCTAACCTTGGTTTTTATCTCCAGACTTTGACTTAACTTTGCATATCAAGTCACCTTGAATTCGACCTTTATGTTTATCCATGAATTATTTTGGGGGCATCTACTACGGACATAGCTTTGGTAGGTATCAAAAAGGAATCGTCCACCATGCCCATCCTCCAGAAGTTTGCAATATACTTATGTAGAAATAGATCCATATTTGAAATAACTGAACAAATATAATAAGTAATATTAATAAATGAGTACAGTCAGCCCATCATATCCTTGGGTTCCACATCCGTAGATTCTACCAACTGCAGATCAAAGATATTTGGGAGAAAAAAACAACAAAAATAGCAATACCAGCTGGGTGCGGTGTCTCACACCTGTAATCCCAGCACTTTGGGAGGCCGAGGTGGGTGGATCACCTGAGGTCAGGAGTTCAAGACCAGTCTGACCAACGTGGTGAAACCCCATCTCTACTAAAAATACAAAAATTAGCCAGGTGTAGTGATGCATACCTGTAATCCCAGCTACTTGGAAGGCTGAGGCAGGAGAATCACTTGAACCCGGGAGGCGGAGGTTGCCGTGAGCCCATTGCACTCCAGCCTGGGCAACAAGAGCGAAGCTCCATCTCAAAAAAAAAAAAAAACAAAAAACAAAAAAAAAACAGTAAAACAGTAACAAAATAGCAACAACAACAAAAATCCTTACAAAGAATAAAAAAATTAGCTGGGCTCTGTGACCCATACCTGTAGTCCCAGCTACTTGGGAGGCTGAGGTGGGAGATTCGCTTGAGTTCACGAGTTCAAGGCGGCAGTGAGCCATGATCTCGCCACTGCACTTCAGCCTGGGTGACAGCGAGACCCTGCCTAAAAGAAAACTCAACAAGGCTTATCATGAAAATCAGTAGTTCTTGGCAACCCCTCTTTCCTTTCTCTCCAAGAGACAACCACCTTCAGTTCTTCCAGATGAATATTTTAGTATTAACTTTCATCTCCATGTGAAATATTTTTATTACCATTTCACAATTGTTCAGTATTAGGCCTTATCAATTGACTATATCTAGTGGTGCAGATTGGGCTGCTCTTTGGTCATCCTTCGTCACAGACACGTGCTTTCAGTCCCTCCATTTGTCCATATAATTGCGTCATTTTGGTTGGATCAATATTAATATTGATATTGCTAAGGATACACAAACGCTATTCATAGCTGAGCCAGAACACTTAGTATGACTTCTTTTCCTTCTGACACAACTTTTAGTTTCTCATTGGAGTTAATAATCATGTTTATTTGCATGATTTTCTATGTATCTATCCCTAGTTAAGCCCAAACTGACCCCATTTGTATATATCCCCTAGTCTCCCATCCGTTTCATCTGAAAGAACTCTCTCCATAAAGGAGGCTGCTGCCCTGTCCTCTTCCTGCCCATTGTCCCTCTGAGGGGAGGAAGTGACTGTAGTGCCTTCTGGCTTCCTGCCTGACTTCTGATTCTTGGTTCCTCCTTTGTCGTCATTTTTCTCTCTCAATGCTTGTAGAATTGTCTTCAGTGTTCTGAAATTTCACAATGCATGTCCTGCTGTTGGCCTATTTCTATTCAGCACCCATTACCCATTGTGCCAGGTGCTCTTGGCCCTTTCAGTCTGGAAACTCATGTCCTTTAGTGTTAGGGAATTTTCTGAAATTAATTTATCTGATAATTTATTTCACTCATACCTTGGTTTCCTATTTCTGGAATTTTTTCATTAGATGTCAGTCCTTTTCTATTTTCATATTTTTGTCTCTTTTCCATATTTTGTCTTTTTGATCTCCTTTGTGGAAGATTTCCTCAGTTTTTTTCTTTCAACTCCTCTGTCATCTTTTCTTTTCTTTTTTGAGATGGAGTCTTCTGCCACCCAGGGTGGAGTGCAGTGGCACGATCTCAGCCCACTGCAACCTCCGCCCCCCAGGTTCAAGCGATTCTCCTGCCTCAGCCTCCCAAGTAGCTGGGATTACAGGCACATGCCACCATGCCTGGCTAATTTTTGTATTGTTTACTAGAGATGGGGTTTTGCCCTGTTGGCCAGGCTGGTCTCGAACTCCTGACCTCAGGTCTCGGCCTCCCAAAGTGCTGGATTACAGGCATGAGCCACCGTGCAGCCCTCTGTTATACTTTCCACTACTGTTTTTTGTTTTTGTTTTTCCTTTTTTAAGACAGAGTCTCACTCTGTTGCCCAGGCTGGAGTGCAGTGGGGCGATCTCAGCTCATTGCAGCCTTTGCCTCACAGGCTCAAGCAATTCTCCTGCCTAAGCCTCCCAAGTAGCTGGGATTACAAGCCTGTGCCACCACACCCAGATAATTTTTGTATTTTTAGTGGAGACAGGGTTTCGCCATGTTGATCAGGCTGGTCTCAAACTACTGGCCTCAAAGTGATCTGCCCACCACGGCCTCCCAAAGTGCTGGGATTACAGGCATGAGCCACTATACCCAGCCTTCTACTCTTCTGTTACTATTTTTTTCTTTTCTTTTTTTTTTTTTTGGGGGGAACAGATTCTCGCTCTGTTGCCCAAGCTGGAATGCAGTGGGGTGATCTCGGCTCACTGCAACCCCTGCCTCCCAGGTTCAAGCAATTCTCCTGCCTCAGTCTCCCTAATAGCTGGGACTATAGGTGCGTGCCACCACGCCCGGCTAATTTTTTTGTATTTTTAGTAGAGATGGGGTTTCACCGTGTTAGCCAGGATGGTCTTGATCTTCTGACCTCGTGATCTGCCTGCCTCAGCCCTGCAAAGTGCTGGGATTACAGGCGTGAGCCACCACACCCAGCTCTGTTACTTGCTATCATGGTTTTAATGTCCAAGGACTCTTTTTCACATTTTACAGCAATCAATTTTTATTTCGTGACCATAACATTTTTATCTCAGTATATTATCAACATAAAATAGTCACTTATCAGCACAGCAGTCAGAGTGATCCCTTTAAAATCTATTATACTAAGTTCCCACCCACACTCAGATGAACTTGATGTCATTTAACAGTATAATTCCACCTGCAGCTTAGACCGCCTATCACCGTTGCCTCCTCTACAGTTATTAAACCTGGTTCTGGGTTGGGCATGGTGGCTCACGCCTGTAATATCAGCACTTTGGGAGGCTGAGGTGGGAGGATCTCTTGAGCCCAGGAGTTTGAAACCAGCCTGGGCAACATAGTGAGACCCCATCTACAAAAAAGAAAATTTTAATTAAGCCAGGTGTGGTGGCATGTGCCAGTGGTCCCAGATACTCAGGGAGCTAAGATGGGAGGATCCTTGAGCCCAGGAGGTGGAGACTGCAGTCAGCTGTGATCATGCTACCGCACTCTAGCCAGGTGAGTGCAGTAGGCTCATGCCTATAACCCTAGCACTTTGTGAGGCTGAGGCAGGAGGATTAAAAAAAACACCTGATTGCTTCCCTATTGCCCACCCTTCTGCTGACCTAGCTGAGTTAGGAGACACGAACACAGCTTCATTTTTCAAATCTCTGTCTCCCGTGGAAAATGCTGGCTTTTTTTCCCTTTTAAGGGAGGTTGGTTTGAATTAATTTGTTTGAAACCTTTTTTTTTTTTTTTTTTTTTTTGAGACAGAGTCTCCTTCTGTTGCCCAGGCTGGAGTGCAGTGGCACGACCTTGGCTCACTGCAAGCTCTGCCTTCCGGGTTCAAGCAATTCTCCCGTGTCAGCCTCCAGAGTAGCTGGGATTACAGGCATGCGCCACCACGCCAGGCTAGTTTTTGTATTTTTAGTAGAGATGGGGTTTCACCATGTTGGCCAGGCTGGTTTCAAACTCCTGACCTCAGGCAATCCGCCCGCCTTGGCCTCCCAAAGTGCTGGGATTACAGGCGTGAGCCACTGTGCTTGGCCTTGAAACTTTTTTTTTTTTTTTTAGGTATATCCTGGCTGGGTGTGGTGGCTCATGCCCGTAATCCCAGCACTTTGGGAGGCCACCGCGGGCAGATCACTTGAGGCCAGGAGTTTGAGACTCACCTGGCCAACATGTTGAAACCCCATCTCTACTACAAATATAAAAATTAGCCAGGCGTGGTGGTACACGCCTGTAATCCCAGCTACTCCACCGAATGCCTCTTCTCATCTTTACCCAAAGGAGCTTGTTTTTCTCTGGTGTCAGGAGTTGTGATATGGATTTCCTATTCTAATCTTCTAGTCCCAGACAAAAAAAAAAAAAAGCCATACTTTCTTTGGGCCTATTTACCAGATTTAGGTGATAAGCTGAGAGTGAAGAGAAGGGCTGGACCCCCAGCTAAGGTAGGGGTCAGGAAGCCAGGCTCTACCCAAGCCAGGGGAGAGGAGGTAGAGGTTGTAGATTGTACCACTGCATTCCAGCCTGTGAGACAGAATGAGACTCTGTCTCAAAAAAAAAAAATATGTCCTCTTACTCCTTCCTTACTCCCATCCCCTACCTTAGCTGGGGAACCAGCCCTTCTCTTCACTCTCAGCTCATCATCTAAATCTGGAAAGCACCTGGAGTGTACAAAGCCTGGCAAAGACCTAGCAATGATCAGGTCCCAAAGTTTAAAACCCTGTGAGTAATTGATACTTTGGAGTGAAGGCTGGAAGGGAAGGTTGCTGTCTAGGAGGGAGACAGCTACATGTTGAAATCTGGACACAGCTGAGGCTGTGATGGTGTCTCTGTCTTCTAGGGTCAGTCTTGGGTTTTCCTATGTCATCTTCCAGACTTTGAAAAATAATTGTTGGCCGGCCATGGCGGCTCATGCCTATAATCCCAGCACTTTGTGAGGCTGAGGCAGGAGGATTGCTTGCATCTGTGAGTTCGAGACCAGCCTGGGCAAAATAGCAAGACCTCATCTCTACAAAAAAATCCAAAATTAGCTGAGCATGGTGGTGCATGCCTGAAGTCCCAGCTACTTGGAAGGCTGAGGCGGATGATTGCTTGAGCCTGGGAGGTCGAGGCTCCAATGAGCCGTGGTCACACCACTGCACTCAGCCTGGGGGACAGAGTGGGACTCTGTGTCAGAAAAATAACTAAACAAATAAATAAGAGATTAGCCAGGCGTGGCAGTGTGCATCTGTAGTCCCAGCTACTTGGGAGGCTGAGGTGGGAGGATTGCTTGAGGCTAGAAGGTTGAGGCTACAGTGAGCTGTGATTGTGCCACTGTACTCCACTCTGAGCAACAGAGCAAGACCCTACCTCAAAAAAAAAGAGATAAAAAGATAATTGTTTATTTACATATGGAATTATAGTAAGCAAAATATTAAAGACTCCATATTAACAATCTGTCATTGTATTCTTCCAGAAAAAAAAGCATATATAAAAATATATACAGATACTTTATTTTCTTTTTCTTCTTTTTTTTTTTTTTTTTTGAGACAGAGTCTGGCTCTGTCGCCCAGGCTGGAGTGCAGTGGCGTGATCTTGGCTTACTGCAAGCTGCGCCTCCCGGGTTCACGCCATCCTCCAGCCTCAGCCTCCCAAGCAGCTGGGACTACAGGCGCCTGCCACCACGCCTGGCTAATTTTTTGTATTTTTAGTAGAGATGGGGTTTCACCGTGTTAGCCAGGATGGTCTTGATCTCCTCACCTTGTGATCTGCCCACCTCGGCCTCCCAAAGTGCTGGGATTACAGGCGTGAGCCACCGTGGCTGGCCAATACTTTTTTTTTTTTTCTTAATAGAAATGAGGTCTCACTATGTTGCCCAGGCTGGTCTCAAACTCCTGAGCTCAAGTGATCCTCCCACCTTGGCCTCCCAAAGTGCTGGGATTACAGGCACGAGCCACCACACCCAGCTGCATATTAAAACCCTTTTCATTGTGAAATATAATACATACATGGAAAAGCACATGAACCTAAATGTATAGCTTAAATTATAAAAGTGGAAGTTCAAGGATGTACTACCCAAGTCAAGAAGCATGACGTGGGCATCTGGACTGATGGAGCAGCCTGTGAGAGGAGCACCTGTGAGAGGTGACACGGCAGGTATGGCCTGACAACCACCTGCTTTCTTATGGCTAAGAGGTTGTAACACGAGGGGCCTTGGGAGAGGATGCAGGCAGGTGAGATATTGGAGAGTCCTTTATGTCATGGAAAAGAGCCTGGCCTCCCGTCCCCTACCCTAGCTGGGGGTCCAGCCCTTCTCTTCACTCTCAGCTCATCATCTAAATCTGGTAAATAAGCCCAAATGAAGTATGGCTTTTTTTTTGTCTGGGACTACAAGATTAGAACAGGAAACCCATATCACAACTCCTGACACCAGAGAAAAACAGGCCCCTTTGGGTAAAGATGTAAAGAGGAACTTGGCTCATGAAAAGATTCAGGAAGCCAGGCGCAGTGGCTCACTGTAATCTCAGCACTTCGGGAGGCCGAGGCGAGCAGGTCACTTGAGGTGAGAAGTTTGAGACCAGCCTGGCCACCATGGTGAAACCCTGTCTCTACTAAACATACAAAAATTATCAGGGCATGGTGGCGCATGCCTGTAATTCCAGCTACTCAGAAGGCTGAGGCATGAGAATTATTTGAATCCAGGAGGCAGAGGTTGCAGTGAGCTGAGATTGTGCCACTGCACTCCAGCCTGGGTGACAGAGTGAGACTCTGTCTCAAAAAAAAAGAAAAAAAGAAAAAGAAAAAAAGATTCAGGAGCATGAAAAAAAAATGGAACAAGAGAATTGGAGGAGAGTTGCTACCTGCAACAGGAGAAACTTGTACAAAAAGAAGGTTCGTACCTACGGTGAGATCAGAGAGGATGTTGTAGGTGGCAATCTGGAGTCCAAGAATACAGCTTTCAGATGAAATTCTGGATTCAGGGTTAAACATTGAGGTAACAGGATATTAGGTACAACCTTGTGTGTCAGTTAAAAAATGGAAATGAAATGGACTTTTTAAAAATAAATGAAATGGACTATTTTAAAAATAAAATATAAATTACTAAAATTGACTCAGGAAGAAATAGAAAATTGGAATAAACCAACTAACTCTGGAGGATGGGAAAAGAGTCCCCAGAGATCTTATGTTGCATCAGCAGTGGACTGGATAAAGAAAACGTGGTACATATACAACGTGGAATATTATGGGGCCAGACGCAGTGGCTCACGCCTGTAATCCCAACACTTTGGGAGGCCGAGGCAGGCAGATTACCTGAGGTCAGGAGTTTGAGACTGGCCTGGCCAACATGGTGAAACCCCATCTCTACTAAAAATACAAAAATTAGCTGGCTGTGGTGGCACATGCCTGTAGTTCCAGCTACTCAGGAGGCTGAGGGAGAGAATCGCTTGAACCCAGGAAGCAGAGGTTGCAGTGAGCAGAGATTGTGCCACTGCACTCCAGCCTGGGCAACAGAGCAAGACTCCATCTCAAAAAACAATAATAATAAAAATTAAAATAGAAGACGGGCGCAGTGGCTCATGCCTGTAATCCCAGAACTTTGGGAGGCTGAGGTGGGTGGATCACGAGATCAGGAGTTCAAGACCAGCCTGACCAATATGGTGAAACCCCGTCTCTACTAAAAATACAAAAATTAGCCAGGCGTGGTGGCGCACGCCTGTAGTCCCAGTTACTCAGGGGGCTGAGGCAGGAGAATCTCTTGAACCCAAAAGGCGGAGGTTGCAGTGAGCCGAGATTGTGCCACTACACTCCAGCCTGGGTGACACAGCAAGACTCCGTCTCAAAAAAAAAAAAAAAATTAAAATAGAATATTATGCAGCCATAAAAAGAATGAGATCGTGTTCTTTGCAATAACACAGATGGACCTGAAGGCCATTATCCTAAATGAATTAACGCAGGAACAGAAAACCAAATACCACACATTCTCACTTATTACAAGCAGGAGCTAAACCTTCAGCACGCGTGGGTACAAAGAAGGGAACAGTTGACACCGAGGCCTACTTGATGGTGGAGAGTGGGAGGAGGGTGAGGATCAAAAAGCTACCTTTCGGGTACTATGCTCATTACCTGGGTGACGAAATAGTATACCAAACCCCCACGATACATAATTTACCCACGTAACAAACTTGCACATGTATTCCCTGAACCTAAAATAAAAGAGAGAGAAAAAGATCTTATGCCTCCAAATTTTCAGACCTAGTTGAACAATATTATGGAAATTTTCTACTAAACATTGAAGAAAGACTGTAGGTAATTTGGCATTCTAGAATCTAAAGCAAGAGAAAAGTTTAGAAGCAACACTGTCCATTTAACAAGCCTAGTAGAATGCTTATATCAAAGCCCATCCAAACGAATGTGTTAAGAAATGTACATGCCAACTTCATTTATAAATATTGATTTTAAGATTGTAAATAAATTATAATAAGATAAAACCAAGCTGTGGGTTAAAACAAATGGGCAAAGTCAAAGGTATATTAAGGAAATCTGTGTGTACTTGAGTGCCCTAATAGGTTGAAGGAGAAAAATCATATGACTCTCTTCTTGATAGAAGCCAAAAAACCATCAGATAAAATTCGACAACTATTCCTGATTTAATAAAAAGGCATATTAAAACTCCCTAGCTGGGTCTTTCCTCTCAGAGGTCCCCACTCTCTCAATAGAGAGAACTGTTTTTCTTTCTCTTTCTTCTATTAAACCTCCGCTCCTAAAAAAAAAAAAAAAAAAAAAAAAAAAAAACTCCCTAACCAACTTCAAAAAGATGGGCCCTAACATCATCAAGTATATGAAGAATTAGGCCGGGTGCGGTGGCTCACGCCTGTAATCCCAGCACTTTGGGAAGCTGAGGCAGGCGGATCATATGAGGTCAGGAGTTCGAGACCAGCATGGCCAACGTGGTGAAACCCCATCTCTACTAAAAATACAAAAATTAGCCAGGTGTGGTGGTGCACGCCTGTAATCCCAGCTACGCTTGAGGCTGAGGCAGGAGAATCGCTTGAACCCGGGAGGTGGAGGTTGCAATGAGCCGAGATCGCGCCATTGCACTACAGCCTGGGCGACAAGAGTGAAACTCCATCTCAAAAAGAAAAAAAAAAAAACAATATGAAGAATTAATCACAAATGCCATAACTAATAATGAAATACCAAATACCTTCCCATTAAAATCAGAAACAAGGTAAAAATGCCCACTAACATCTATCATTTTGATTGAACAAAGCCAAAGGAGGTATGAATGTCAGTATACAGATAGCCTTGCAAGAAATAAGGGTTTCCTTAAGGCTGGGCATGGTGGCTCAAGTCTGTAATCCCAGCACTTTGGGAGGCCAAGGTGAGCGGATCACTTGAGAGTCAGGAGTTCGAGACCATCCTGGCCAACATGGTGAAACCCTGTCTCTACTAATGGTACAAAAATTAGCCAGGTGTGGTGGTGGGCACCTGTAATCCCAGCTACTCAGGAGGCTGAGGTAGGGAGGATTGCTTGAGCCCAGGAGGTTGAGGTTGCAGTGAGCCTAGATCACGCCACTGCATTCCAGCCTGGGCAATAGAGCAAGACTCTGTCTCAAAACAAACAAAAACTATGTAGTTATTTTTTAAAAAACTAAAAATACAAAAATTAGCCAGGCATGGTGGCATGCACCTGCAGTTCCAGCTACTTGGGAGGCTGAGGCAGGAGGATCACCTGAGCCTGGGAGGCAGAGGTTGCAGTGAGCCGGGATTATGCCTCTGCACTCCAGCCTGGGCAACAGAGCAAGACCTTGTCTCGAAAAAGAGAGAGAGAGAGAGAGAGAAAGAGAGAGAGAAACAAGGCTTTCCCATTTTCTTCTTTTTAAAAATTTCAGTGAATGGCTGGGCGTGGCGGCTCCCAGCACTTTGGGAGGCCGAGGCAGGTGGATCACCTGAGGTCAGCTATTTGAGACCAGCCTGGCCAACATGGTGAAACCGCATCTCTGCTAAAAAAGAAAAAAAAAAAGACATAAAAATTAGCCGGGCGTGGTGGTGGGTGCCTGTAATCCCAGCTACCCGGGAGGCTAAGGCAGGAGAATTGCTTGAACCCGAGAGGCAGAGGTTGTAGTGAGCCGAGATTGCACCACTGCACTCCAGCCTGGGTGACACAGCAAGACTCTGTCTAAAAAAAAAAAAAAAAAAAAAAATCAGTGAATTTCAAACATAAGTGACCATTCTCCCAGGTGATGGAAATTTACTCCTCGTCATAATGAGAGTGTTCCCCTTTCTGACAGCAAGAAGGGAGGGCTGTCATTTAGTGTGAAGGCCTCCAGAAAGGAGGATCATCTCACTCTTGAGTGTCCACACTGGCTAAGATGTATTTTGTTTTGTCTAGACCTTGGGTACTGGTGATACAGGTAGCTGTGGTTTTGTTCCCTGTTCTCAGCTATGAACATTCTTCTGATCTGTGTCTTTTAGCTCCTTCTGCACCCCATTTGGGCATGTGGGAGCTTTAGGTGGCGTGTGTGCCTACTTTGTGGGAATGTTCAAGGTTCTTTGCTGCCTCTGGGCTCCTTCTGGACACACATCAAATTGTTCTGCTGCTCCGCCGGGGTGCGTGAGAACCATGTGGGCTGCCAGACCCAGCTCCCCTGCTGTGCCCATAGCCTTTTCACTGTCTTGCCACTTCCCAGACTCTACTTAGAAAAAGGACATGGGTCCCTTCAGATTCCAGCTTTCTGGCTTGTCAAGGATATCTCTTGTTCTCCTGCTGGCAGCTCGCCCCTTCCATCCCCCACCGCCCACTTACAGCAATTTTTTGGGCTTCTAGGGGAGGGGATAAGATGCAGGGACACATCTCAGATTCAAACCCACATGCTTCTCTCTAATTCTCCTCTTTCTCTGCATCTAGAGACTTCTAGTTAAAGAAGCACTTATCAAACAATCTATGATGGAAGACCAGTTTTGTTTTATTTCCAATTGTCATGAATTAATCTTTTTGGCCTGTACACTGTTGAATGAAATGAGTCTGCCAATCATGCACTTGGATATTGTGACAACATCATATTGCTGTAACAGCTGCTAAATGTTTGTTCTCAATATCTGTACTTAACTCATCATGGACAGTAACAGACAGTTCATGGATCAGCAGGGGTCCAGGGGCCACAGTGTGTAACCTGGTAGAGAGTGTCACTCGCCTCATCTGCTATTTCAAGTCTGAGAAGGATGGCTGGGTGCAGTGGCTCATGCCTATAATCCCAGCTTTGGGAGGCCAAGGTGAGTGGATCACCTGAGGCCAGGAGTTCGAGACCAGCCTGGGCAACATGGTGAAAATTAGCCCAGCGTGGTGGCGCATGCCTGTAGACCCAACTATTAAGGAGGCTGAGGCGGGAGAATCACTTGAATCCGGGAGGCAGAGGTTGTGGTGAGCCGAGATTGCGCCACTGCACTCCAGCTTGGGCAATAGACTGAGACTCCATTTCAAAAAAAAAAAAAGACAGAAAGACTTTAGAAACTAAAAATGTCAAGAACTTGACTTCCTTTTTCTACATTCTGCTGTGTCATTCCTTCCCTAAGCCAGTAGGCACTGAACACGCTAGCTGCTGCCAGGCTGGAGAGAAGCAGTCATGGGGTCACAGAAGACAGTAGAAATTAAAATGTATCAGTTAACACAGCAACTTTCAGTCTTGCTGTAGAAATGAGAAGTATGAAACTGGTACAAAAAGAAAAAGGAAAGAAACAAAGATGAGCGACGAATCATAATTTGTGAACACATTAATTGCAACTTACAAAAACCAAGAGGATTTTTCTTCTTTATTTTCCGGCCTCTACATTAAGGACACAGAGATTTTTTCAAAAAGCTGTTTGCACTAATAAGAGAGTTTAGCAGCAGGATAGATGATTACAAATAATATCAAAATTGAGAGAACTTCTACTCTACTAGAATAACATTTAGGAACATTGTCTCATTCACAATAACTATAAAACAAAATACTTGAACATCAAATTAATAGAAAGTTACTGAATATAGTAACCCAGCTTTTACTAGTTTTATAAAATAATCTTCTTAAGTATCTCAGTAAGATGTAATGATTTTTTTCAAACAAACAAACAAAAACTATGCAGTTTTTTAAACTAAAAATACAAAAGTTAGCCAGGTATGGGGGTGCATACCTGTAGTCCCAGCTACTCGGGAAGCTGAGGCAGGAGGATCACCTCAGCCTGGGAGGCAGAGGTTGCAGTGAGCCAGGATCGCACCGCTGCACTCCAGCCTGGGCAACAGAGCAAGACCCTGTCTCAAAAAAGAAAGGAGAGAGAGAAAATAAGGCTTTCCAATTTTTTTTTCTTCTTTTTTAAAAATTTCAGTGAATTTCAGTCGTGAGTGACCATTCTCCCAGGAGATGGAAAGATTATTTCATTACACTAGTAAAAGCTGGGTGCAGTGGCATGCACCTGTAGTCCCAGCTGAGGTGGGAAGATGACTTGAGCTCAGGAGTTGGAGGCTGTAGTGATCTATGATTGTGCCATTGCACTCCAGCCTCGGTGACAGAGCAAGCTGTCTCTAAAAACAAAACAAAAACCTAAAGTCTCAGTATTATAAAGAAATGCAAATTCATCTACAAATGCAATTCCATTCTAATCAAAATCACATAGAAGGAGTGGGGGAATTCAACAAAGTGGTTCTGAAATCTATCTAGAAATAAAAGATTAATATAATAGCCAAGAAAAAGTCAAAGGGGAAACTTGAGAATACTTAACCTCTTTGATATTAAATGACATTACAAATCAGGCATGGTGTCTTGCGCCTGTAGTCCCGCTACTCAGAAGGCTGAGGCAGGAGGATTCCTTGAACCCAGGAGATCAAGGCCAGCCTGGGCAACATGGCAAGACCATGTCTCTAAAACAGTAAAATAAAATGGCATTATAAACCTACAGAAATTAAAACAGGGTGATTCTGCATAGGCATTGAAAGAAAAATCAATGGAACAGAAACACTATGCAAAAAGAGTCACAAATATCAGCAAAATTTTGTATATGATAAATGGGCAATTAAAATCACCAGAGAAAGGATAGCTTGTTTAATAAACAGTGTTGGAATAACTAATTAACAAATGTAGGCTGGGCCCATTGGTGCATGCCTGTAGTCCCAGCTACTTGGAAGGCTGAGGCAGGAGGATTGCTCGAGGCCAGGAGGTTGAGGCTGCAGGGAACCATGATCACACCACTGCAGTCCAGCCTGGGCAACAGAGCAAGAGTCTTGTGTCTCAAAAAAACACACAAAAAGACAAGTGGCCCAGTTCTGTGGGCTCATGTTTGGATTGAACTTCCTCATCTCTTAAAGGAGGGCGTCGCCACATGACTTGCCTTGGCGAGGAAATGTGAGTTCAAGCAATATGTGTCATTTCTGAGTAGCAGCTCTAACCGCCAGTGCGTAATTTCCCTTGTTTCACTTTCCCTCTGCCACGGTCCTAGAGTGATCGTGATGCACAACAGAGCCCCGCGTTGACCCATAATGAACACAAGGTGCGAGAGTGAAGTACACCTTTGTTGTGTTAAGCCACTAGATTTGGGGGTTTCTGTCATGCAGCATACCCCAGCCTACCCTGGATGATACAGTCTCTATCTCATACTTCACACCTGTTAGAGGAAAAACAAGTCACCCCAGGAAATGAGAAACATGAATGATTAGCATTTGCTGGGAGTATCTGTGCTTCCAAAGAGGGTGATAGGGAGAAGCCATTGTTTATTCAACAGAGTGAAGGACCAGCTACATAACTTGTAACTTGTGGGGCCCAGTGCAAAATGAAAATGCGCAGTCCCTTGTTTAAAAACTGATTAAAAACTTCAAGAGGGTGACAGCAGAGCATTAAATCAAGCACAGAGTCCCTCTAAGCATGGGTCCCTGGGCGTCTACGCAGGTCACACACCCAGGAAATCATGAAGCATCTTTGGCTGTGTCTAATTGACATGTCTGCATCCTGCCTTTTCTCCTGAGCCAGTTTCTACTGCTCTGCCTCAGATTATACTTCCACGGGGCAGTGAGGTTGATGTCTGTGTGTCATTCGTGAAGTCTTGATACAAATATCACCTATGTGAAGCTAAGCCCCCAGGCCCCATGCTACTTATCTCTGATCCTGATTCATTTTTCTCCTTAATACTCACTACCATCATAGTATATATTTCACAAATTTATCTTACTTACAAGTATTTCCCCTAGTAAGATGGAATCCACAAGGGCACAGATTTTTTTTTTTTTTAGTTGAGTCTTGCTCTCTTGCCCAGGTTGGAGTGCACTGTTGCAATCTCAGCTCACTGCAACCTCCGCCTCCCAGGTTCAAGTGATTCTCCTGCCTCAACTACCCAAGTAGCTGGGACTACAGGCGCCTGCCACCACACCCTGCTAATTTTTGTATTTTCAGTAGAGATGGAGTTTCACCATATTGGTCAAGCTGGTCTTGAACTCCTGACCTCAAGTGATCCACCCACCTCAGCCCCCCAAAGTGCTGGGATTACAGGTGTGCACCACCATGCCCAGTTAATTTTTGTATTTTTAGTAGAGACGGGATTTTGCCATGTTGACCAGGCTGGTCTCGAACTCCTGACCTCAGGTGATCCACCCACCTCCCAAAATGTTGGGATTACAGGCGTCAGCCACCACACCAGGCCAAGGACCAGATTTTTGTCTGTTTTGGTCACTGTGTAACCTCAACATTTAGGATAGCCTGTCAGATAGCTGGGACTCAGTAAATGTTTGGTTTTTGTTTTGTTTTGTTTTGTTTTTGAGACAGGGTCTTGCTCTGTTGCCTAGGCTGGAGTGCAGTGGCACAATCTCAGCTCACTGCAACCTCCACCTCATGGGTGCAAGTGATTCTCCTGCCTCAGCCTCCCGAGTAGCTGGGATTACAGGCGCCCGCCACCATGACTGGGTAATTTTTTGTATTTTTAGTAGAGACGGGGTTTCGCCATGTTGGCCAGGATGGTCTCGAACTCCTGACCTCAGATGATCCACCCGCCTTGGCCTCCCAAAGTGCTGGATTACAGGCGTGAGCTACCATGCCCGGCCAACAATATTTAATGGTTGCCTCTCAAGTCACTGCATCACGTCATCCTCTGGGGCACAATAACAACCAGACCATAGAAAGTACCCTTAGGACACTTCCTGTCCAGTGAAGGACTTGGGTGCTTGAGCTATTGCTGCAATTTTTTTTTTTTTTTTAGACAGGGTCTTGCTCTGTTGCCCAGGTTGGAGTGCAGTGACACTATCTCAATTCACTGCAACCTCCGCCTCCCAAGCTCAAGCGACCCTCCCACCTCAGCCCCACAAGTAGCTAGTACCACAGGTGCGCACCACCACGCCCAGCTAATTTTTGTATATATATTTTTGTAGAGACAGTGTTTTGCTATGTGGCCCAGGCTGGTCTCAAACTCCTGGACTCAAGTGATCTGCCTGCCTCGGCCTCCAAGTGTAAGCCACTAAACCTGGTCTCATTGTTAGAAACCTTGACAGCAATTGCAAAACATGATTTCATAGGATGTCATGAGATTGGGCCCCTATAGGAAAAAGATTATTTTTATTTATTTATTATGATTATTATTTTTGAGGCGAAGTTTCTCTCTTTCGCCCAGGCTGGAGTGAAGTGGTGCGATCTCAGCTCACTGCAACTTCTGCCTCATGGGTTCGAGAGATTCTCCTGCCTCATCCTCCCGAGTAGCTGGGATTATAGGCGTGTGCCACCAAGCCTGGCTAATTTTTGTATTTTTAGTAGAGATGGGGTTTAACCATGTTGGCCAGGCTGGTCTCGAACTCCTGACTTCAGGTGATCCATCCACCCTCAGCCTCCCAAAGTGCTGGGATTATAGGCATGAGCCACCGCGCCTGGCCTCTTTTTAGTTTTATTTTATTCTTTTAAATCAGCTTTACTGGAGTACTATCTGTGTTCCATAAAATGTACCATTTTAGGCCGGGCGCGGTGGCTTACGCCTGTAATCCCAGCACTTTGGGAGGCCGAGACGGGTGGATCACCTAAGGTCAGGAGTTCGAGACCAGCCTGATCAACATAGAGAAATGCCATCTCTACTAAAAATACAAAATTAGCCAGGCCTGGTGGCGTATGCCTATAATCCCAGCTACTCAGGAGGCTGAGGCAGGAGAATCACTTGAACCCGGGAGGTAGAGGTTGCAGTGAGCCGAGATCGTGCCATTGCACTCCAGCCTGGGCAACAAGAGTGAAATTTTGTCTCAAAAAAAAAAAAAAAAAAAAGTACCACTTTAACTATACAGGTTGATGCACTTAGATAAATGTATATACCTACATTCTGTATGCCTTTTTTATTGTGGTAAAAAACATATAACTTTAAATTTATGGCTAGGCGTGGTGGTTTATGCCTATAATCCCAGCACTTTGGGAGGCCAAGGCGGAAGAATCGCTTGAGGCCAGGAGTTCAAAACAAACCTGGGCAGCATAGCAAGGCCTGTCTTTATTTTAAAAAGTAATAAAAATAAAATTTTTTTAAAAAGGCAATAAAATGTTTTCATTATTTTTATTTTTCTATAGAGACAGGATCTCACTATGTTGCCCAGGCTGGTCTCAAACTCCTTAGCTCAAGTGATTCGGCTGCCTTGGCCTCCCAAAGTGCAGGGATTACAAGCATGTACCACCATGCCCGGTCTCCTCTACTCTTATATTCTATAGCTGGGCCTGAGAGTTAAACTGTCGAAAGACAGATTGACAGGAGGAAAGTTTATTTTGTGTTTACACAGGGACTTCACAGAAAAGAAGTGAAACCTAAAGCAGTGGTTAGGCCTGAGAGTTTATATCATTTTAACAAAGGGCGACAAATTGTGGAGAGGTAACTAGACAAAGAAAAATGGGTTTGGGCTTCTAGGGGTTGTAAACTGTGGGAAAGTAAATATAAGGGGGAAACTATAGAGAGGTTAGATAAGGGGTATCTAGTAAGGTTCGTTTACGCACATTCATCTTGGTACCATCTCCAGTGATAATGGTGATTAAGAGTTATTCTACTCTTCCTGGTAGGGAGAGAAAGACACCCTTACAAATGAAAATTTATGTTCTGCTTTTAGGCAGAAATGGGAGGGGCAGTGATATGGTTTGGATGTGTGCTCCCTTCAAATCTCATGTTGAAGTGTGATCCCCAGTGTTGGAGGAGGGGCCTGGTGGGAGGTGTTCGGGTCATGGGGGCAGATCCCCCATGAATGGCTTGGTGCCATCTCATGGTAATGAGTGAGCTCTTGCTCTGAGTTCAGGCAAGATCTGGTGGTGCAAAAGTGTGGCCCCTCCCCCGCCTTGCTTGTTCCCACCATGTGACATGCCTGCTCCTGCTTCACCTTCCACCATGAGTGGCAGCTCCCTGAGTCCTCACCAGAAGCTGAGCCCTGGCTGGTGCCATGCTTCCTGTACAGCTTGCAGAACTGTGAGCCAAATACACCTCTATTCTTTATAAATTCCCAGCTTCAGGTATTCCTGCAAACACAGTAACACAGGCAGAGAGTTCTTCCGGTGTCTACTATTTCTTAATTGGCTTCAGCTCAAAATAATTATTGTGCCAATGTGGCATATTTTGGGGTGGCATAATCTGATTCCCTTCAAGGAGGACGGTCTAAGAGTGAAAGGAAGAGAGAGGAAGCCGTTGTTCAGTCTCCCCCACTTTGTTGCATCAACTCCCACTACCCAAGCCTTAGGCTAGCCTTTGGGCTTTCCTATCTCTGGCCTCTGAGCTGGCACCTCACATCACTGCTCTTCATCCAGGGCCCAGGCAGCCTCACCAGTACAGTCCCTGGTGCCAGGCCTCAGCCAGGCCCTGGCTCCGGTCCTGCCCTCCAACAGCTCTGACCACACCCTGGAGTCCCAGCCAGTGGCACCAAGCCAGGATACACAGTGACGTTCCCTCAGTGTGAGCCACCAAAGCCAAGCCCCAGGGCAGGAAAAATGCAGAACCTCCAGGCTGCTTCAACTAGGGCTCCCTGTGTCCACATTCTCTCTCATTGTCTTTGTGTGCCCCACCTTCAGAACCTTCCTGGTTCTTTCCCACACCTGTGACGTTCAGGAGAGTCTTTCTGGAGTTTTTGGAGCTGTTGTGTAAGCACTGGGATTTTATATTTACCAGGGTGATAGTGTGGGAGGAAGAAAGTCCAGATCTCTTGCCTTGAAGAAGGATAACCCTGAGGCGTAATTGACACCCCACAGCTTCCCAAGGGACAAGACTGAGACTGGAACCTCACATGAAATGCCACCCTAGCTCGGTTTTCTCCTTTTCCCCGACCTGCCTCCTTCATTCCCTTACTGTTTCCCCTGGAAGCACCTCCTTCATAATCTCTTGTACATGAATCCTCATTTCAGAGTCTATTTCTGGGGAATCCAGACTAAGTTACTGTGCTGTTTGGCTCCTGTTTCTCAAGTCATCAGTCTCCACAAAGAAGTTGGAACTGATCTTTTTTTTTGTTTTTTTTTTGAGATGGAGTCTCGCTCTGTCTTCCAGGCTGGAGTGCAGTGGCGTGATCTCGGCTCACTGCAACCTCCGCCTCCCAGGTTCAAGCAATTCTCTTGCCTCAGCCTCCCGTGTAGCTGGGACTACATGTGCCGGCCACCACGCAAGGCTAATTTTTGTATTTTTAGTAGAGACAGGGTTTCACCATATTGGTCAGGCTGGTCTTGAACTCCCGACCTCAGGTGATCCGCCCCACCTCAGCCTCCCAAAGTGCTGGGATTACAGGTGTGAGCCACCATGCCCGGCTGGAGCTAGATCTTCAGGAAACTTCAAGTTCATGTTCTTATAGTCTCAAGGCCAAAAAGGAAAAAAACACTCTTTCCTACCAGCTCCAGGTAGAAAAATGCCGGGGAGAGTTCTTCTTGGCCAACATGGGTGGCTATCCTTCCCTGGAACCATCACCATGGACAGGGAACTATGGTCCTGCAAACTCGCCAAGAACTACTTGATTCAAAAGGGGCTGAGTATGGAGGCTCATGCTTGTTTGTAATCCCAGCTACTGTGGAGGCTGAGGTGGGAAGATCGCTTGAGGCCAGGAGTTCAACACTAGCCTGGACCACACAGTGAGGCCCCATTTCTACAAAAAAATACAAAAATTAGCCAGGCATGGTGGTGCATGCCTATAGTCCTGGCTACTCAGCCGGCTGAGGTGCGAGGATCACCTGAACTTAGGAGGTCAAGGTTGCAGTGAGCCATGATGGTGCCACTGCACTCCAGCCTGGGCAACAGAGTGAGACCCTATCTTCAACAAAAACTCAAAAAAGGCTGGGCGCAGTGGCTCACACCTGTAATCTCAGCACTTTGGGAGGCTGAGGCAGGTGGATCACTTGAGGCCAGGCATTCAAGACCAGCTTGACCAACATGGTGAAACCCCATCTCTACTAAAAATACAAAAATTAGCCGGGTGTGGTGGCAGCGTGGTGGCACACACCTGTAATCGCAGCTACTTGGAGGCTGAGGCATGAGAATCACGTGAACCCAGGAGGCAGAGGTTGCAGTGAGCTGAGATCATGCCACTACACTCCAGCCTGGGTGACAGAGTGAGACTGTCTCAAAAAATAAAAGAAGACATTTTTCTACTTCCTGTATATCTTTCTCTAAATGCACATATTAATGTCTGTATTCACCTTGCTATATACGTATCACTATAACTATAAATCTATGTACCCTTGTTTTTTTTTTTTTTTTTGAGACAGAGTTTCGCTCTTGTTACCCAGGCTGGAGTGCAATGGCGCGATCTTGGCTCACTGCAACCTCCGCCTCCCGGGTTCAAGCGATTCTCCTGCCTCAGCCTCCCAAGTAGCTGGGATTACAGGCATGCGCCACCATGCCTGGCTAATTTTGTATTTTTAGTAGAGACGGGGTGTCTCCGTGTCGGTCAGACTGGTCTCGAATTCCTGACCTGAGGTGATCTGCCTGCCTCGGCCTCCCAAAGTGCTGGGATTACAGGTGTGAGCCACCATGCCCGGCCAAATCTATGTACCCTTACATGCATATTCATGCTCCCATCTTTCTCCAGCTTCCCGTCCCTACACGTCCATTCCCAGTTCTGCATCTGTCTGTCTTTGTGTGTTCTTGATTGGCTCTGCCCTGCTTTAGATCCCATATAGCCCAGTGATGCTGAGCTGAGGCATTCGCTAATAACTAGAATCAAAGGTATCCGCACTCCCAAGCTTTACCATCATTTCTGGTGCATCTAAGGACATGATCAGCTGACTCTTGAGTATTGAGTACCCTCGGACAACTCCTCCATTGCCATTCACCTGGAAATGGGGCATTGTTCGCTCCTAGAAAATAAGGAAAAATGAACAAATAAACAGAAGAGTCTATACATCTTCTGGGAAGCCAATTTCTTTTATTCTGCCACATTTGTTTCAAAGCAACCAAAAAAAAAAAAGTTAATCAGGAGTGGTGCTGTGCTATTCGGGAGGCTGAGGTGAGAGGATCGCTTGAGTGCAACAGATCGAGGCTATAGTGAGCCTTAATCGCACCGCTGTACTCCAGCCTGAGCAACAGTGAGATCTTGTCTCAAAAGCAAAATAAAGAACCAACCAACAAGCAAAATCTGCCAGGTTATTTGCAAAGGGTAAACAAAAATTCTTTTATGCAAATATTTGTTAGGTCTTCACCCTCTCAATAATTAAATACTGCTTTCACTTACACTTGAATTAGTGGAACCATTGTGGTGAAAGGAGGCCACCTGTCACCTGCCACAGCTCTTTGCTCATCTGGATCAGGAATATGGCAGAGTAGGTCAGCTGGGCAGTGCTTTCTCACCAGTAAGACTCCTCGGTGATCAAGACAACTTCTTCCAGGTTCTCTTCCTGGCTTAGTCACTCTTCCGGTTATCTATTTCTGCATTACAAATGGCCCCAACACTTCATCACTGGACAATTGATTTTTGTGTCTTATGGTTCTGCGAGTTCACTGGGCTCAGCTCGGCAGTTTTCATGTGGGATCTCCTAGGTGATTGTTGTTAGATATTGGTTAGTGCTACAGTTAGCGCAAGACTCAATTGGATGCAAATACAAGATGGCTCATTTATGTGGCTGGTAGGTGATGCTAATTGTCTGCTGAGAACTCAGCTGGGACAGTCAACTGGAGAGTTTATGCATGGCCTTTCCAGGTGGCTCAGGAGTCCACTTAGCATGGGGGCTGGGGTCTGAGAAGGAGTATCTCGAGAGCCAAGTTCCAAGAGAGCTAGATGAGACCTGTAAGGCTTCTTAACGCCATGCCCTGGAAGACACAAGATGTCCCTTCCACTCTTAAGTCACTAAGGTCAGCCCCAATTCAAAGAAAAGGGAATTTGCTGGGTGCAGTGGCTCACACCTGTAATCCCAGCACTTTGGGAGGTCGAGGCAGGCAGATCACTTGAGGCCAGGAGTTCAAGACCAGCCTGGCCAACATGGTGAAACCCTGTCTCTCCTAAAAATACAAACATTAGCCAGATGTGGTGGTGCATGCATGTAATCCCAGCCACCTGGGTGGCTGAGGCACAAGAATCACTTGAACCCTGGAGGCGGAGGTTGCAGTGAGCTGAGATGGTGCCACTGCACTCCAGCCTAGGTAACAGAGGGAGACTGTCTCACAAAGGAAAAAGGAAAGGAAAAGGAAAGGGAAGGGAAGGGAAGGGGAGTGGAAAGAAAGGAAAGGGGAGAGGAAAGGAAAGGAAAGGGACTTAGACTCTACCCCTTGAAATGCATTGCAGTATTCATCTACGGGGAGGGAAGGAAATGTCGGTGTCTGCTCTCTTCAGAGGTAGTTTACCTTGGTCACTCACTGAGTGACAGATCACAAACAACCATGCAGTGAACAAGTAGATCTTGAGCTCCTGCCTCACACAGGCCTTCAGGAAGTGTTGTGGAGCACCAAAATGCATAAGATGTGATTTCTTGACAATTAGGATTTTTTTAGGGTTGAAGAGGCAGAACTTGTGGTAGAATTGAGAAGCGGTGTTTCTTTCTCAGAGTCTCGAATCCACCTCACAGGAACAAAAGAAAGCTGACCACAAACATCTACCAGCATCCCGCGGGTACATGATGGGAGGCATCAGTGGGAGGAGTCCCGAAGGAGGACTCAGCTCAAGGCTTCCAGAAGGAAGAGGAACACAGGTGTCACCACCTGACTGAGGTTGGTGCCTCTAATTTGAGATAAGCATCTTAAAAGGGCTAAACTGAAAATGTCCTAGGAATAAGTACGTTAGCATGAAAATGACTCTGATTGTAAAATGCAGCAGAGAGCTTCTCCTACCAAGAGCAGGATATGTGGAGGGAATGTTCCATATGCCTAGAGGAGCAGGCCAAAGGAATTCCAGCTGCCCTCTACCCCCTATGCAACTCCTCTTGTGAATGGTGAGAATGGCACAGACCACTCCCCATGGCCCCACCTCTGTTCCTGAGGGTAGGAGGATTCCTGTCCCCTTCATACCATCCTTGGTACTGAGAGTGATGCTGAAGAGACTGGGATGCTCATATTCTCACAAAGGGACTGCAGGGTGGTACAGATGGCTGGATGCCCAGTACTACATCCATTCTCCCCTTTTTCTTTAGTAATAGAACCACTGAACCTTAGCTGGATGAGTAATAAAACCGCTGGATAATCTTGGCCTAACATGGTGATATGATTTGGCTCTGGGTCCCCACCCGAATCTCACTTTGAATTGTAATCCCTGTAATTCCCGTGTATCAAAGGAGGTACTAGGTGGAGGTAATTGGATCATGGGGTGGCTTCCCCCAAGCTGTTCTTGTGATAGTGAGTGACTCTCATGAGATCTGATGGTTTTGTAAGCATCTGGCACTTCCCCTGCTTGCACTCACTCTGTTCTGGTGCGCTGTGAAGAAGGTGCCTGCTTCTCCTTTGCCTTCCACCATGATTGTTAAGTTTCCTGAGGCCTCCCTAGCAATGCAGAACTGTCAGTCAATTAAACTTCTTTTCCTTATAAATTACCCAATCTCGGACATTTCTTCATAGCAGTGTGAGAACAGACTAATACGCACAGCCATTAATAGAAAAACTACGTTTCCCAGCATGCCTTCTACCTAGGTATGGTCATGTGGCTAGGTGCTGGCCAATGGAACACAGGTGGAAGTTGTTGGCGAAAACGACTTAAAACGGGAACAGCTGCAATATCAGCTGCAAGACATTCTTTGACCTTTCCACCTGCCTGGGACCTGGATGTGGAACTGCAGCGTGCCTTGCAAACTTGAAGAGAGCAACCTCGATAATGGATGCTGAAGCAAGAAAGAGGAGCCTGAGGCTGGGCGCAGTGATTCACACCTGTAATCCCAACACTTAAGGTGGGCAGATTGCTTGAGCCCAGGAATTTGAGACCAGCCTGGATAACGGTGAGACTCCATCTCTTGTCTCTACGAAAAAATTTAAAGAATAGCCAGGTCTGGTGGTGCATGCCTGTACTCCCAGCTACTCTGGAGGCTGAGGTGGGAGGATCACTTGAGCACAGGAGGCGGAGGTTGTAGTGAGTCATGACTGTGCCACTGTACTTCAGCCTGGGCAACAGAGTGAGACTCTGTCTTAAAAAAAAAAAAAAGTGGGGGGGGGGCTGGGTGGGGAGGCCGGGTGTGGTGGCTCATGCCTTAATCCCAGAACTTTGGGAGGTTGAGGTAGGTGGATCATGAGGTCAGGAGTTCGAGACCAGCCTGGCCAACATAGTGAAACCCTGCCTCTACTAAAAATACAAAAATTAGCCGGGTGTGGTGGCACGCACTTGTAGTCCCAGCTACTCGGGAGGCTGAGGCAGGAGAATCGCTTGAACCCAGGAGGTGGAGGTTGTGGTGAGCCAAGATGGTGCCATTGCACTCCAGCCTGGGTGACAGAGCAAGACTGTCTTAAAAAAAAATATATATATATATATGTATATATATAAATATATATATATATATGAGCCTAAACACTGTTGACATTGTGGCATATTCATCTGCAGCGTGGTGGGCAGTTCCAGGACACCTGACATGTTCCCACTGCAGAAACCGCACGGGTTTCTCCAGCACCACTGAAACTTGCTCAGCCCGTGTAGAGTAGCCTGGACATACTGGGGCTTTATTTTCCTGAGGACAACCCTCAACCAATGAGTGCCAGGAATCCGTGAGTAACTGCCCACCTGTTTTCCCCCCTCGCCGGATAATTCTGAAGCATCTTTTACCCAGCTCTGCAGAGGATCCCTGCAGGAGCGAGCCTGGTGCCCGCAGTGATCATCTGCACTTCAATGCACCTTTCCTTGGCTTTCCGCCCTGCGCCGTTTCTCACTTCTCCACTACTTGGAGTCCTTTCCAAAGAAACTATCCATACCTGAAATCTACTTTTACGTAAACCCAAGCTAAGACGGTGGAATATTGCTTCATTTTGAAGTCACTGGGAGCAATTAAAAGCTTAAACAGGGGCTTGGATGTATATGGATTGGCAGCTGAGGACCCCAGGGGTGGGGGCCAGAGACTGGAAACAGGTGAGTGAGGGGATGAACACCCTCCTGCCTGTGAGGGATGATGAGCGTTAACCCGGGTCAGCGAAGTTCTGTCTGACCCAAGGGACGGTCAAGGTGTGACCTCGTTAATCACAGATGTGAATAACCAGAAGGAGGATCCTTGGGTATGTTTGGGGTTTTGATTTTTTTTTTTTTTTTTTTTTTTTGAGACAGAGTCTCTCTCGCTCTGTCGCCCAGGCTGGAGTGCAGTGGCACAATCTCACTGCAACCTCTGCCCCCCGGGTTCAAGCTATTCTCCTGCTTCAGCCTCCCAAGTAGCTGGGACTACAGGCATACGCCACCACACCCAGCTAATTTTTTTGTACTTTTAGTAGAAACGGGGTTTCACCATGTTGGCCAGGCTGGTCTCAAACTCCTGACTTCAGATGATCCTCACACCTCAGCCTCCCAAAGTGCTGGGATTACAGGCGTGAGCCACCGCGCCCAGGTAACATTTTTGTTTTTTAAAAAATGTTCTCTTTCCTCTGCTCCCTAGTTTTGCCTTTTCTGGGATGCTCCAGAACTCTAGGAGGACAAAAAAGCCCTTCATGTCTAACATAAGAGGAAGGCAGCATCCTCCAAAGAAGAGTGACTCACCCTGACCAGCTGGCAGAGAAGCCCAAGGCCAGGCCCTGGGACGTGGAGAGCCAGTCCCAGCCTGGTCTGGAAGGAGGCGTGCCAGGGTGGCAATGATGCATCACCCACGTGGTTTACTGGCCTTGACTAACCTGACCATGACTTAGCAAAGCTGTGAGGTTTCCCAGTCTGGGCCAATATGGGTGTGCGGGTAGAATACAGCCAGCATGGGGAGGCGAAGGCCTGAGCAGCATGCCAAAACCGGGAACTTGTGGCCTCCTTCCCCATCACCGCAGCCTGTCTCCACCCTTCCTCACATCAGCCCCTGCTTCCCCGGTCATTCCAGGGACGGGGGTCTCCAGTGCAGCCCACTCCTCGTCATGGTATTACTCCAGTACAACTCCAATCTGACCTACAGTTTTGGTGTTTGGCATGGCAGGGGCGTGATCCCTACTACATACAACCAATGAGTCACAGACCTTTGGTCCAGTCTGTGGACTGGTCACTTCCTGTCCTTCATATGAGCTCCCACAGAACCCGGGTCCTGCTCCAGAGCCCAGGCATTAGACAGGCCCTGGCCTTAACCCAGTTATCTCAGAGGCATCCCACATGTGTCCAGGACACCTGGGAAGCTGGTGGTAGTGAGGAGTGAAGGGCAGTAGGGGGCCTCTGCTCTGGCCCCCTGGCTTCCTGCAAGCCAGGAAAATAGGCCCCACTCACAGCCGCTTCTCCCCTGCTGGCTAGCCTCAAAGAGATCATTAGAGGGACTTTGCTGCCCATAACAACAAGGACCATTGGTGAAAACAAGCAGCTCAGGGAAATGGATCATGGAAATCACAGAAACAGAGATTTCTCTGTTCCCATCCCCTAAGATCACCAGTGCCCCTGCTCCTGACAATTGGTCACCTCTCAGCCAACATCTGAGCCTCTGGTGTCCCTTCCTTGTGACAGAGTTCATCATACTCATGGGTTATTTCAATGCATTGGGAAGTTAATCTTTTTTTTTGAGAGATGTTGCCTAGGCAACATGGGGTCTTGCCATGTTGCCTAGGCTGTTCTCAAACTCGAGCTCAGGTGATCTTTCCCACCTCGGCCTCCCAAAGTGCTGGGATCACAGGTGAGAGCCACCACACCTGGCTGAGGAAGTTAGTCTTTATAATGAGACTAAACCTGCCTTCCTATATTTTTCATCTTTTCATGTGCTTATTGGATATTTGCATTTCATTCATGAAAAAAAAAGATATCTTTTTGGTTTTTGTTTTTTTAATAGAGATGAGATCTCACTTTGTTGGCCCAGGCTGGTCTCAAACTTCTAAGCTCAAGTGATCTTCCCACCTCGGTCTCCCAAAGTGCTGGGATTACAGGCATGAGCCACCACGCCTAGCCCCTGGTATTTTTTTAATCTGTACAAGTATCTGTACTTTGGTTTTCTTTCTTACTACAAATGCTATCTTTGTTTTCAACTCTTTTTTTTCTTTGATCACCTTTTTCAAAAATGTCCGTTTTATTATTTTTCCTTCATTGAATTAGCATTTGGTTTGATAAAATTTATTATTGAGTTTTGTTTTCATTTGATTTATTTTTGTTTTCATCTTTAGTAATTTTTGCTTATACTTCCTTTGGACTTATTTTGCTATTCACTTGTCAGCCTCCTAGGTAGAAAATTTAATTTACTTAATGTCAGTCTTTTTTTATTTTGAGATGGAGTTTCGCTCTTGTTGCCCAGGCTGGAGTGCAATGGCGTGATCTTGGCTCACCGCAACCTCCACCTCCTGGGTTCAAGCGATTCTCCTTCCTTAGCCTCCCAAGTAGCTGGGATTACACCCATGCCCCACCATACCCAGCTAATTTTGTGTTTTTAATAGAGATGGGGTTTCTCCATGTTGGTCAGGCTGGTCTCGAACTCTCGAACTCAGGTGATCCACCTGCCTCGGCCTCCCAAAGTGCTGGGATTACAGGCGTGAGCCACTGCACCCGGCCTGATAATGTTTTTGTTTTTGTTGTTTTTGAGATGGAGTCTTGTTCTGTTGCCCAGGCTGGAGTGTAGTGGTGCAATCTCAGCACACTGCAACCTCTGCCTCCTGGGTTCAAGTGATTCTCCTGCCTCAGCCTCCCAAGTAGCTGGGACTACAGGTGTGCACAACCACACCTGTCTAATTTTTGTATTTTTAGTAGAGACAGGGTTTCACCATATTGGCCAGGCTGGTCTCGAACTCCTGACCTCAGGTGATCCACCTGCTTTCAGCCTCTCAAAGTGCTGGGATTACAGATGTGCACCACCACTCCCAGCCAGTCTTTCTTGTTTCGTTATCTGTGAGCCTGTGGGTATGCATTTTCCTAAGTACCACTTTGGCCACATTTTCCAGATTTTGACATGTAGCTCTCTAATTATGTTTTATTTCTAGGTTGTAATTTGTGTTTTTATTTCCCCTTGGAACCAAGAATCATTTAGAAATTTTATAAAAATTTCCAAGTTAACAAATTTTGGGATAATTTTTTGGATTTTTGTTATAAATTCTATTTCATCATGGTCAGAGAATACACATGTATATGTACATCTGTATGTATATGCAGCTTGTATGACTTTTCACTTTTCTGTAACTTTAATCCACCTGTCTCAGGTCTGTTCTCCGATCCCCCTCAAAGAAAGCTTAGTTCCTTTTCCACAGGATGTGCCATTAAATATTTCATAGCAGGCCGGCCATGGTGGCTCACACCTGTAATCCCAGCACTCTGGGAGGCCGAGGTGGGCAGACCACTTGAGGTCAGAAGTTCGAGACCAGCCCAGCCAATATGGTGAAACCCCATCTCCACCAAAAAATACAAAAGTTAGCCAGGTGCGGTGGTGCACGCCTGTAATCCCAGCTACTCAGTAGGCTGAGGCAGGAGAATTGCTTGAAACTGGGAGGCAGAAGTTGCAGTGAGATGAGATCACGCCATTGCACTCCAGCCTGGGTGACAGAGCGAGACTCCATCTCAAAAAAAAAAAAAAATTCATAGCAGCTACTTAGTGATTCCTGTTGAGGGGGATGGAGGAGGATTATGCAGTCCTCCCCTGGAGACTTTTGGTCCTCTGGGGACTTCTTAAGCACTCAGGTCCACCAGCCTCCCTTCCTCCTCCCCAATTACTGTGTTGAGACAGGATAGGAAAAACTGCTCTAAGTTACACATTCACAGTAGGACAGCCGTGGTGAGGCTTCACTGTCCTGGGGTCCATCTCTGAAGACACTGGAGTCTCTCAATGTCCCTCCCTCGTAACTTATGAAGGCAATATAGTGCTCAGAATGCAGGGAGCAGAGCATCTCCTCTCTCTGTCCCTGGAGACTATACTTCTCTTTATGTGCTTCAAAGCTAGTATTGTCTTTTTCATAGCTCAGTCTATAAACCAAAGCCCCAAGCCAGTGTTTCCCACATTGTATTCCATAGAATACCAGCTCTGTAGATATCAATAGGTAATATACAGTTCTGTTTAGGGACTGCTGATTATTTATTTATTTATTTATTATTTATGACAGGGTCTCACTCTGTTTCCCAGGCTGGAATGCAGTGGCACGATCAGGGCTCACTGCAGCCTTGAACTCCCGGGCTCAAGTGATCCTCTCACCTCAGCCTCCTGAGTAGCTGGGACTACAAGCATGCACCACCACACACAGCTAATTTTTTGTATTTTTGTTTTTAGTAGAGACAGGGTTTCACCATGTTGCCTAGTCTGGTCTTGAACTCCTGAACTCAAGCAATCGGCCTGCCTTGGCCTTTCAAAGTGCTGGGATTACAGGTGTGAGCCACTGTGCTCGACCTAGGACTACTGATTTAAACAAAGAGAAATTTACTTCTTTACCATGGGCATCCAGGTCTCTGTATTTTCTAGTGCATAAATTGACTTTTTTTTTTTTTTTTAATTGAGACAGAGTCTCACTGTGTTGTCCAGGCTGGTCTTGAACTCCTGGGCTCAAGTGATTCTCCCACCTCTGCCTCCCAGTGTGCTGGGATTACAGGTGTGAGCCTCCACACCCAGCCACATAAATGGCTTTCTTTTTTCTTTTTTTTGAGACGGAGTTTCACTTTTGTTGCCTAGGCTGGGGTGCAATGGTGCGATCTCGGCTCACTGTAACCTCTGCCTCCTAGGCTCAAGCGATTCTCTCACCACAGCCTCCTGAGTAGCTGGGATTACAGGCACCCGCCATCATGCCTGGCTAATTTTTTTGTATTTTTATAGAGATGGGGTTTCACCATGTTGGCCAGGCTGTTCTTGAACTCCTGACCTCAGGTGATCTGCCCGCCTCGGCCTCTCAAAGTGCTGGGATTACAGGCATGAGCCACCACGCCTGGCCTATAAATGGACTTTCTAAGAGGAGGAAAAAGCACAGTGGTGCTTCCCAAACTAATCTGTAATAGAACCCTCTTAAGAACACCAGGTACCTGTTCCGGAACAGATGCTGTGAACCCCCTAATGCCCTATTTTCAAGTATACTCCTGTGAAGTCTTTTTTTTGGTTGAACTTTATTTAGCCAATTGTTGAAATTGGTCCTTTGCTCCATCCTCTCAGTAGGTTTGTATCATGATTCCCCAATCCAGTGTTTCAGCTTTCCCCTGAGATTCTTACTGTCAGCAAATCAGATCAGCCTATGACCTATGTTCTCATACAATGCATAGATAAGCGCTTGGAAAAGGACAGGAGCAAGGACAGAGCCATGTAGTGTGCCTCTGAAATAGGGAGGACACACACATTCATCCCATAGAATGGCTTTGATTGATTGATAAGGGCAGCCTAGGCTAGCACTTCCCAGCCTTCCTTGTGGTGAATCACCTGAGAATGCAGGATGTGACTCAGGGAGTTTGGGGTGGGTCTGAGATTCTGCATTTCTCACAGACTCCCAGGTAATGCTGATGCTGCCAGTTCTGAAACTACATTTTGAGTAGCAAGGTACTAGAGCACTGCATTGAAAGGGATCTGAGGCTACATCTGCACTCAGTGGGAAAGAGTGTTGTGATCAATTAGTAATGTCTGCCACAGGCAGAGAAATGAGCTGTGAATAATGTGCCATCTTTGCCCTACAAGTCTATGTTGAAAATGATGCATTATTCAAGAAAGAGGAGGGAAAAAGTAAGGTATTGATATCATAATATGTTATACAAGCATACAAATGAATGTCTTCATATTTTTGATAGCATAAATTCCAGGCTGTATTGTGTTTTTTAAAAGGCAAGTTTGGAGAATAAACTGTATACTACACTCCCATGTGTTTACAATAATCAATAATCATATACTCTGACAATGCCAAGATTTGACAAAGGTAGAGAGAATGCGAACATTTTTATACTACTGGTGAGAACATAAACTAATATGGCTTTGGAAAACTATCTGATATTATCAGTAAAACTGAAGACACACTCTATAACCCAAGAATCCTTCTCATGCACATGTGCACCAAGACCCATGGATAGAAGTACTGCATGTAATAGCCCCAAGTTGAAAACTCAAATGTCCCCCAAAAGGAAAATTGATAAATTACGGTATATTCATAATGAAATACTACACAATAATGGAAATGACAAAACTCTAACTATATGTGGATGAATCTGAGAAACAAAATGTTAACTGAGAAAGACAAGACACAAAAGACAATACAGTGGGCCAGGCACAGTGGCTCACACCTGTGATCCCAGCACTTTGGGAGGTTGAGGCAGGCAGATCACTTGAGCTCAGGAGTTCGAGACCAGCCTGGCTAACCGGGTGAAATCCTGCCTCTACTGAAAATACAAAAACTAGCTGGGCGTCGTGGTGTATTCCCGTAATCCCAGCTACTCAGGAGGCTGAGGCAGAAGAATTGCTTGAACCTGGGAGGTGGAGGTTGCAGTGAGCTGAAATTGTGCCACTGCACTCCAGCCTGGGTGACAGAGCAAGACTCCATCTCAAAAAAAAAAAAAAAAAAAAGACAATACACTGTACAACATATGATTCCAGTCCATACATTTCAAAAATAGAAAAACCTATATTATTTGGGGATGTGTACACAGGTGCTAAAACTATTCTTTTTTAAAAGGTAAGGTAACAGGGCTGGGTGCAGTGTTTCATGCCTGTAATCCCAGCATTTTGGGAGGCCAAGGCGGGAGGATTGTTTGAGGCCAGAAGTTCAAGACTAGCCTGAACAATATAGCAAGAAGTCATCACTACAGAAGATTAAAAACATTAGCTGGCTGGGAGCAGTAGCTCATGCCTGTAATCCCAGCACTTTGGGAGGCCAAGGCGGGTGGATTACCTCAGGTCAGGAGTTTGAGACCAGTCTGGCCAACATGGTGAAACCCCATCTTTACTAAAAATACAAAAATTAGCCAGGCATGGTAGTGGTTGCCTGTAATCACAGCTACTCAGGAGGCTGACGCAGGAGAACTGCTTGAAACTAGGAGGCGGAGGTTGCAGCGAGCCGAGGTTGCGCCACTGTACTCCATCCAGCCTGGGCGACAGAGCGAGACTCTGTCTCAAAAAAAAAAAAAAAAATTAGCTGGAAGTGGTGCTATGGTCCCAGCTACTCTGGAGGCTGAGTGGGAGGATCACTGAGTGGGGGTTGAGGCTGCAGTGAGCCATGATCAAGCCACTGCACTCCAGCCTGGGCAACACTGAGACACTCTCTCAAAAACAAAAATAAAATAAAGGCAAGGATAAAATAAAGGCAAGGCTATGGCTATCACTAAAGTCAGAATCATGAGCATGTTTAGGAATAAGCTGGCTATGTTCAGGGAGGCACAGACAGGGGCTTTGGGGAGGGATCTTCTCACTTCTATTCCTTCAACTGGGTATTAATGAGTTATTTTTTAAACCTTACATACAAGTTTTTTTTTTGCATTTTTCTAGGTACTATATACAACATATGCTATATACAACAGACTCATGTATATAAATGTGTATTTGTTGTTGAGAATTTTTTTTGGAAGGAGACACAGGAAATTGGTAAGGCTGATTACTTCCATAAAGGAGAACTGGGGTTGGGGTATCTGAATGACAGAGGCTGGGAGGTGGAAGCTGTAGTGAGCCATGATCACACCACTGCACTCCAGTCTGGGCAACAGAACAAAACCTGTCTCAAAAAAAAAAATAAATAGAAAATAAAAGAAAGAAAACGAAAATAAAACATGTAGTTTTGAGCCACTTCGATTTTGGATTTGTTTGTTTTTGTAGCATTACCTAACCTATACTTACTGAAATAGAGCCTTTGTTTTTTCAAGTGCACTGTTTCATGAGGGCTTCAGCTCCAGGTTTATTTTCTCCTTCTTGTAAATTGTATTCTTATTACTATTATTTTTAAAGATAAGGTCCTGCTCTGTCACCCAGAACTCCTGGGCTCAAGCAATCCTTTCCGCCTCAGCTTCCAGAGTAGCTACCACTACAGGCATGTACCATCATGCCCAGCTAATTTATTTTATTTCATTTTCATAAAGACTGGGTCTCACTATGTTGCCCAGGCTGGTCTCAAACTCCTGGGCTCAACCTTGTCATCCCACCTCAGCCTCAGCCTCCTGAGTAGCTGGGACTACAGGTGTGCGACACCATGCCCAGCTAATTTTCTCTTTGATGAATATACCCACATACCTAGTTTTAAACATGTTCTCTCTAAGAAAAGATAGTTGACCATGAGTGACCATGGTGGGTCTGTAGGTGCCGGAAGGGTGAAAGTCAAATTCCTTTAAAGTTTAAAGGAAAACCCAAACTGGCAGTTCTCTGCAAAAGAGGACTGTCTTGCGTACTTCCCCGCAGGTAGACTCTTGGGTGAGGAATGGTCCGGCTCCCTGTGAGGAGAAAGAGGGCAGTAAATAGGAGAGGGACAAAGTAGGCTGGTGGGGCCTACTCAGTCATGAAGGGATTTTTCTTTCCTAGGTCCTCTGCGTCTCCTTCCTCATCTTCCTGAAGACCCTCCTAGTCTGGCCCTGGAGAGAGGATGTAGGACCTGGAGGAGGGTGTACCTATCCAAAGGAGGGATCAGAAATAACAGGGGACGCCAGGTACAGTGGCTCATACCTATAATCCCAGCACTTTGGGAGGCCAAGGGGGACAGATCACTTGAGATCAGGAGTTTGAGACCAGCCTGGCCAACATAGCGAAACCCTGTCTACTAAAAATACAAAAATTAGTTGAATGTGGTGGTAGGTGCCTGTAGTCCCAGCTACTCAGGAGGCTGAGGCAGGAGAATTGCTTAAACCCAGGAGGCGGAGGTTGCAGTGAGCCGAGATCAGGCCACTGTGCTCCAGCCTGGGTGACAAAGTGAGACTCTGTCTCAAAAAATAAAAAGGAGGGGGGAGGGGGAAAGTGGGGGCATTTCTCAAGGGATGGGCCATGCATGCTTTCTAATAGAAGAGTCAGGCAGGTTGACTTAAAAGATTTAAATAAAAGGCCGGGTGCGGTGGCTCATGCCTGTAATCCCAGCACTTTGGGAGGCTGAGGCGGGCAGATCACTCAGGAGTTCAAGACTAGGCTGGCCAGCCTGGTGAAACCCTGTCTCTACTAAAAATCCAAAAAGTAGCTGGGCATGGTGATGCACGCCTGTAATCCCAGCTACTTGGGAGGCTGAGGCAGGAGAACTGCTGGAACCTGGGAGGCAGAGGTTGCAGTGAGCCAAGATCACACCGTTGCACTCCAGCCTGGGCAATAAGAGCAAGACTCCATTTCAAAAAAATAAAATAAAATAAAATAATTAAGTGAATCTGAATATAGGCTTTTTCACATATCCCTGTTAAATTTGATTTTACTTGTTCAGTCCATCATTCTGGATCACAGAGATTGCCCTAAACCCTACTTAGTGTTATCATCTCTCTCTCTTTTTTTTTTTTTTAGAGACAGTGTCTCACTATGTTGCCCAGGCTGGTCTTAAACAATCCTCCTGCCTTGGCCTCTCAAAGTGCTAGGATTACAGGTGTGAGCCACCGTGCCTAGCCATTATTATCTCACATACTGATTGTTCCTTCAAGCTTAGAGTCATTTACAATTTGATAAACATTTCCTCCATTTTTTTCATTGATAATGCCACTGCAGTCTAGCCTGGGTGACACAGCAAGACCCTGTGTCAAAAAAAAAGATAATAATGTTGTAAGTCAGGGTCCCTAAAAGCAGAGCCTGAGGCGGGGATTCAGCTGCACGTGATGTCTTCGGGGAGTGCTCCCATGAGAAGGAAGTGAGGGAAGCCACATGTGACAGAGGAAGAAGCTGAGCAAAGATGTGGTTTTCATCTAGAATCTAGCCTTAGCATGATCCCACAGAGAGCTCAGAAGTATGAATAGCACCACAGTGTTGGTCTCACCCTGGGGCAAGAGGACCAGCCTTTATACAACAGAGTCACACAGCACTGTTTGCAGGCTGCTGGGGGTGAGTAACCTCCCAGACAAGGCGACCCCAGTTGGCCAAAAATAACTCTCTAGAAAATGGGGCAGTTGTGAGTCATTATCAACCATCACTCCCTGCAGCTGGGGGAAAGATGCACCAGGCAGCTGTATGAGCTTAATTGTGTCCTCCAAAATGTCATATGTGGAAACCCTAACCTCCAGTACCTCAGAATGTGACTCTATTTGGAGACAGAGCCTTTTTTTTGTTGTTGTTTGTTTTGTTTTTTTTTTGAGACGGAGTCTCGCTCTGTCGCCCAGGCTGGAGTGCAGTGGCGTGATGTCGGCTCACCACAAGCTCCACTTCCCGGGTTCAGACCATTCTCCTGCCTCAGCCTCCGGAGTAGCTGGGGCTACAGATGCTCGCCATCACGCCCAGCTAATTTTTTGTATTTTTAGTAGAGACGGGGTTTCATCATGTTAGCCAGGATGGTCTCGATCTCCTGACCTCGTGATACACCCACCTCGGCCTCCCAAAGTGCTAGGATTACAGGCATGAGCCACCACGCCCGGCCGACAGCGCCTTTAAAGAGGTAATTAACTTAAAATGAGGCTGTTAGGTTGGCCCCTAATCCAGTCTGACTGATATCCTTATAAGAAGGGGAATTAGGACACACAGAGAGACACCAGGAATACATATGCACAGAAGAAAGACCATTTGAGGACACAGAGAGACTATGGCCATCTGCAAGCCAAAGAGAGAGACTCAGAAGAAATCCATCCTGCACGTGCCTTGATCTTGGACTTCTAGCCACCAGAGCTATGAGAAAACACATTTCTGTTGTTTAAGCCAAAGCTAGTGGTGCTTTTTGGTAGCTTGAGCTGACTGAGACAGCAGATGAACAGGATCTGGATGGCACCAACAACATCCACTACATCTTTTTTTTTTTTGAGACGGAGTCTCACTCTATCGTCCAGGCTGGAGTGCAGTGGTGTGATCTTGGCTCACCACAACTTCCACCTCCCAGATCCAACTGATTATCCTGCCTCAGCTTCCCGAGTAGCTGAAATTATAGGTGTGAACCACCATACCCAGCTAATTTTTAGCAGAGACAGGGTTTCACCATGTTGGCCAGGCTGGTCCGATTTTTTTGTATTTTTAGTAGACACGAGGTTTCACCATGTTGGCCAGGCTGGTCTCAAACTCCTGACCTCAGGTGATCTGCCTGCCTTGGCCTCCCAAAGTGCTGGCATTACAGTTGTGAGCCACTGTGTCCAGCCTCCCCTACATCTTCATGTATGCTCTCCACCCAAATCATCTCTCCTTTCCTTCCCCACCTCCTCCCAAAAACAGCTCATTTAAATCTGTCTGCCCTCTCTTCATTGGGAGCTACAGTGCCAATTATAGGAACCAGCTAATTTCCTCTATCAGCTGCCTGCCCCAGACAGGAGCCAACCAGTTTTCCCAGCCTCCTTTCAGCACTTTTGACATCTCAATGAAAACAGTGCAAATGGGCTAGGAATGGTCTTTTGGTTGAAATGAGCCATAAACCATCAAATAATTGCACACGTTTCTATATTTCAGCCCTTAACCCACCATTGATACCCAGTTCTGACTTAGGGGATTTATGTGTCCTTGCCCAGTCTACAAAGAGCTTAAGAATTGTTCCCATGATCTCCATGGAGGGGCAGAGCATCACAAAGGGAAGGAGACAGAGTTGGCTAAACTTTCTGAGATGAGATCTTTAGTTATTAAATCATTAAGGTTAGTTTTCTTTCCAATGTTGGATTTTTCTTGTTGCAACACTAACTCTGTTGATCCAGTTTCCACCTAACAGTGGGAATTCTCCAGCCTTCCAGTTGGCTGAACAAGTTTCCAAGCAGTGGACACCAAGTTTGCTAAGTTTAGGGTTGGTAAGTTTGAGTAAGAACTTTGGCTTTTTATCTGGGTGAAATTGGGAGCCACTGGTGAATGTATTAGATTGCTAGGGCTGTCATAACAAAGTACCCCAGACTGGGTGGCTTAAACAACAGAAACTAATTTTGTCACCATTGTGGAGGCTTGAAGTCCAAGACCAAGGTGTCAGCAGGGTTGGTTTCTCCTCAGGCCTCTTTCCTTGGCTTGTTGAGATGGCAGTCTTCTTCTATAACTTCACATGGTCTTCCCTTTATGTGTGATGTCCAATTTTCCTCTTCTTTTTTTTTTTTTTTTTTTGAGGTGGAGTCTCACTTTGGCTGGAGTGCAGTGGCATGATCTCGGCTTACAACAACCTCCACCTCCCGGGTTCAAGTAATTCTCCTGCCTCAGCCTCTCGAGTAGCTGGGATTACAGGCACCTACCACCAAGCCCAGCTAATTTTTGTATTTTTAGTAGACACGGGGTTTCACCATGTTGGCCAGGCGGGTCTCAAACTCCTGACCTGAAGTGATCCACCTGCCTCAGCCTCCCAAAGTGCTGAGATTAGAGGCATGAGCCACTGCATCTGGCTTCTTCTTTTTTGTCACTGCAGCCTTGATCTCCAGGACTCAAGTGATTCCCCCACCTCAGCTTCCCAAATAGCTGGTGGGACTACAGGTGCGCACCACCACGCCCGGCTAATGTTTATATTTTTTTTTATGGAATCGGGGTTCTGCTGTGTTGCCCAAGCTGGTCTCGAACTGCTGGGCTCTAGCGATCTGCCCACCTTGGCCTCCCAAAGTGCTGGGATTACAGGCATAAGCCGCTGCGCCTGGCCTCAATTTTCCTCTTCTAACGCATAAGTCATACACATTAGACCCCACCCTAATGACCTCGTTTTAACGTAATTGCCTCTTTGAAGACTCTATCCCCAAATACAGTTACATTTTGAGGTACTGGGGCTTAGAACTTCAACATATGAACTGAATTGGAGGGGGACACAATTCAGCCCATAACAGAGGGTTCTGGACAGAAGAAGGACTTTGTAATGTCTTAACTGACTTTTTTTATAGTAAATAAGAGAAATATGGCTCTGTCCTGCCCGGCTCCCAGGCAGTCAGACCTAATGGTTATCTCCCTTGTTCCCTGAACATCGCTGTTATCCTGTTCTCTTTTCAAGGTGCCCAAATTTCATATTGTTTAAACACACATGCTTCACGAATAATTTGTGCAGTTAATGCAATCATCACAGGGTCCTGAGGCAACATACATCTTCAGTTTACGAAGATGACGGGATTAGGAGATTAAAGTAAAGACAAGCATAGGAAATTTCAAGAGTATTGATTGGGGAAGTGATAAATGTCCATGAAATCTTCACAATTTATGTTCAGAGATTGCAGTAAAGACAGGCCTAAGAAATTATAAAAGTATTAATTTGGAGAACTAACAAATGTCCATGAAATCTTCACAATTTATGTTCTTCTGTCACAGCTTCAGCAGGTCCCTCTGTTCAGGGTCCCTGACTTCCCACAACAGTAGCAGAGACAGGGTCTTGCTCTGTTGCCCAGGCTGGAGTGCAGTGGCATGATCACAGCTCATTGCAGCCTTGAACTCCTGGCTCAAGCAATCTTTCTGCCTCAACGTCCAAAAGCACTGGAATTACAGGTGCGAGCCACCATGCCTGGCTGTCATCTGACTTTTTTAAAGGACCACTTAGGCTGTTGGGTAAGAAGGCAAGGGTATCAGAGCAGAGCCCACCAGGCGATGACTGCAATAATCCAGAGGAGAGAAGAGGGTGTCTTGAGTAGGGGGATAGCAGTGATAAGATGCAGATAATAAGGGGGATCAGATCCTGAAATATATATATATACTTTTTTTTGGAGACTGACAGATGTCCGTTGAGGTCAGGAGTTCGAGACCAGCCTGGCCAACATGGTGAAACCCCGTCTCTACTAAAAATATAAAAATTAGCTGGGCATGGTGGTGGCCACCTGTAATCTCAGCTACTTGGGAGGCTGAGGCAGGAGAATCACTTGAACCCAGGAGGCAGAGGTTGCAGTGAGCCAAGATCATGTCACTGCACTCTGGCCTGGGGGACTGAGGAGACTCCATCTCAAAATCCCAGCTACTCAGGAAGCTGAGGTGTGAGGATCACTTGAGCCCAGGAGGCCAAGACAGCAGTGAACTGAGATTGCACCACTGCATTTCAGTCTGGGCGACAGAAGGAGGCTCTGTCTCAAAACAAAACAAAATAAAACACACACACACACACACACACACACACACACAAATAAAGGCAATGCGTTAATCTGGGTGGAAATGAGAGGCATGTTATTTGGGAATGTGAGGTAGCCATCCAGTGGTGTTTAACAGATGTTTTTACAGCCAACTTTCCAGAAAAAAAATGCATATATATTAATATACACGTTTATGATAAATTTTTCTGATATAAGGGATATATGGTATACAATTTACAGATGATAAAATATATGTATTTCTCTTTTTTTCCTTTTCCCTTTCTTTTTCTTTGATGTAATGTCTCACTCTGTTGCCTAGGCTGAAATGCAGTGGTACAGTTTCGGTTCACTGCAGTCTTTTTTTTTGAGACGGAGTTTTACTCTTGTTGCCCAAGCTGAAGAGCAATGGCGTGATCGCGGCTCACCACAACCTCCGCCTCCCAGGTTCAAGCAATTCTCCTGCCTCAGCCTCCTGAGTAGCTGGGATTACAGGCATGCAGCACCATGCCAGGCTAATTTTGTGTTTTTAGTAGAGATGGGGTTTCTCCATGTTGGTCAGGCTGGTCTCAAACTCCTGACTTCAGGTGATCCGCCTGCCTTGGCCTCCCAAAGTGCTGGGATTACAGGTGTGAGCCACCGCGCCCGGCCTGCAGTCTTGACCTCCTGGGCTCAAGCGATTCTCCCACCTCAGCCTTCTAGTAGCTGGGACTACAGGCACGCACCACCACACCCGGCTAATTTTTTTTTTCTTTTTTTTTTTTTTTGTAGATATGTGGTTTCACTGATCTGGAACTCCTGGGCTCAAGTGATCTACCCATAGGCGTGGATTACAGGCATGAGCCACCTTGCCCAGCCTAAAACATACATTTATTTCTAATTCCATATAGCAAGTTGATTCTAACGGAATGTTTTCATTGATTTTTTTTTTTTTTTTGAGACGGAGTTTCACTCTTGTCAACCAGGCTGGAGTGCAGTAGAGTAATCTCGGCTCACTGCACTCTCTGCCTCCCAGGTTCAAGCAATTCTCCTGCCTCAGCCTCGCAAACATCTGGGATTAGTCGAGATCGCACTGCTGCACTCCAGTCTGTGCAACTGGAAACCCTGTCTCAAAAAAAAAAATACTAGTGAAAATGTTGATAAAAGTATGTCATATCTGTAGCTGTAGCCTTTGCATTGGAATAGCATGAACAAACATTTGAGGAAATGTTCTTCCAGTGTTCATAATCTTTTTTTTTCAGCAAAGAAGTTCTCCTACCTCTGATTAACAAGTGAAGTTCTGAAATATATAGTTCTTGTTTTACTTTGTCTTCTTTGATAACATACATGAAAATATCAACCAGCCGGGCGCGGTGGCTCATGCCTGTAATCCCAGCACTTTGGGAGGCAGAGGCGGGCGGATCATGAGGTCAGGAGATCGAGACCATCCTGGCTAACACAGTGAAACCCCACCTCTACTAAAAATACAAAAAATTAGCCGGGCGTGGTGTCGGGCGCCTGTAGTCCCAGCTACTCGGGAGGCTGAGGCAGGAGAATGGCGTGAACCCGGGAGGTGGAGCTTGCAGTGAGCCGAGATCGTGCCACTGCACTCCAGCCTGGGCGACAGAGCGAGACTCCGTCTCAAAAAAAAAAAAAAAAAAAGAAAATATCAACCAACATTCATGTTAGATACCAGAGTTCAGCAAAAATCAGTGAAAGTGGCCAGGCGCAATGGCTCATGCCTGTAATCTCAGCACTTTGGGAGGCCGAGGTGGGTGGATCACTTGAGGAGTTCAAGACCAGGCTGGCCAACATGGTGAAACCCCATCTCTACTAAAAATACAAAAATTAGCCAGGTGTGTTGGTGTGCACCTGTAATCCCAGCTACTTAGGAAGCTGAGGCAGGAGAATTGCTTGAACCCAGGAGGCAGAGGTTGCAGTGAGCCAAGATCATGCCACTGGACTCCAGTCTGGGCAATAGAGCAAGACTCCGTCTCAGAAAAAAATAAAATAAATTAAATAAATAAGCCCGGTGGGGTGGCTCATATCTGTAACCCCAGCACTTTGGGAGGCCAAGGCAAGCAGATCACAAGGTCAGGAATTCGACAACAGCCTGGCCAATATGGTGAAACCCTGTCTCTACTAAAAATACAAAAATTAGCTGGGCGTGGTGGCGGGCACCTGTAGTCCCAGCTACTTGGGAGGCTGAGGCAGGAGAATCGCTTGAACCTGGGAGGTGGAGGTTGCAGTGAACCGAGATTGCACCACTGCACTCCAGCCTGGGCAACAGAGTGAGACTCTGTCACAGATAAATAAATAAATAAATAAATAAATAAATAAATAAATAAAAATAAATAAATATAAATAATAAAAAATGAGAATATGAAAATTAGCTGGGCGTGGTGGTGGGCGCCTGTAATCCCGGCTCGGCAGTGAGCTGAGATTGTGCCACTGCACTCCAGCCTGGGCAACAGAGCAAGACTCCATCTCAAAAAAAAAAAAAAACAAAATTATAAAACAAATAAATAAAAATAATACAAAAATACAAAAATTAGCTGGGCGTGGTGGTGGGCACCTGTAATCCCAGCTCAGGAGTGAGCCAAGATCATGCCATTGCACTCCAGCTTGGGCGACAGAGTGAGACTCTGTCTCAAAAAAAATAAAAAATAAATAAATAAAAATAAAACTAAAATAAAATCTTTCCCAAGCCCAGGGAGCTTATTCTTAGAGAAGGGGTAAGGATAACGGATTGAGCAGGCCTTCCAAAAAGTATCACAACACACTTGGTAGACAAGGAAAAACTCTGAGTCCTTTGAAAAGCAAAACAAACGTCACACATGGAGAGATGACTGAGATGAAAGGACAGCAGGATAAGTTAGAGGACAGTTGGATGGTATCAAAAAGGATTGCAGGAAAACTAAAATTCAAGAATAGCATTAAAATCCATTTTGGAGGGTGACCTGTAAAAAAGTTTGCCTGGAATGCGACAAAAAAGAACAGAGTAATAGACGAAGAGGATCACAGCAGGCAGAGAACACAAAGCTGGGTCAGAGACACAGTGGAAATATCCTTTCTCCCTTTTCTTTTCTTGACATTATTTTGGTTTTGTTAGAGGTGAGGCTGGTGTTAGAGAGGCCAAATTTTGACGATGATGAAAAAGCCGAGGGCACTGGGGGGTTTGGGCTCCAACATCCTTATTCCACTGAACCACGACCCGCAACTGCCTATCCCTTGACATTTCATTATGTGAGCAAAATAAACACCTATTTTAAGTCACTGGTGTCTGAGTTTTCTAAAACATGAATTTCAGAAAATTCATGTTCCCTGAAATCCCTAACTGATATGCTAGCATTCATATAATCAATGTTTCTCAGGCGAAATCAGAACAAAAAGCATTAGGCCTAATAATTGAAACTATGAGAGAATAAAATTATCCTGAGATAAAGAAATATGCAGATCAAAGAGTTTACTGTCTGCTGAATGAAATTAGTGAGAAGATCTACATTTAAACATGATTCACTGAGGCGGGTGGATCACTTGAAGTCAGGAGTCTGAGACCAGCCTGGCCAACATGGTGAAACCCCATCTCTACTAAAAATACAAAAATTAGCTGGGTGTGGGTGCACTTGCCTCTGATCTCAGCTACTCGGGAGGCTGAGGCAGTAGAATTGCTTGAACCTGGGAGGCGGAGTTTGCTGAGATGGCATCACTACATCCCAGCTTGGGTGACAGAGCAAGACTCCGTCTCAAACAAACAAGCAAACAAACATAAAGACCATTCAGCAAAGTATCTAAACTGTGAGAGGAAAAAAGATAGGATCCATGTAGAAATGATGGGAAAAACAAGAAAGAAATATATGTAAGCTGGCCTTAATACCAACCTCTACAAGAGTTTTATGGGGTAAAATATTGCGACTCAAGGATTTTATACCCAGTTTATATTTCATGTGTAAGGGCAAAAGAACATTCTCAGATATTCAAGGGCTAAAAAAAAAAAAAGTCTATCATATCTAGCTTGCAGTAAAATACTATGCAAGGCTGAGGCAGGTGGATCACTTGAGGTCAGGAGTTTGAGACCAGCCCCGGCAATATGGTGAAACCCCGTCTTTACTAAAAATACAAAAATTAGCCAGGTGTAGTGGTGTGCGCCTATAATCCCAGCTACTCAGGAGGCTGAGGCAGGAGAATTGCTTGAACCCAGGAGGTGGAGGTTGCAGTCAGCTGAGATCGCACCACTGCACTCCAGCTGGGAGACAGAGTGACTCTGTCTCAAAAAAACAAACAAACAAACAAAAATTATGCACCTTTTTTTTAAACATGGAAATTTTTAAGGTAAAAATATGGAAAGATTCCCAAGATACATACTGTTACATGAGAAGAAGCATGCAGAACAGTCTGTACATCATGCTACTGTAAGAGTTAAAATCGGGGGAAAGCAAGAATCTGTATTAATACTAGCTTGTTTATTCATAAAGAAAGGAAGTGAAACATAAGAAACTAAGAATTGTGGTTAATGGTTGTTGGAAAGATGGGAGACAAGGCTGGGAAGAAGGCTAATTCTTCATATATTTTGATGTGGCTTTTGAACCATGTAAAAGTATTACCCATTTGGTCCGGGTGCAGTGGCTCCGCCTGTAATCCCAACACTTTGGGAGGCCAAGCCGGGTGGATTGCCTGAGCTCAGGAGACCAGCCTGACCAATGTGGCAAAACCTTGTCTCTACAAAAATTATAAAAAATTAGCTGCGCATGGTGGTGTGCGCCTGCAGTCCCAGCTACTCAGGAGACTGAGGCATGAGAATTACTTGAACCCAGGAGGCAGAGGTTGCAGGAGCGGAGATTGCACCACTGCACGCCAGCCTGGGCGACAGAGCAAGACTCTTTCTCAAAAAAACAAAAGTATTACCCATTCAAAGATTAAACTCAAAATACTGTATATTTTTATTTTTAATTTATTTTTATTTTTGTTTTTTATTTGTATTACCCATTCAAAAATTAAACTTGAAATACTATTTTTTTTATCTTTTTATTTTTTATTTTTTAGAGACAGGATCTCACTATGTTGCCCAGGCTGATGTGCAATGGCTTAAAATAGTTGTGTGTGTGTGTGTGTGTTTTGGAGACAGGGTCTTGCTCTGTCACCCAGTCCGCTGTGCAGTGGTGTGATTCCAGCTCACCGCAACCTTGAACTCCTGAGCTTAAGGGATCCTTGCGCTGCCTCAGCCTCCCAAGTAGCTAGGATAAGCAGTCTTCCTGCCTCGGCCTCCCAAAGTACTGAAATTATACGGATGAGCTACCACACCCAGCAAATATATATATACTATTGGAAGGCTGAGAGGTGGGAGGAACTCTTGACCCCAGGAGGTTGAGGCAGCAGTGAGCCATGACTCAAAAATTTTTTAAAAATTATATTACTATAGTTGTATATTGTAGTTATATACATATAGTTATTTGTTTAACATCTGCCTGCAAAAAGTGCTTTACAGGCTCACGCCTGTAATCCCAACACTTTGGGAGGACGAGGCAGGCAGATCACTTGAGGTCAGGAATTTGAAATCAGCCTGGCCAACATGATGAAACCCCGTCTCTACTAAAAATACAAAAATTAGCCAGGTATGGAGGCAGGCGCCTGCAGTCCCAGCTACTCGGGAGGCTGAGGCAGGAGAATCGCTTGAACCCGGGAGGCAGAGGTTGCAGTGACCTGAGATTGTGCCATTGCACCCCAGCCTGGGTGACTCTGTCTCAAAAAAAAAAAAAAAAATTATCCGGGCTTGGAGGCACATGCCTGTAGTCCCAGCTACTTGAGAGGCTGAAGCAGGAGAATTGCTTGATTGCTTGAACCTGGGAGGCGGAGGTTGCAGTCAGCCGAGATGGCACCACTGCACTCCAGCCTGGGCGACAGAGCAAGATTCTGTCTCAAAAAAAGAAAAAAAAAAAAGATATATACCAACTGGCTGAAAGAGGAAGCAAAATATGAATCTGAGAAATGGGGAAGTCAAGGTATAGAGTGGGTTGGAGCACACAATCAAAGTCAAAAGGTCAAAAGTCACAATTATTGTAGAGCTGATTTCAATACTCAATGCCAACATAAAAAAATTCTTGAAAGAATACTCCACATGACTTTCAGGGTGGATTTTTCTATTTTTGCAAAGAATGTCACTGGGATTTTTGATAAAGACTACGTGAAATCTATAGATCACTTTGGATAGTTTTGACATCTTAACAATATGAAGTCTTTCAATCCATAAACATAGGGTATCTTTCCATTTATTTATGTCTTTTAAAATTGCTTTCAGCAATGTTTTGTGGTTTTCATTGCACAAGTCTTTCAATGAATATTTTATTCCTTTTTTTTTTTTTTTTTGAGATGGAGTTTCGCTCTTGTTGCCCAGGCTGGAGTGCAATGGCACGATCTCAGCTTACCACAGCCTCCACCTACGGGGTTCAAGCAATTCTCCTGCTTCAGCCTCCCGAGTACCTGGGATTACAGGCATGTACCACCATGCCCGGCTAATTCTGTATTTTTAGTAGAGAAGGGGTTTCTCCATGTTGGTCAGGCTGGTCTCGAACTCCCAACCTCATGTGATCTGCCTGCCTCAGCCTCCCAAAGTGCTGGGATTACAGGCGTGAGACACCGCACCCAGCTGTATTTTATTCTTTTTATGCTATTATAAATAGAATTATTTTCTTCATTTCATTTTCAGATTGTTCTTTGTTAGTATATAGTAACACAACTGATTTTCATGTATTGCTTTTGTGTCCTGCTGCTTTGCCAAATTTGTTTAGTAGTTCCAAAGGGTTTTTTGTGGAATCTTTAGGGTTTTCTATGTATAAGATCATATAATCTATGAATAATAATTTTCCTTCTTCCTTTCCAATTTGGACGCATTTTCTTTCTTTCTTCTTTTCTTTCTATTCCCTCCTTTTCCTTTTCTTTTTTCTTTTCTTTCCTTTTCTTCCTTTTTGCCTAACTGCTCTATCTAGAAATTCCAAGACTACGTGGTATAGAAGTGGTGAAAGTGGGCATTCTTGTCTTGTTTCTGATCTTCGAGGAAAAAGTTTGTCTTGCATCATTGAGTATGATTTAACTATGGGGTTTTCATATATGGCTATCATATCGTGGTAGTTTTCTTCTATCTCTAGTTTGCTGCATTTTTTTTTTAATCATGAAAGTGTGTTGAACTTTTTCAAAAGCTTTTTCTGCATTGATTAAGATGATCATGTGGTTTTTGTTTGTCATTCAGTTACTGTTGTGCGTTACACTTACTGATTCTAGGATTGATTTTAAAGCATTCATTCCTCCAAACACACTCCCAGGTTTAGGTCTCTTACCTCTGCATGTATTTAGGAAAAAGACATAATATGACCAGCTTCCCAACTATTAAACCATGTTTAGGATAAACTGTATTTTGTTATGGTGCCTTATTTATTTATTTATTTATTTATGAGACGGAGTCTTGCTGTGTCACCCAGGCTGGAGTGCAGTGGCGTGATCTCAGCTCACTGCAACCTCCGCCTCCCAGGTTCAAGTGATTCTCCTGCCTCAGCCTCCTGAGTAGCTGGGATTACAGGCACACACCACCACATCTGGCTAATTTTTATATTTTTAGTAGAGACAGGGTTTCACCATGTTGGCCAGGCTCGTCTCGAACTCCTGACCTCAGGTGATCTGCCCCACCTTGGCCTCCCAAAGTGCTGGGATTTACAGGCGTGAGCCACCAACCCTGGCCTGGCGCCTTCTTTTAAATAAGTTTTTTTGTTTTTTTGTTTTTTTGAGATGAAGTCTTGCTCTGTCGCCCAAGCTGGAATACAGTGGTGTGATCTCGGCTCGTTGTAACCTCTGTCTCCCGGGTTCAAGCAATTCTCTGTCTCAGCCTCCTGAGTAGCTGGGATTACAGGTGTCTGCCACCATGCCTGGCTAATTTTTGTATTTTTAGTAGAGATGGGGTTTTGCCATCTTGGCCAGGCTTGTCTTGAACCCCTAACCTCGTGATCCACCCGCCTCGGCCTCCCAAAGTGCTGGGATTACAGGCATGAGCCACTGCGCCTGGCCCTTTTAAATAGTTTTATACTGCATACTATATTCAGTCTTTAGTGGTAGATGAATTCTTACTCTGTTGTTGCGTGCCCTGGAGAGCATAGTTCCTTGGAGACACCAAAGGAAGATTTTTCCAGGAAGGTCTTTTGGGAAGGGGCCTCCTCCAAGAAGGGAGTGAAGAAGGAGGTAGATTGAGTCAATGCACTTTTCCTCTATCTGGTCAGAGTTCTTGAAGGTATTTTTCTTCTGAACTTGGGTGGGGTTTGCAGTGGGGTAGGGGAAAAGAGAAATGATTCTGACACATACAAGAAAATGCTCCTTTGTGGGGCACGGGGGCAGGAGTTGCTTCCAAAAGGACCCAACAAAGACCTGTAGGGAACGTTTAAATTTATCTGTGTGTGGCCGGGCATGGTGGCTCATGCCTGTAATCCCAGCACTTTGGGAGGCCAAAGTAGGTGGATCACCTGAGGTCAGGATTTTGAGAGCAACCTGGACAACATGGTGAAACATGGTGAAACCCCGTCTCTACTAAAAATACAAAGTTAGCCCGGCGTGGTGGCGCGTGCCTGTAATCCCAGCTATTCGGCAGGCTGTGGAAGAAGAATCTCTTGAACCTGGGAGGCGGAGACTGCAGTGAGCTGAAATTGCGCCATTGCACTTCAGCCTGGATGACAAGAGCAAAACTCTGTCTCAAAAAATAAATAAATAAATATCTGTGTGAACTAGCACTTGAGAGACTGCAGCCTCAGGCAGTTTTCAGCCCTGTGCACACAATGAAATTACCTAAGGGGCTTTAAAAAAAGTACGGAAGCCTGGGTCCCACCCCAGAGGCTCTGAGGGAAGTAACCTGCAGTGCAGTTTTTAACCATCCACAGGTGTTCGTCATGTAGCGCCAAGGTTGGGTAATGAAGAGCTGACGTTGATTGAAGCTTACTCTGTGCCAAGCTCCATTCTACAAGTTTTACTTCACAATAACCTTACGAGACAGGTCTACTGTTATCCTTCGTAGAGGGCCATTGAGGCACAAAGAGGTTAAGTGCTGGCCAAGGACACCCAGTTCATAAGGGGTATTCTCTCCACTTGAACTTCAGAGCCCATGCCCCTTACCACAGTGCTGTGCCAGCAAGGGTTGCATGCCAGGACCTGCCATGATCCTGCCCCAGTTTCCCCTGGGGAAGAGAGATGAGCCAAAACCTAAAGGGCAGGAGCAGCTGGCCATGGTGGCTCATGCCTGTAACCCCAGCACTGTGAGAGACCGAGGCAGGAATATCACTTGAGCCCAGGAGTTCAAGACCAGCCTGGGCAACATAGCAAGACTCTATCTCTACAAAATAACTGTTTTTAATTAGCCAGGTGTGGCAGAGTGCGCCTGTAGTCCTAGCTACTCAGGAGGCTGAGGTGGGAGGATCGCTTGAGCCCAGGAGGTCAAGGGTGCAGTGAGCCGTGGCTTTGTCACGGCATTCCAGCCTGGACAACAGAGCGAAAACTTGTTTAAAAAAAAATAGAAATAAAAGCAGGAACATCTCCTTCTCTACGAAACCGGTCCAGGCACCAAGGACATTGCTGATGAGCACAAAAGGGAACACAGGAGTCTGTTTTAAGCTCCTGATGCCAATGCCTCCATGGAGCAGCCCAGATATGACCACCGTACCCTGAGTGAACTGCCTCCCAGAGATGTCTGGGTGACCCTAGATCCCCTGGCTCCTCTTCAGCCCCTCCTGATTCTCATCAGTGTTTGTTGCCTCCCAATCCAAAGAGTACATGGAATTCATGACATGCATCTTCTTACATGGGCCTGCAGGGTAGGAGACATCAACACTGCCCCAGCAAATCGAATATGCAAGCTAGAGCCTGTGATCCGACAGAGAACTGAAGCAGTTGTTTTTCCCAGTCTCCTGGGGAATGTGAGATTCGTTCAGTGTCATCCTCACCCCAGCTGAGGATTCCTGGGGAGCCAGAAGGAAGCCGGGAATATAAAATGGCGGTGGCCCACCCACACCCCAGCCAATGTGAAAATAAGTCCTGAGAGAAAAAGGGAAGCTGGGTGCTGTGGCTCATGCCTGTAATCCCAGCACTTTGGGAGGCCAAGGCAGGAGGATCACTTGAGCTCAGGAGTTCGAGACCAGCCTGGGCAATGCAGTGAGACCTCATCTCTACAGAAAATTAGAAAACTAGCTGGGCATGGTGGTATGTGCCTGTAGTACCAGCTACTTGGGAGGGTGAGGTGGGAGGATCCCCTGAGCCCTGGAGGTCAAGGCTGCAGTGAGCCCTGATCATGCCACCATACTCTAGCACTCCAGAGTGAGACCCTGTCTCAATAAATAAATAAAGAAATAAAATGGAAAGCATAGAAGGCAAGAGAAAAAGAAAAAAAACAGAACAAGATTATAGCTTAAAGTCCCCCAATGTCAGATCAAGAGTTTAAAAATGAGCAGTCAGGCTGGGTGTGGTGGCTCATGCCTGTAATCCCAACACTTTGGGAGGCCAAGACGAGCGGATCACCTGAGATCGGGAGTTCAAGACCAGCCTGACCAACATGGAGAAACCCCATCTCTACTAAAAATACAAAATTAGGCCGGGCACGGTGGCTCACACCTGTAATCCCAGCACTTTGGGAGTCCGAGGCGGGCAGATCACGAGGTCAGGAGTTCAAGACCAGTCTGGCCAACATAGTGAAACCCCATCTCTACTAAAAATACACACACAAAAAAAGAAAAATTAGCCGGGCATGGTGGCGTGTGCCTGTAATCCCAGCTACTCAGGAGGCTGAGGCAGGAGAATCACGTGAACACAGGAGGAGGTTGCAGTGAGTCGAGATAGTGCCATTGCACTCCAGCCTGGGCGACACTGTGAGACTCTCAAAAAAAAAAAATTAGCTGGGCATGGTGGTGGGCACCTGTAATCCCAGCTACTCAGGAGGCTGAGGCAGGAGAATCGCTTGAACCTATGAGGTGGAGGTTGCAGTGAACCGAGAGTGCACCACTGCACTCCAGCCTGGGCAACAAGAGCGAAACTCCGTCTCAAAAAAAAAAAAAAAAGAGTAATAAAGGGAGAAGCACAATGAACCAAGGGTTTACAAATGTTGAAAAGATTAAAACTGAGATCAAACATCTGGATAAAAAGTTATGCATAACCAGCCTGGCCAACATGGTGAAACCCCGTTTCTACTAAAAATACAAACATTAGCTATGCTGGAGGCGCGCACCTGTAATCCTAGGTACTGGGGAGGCTGAGGCAGGAGATCGCTTGAACCTGGGAGGCACAGGTTGCAGTGAGCCGAGATCACACCACTGCACTCCAGCCTGGGAGAGCGAGACTCCGTCTCAAAAAAAAAAAAAAAAAAAGTTACGCATTAAAAGGTCATCAGTGAGGAGGTTAAATAGGATAGAGAGTTAAAAAAAAAATCCCGCTAGCAGCAGCTGGGGAGAGACTCTTGAAAAAGGGTTTTTAGGACACGCCAAGCTTCTAGCAAGTCCTAAAATAGGCAGGAAAGCTGCAGGCACTGTCAGCATCTGCAGGCTCCAACACTGAACCTTCACGCAGGGTCCTCTGGGCTGGGGCCTTCACTTCCATCTCAGGAGCCCTGGGGCAGAGTTCTCTGGAAGGCTGCTTCTTTAAGTGGGGCCCTGGAACCAGCTGCATCCCAACACAGGAGCTTGTGAGGCGTGTAGATTCTCCGGCCCCATCCCAGGCCACTGACTCAGCAACTGCAGTTTAACAAGATCCCCAGGGGATTCATTGTACATGAAAGTTTGAGAAGTGCTGCTTTAGGAAAAATACCACATCTCCTTCCTTTATTTTTAATTTATGAAGTATTATAAATAGCCAAAGAAATAATGAGAACATTATGGCAAATGCTTAGGAACCTACAACACAGATACAGCAAAAGTTAGCATTTTGATAAACTTGCTTCAGATCTATTTTCTTCTCTCCTTCCTTTTGAGGCAGAGTCTCACTCTGTCACCCAGGCTGGAGGGCAGTGGTGCAATCTCAGCTCACTGCAACCTCCGCCTCCCAGGTTCAAGAGATTCTCATGCCTCAGCCTCCCGAGTAGCTGGGACCACAGGTATGTCCATCATGCCCGGCAAATTGTTTGTATTTTTAGTACAGATGGGGTTTCACCATGTTGGCCAGGCTGGTCATGAACTCCTGGCCTCAAGTGATCCACCCACCTTGGCCTCCCAAAGTGCCGGGATTACAGGCGGGAGCCACTGGGCCTAGCCTTTCTTTCCTTAATACAACATTAGAGGTATAGTTTCTTCCTCTCATCGTCACCTTTCCTCACAGGTCTCTTTCCTTCCCTGGAGATTGCTGCTGCTATGATGTTAGTGTGTTTCTTCCCCAGTTTGCACCTTTATTACAAATGCAAGAATCAGTAAAGACAGCGTCACTCTGTGTGCATTTGATCTTACATAAATAGTCCCGTACCTTACGTACCTTTCTGCAACTTGCCTCTTTAACTCAGCATTATGTCTTAAAGGTTTATGCATGTTGATAAGTTCACTCATTTTAATAGCTGCATGGTATTCCTTTGATTGTATATTGTGAGATGTATTTATTAGTTCTCTTATTGAGGGACAAATAGGCTATTTCCAGTTTTTTGCTATTGAAAAAAAAAAGCTGAAATGAACATTTGCAGGTATCTTTGTGAACATGTATGAGAGCTTCCCAGCTGCAAATATCTGGAAAAGGCTAATCCGGGTTGCCCACTATCTAGATCGTTATATTAACTAGTATTGGCAAATTGCTTTCCAAAGTGGTTGAGGCTATTTACACTCCTGCCAACCACGTATGAGCATTTTTTTTTTTTAAATAGAGACAAGTTCTCCCTATGTTGCCCAGGCTGGTCTCAAACCCCTAGGCTCAAAGGATCCTCCAGTCTCAGCCTCCCAAAGAGTGCTAAGATTACAGGCCTGAGCCACCACACCTGGCCCCTCTTTTTTTTTTTTTTTTTTTGAGGCAGGATCTCTCTCTGTCACCCAGGCTGGAGCGCAGTGGCATGATCATGGCTAACTGAAGCTTCAATCTCCCAGGCTCAAGCCATCCTCCCACCTCAGCCCCCTGAGTAGCTGGGACCACAGGCAGGTGCCACCACCAGCTAATTTTGTTTATTTTTTGTAGAGACAAGGTCTCACTTTGTTGCCCAGGCTGCTCTCAAACTCCTGGACTTAAGTGATCCTCCTGCCTCAGCCTCCCAAAGTACTAGGATTATAGGCATGAGCTACCACACCTTCTCAGCACTCTTCCATATCGAAATGCTCTCCAATGCTTGATTTTGTGGGTGTGTTAGACACTGTAGGCTGGCTAACCCAATACCTGTCTAACTCTTTCTGCCCAGCCTACCTGTATTATACATATTAGAAAACAGAACACTCACATTCTCATCTCCCCTTCATCTGGGGTGGCCACATAATGCAATCCTGGACACTGTGTCTCTCGTGTTTTATTAAGGAAAAAAAATAGAAGCACAATTGGCAAAACATCAGTGTTTGTTCAGAATCGATCATAGGTACACATGTGGGAGTTATATCATTTTCGGATCTTTTCTGGATGTTTGAAGTATTTTGTATAGCAAGAGTTGGCTGGAAGCCATTTAAAGCTTTTGCTTTTCTGACAAAGCATGCTGATGCCTTAGTCTTGCTCTTCTCTGATTATGGCTTTAAAATGGGTGAGATGTCAGGGAGCACATCAGCTACCTCAACAACGTGTGGCTGAGCAATTGAACCGATGCTCACGTCACTTACCTCCAGACTTCTTGTTTGTTTGTGTGTTTGAGATAGGGTCTCACTCTGTTGCCCAGGCTGGAGTGCAGTGGCACGATCACAGCTCACTGCAGCTAAAACCTTCCCAAGCTTAGGTGATTCTCCCACACACCTCCTCAGTAGCTGGGACCACAAGCTCGCACTACGGCACCTGGCCACAGACTTGTTATGTGAGAAAAAGAACTTCCTATTTGTCTGAGTCATTTAGTTAGATCTTCTACTGCTTGTAGCCTAATGCATTTCTTTTCTTTCTTTCTTTTTTTTTTTTTTTTTTTTTTGGAGACAGGGTCTCACTTTGTTGCCCAGGCTGGAGTGCAGGGGTGTGATCTCGGCTGAGTACAGCCTTGATCTCCCAGGCTCAAGCAATCCTCCTGCCTCAGCCTCCTGAATACCTGGGACTGTAGGTGCCCACCATCACACCCGGCTAATTTTTAAAAATTTTTATTTCTGCCCGGTGCGGTGGCTTATGCCTATAATCCCAGCACTTTGGGAGGCCGAGGCATGTGGCGTGCCTGAGCTCAGGAGTTAGAGACCAGCCTGGGCAACACAGTGAAACCCTCTCTATTAAAATACAAAAAAATTGGCCAGGCATGGCAGCGCACGCCTGTAATCTCAGCTACCTGGGAGGCTGAGGCAGGAGAATCGCTTGAACCCAGGAGGCTAAGGTTGTAGTGAGCTGAGATCATGCCACTGCACCCCAGCCTGGGAGACAGAGAGGCTCCGTCTCAAAAAAAAAAAAAAATTATTTCTAGTAGAGACAAGGTTTTAATATGTTGTCCAGGCTGATCTCAAACTTCTGAGCTCACATAGTCCCCCCTCCCACCTTGGTCTCCCAAAGTGCTGGGATTATGGGCATGAGCCACCGTGCCCGGCTGCCTAATGCATTTTTGATTAAATAGGCAGGCTTGCTAATATTTGCCGATCTGAAGAATGTAAGATGGTATCTTGGTGTGTTTTAATATACATTTCCCTAATTACTGCAGAGGTCGAGTTTCTTTTTGTCTGTTTATACGTTTCATATGTTTATTGGTCATAGAAATCATTCCTTTGTTCATTTTCCTTTTGGATGGTTTGTGCTTTTCTCATTATTTGTAGTGTTTTTGTTTTTGTTTTTTTTATGGGGGGTTTCTGGGGTTTTTTTGTTTTTTTTTTTAAGACGGAGTCTCTCTCTGTTGCCCAGGCTGGAGTGCAGTGGCATGATCTCAGCTCACTGCAACCTCTGCCTCCTGGGTTCAAGCGATTCTCCTGCCTCAGCTTCCCAAGTAGCTGGGACTACAGGTGCCCATCACCACGCCCTGCTAATTTTTGTATTTTTAGTAGAGATGGTGTCTCACCATATTGGCCAGGCTGGTCTGGAATTCCTGACCTCAAGTGATCTGCCTGCCTCCGCCTCCCAAAGTGCTGGGATTACAGGTGTGAGCCACCACGCTAGGCCTATTTGTAGGTTTTAAAAATATTTTGAAAAATAATAATAATAATAAAAAAAGAAAAGTTTTGGATATCAATTCTTTCTCAGTTATATACATTACAAATATCTCTTAATTTGTAGCTTTTCTTCTCATATTATTTATGGTTTTCCATGAAAATGTACAAAAGGATTTACATTTTATTTATTTTTTTTTTCTTTTTTTTTTGAGACGGAGTTTCCCTCTTGTTGCCCGGGCTGCAGTGCGTTTATTTTGCTTTTTTTTTTTTTTTTTTTTTTTTTTTTTTTTTTTGAGACGGAGTTTCCCTCTTGTTGCCCAGGCTGCAGTGCGATGGCGCGATCTCAGCTCACCGCAACCTCCACCTCCCAGGTTGAAGCAATTCTCCTTCCTCAGCCTCCCAAATAGCTGAGATTACAGGCATGTGCCACCACGCCCAGCTAATTTTGTATTTTTAGTAGAGATCAGGTTTCACATGTTGGTCAGGCTGGTCTCAAACCTGTGACCTCAGGTGATCTGCCCACCTCAGCCTCCCAAAGTGCTGGGATTACAGGTATGAGCCACCCTGCCCGGCTTCTATTTTTTTTTTTTTTTCTTTTTTTTGAGACGGAACCTCACTCTGTCACCCAGGCTAGACAGCTCAGTGAGGTGATCTTGGCTCACTGCAACCTCCGCCTCCTGGGTTCAAGAGATTCTCCTGCCTCAGCCTCCGGAGTAGCTGGGATTACAGGCCCAAAGCACCAAGCCCAGCTATATTGCTACTTACTTTATTTATTTTATTTTATTTTTTGAGACGTACTCTCACTCTGTTGTCCAGGCTGGGGTGCAGTGGTGCAATCTCAGCTCACTGCTGCAACCTCCTCCTCCAGAGTTTAAGCAATTCTCTGCCTTAGCCTCCCGAATAGCTGGGATTACACTATGTTGCTACTTTCTAATGGTAAAATAACGTCCTTGCCTTCCTGGGATAAATACTGATTGGTAATGTTTGTTTTACACATAGTTGTATTTGGCTAGCTAATGTTTTATTCATAATTTTTGCATCTATGTAGGTGAAACTGAACTATTGGTTTCCTTTTCTTACTTTTTTTTTAAAATGTTTTTGGCTAGGTGTGAGATTTCCCTTACAGTAGCTAGTGACTAGATTCACATGGGTTGTTGAATTTTGTTTCTTAGTTTGGGTAAGATGGAGGTTTTTCTGTTCCTTAAAGTTATAAAAGTTGCCTGTGAGGACATCCGGGCTTGGTGAAGTGTTTTGTGGTTATAATTTTCTTTCTCACTAGAATTTTTTATTCAGATTCAATTTTACTCATATGTAAGTCTATTCTATTCCTCTGTCTCCCGGGTTCAAGCGATTCTCGTGCCTCAGCCTCCTGAGTAGCTGGGATTATAGGCGCCTGCCACCATGTCCAGCTAATTTTTGTATTTTTAGTAGAGACGGGTTTGACCATGTTGGCCAGGCTGTTCTCGAACTCCCGACCTCAGGTGATCCACCCACCTCAGCCTGCCAGTGCTGAGATTACAGGTGTGAGCCACCACAGCCGGCCTACTATATTTCTTCTTGAACAATTTTGGTAATGATATTTTTCCATGTAATTGTTCACTTTATCTAATTTTTCACATGTAAAGTCTACCATACAGAGTCCAAAGCTTAAGAAGAGTTCCTCATTTCCCTTCTCTTGTAGGGATTGGACCAACAAGGACAGGTGGCAAAAAAAAAAAACAACCTAAAAACAGATGCTTTTTTTGGTCTCTGATGAGCCACAACCTCAAAAAGACATGGGAAAAGAGCTGTTAATTTCCCAAATACCCCCACTTACATCCATTAAAGACTATTGTCGGGCGCGGTGACTCACGCCTGTAATCCCAGCACCTTGGGAGGCTGAGGCAGGTGGATCATGAGGTCAGATCAAGACCATCCTGGCCAACATGGTGAAACCCTGTCTCTAATAAAAATACAAAAATTATCCGGGTGTGGTGGCGTGTGCCTGTAATCCCAGCTACTCGGGAGGCTGAGGCAGGAGAATCGCTTGAACCCAGAAATCGGAGGTTGCAGTGAGTGAGCTGAGATCACACCACTGCACTCCAGCCTGGCAACAGAGTGAGACTCTGTCTCAATAAAAAAAACAAAAAACAAAAACAACAACAACAAAAAAATCTCTTTGTCACTTTAAATATCTTGGCTGGGTACAGTAGCTCGGACTGTAATTCCAACACTTTGGGAGGCTGAGGCAGGAGGATCACTTAAGGCCAGAAGTTTGAGACCAGTCTGGGCAACATGGAGAGACCTCCCCACTCCCTGCCCCCACCATCTCTTAGAAAAGTAAAAAAAAATCTGGAAGTGATGGTGCATGCCTGTGGTCCTAGCTACTTGGGAGGCTGAGGCAGGAGGACTGCTTGAGCCCAGGAGGTCAAGGCTGCAGTGAGCCATGATCTCACCACTGTGCTCCAGTCTGGATAACAGAGCAAGATCCCATCTTAAAAAAACAGAACAAAACCCATTAAATATGGCCGGGCATGGCTCATGCCTGTAATCCCAGATCCCTGACAGGCTAAGGCAGGAGAATCACTTGAGGCCAGGAGTTCAAGACTAGCCTGGACATATAGTGAGACCCCTGATTCTGCAAAAATACAAAAATTAGCCAGGTATGGTGGCACATGCCATAGTCCTGCCTGCTGGGGAGGCTGAGATGGGAGGATTGCTTGAACCCAGGAGTTCAAGGTTACAGTGAGCTACGATTATGCCACTGCACTCCAGCCTGGGCAACAGAGTAAGATCCTATCTCTAAATAAAATAAAAATTTTAAACTAGCTGGGCAAGGCGGCTCACACCTGCAATCCCAGCACTTTGGGAGGCTGAGGCAGGTGGACCACCTGAGGTCAGGAGTTCCAGACCAGCCTGGCCAACATGGTAAAACCCCATCTCCACCAAAAATACAAAAATTAGCCGGGTGTGGTGGCACACACCTGTAATCCCAGCTACTCAGGAGGCTGAGGCAGGAGAATCACTTGAGCCTGGGAGGCAGAGTTTGCAGTAAGCCAAGATAGTGCCACTGCACTCCAGCCTGGGCAACAGAGTGAGACCCTGTCTCAAAAAAAAAAAAAAAGCCTCATTAAACAAGGGCATTCTCAGTATATAGGAGATGGAGTGAACAAGGGCCTCCATGGCCCCATGGTAGGCAGGAAAACAAGGGTGAATTCGGGTGAAGGTGAACACCAACTTGGCAGGAAGGAGGCTTTCCTGGAACAGGCAGAGAGATAAGGTAAAAGCTTACCTGGCAGAGACTGTGACCACGAGATGCAGACCTGGAGACCAGGCGGTGAAGGAGGTAGAACTTTATCTTGGAGTAACCTGGTCTTCAACCTTTTGCCAGTTTTATCCTGGAGTAAGCTTGTCTTCAGTGTTTTACCAAATGCACCATTTTGTGCCACCCCTCCGTTCCCTGCCCCCCACCTGTCACCTTGTCTAAGATAAATGCACCATTTTGGAGAGAACTGGAGGACAGAAGAGGGAGAAAAGACACCAATTGCCTTTTCTTACTACTTATAAACCCTGTTTTGTTTGTTTTTTGTTTATTTATTTTGAGACAGAGTCTTTCTCTGTCACCCAGGCAGGAGTGCAGTGGCATGATCATAGCTTACTACAGCCTCCTGCCTCAGCCTCCTGAATAGCTGGGACTACAGGCACACACCACCGTATTCAGCTAATTATTTTTCTTTTTCTTTTTCTTTTTTGAGACAAAGTCTCACTCTATCACCCAGGCTGGAGTGCAGTGGTGTGATCTCAGCTCATTGTAGCCTCCACCTTCCAGGCTCAAGTGATTCTCCTGCCTCAGCCTCCCGAGTAGCTGGGATTACAGGTATGTGCCACCATGCCTGGCTAATTTTTGTATTTTTAGTGGAGATGGGGTGTCTCCACGTTGACCAGGCTGGTCTCAAACTCCTGATCTCAGGTGATCCACGCGCCTCGGCCTCCCAACGTGTTGGGATTACAGGCGTGAACGACTGCGCTCGGCCCAATTTTTTTATTTTTTAAGAGACAGGGGTCTTGATTTGTTGCCCAAGCCGGTCTTGAACTCTTTCAGCCTCCAAAAGTGCTGGGGTTGCAGGTGTGAGCCACAGAGCCTAACCCTGTTTGAAAATACAGTTTTAACTGGCAGAGAGGTGTTTATTCTCAGGTGTGAATAAGGCAAGAAAAATCAGAAAGTGGGTGGATCTGGGCTGGGCTTTGGTAGGAAATGCTGTGACTGTGGCCTTAGGACAAAAATGCAAAGGGTTTGGGAGATCCGGGGTTTTGCAGCTGTGTAATCTTGGGCAAGTTACTTAACTCCTAAGTCCCTGGAATACCAGAATAAGATCTCTGATTTTTAGCTGAGTTCCACAGTTTCAAATTCCTGTGGTTTGGACACAGGGACCTGGGGATCAGGGAGTGGGGAGGTGGATTTCAGAGTGATATTTTCCAGGGCCTTCTCTTTGACTTCAGTTAGCACCTATTAGATCTGACTTGTACACTGTGCACAGGGATCTGAGCAGTAACACTGTTTGGGAAGCCGAAAGATCCTGTGCTTTAAAAAAAAAAAAAAAAACAGTAAACAGTAACTGCCATGGATATTCAACAACCACTGGAATTCTAGAAACATAATGTACTAGAAAAATAAATCCCCGGTGATGTGCAAAATCGATGGGGGAGGAAGGAGACTGGCTTGTCCCTGCTCCTCAAGGTGTGGTCTGTAGACCAGCAACACCAGCATCACCTGGAAACTTGTGAGAAATGCGGAATCTCATGCCCCACCGAGATCTACTGAATCGGAATCTGGGTATTGTTGTTGATGATGTTGCTGTTGTTGTTGTTTTTAAGAGATAGGGTCAGCCAGGTGTGGTGGTACGTGCCTGTAATCCCAGCTATTTGGGAGGCTGAGGCAGGAGAATCGCTTGAACCTGGGAGGTGGAGGTTGCAGTGAGCCAAGATCGTGCCATTGCACTCCAGCCTGGGCAACAAGAGCGAAATTCCATCTCAAAAAAAAAAAAAAAAATAGATAGGGTCTTGCTCTGTGGCCCAGCCTGGAGTGCAGTGGTGCCACCATAGCTCACTGTAGTCTTGAACTTCCGGGCTCAAGTGATCCTCCTGCCTCAGCCTCCCAAAGTGCCGAAATTAGGATCTGCATTTTCACTTTAGGTAATAGAAATACTTCAAGCTTGGCCGGGCTTGGTGGCTCACACCTGTAATCCCAGCACTTTGGGAGGTCAAGGTGGGAGGATCACCTGAGGTCAGGAGTTTAAGACCATCCTGGCCAACATGGAGAAACCCTATCACTATTAAAAATACAAAAATTAGGCCAGGCACAGTGGCTCACGCCTGTAATCCCACCACTTTGGGAGGCCGAGGCAGGCGGATCACTTGAGGTCAGGAATTCAAGACCAGCCTGGCCAACATGGTGAACTCCCATCTCTACTAAAAATACAAAACAAAATCAGCTGGGCGTGGTGGTGAGCGCCTGTAGTCCCAGCTACTCGGGAGGCTGAGGCACAAGAATCATTTGAACCCAGGAGGTGGAGGTTGCAGTGAGCCAAGATCGTGCCACTGCACTCCAGCCTGGATGACAGAGTGAGTCTCTGTCTCAAAAAAAAAAATTAGCCGGGTTTGTTGGCAGGCGCCTGTAATCCCAGCTACTCGGGAGGCTGAGGCAGGAGAATTGCTTGAACCCGGCATGCAGAGGCTGTAGTGAGCCAAGATCATACCACTGCACTCCAGCCTGGGCGACAGAGCAAGACTCTGTCTCAAAAAAATAATTAAATAAATACTTCAAGTTTGCATTAATAAGGACCTGAACCAGGCGTTTCACATCCAGTCACCTACTGGGCTAGGGAGGTGCCATAAATAAGCGAGGAGGCCTCTTTGTGGGGAGTGGTGAATGGTTGAGAGATGCCCCCACCCCAAGGGGACAGGGGATCCTTAGCTCTGGCCCAGGAGATTGTGATGGTGGTCACGCCAGAACAGAGGCATTGCTGGGACTTACGATTTTTTTCTTTTTCTGAGATGGAGTTTCACTCCTGTTGCCCAGGCTGAAGTGCAGTGGTGAGACCTCAGCTCACTGAAACCTCTGTCTCCCAGGTTCAAGCGATTCTCCTGGCTCAGCCTCCTGAACAGCTGGGATTACAGGCACGCGACACCACGCCCGGCTAATTTTTTGTATTTTTAGTACAATTGGGGTTTCACCATGTTGGTCAGGCTGGTCTCGAACTCCTGACCTCAGGTGATCCGACCTCAGGTGTGACCTGCCCGCCTTGGCCTCCCAAAGTGCAGGGATTACAGGCATGAGCCAGCGCACCCAGCCTAATTTTTTTTCTTTTTTTTATTGAGACTATCATGAAACAGCATTGATTTTTCAAGAGACGCATAAAATCCAGATTCCAATGTGAAATCTCCTAACTTTTTAATCCTAACAGCCAATGTTTAAAATTATGTTTAACTTTGAGAAATTAAAAAACTGAAAAGAGAATTCTCAAACTTTTGTTCTTCTAACCCAGGATCAGGGTAGTGGGCAGATAATAGGAAGGAAGGAGGGAGGGAAGGGAAAAAAGAGCAAAGGACAAATAAACTCTAGGTAAGACAGACGCAACTGGGAGTGCCAGTCTGTAGATGTGGTAATTTACATACTATGTGCAAGAGTATGGGAACGAGTTAGGCAAGCCTCCCAGATTTCAGGAAGAGGTGCCCGGGGCAATGATGAAAGTAAAAAAGGTGGAGGGAAAGCAGGCCGCCCTCTGCGGAAGGATGGCTGGCCCTGTGTTAGGTATGAAGAATGACTTGCAGGCCATCTGGCTCCGGAGCCCAGTTCTTACGCACGTCCACAGAAAGGGATACTGTGCTGCCCTTAAAAAGAATGAGGCTTATGTCTGTAATCCTAGCACTTTGGAGGCCAAGGCAGGTGGATCACTTGAGCTCAGGAGTTTGAGTCCAGCCTGGGCAACTTGGTGAAACTCCATCTCTACAAAAAATGTAGAAATTAGTTGGGCATGCTGGCACGTGCCTATGGTCCCAGCTACTCAGGAGGCTGAGGAAGGAGGATCGCTTGAACCTGGGAGGTTGAGGCTGCCGTGAGCCCTGATTGTGCAACTGCACTCCAGCCTGAGTGATAAAGTGAGACCCTGTCTCAAAAGAAAAAAAAGAAAAACAGAATGAGGAAGTCTTGGTGTAGGGATAGGGGAGTATCTCCAGGTCATGTTAAGTGAACCAAGCAAGGTATAGAACAGTGCATACATGGGCCTTCCTTTGGGTTTCTCTCAAAGCAAACTCAGACAAAGATTCGAGAGCAAGTACTTAATTTGGGAAGTGAGCTGGCTAAACAGCAGGAAAGGAGTGGGGAAGTGAGACAGGGAAGGGAAGGCGGCCAATAACAGGTGGGTGATCCAATAAATAACTACTGAAAGCAACTGAAGCTGAATCTGGTGGAGATGCGTGGGGCACCAGCATAGAATTGGCTTCCCAGAGTTATTTCGCCAGAGGGGTGGGCAGGGGAGCAGGGTGTTAAGATGCCACCTCCTGAGAGCTTGGATGCAGGCACTCCAGAATGGGAGTAATCTCAACCCCCACCCCCACGCACTGCCTGCCACAAGGCTGCTGAGGGTCTTCCTAGTTCCCATCAATCCCTCCGGGGCGGGGCAGGTGCATACCTGCCGGCAGGAGAAAATCTGTAGGAGCACACTGCAAAGGTGCCGGGAGAGCAGCCACAGCATGCGCTGCCCTATTGCTGTGTCAGGAAGTTCTTTTTACTTGGCTATGCAACAGAATATTTTTGTTTTGTTTTGTTTTTAGAGCTGGGGTCTCGCTCTGTCACTTAGGCTGGAATGCAGTGGTGTGAACTCCTGCACTGCAGCCTTGAACCCCTGGGCTCAAGTCGTCCTCCCTCCTCAGCCTTCTGAGTTGCTAGAATTCATTACTGAACTGCATCCAGCTCAAGAATGTACATGTATAAATATATGTATTTAGAAGAAAATACAAGAAAGCAGTAAGAATGGTTGTTGCCAGAGAGGGGAAATTGGCAGGAAGGAGGCAGGGATGCTACGGAAACTTTCATCCTGGGCCTTTTTACCTTTGAATTTGGAACCAGGTGAATGTATTCCTTGTGTTTTTCGTTTGTTTGTTTGTTTGCTTTTGAGACGGAGTTTCACTCTTGACGCCCAGGCTGGAGTGCAATGGCGCAATCTCAGCTCACTGCAACCTCCACCTCCCGGGTTCAAGTGATTCTCCTGCCTCAGCCTCCAGAGTAGCTGGGATTACAGGCGCCTGCCACCACGCCGAGCTAATTTTGTATTTTTAGTAGAGACGGGGTTTCTCCATGCTGGTCTGGCTGGTCTCGAACTCCTGACCTCAGGTGATCCGCCCACCGTGGCCTCCCAAAGTGTTAGGATTATAGGCGTGAGCCATCACACCTGGCCCCCTTGATTTTAATCAGTACAATTACAGCACAGAGTTTTAAAAATGGTCTGCAGGGGAAAAAATAGATAAAAATGACTTGCATGTAGCACCTGAATGCAGGAAAATGAAGGTAGGAGGTGGGTCAGGAGAGCAGAGAACAGAAACAAGCAGAAGTGTTCAGATAAACTGAAGTTATGTGTGTGTACAGAGACCAGATATCTCAGATCTCTGATTCCATGCTATTTTGTAGGGTTTTTTCTTCTTCTCTCTCTCTTTTTTTTCTTCCAAGACAGAGTCTTGCTCTGTTGCCCAGGCCAGAGTGCAGTGGTGTAATCTCGGCTCACTGCAACCTCCGCCTCCCGTGTTCAAGCAATTCTCCTGCCTCAACCTCCCCAGTAGCTGGGATTACAGGCAAGCGCCAGCACGCCTGGACAATTTTTGTATTTTTAGTAGAGACGGGGTTTTGCCATGTTGGCCAGGCTGGTCTCGAACTCCTGACCTCAAGTGATCCACCCACCTTAGCCTCCCAAGATGCTAGGATTACAGGCATGAACCACCGCACCTGGCCTATTTTGTATGTTTTAATAGTTAAATATGTATAGCATATAACTATGTAATGTAATGCTTTTACCTTTATCAGACCATGCATTCTATTAATACTTCTTAGTACAGACAAGACAGTAGGGTCACCAGACCCATGAGATGGGCCAAATACAGCCGCAACATTCTTCCTAAAGTATGTAAGCGGCAACTGTTATAGATCATCCTTTCCTTGGTACCTCTAGGAGTCCTATTTAAAAAGTACCTGCATTCCTCAAATAGTCAAAACAACATTGAAAAAGAAGAGCAAAGTTGAAGGACCCATACCTCCTGATTTCACAACTTACTACAAAGCCACAGTAATGAAAGCAGTGTGATACTGGCATAAGGACAGACATAGAGACCAACAGAAGACAATAGAGAGCCCCAAAATAAACCCTTGTATTTATGATCAATTGATTTTCAACAAAGGAGCCACTACCTTTTAATGTAGAAAAGACAGTTTCTTCAACAAATAGTTCTGGGAAAACTGGATATCCACATGCAAAAGAAGGAAGTTGCATCCTTACCTAACACCATATACAAAAATATTACCCAAAATGGATCAAAGACCTAAACGTAACAGTTAAAACTATGAAACACTTAGAAAAAAATCTTTATGACGTTAGATTTGGCAATAATTTCATAGATAGGACTCTAAAAGTATAGGTAACGAAAGAAAAATAGATAAACTGGACTCCATCAAAATTAAAAAGTTTTGTACATCAAAAAACACTATCAAGAGAGTGGGGCCGGAAGGCACATGTTCGCAGGACTTCTTGAGGCTGTGTCTCAGAAAAAAAAAAAAGAGAGAGAGTGAGGCTGGTCACGGTGGCTCACACTTGCAATCCCAGCACTTTGGGAGGCCGAGGTGGGAGGATCACTTGAGCCCAGGGGTTCCAGATGAGCCTAGTCAAACCCTCATCTCTACAAAAACTAAAAAATATTATATACATATACATATATATATACACATATATATACATATATACACATATATACATATATACACATATATATACATATATATGTACATATATATATGTGTGTGTGTGTATATATATATATATTAGCCAGGCATGGTAGCGCATGGCTGTAGTGCCAGCTACTCCAGAGGGTAAGGCAGGAAGATCGCTTGAGCCCGGGAGGTCAACCAGGCTGCAGTGAGCCATGATCACACACCACTGCACTCCAGCCTGGGCGACAGAGACTCCGTCTCTAAAAAACATTTTTTTTTTTTGAGACGGAGTCTCACTCTGTCGCCCGAGCTGGAGTGCAGCAGTGTGATCTCGGCTCACTGCAAGCTCCGCCTCCTGGGTTCAAGCAATTCTCCTGCCTCAGTCTCCCAAGTAGCTGGGATTACAGGTGCCCGCCACTACACCCAGCTAATTTTTTGTATTTTTAGTAGATGGGGTTTCACCATGTTGTCCAGGCTGGTTTCGAACTCCTGACCTTGTGATTTGCACGCTTCGGCCTCCCAAAATTCTGGGATTACAGGTGTGAACCACCGTGTCCGGCCTAAAAAAATTTTTAAAACCACACAACAAGAGACAAGACAGTGAAAAGACAACTCACAGAATGGAAGAAAATAGTTGCAAAACATGTATTTGATAAAATATTAATATCCAGTATATATAAAGAAATCCTACAATTCAACAACCAAGCAAACAATCCAATTCAAAAGTAGACAAAGAAAAGAAGCCAGGCATGGTGGTATGCGCCTGTAGTCCCACCTACTTGGGAAGCTGAGGATTGCTTGAGCCCAGGAGTTTGAGGCCAGCCTGGGCAACACAACAAGGCCAGGCCAGTCTCAAAAAAAAAAAAAAAAAAAAGCAAAGCCTTGAACAGATGTTTCTTTATTTTTATTTATTTATTTATTTATTTATTTTGAGACAAGGTCTCACTCTGTCACCCAGGCTGGAGTACAGTGGCGCAATCACAGCTTGCTGCAGCCTCCATCTCCCGGACTCAACCAGTCCTCCCATCTCAGCTTCCCTAGTAGCTGGGACTACAGGCACACACTACACCCAGCTAGTTTTTGTATTTTGTATAGAGAAGAAGTTTCACCACGTTACCCAGGCTAGTCTCGAACCTCCTGGGCTCAAGCAATCTGCCTGCCTCAGCCTCCCAAAGTGCTGGGATTACATGTGTGAGCCACCGTGCCTGGCCAGTGTTTCTTTAAAGAAGATAGAAAAATGGCTGGGCACGGTGGCTCATGCCTATAATCCCAGCACTCTGGGAGGCCAAGGTGGGCAGATCACTTGAGGTCAGGAGTTCGAAACCAGCCTGCCCAACATGGTGAAACCCTGTCTCTACTAAAAATACAAAAATTAGCTGGGCATGGTGGCGCATGCCTATAGTCCCAGCTACCAGGGAGGCTGAGGTGGGAGAATCTCTTGAACCCTGGAGGCAGAGGTTGCAATGAGCCTAGATCAAACCACTGCACTCTAGCCTGGGCGACAAAGTGAGACCCTGTCTCAAAATTAAAAAAAAAAAAAAAGAAGAAGAAGATACAGAAATGGACAACAAGCACATAAGGAGATGGTCATCGTTACTAATCATTAGGGAAATTCAAATCAAAACCACAATGAGATGCTACTTCACACACACTAGGCTAGCTATTATAGAAAATAGAAAAATAAGTGTTGGCAAGAATGGGGAGAAATTGAACCCCTTGTGCATTGCTGATGGGAACATAAAATGGTGCAGCTGCTGCAGAAAATGGTACGGCAATTCCTCAAAAATCTAAATATAGAACTGCTATATGAGTCAGCAATTCCACTTCTGGGTACATGCCCCAAAAAAGTGAAAACAAGGTCTTTCAGAGATATGCGTACACCCACATTCACAGCAGCATAGCCAAGGGGTGACAGCAAGCCAAGTGTCCATCGATGGACACACTGATGAAATATGATATATGCATACAGTGGAATATTATTCAGCCTTAAAAGGCAAGGAACGTGCTCCAATACAGATGAAGCTTGAGGACATTGTGCTAAGTGAAATCATCCATTTACAAAAAGACAAATATTATATGATTCCACTTGTATGAGGTGCCTAGAGTCATCAAATTCATAGAGACAGTAGAAGGGGGTTGCCAGGGACTGGTGGGGAGAGAACATGGGGAGTTAATGTGTCATGGGTAGAATTTCAGCTGGGGAAGATGAACGTGTTCTGGAGATGGATGGTGGTGATTGTTGCATCACAATGTGAATGTTCTTAACACCACAGAACTGTACATTTAAAAATGGTTAAAATGGGCCGGGCACGGTGGCTCATGCCTGTAGTCCCAGCACTTTGGGAGGCCGAGGCAGGTGGATCACCTGAGGCCAGGAGTTCGAGACCAGCCCGTACAACATGGAGAAACCTGGTTTCTACTTAAAATACAAAAAATTAGCTGGGCGTGGTGATGGGTGCCTGTAATCCCAGCTACTCGGGAGACTGAGGCAGGAGAATTGCTTAAACCTGGGAGGTAGAGGTTGCAGTGAGCCGAGATCGCACCACTGCCCTCTAGCCTGGGCAACAAGAGTGAAACTCAGTCTCAAAAAAAAAAAAAAAAGGTTAAAATGATATATCTTATCAAAATAAAAAAAGTAATTGCCTTGCATCATCAATAATGAGACAAAGCAGGGTGTGGTGGCTCATTCCTGTAATCCAGCACTTTGGGAGGCCTAGGCAGGAGGATTGCTTGAGCCCAGGAGTTCAAGGCCAGCCTGGGTGAGTCAGATCCCATCTCTAAAAATAAATAAATAAAGATAAAGGCCGGGCGCAGTGGCTCACGCCTGTAATCCTAACACTTTGGTAGGTTGAGGTGGGCGGATCACCTGAAGTCAGTAAGACCAGACTGGCCAACATGGCAAAACCCCATCTCTAGTAAAAATACAAAAATTAGCTGGGCATGGTGGCACGCACCTGTAATCCCAGCTACTTGGGAGGCTGAGGTAGGAGAATCACTTGAGCCTGGGAGGCAGAGGTTGCAGTGAGCCAAAATTGCACCACTGAACTCCAACCAGGGCAACAGAGCAAGATCCTGTCTCAAAAAAAAAAAAAAAAAAAAGAGAGGTAAGGAAACTGCCCAGATTAAAAGATATTAAAGAGACATAGCAACTAAATGTAACAAGCGATCTTTGATTGGACTCAGGACCAAAAAGAAAACAAATCGGGCGGGCACGGTGGCTCACACCTGTAATCCCAGCACTTTGGGAGGCCGGGGTGGGCAGATCACAAGGTCAGGAGATCGAGACCATCCTGGCTAACACGGTGAAACCCTGTCTCTACTAAAAATACAAAAAATTAGCCGGGCATGGTGGCGGACACCTGTAGTCCCAGCTACTTGGGAGGGTGAGGCAGGAGAATGGCATGAACCCGGGAGGCGGAGCTTGCAGTGAGCCCAAATTGCGCCACTGCACTCCAGCCTGGGCGACAGAGCAAGAGTCTGTCTCAAAAAAAAAAAAGAAAAGAAAAGAAAAGAAAAAAATCTACAAAGGACATTATTGGGACAATTGGAGAAATTTGCATGTAGACTGAATATTAGAGACCAGTGCTAATTTAACAATGATCAATTTCCTGTGTGTGACACTGCCGTTGCATAGGAGAATGTCTTTGTTCTTTTTTAAATTTAATTTTATTTTTTGAGACAGAATCTGGCTCTGTTGCCCAGGCTGGAATGCAATGGCATGATCTTGGGTCACTGCAACCTCTGCCTCCTGGGTTCAAGCGATTCTCCTGCCTCACCCTCCCGAGTAGCTGGGACTAAAGGTGCATGCACCACCACGCCCAGCTAATTTTTGTATTTTTTTAGTAGAGATGGGGTTTCACCATGTTGGCCAGGATGGTCTCCATCTCCTGACCTCGTGATCCACCCACCTTGGCCTCCCAAAGTGCTGGGATTACAGGCGTGAGCCACCACGCCCAGCCCCGGTTAATTTTTGTATTTTTAGTAGAGACGGGGTTTCACCATGTTAGCCAGGCTGGTCTTGAACTCCTGACCTCGTGATCTGCCCACGGGTGACGGAGTGATACTCTGTCTCAAAACAAACAAACAAACAAACAAACAAACACAAAACTATGGAGAAAAGTGTAAAAAAAAAAAAAATGACCACCTCTCAGGAGGGTACTAACTGGGAAGAGGCATGAGGAAAATTTCTCGAGTGATGGAAACGCTATATGTTGAACACGGTGGTGGTATCATGGGTGTATACAGGGATAGAAATTCATCCAGATGCATAAATTCAGCTTCAACAAAAAAATTAAATATTGATAGTATTGAAGACTGTTCTTGGGCTTTGACCCACTGGCCACAACTTCTTGTTGGCCTAAGGCCTTCATGCTCTATGTTTGAGTGTAGTAACACTCATGCTCTATGTTTGAGTATAGTAACACTCAAAAAAGGGTGGTTATTGTACCTTCGGAGCTGGGTTATGGCTGACCCTCCCAGGCTCTGGGCAGCTACTGTGGTGCCCCACCTGCAGGAAGAAGAGAGGAGCCAAGATTGAAAGGGAGTATTAACTCCCGGAAAGGACGGGATTTACTAGCAGGAAAAGGAAAAGTTTTGTGTAAAGCACATGGCACCGGGCTGGGAACCTTGCGTTTCCTCCTTAGGGCTTTCTGACTCATGCTTCCCTCTGCTCCGTTTCAAGGTCTTTGCACACCTGCCTCTTCTTGGTCCCAGGGCCAAGGTGCCTCCTTAGAGAGGCCTTCCCTGATGCTTCACCAAACATGGCACCCACCTGTATTCACTCCATCCTGCTCCATTTGATTCCTAAGTCACAATTTGCAATGATCTCTCTTTTGTATTTGTTGACTTGTCCCTGACTCTATTTTAATTGCAACCCCCTAAAGAGCAAGGACTTTAGGTACCACCGGGCTTAGCACAGTCCCCAACTGGAAGTAAGCGCTCTGCCAACATTGATGGCATCAGTAAATAGTATCTGTTAATAAACTGGGGAAATTATTGATATTGTTGAATCAAAGGAGTAGAGGGTGTTTTTTTTTCTTTCTTTCTTTTTTTTTTTTTTCCTGAGACGGAGTCTTGCTCTGTCGCCCAGGCTGGAGTGCAGTGGCGCAATCTTGGCTCACTGAAACCTCTGCCTCCCAGGCTCAAGCGATTCTCCTTCCACAGTCTCCCAAGTAGCTGGGACTACAGGCATGCACCACCATGCCCTGCTAATTTTTGTATTTTTAGTAGAAACAGAGTTTCACCATATTGGCCAGGCTGGTCTTGAACTCCTGATCTCAAGTGATCCGCCTGCCTCGGCCTCCCAAAGTGCTGGGATTACAGGGGTGAGCCACGGTGCTGGCCTTAGAGGGTAGTTTTGAGAAAGAGCTTAGAGGGGGCTGAGGAGTGGCAGAAGTCAGGGATTCGTGGAGGGAAGGGGAGTGTGGAGGGGAGGGGAGTACAAGGGCGGCGCGAATGAGAACAAAGTCAGCAGGATTAGTGTGTGTTGATGGAGATTGAGGTTGATGGGAAATTTCAAAGCTTAGTGAAAATAGCTCCAGATCAATAGAGATGGGGGTCTTAGGACTATAATTCCTATGGTGGTCTCAAACTCTGGCGCTCAAGGGATCCTCCTGCCTTGGCCTCCCAAAGTGCAAGGATTATAGGTGTGAGCCACTGCACCCAGCCAATAATTATTATTTATGGCTGCCATTTAGTGATTCCCACAGTCTTTTGAGGAAAGGACTACCTGTGGGAACTCAAACAAGTTGTTTATTTATTTCTTTATTTTGAAACAGGGTCTCACTCTGTCATCCAGGCTGGAGTGCAGTGGCTTGAACATGGCTCACTGCAGCCTCGACCTCCCGGGCTCAAGCAATCCTCATCCCCCCAAGTAGCGAAGACTACAAACATTCACCACCATGCCCGGCTAATTTGTTTTGTAATTTTTGTAGCGACAGGGTCTCGCTATGTTGCCCAGCTTGGTCTTGAACTCCTGGGCTCAAGTGATCTGCCTGCCTGGGTCTCCCAAAGCGCTGGGATTACAGGCATGAGCCACTGCGCCTAGGCAAATTATTAACCTCCCTGAGCCTCAGTCTCCCTTGGTCACATGGGGTTAATAAATGTGCCTACCTCATAGGTTGTTGTGAGGATTAAGCAAAAATAACAGTTGCAAAGTCTTTGGAACAGTCTGTAGCTGGATCACAGTAAAGTGCTCAATAAATGTCACTACCATTATCATTTTTTAAAAATATTTTGTATTTTTTGAGACTGAGTCTCACTCTCTTGCCCAGGCTGGAGTACAGTGGCGCGATCTCAGCTCAGTGGAACCTCCCCCATTCAAGCGATTCTCCGGCCTCAGCCTTTCAAGTAGCTGGGACTACAGGTGCATGCCACCACACCCAGCTAATTTTTGTATTTTTAGTAGAGACGGGGTTTTGCCACGTTGGCCAGGCTGGTCTCGAACTCCTGACCTCAGGTGATCCACCCACCTTGGCCTTAAAGTGCTGAGATTACAGGCATGGGCCACTGCACTCGGCCTTACTATTATTATTTTTTCACTATTATTGTAATTGACCCATTTCACAGGTGAATAATTTGATGCCCAGAGAGGCTAAGTAACTTTTCCAAGCTGGTATAGCTGGGTTTTTTTCCAGTCTGGCTCTCCTGTCTGTCCCCACTGCCACAGAATTAATTCCTCACTTCCCACCCATACTTTTTTTTTTAACCTTTTCAGTAGTCTTCTTTCCATCTGTCTCTTCCCACACGTCTCCACCCTCCATGGCGTGATCTTGGCTCACTGCAACCTCCACCTCTTGGGTTCAAGTGATTCTCCTGCCTCAGCCTTCTGAGTAGCTGGGATTATAGATGTCCACCAGCATGCCTGGCTAATTTTTTTGTATTTTTTTTTTTTTAGTAGAGACAGAGTTTTGCCATGTTGGCCAGGCTGGTCTTGAACGGCTGACCTCAGGTGATCCATCAGCCTCGGCCTCCCAAAGTACTGGGATTTCAGGCATGAGCCACCGAGCCTGACCCCTAAGAAACATTTTAAATGCCTACATGGAGTGTTAGTGGACACTCCAGGTGCACCCTCCACATGCTGAAAGGTCCCATGACCACTTCTGTGGGTCACCGCCCTGGATTCTCTGGGCTTTTGCTTCCAAAGGCTTACATCTATATTCTCTTTGAAGAATTGTCCTCAGGCTACTGGAACTGCTCTGCCTAAAAACACAAAGAGGCTAGGAGCTTACTGTCTTACTGTGTTACTTGTCTTGACTGACAAGTGCTGTGATATGAGGCCCAGCTCCCTTGCCTTGAGTAGGAACAAACTTGGAGATACAATTTATTCTCCAGAACGCCATGCAGATCAGGCTAAGGCTGAGACCTTACCTAAAATCACCCATCTCTCTTTTTTTCTTTTTTAAGACAAGGTCTCTCTGTCACTCGGACTGGAGCGCAGTGGTGCAGTCATGGCTCACTGCAGCCTTGAACTCCTGGGCTCAAGTGATCCACTTGCCTTGGTCTCTCAATGTGTTGGGATCACAGATGTGAGCCACCGCACCCGGGCCATCACCCTCCTTTTAGCTCCTTCTCCTTTCCTATTCTACTTTCCCTAATGGTGAGAAATTCCCTTACCAGGACAGGCATGGCAGCGCGCGCCTGTAATTCTAGCACTCTGGGAGGCAGGAGGATCTCTTGAGTCCAGGAGTTCAAGACCATCCAAGGCAGCAAGAAAGACACTCCCTTACCAGTTTCTCTTGGGAGCCTTTCCTTTATAAATTACTCACAAACAAACCTTTATCTCAGATCTGCTTCTAGGGAATTTTATTCTATTATTAGTTTTTTTGAGATGGAGTTTCGCTCTTGTTACCCAGGCTGGAGTGCAATGGCGCAATCTCGGCTCACTGCAAACTGCCTCCCAGGTTCAAGTGATTCTCCTGCCTCAGCCTCCGAGTATCTAGGATTACAGGCATGTACCACCATGCCCAGCTAATTTTGTATTTTTAGTAGAGACAGGGTTTCGCCCTGCTGGTCAGGCTGGTTTCGAACTTCCGACCTCAGGTGATCCACTTGCCTCAGCCTCCCAAAGTGCTGGGATTACAGGTGTGAGCCACTGCGCCCGGCTTTTTTTTTTTTTTTTTTTTTTTTTTGGGACAGAGTCTCACTTTGTTTTCCAGGCTGGATTGCAGTGGTATGATCTTCGCTCACTGCAACCTCTGCCTTCCAGGTTCAAGAGATTCTCCTGCCTCAGCCTCCCGAGTAGCTGGGATTAAAGGCGTGTGCCACCACACCTGGCTGATTTTTGTATTTTTAGTAGAGACGGTGTCTCACCATGTTGACCAGCCTGGTCTTGAACTCCTGACCTCAAGTGATCCACCCGCTTCGGCCTCCCAAAGTGCTGAGATTACAGGCATGAGCCACTGCGCCCGGCCTAATTTTTAAATTTTTGTTAAGATGGGCTCTCCCTGGTTCTGCTGAGAGAGCAAAACACAGAACAAAAATTTAAAAAATAAAAAGAGCAAGATAAAACAAAACAAAACAAAAAATTAAAAAAAAAAAAAAAGAGAAGGAGACAGGGTCTTCCTATGTTGCCCAAACTAATCTCAAGGTCCTGGACTCAAGCGACCCTTCTGCCTCAGCCTCCCAAAGTGCTGAGACGGCGGGCGTGAGCTGCCTCACCCGGCCATGAACGCAGTTTTGCACCGTCATTTTCCTCTTTACTCCCTTTATCTGGGTGAGTACTAATTTCTGTGGCATGTGTTATTGGCGAAGGTCCCCGTCAATGAGGAAGACGATGTCCTCCAGCATCCGGTGTGCTCTCCATGCACTATCCTCTCTCCGCTTACTCCCAGTCTCCTTTGCTGAAGGAGTTCCCAGCGGCTCCTTCCTGCGCTTTCAGCGCTCTCCATCCGCACGCTCTCCCTAGATGATCCTTTTGAATCTCTTGGCTTTAAATATTACATACTGTCGATGACTCCCACGTACATAACCATAACCCTAGCCCAGTCTCCTCCCTGTGCCTGTGTGAATGAATCTGGATGCAGATATTCAACTTCCTACCCAATGATTCCTCTGGAATTGTCACAGATGGAAGTCTCCTAGGCTGTCCCCCATCACAACTGCATCTCCCTTCATGCCTCTGGTCTGTAAAATGGCCCCTCGTCCACCTGGCTGCCCAACTCCAAACCACGAAGCTATCCTGATTCCTCTTTTTTTTCATCTTCCATGTATAGCCTATTAGCAAGCACTGTCAGTATTGTCTTTTTTTATTTTTATTTTTTTTTTTTGAGACAGGGTCTCGGTCTGTCACTCAGGCTGGAGTGCAGTGTTGTGATCTCGGCTCACTGCAACATCTGCCTCCTGGATTCAAGTGATTCACCCGCCTCAGCCTCCCGAATAGCTGGGACTATAAGCATGTGCCACCATGCCTGGCTAATTTTTGTATTTTTAGTAGAGACAGGGTTTCACCATGTTGGCCAGGCTGGTCTCGAACTTCTGACCTCAAGTGATCTGCCCACCTTGGCCTCCCAAAGTGCTGGGATTACAGGCATGAGTCACCATGTCCAGCCTGTCTTTAAAATATATCTTGAGGCTGGGTGTGGGGGCTCACGCCTGTAATCCCAGCACTTTGGGAGGCTGAGGCCGGTGGATCACCTGAGGTCAGGAGTTTAAGACCGGCCTGGCCAACATGGTGAAACCCCATCTCTACTAAAAATAAAAAATTAGCCGGGTGTAGTGGCACGCGCCTATAGTCCCAGCTACTTGGGAGGCTGAGGCAGGAGAATCACTTGAATCCGGGAGGCGGAGGTTGCAGTGAGCCGAGACCACACCACTGCACTCCAGCCTGGGCTACAGAGTGAGACTCCGTCTCAAAAAAAATAAAAAATAAAAATAAAAATAAAAAACGGCCGGGCGTGGTGGCTCACGCCTGTAATCCCAGCACTTTGGGAGGCCGAGGTGGGCGGATCACGAAGTCAGGATATCGAGACCATCCTGACTAACACGGCGAAACCCTGTCTCTACTAAAAATACAAAAAATTAGCCGGGTGTGGTGGCGGGCACCTGTAGTCCCAGCGACTCGGGAGGCTGAGGCAGGAGAATGGCCTGAACCCGGGAGGCAGAGCTTGCAGTGAGCCCAGATCGCACCACTGCACTCCAGCCTGGGTGGCAGAGGGAGACTCCGTCTCAAAAAAAAAAAAATTAAAAAAATAAAAGTATATCTTGAATTTGTTCCTTATTTCCACCTCCACTGCTCTTACCCCAGGCCAAACCACTGTCTTCCACCTGAACTCCTGTAATTCCTGTTCTATTTGCTTTACACTTGGCCCCTTCAATCTATTCTCCCTCCCCAGCCAAAGAGATCTTCTCAAAACCTAAATAGGTCAGGCATGGTGGGTGGCTCACACCTATAATCTCAGCACAGCACTTTGGGAGGCCGAGGCAGGTGAATCACTTGAGTCCTGGAGTTTGAGACTAGCCTGGGCAACACAGGGAGATGCCATGTCCTTTTATCTAAAAAAAAAAAAAAAAAAAAAAAAAGTTTTTAATTTTTTGTTTTGTTTTATCTTGCTCTTTTTCTTTGTTTTTTTTTTGTTTGTTTTTTTTGTTTTTTTTGTTTTTTGAGACAGAGTCTCACTCTCTCACCAGACTGGAGTGCAGTGGCGTGATCTCGGCTCACTGCAACCTCTGCCTCCCGGGTTCAAGTGATTCTCCTGCCTCAGCCTCCCAAGTAGCTGGGACTGCAGGGGCACGCCACTACACCCAGCTAATTTTTGTATTTTTAGTGGAGACGGGGTTTCACGATGTTGGCCAGGATGGTCTCCATCTCTTGACCTTGTGATCCGCCTGCCTCAGCCTCCCAAAGTCCTGAGATTACAGGTGTGAGCCACCGTGCTTGGCCTCTTTGTTTCTATTTTGTTGTTGCTGTTGTTCTGTATTTTGCTCTCAGCAGAATCCAGGACACTTCATCTGGACAAAAATTAAAAATTAAGCCAGGTGTGGTGGCACGGACCTGCAGTCCCAACTACTAGGGAGGCCGAGGTGGGAGAATCGCTTGAGCCCAGGAGTTCGAGGCTGCGGCAAGCCGTGATCACACCACTGCACTGCAGCCTGGGCGACAGAGTGAGACCCTGTAACAGCAACAACAAAACATAAACCCCTGCTCAAACCCTTTACTGACTCCCCATCATATTTAGGAGGCTTGCTTTTCCTGGCCCCTTCATTACCTCTTCTGTAATCTCATCTCATCCCATTCTCCCTCCTACTTTCCATGTTCCAGTCACACTGACTGCTTTTCAATTCCTCAAACATGGCAAGTTCTTTCCTGCCTCAGGACCTTTGCTCTTGCTATTGTACTTCCTGAAATGTTCTTCTCCCAGGTCTTTGCATAATTGGCTTGGCTGAGTCTCAGCAATAATGTCACCTTCTTCATCCTTTATCATCGTACCTAAGTTGCCTGCCAAGTTTGATCAAAGCCTGTTCCTCTTGTTCTTTTTAAATTTATCACTAATGTAGTAATAATAATTATTGTTTTTAGGTTTTCACTATTTATTTATGACAAGTATTCCACATTCAATATGCTCTCCAGTCAACAGTTATTTGAGGCCAGGCACAGTGGCTCATGCCTGTAATCCCAACATTTTGGGAGGCCGAGAGGAAGCATATAAGAGCCCGGATGCTGGTAGGTATGGGAAGACAGAAGATAACTCACTGCATAACCAACACCTGGCGGGGCTCCTGGTACTCGGTGGACTTGTGTTCTAAGACATGAGATGGCAGCCAAGAAATAAACAAAAAATAAATATGTGCTTTCTCTGCTCATATGAGGTGTGGTGGCAACAGGTGTGGCCTCAACGTGCAGAATAATGCTAGTGAGTTTGTGGATGTGTATGAAATGCTCCACCAGCAACTGCATCATCAGCATCAAAGACTACACCTCCATCCGGATAAATGTGGCTGAGGTTGATAAAATCACGAGCAGGTTTAATGGCCAGTTTAAAACCTATGCTTTCGGTGGGGCCATTTGAAGAATGGGCAAGTGAGATGATCTATTCTCCCATCGTCCAATGCCGATGGCATTGCTGATGGCATTGTCTCAAATAACTTTTTTGAGACACTGCACCCGGCCCTTCTTCTGTCTTCCCATACCTACCAGCATGCAGGTTCACTGGGGGCAGACCTAGTAAGTTTGGCTTTTTTTTTTTTTTTTTAGATGGATTCTTGCTCTGTTGCCCAGGCTGGAGTGCAGTGGCATGATCTTGGCTCAGTGCAACCTCCACCTCCCAGGTTCAAGCAATTCTCCTGCCTCAGTCTCTCAAGTAGGTGGGACTACAGGCGCATGCCACCGTGCCTGGCTAATTTTTGTATTTTCAGTAGAGACGAGGTTTTACCATTTTGGCCAGACTGGTCTCGAACTCATGACCTCAAGTGATCCGCCTGCCTCAGCCTCCCAAAGTGCTGGTATTACAGGTATTACTGCGCCTGGCCAGTAAGTTTCTTTTTGTTCATTTGTTTGTTTTTTTTTTTTTTGTGACAGATTTTTGTTCTTGTTGCCCAGGCTGCAGTACAATGGTGTGACCTTGGATCACTGCAACCTCCATCTCTGGAGTTCAAGAGATTCTCCTGCCTCAGCCTCTCGAGTAGCTGGGATTACAGGCATGCACCAACACGCCTGGCTAATTTTGTATTTTTAGTAGAGACGGGGTTTCTCCATGTTGATCAGGCTGGTCTCAAACTCCCGACCTCAGGTGAACCACCCACCTCAGCCTTCCAAAGTGCTGGGATTACAGGCATGAGCCACTGTGTCCTGCCCAGTAAGTTTCTTATCCATCATTTTGTCAGTGGTGTCTAGCTCAGTGCCTGCCAGGTAGCACATGACCAACGAAGAGTGTCTGTACTAACTTATAGGAGGTGAGTTAGTGGTGCAGCCAACAATCTGGGCACAAAGGACTCGAATTCCAAGTGACCTTACAAACTAGAGACCTTATCAAAAACAGAGAATGGAAAAAATATCACCTAGGGAAAGACTGAGTGTTTGATATTATGGCTCAAAAACCAATTGTGGGCTCAATTCTACAGCTAGATTAGGCTTCTTATATGGTATTTGTAAAGGGCTATAAAAAAACATCTGCAGGAAGCACGTTCACATCAATTACCTCATTTAATCCTCATACCAACCTAGGCAGTGGATAGGGCAGACGAAATTGTTTTAAGTTTACATACTAGGAACCCTAAGTGTAGTTTGGTTATATGATTTCCCCAAGGTCACTGAGCAAGGCAGGGGCAGGCCAGGGACCCTGTGCCTTTTCTCGCCAAGGCTGCATGAAGTGTATAACTCATTTATTATCTAGGATCAAAGAAATATTCAAACTTAAACCTTCACATCCTGCAGTACAGACACATCCCTCTTTTCTAAGGCACACATTCCTGGAGACAACACCTGGGACCCATTCAAGACCCCGAGCCTTTTCTTGTGCCCCAGGCCCCACGTCAGACAGAGACCAAGCTGTTTGAAACAGGGAACAAGCCCAGCCGCGGTAGCTCACACCTATAATCCCAGCACTTTGGGAGGCTGAGACGGGGCGGGGGGAGGTGGGGATCACCTGAGGTCAGGGGTTTGAGACCAGCCTGGCCAACACGGAGAAACCCCGTCTCTACTAAAAATACAAAAATTAGCCAGGCGTGGTGGTGGGTGCCTGTAATCCCAGCTACTCGGGAGGCTGAGGCAGGAGAAACGCTAGAACCTGGGAGGTGGAGGTTGCAGTGACCCAAGACTGTGCCTTTGCACTCCAGCCTGGGCAACAAGAGGGAAACTCCATCTCAAAAAAAAAAAAAACAAAAAACAACTTTTTGTAGTATACATACAGAGAAACACACTTAAGTGTGCAGGTTAATGGAATCTCACAAAGTGAATATGCCTGTGTGCCTAGCACCCATAGCAAGACATCACACATGGCCAGCTCTTCAGAAGACCCCTGTGCCTTTGCTTAGTCACTGTGCCCCCAGAGGGTGACAGTATCCCAAATTCCAACAGTTTTGTTTGCCTCTTTTCTTTAAAAACAAAACAAAACAAAACAAATTTGCTGTCATCCACTTCCTGTTTGAACCTCTTTTCTTTTTCTTTTCATTTTACCTGTCCCTCCCATTCACCCTCTTTTCTACTTTATATAACTACTGACAGATTTTTGTCCTTTTTCCTTATTTCCCCCTCAAAGACTAAGTGTGTCCATGAGGGTCTAGGTTAAACTCCCTTATTGAAAAAACCAACCTTCCTTCCTTCCTTCCTTCCTTCCTTCCTTCCTTCCTTCCTTTCTTTCTTTCTTGACAAGGTCTTGTTCTGTCTCCCAGCCTGCTAGGCTGACGCCATCTCGGCTTACTGCAACCTCCACCTCCCGAGTTCAAATGATCCTCCCACCTCAGCCTCCCCAGTAGGTGGAACTACAGGCGTGCACCACGATGACTAGCTAATTTTTTTTTTTTTTTTCTTTTTGAGATGGAGTTTTGCTCTTGTTGCCCAGGCTGGAGTGCAATGGTGCGATCTCAGCTCACTGAGACCTCCGCCTCCTGGGTTCAAGTGATTCTCCTGCTTCAGCCTCCCGAGTAGTTGGGAGGCACATGCCGCCACGCATGGCTAATTTTGTATTTTTAGTAGAGATGGGGTTTCACCATCTTGGCCAGGCTGGCCTTGAACTCCTGACCTCAGGTGATCTGCATGCCTTGGCCTCCCTAAGTGCTGGGATTATAGGCGTAAGCCACCGCGGCCGGCTAATTTTGTATTTTATATAGACACGGAGTTTCACCATGTTGCCCAGGCTGGGCTTAGACTCCTGGGCTCAAGCCATCCACCCACCTCAGCCTTCCAAAGTGCTGGATTACATGTCTGTGCCACAGTGCCCAACCCAAAAGTCTCATTTCTATACCCTGGCATTGGAGCCTTCTGTGTTTTGCCTGTAACCTATGTTTTCCACGTGGCTTATCTGATGGTTAATTATATGTATCAACCTGTCCGGGCTAAGAGATGCCCAGATAGCTGGTAAAACATTATTTCTGGGTCTGACTGGGACGGTGTTTGCAGAAGAGATAAGCATTTAAATCAGTAGACAGAAAAGTTCCGCTTTCACCCACGTGAGCAGGCATCATCCAATCCACTGTGGGTCCAGACAGAACAAAAAGGCAGGGCGAAGGCACATTTGCACCCTCTTCTGGAGCAGGGCCATTCATCTTCTCCTGCCCTTGGACATCACAGCTCCAGGAACTCAGGTCTTCAGCCTCAGGGTGAAGGACACCACCAGCTTTCCACGTTCCCCAGCTTGCAGACGGCATACGGTGGGACTTCTTGGCCTTTAGAGTCACGTGAGCTAATTCCTGCAATAAATCCCCTCTTTCATATCCTCTTTTTTTTGAGACGGAGTCTCGCTCTGTCGCCCAGGCTGGAGTGCAGTGGCGCGATCTCGGCTCACTGCAAGCTCCGCCTCCCAGGTTCAGTCCATTCTCCTGCCTCAGCCTCCCGAGTAGCTGGGACTACAGGCGCCCGCCACCACGCCCGGCTAATTTTTTGTAATTTTAGTAGAGACGAGGTTTCACCACGTTAGCCAGGACGGTCTCGATCTCCTGACCTCGTGATCCGCCCGCCTCGGCCTCCCAAAGTGCTGGGATTACAGGTGTGAGCCACCGCGCCCGGCCCATATCCTTTTATACATCCCTCTATATATCCGGTTGGTTCTGTTTCTCTGGAGAACCTTGACTAATTCAGTTTCCAATTCTCCAGAACCCTGGGGGTTAATCCTGAGTTCTTTCCCTTCGCATTTCACCTGTCATCAGCGGGCAGCCCCTGTTGGTTTGATGGAACAAGTGAAGTCATTGAGTACTAACTGAGTACTTCAGTACTGACCGAACTGAGAACTTACTGTGTGGTAGGTACCACGTGAGGAACTGGCATACAGAATTAAATAAACCAAGACCTCTGCCCTGGATGCACTGACAATTAGTGAGGGAGAGAAACAGAAAAACAACTTATTTCCATACGTTTCATTCTAAATGCTGTGATGCATGGAGGGAGTATACTTGCACCAGCCTAGGGACTCGGGGTGGTTCCAGGAGAGGCCAAGGTGGGACTTTCTGAGCAAGAATGATCCAGAGGACATTAAGGAGATCCAGGCAGTAGAAATGTGATGGCCTTGAGGAGCTTTTGCAGGGAAAACAGAAATGGACATAGCCACACTCTCCTTGTCCCCAACACCTTTTTTGAAGGGAGCAGGAGGAAGAAGAATCTAAGAAAGAAAAAAATACAGTCAGAGAAGTAGAAGAACCACTAGGAAATGCAGTCATGAAGTCAAAAGAAGAGAGATTATCCTGAGAGAATACAGCTGTGCCAAATGCCTCCAGAAAATTCAGTAAGATGCATATGCAAAAGATTCCCTGGATTGTGCAATTTTGAGGGCATGGCTAATTTACCTGGGCCGTTTCAGAGGAATACAAGAATGCAGCCCAGATTGCCTGGGGGTAAAGGGAGGAAGGAAGTGAGGAGGAGGAAATAAATACTGTACGTGGCTTTTTTGAGAAGCTGAGCTGAGAAGGGGAGATGATTGCGGGAACTGGGAGGATGTAAACTTTCCAAAGACAAGGGTGGTAGGGCCGAGCGTGGTGACTCATGTCTGCAATCCCAGCACTTTGGGAGGCTGAGGCGGGAGGGTCACTTGAGCCCAGGAGTTCGAGACCAGCCTGGGCAACATACCCATCTTAAGAAAAAATAAAGAAAGGGAGGTCAGCATTGAAATATGGAGGACACCCAAAGGAGGGGTCTTCAGTACTCGAGGCAGGGAAGAGAGGTCCCTCATGGGAAAGTGGGGTCGTGGATAAGGGGAGGTGGGGGATGAGGAAATGCCCTTCTCATGACCAGTTGCCAAAAATCAGGAAGCAAGGTTATTTGCTGGGAGTAGGGGAGAATGGTTAGGTAAGGAATTTGGGGTCATTCGAGGGTAAGAGGTTACTTCCATTGGCTGGGCTTCAGATCTGCCAGAGCTGCAGAGTGAACTGGGGTGGAGGAGGCAGAAGCAAACCATGCTTCTTTGAGCCCCTTGGGCATAGATCCGTGCCCACCAGTGTGCTTTTGTGTTGGACAGATTCCAGAACTAACATTCTGAGTTCAGGGTGTGTGCATTTAAACGCTCTCTTTTTTCAAGGGGTAGGGGGTTGTGGGGCAGACAAGGTCTCACTCTGTTGCCCAGGCTGGAGTGGCACTTAATGCCACTGAGTGGTACACTTAAAAGTGGTTAAAAAGGTAAATTTTGGCTGGGTGTGGTGGCTCACACCTGTAATCCCAGCACTTTGGGAGGCCAAGGCAGGTGGATCACCTGAGGTCAGGAGTTCGAGAGCAGCCTGACCCACGTGGTGAAACCCCGTCTCTACTAAAAATACAAAAATTAGCCGGGTGTGGTGGCACATGCCTGTAATCCCAGCTACTCGGGAGGCTGAGGCAGGAGAATCGCCTGAACCCAGGAGGCAGAGGTTGTAGTTAGCCAAGATCATGCCATTGCACTCTAGCCTGGGCAACAAGAGCAAAACTCTGTCTCAAAAAAAAAAAAAAGTTAATTTTATTATACATATATTTTATCACAATGAAAAAAGGAATGAAATATTGAAGCATACTACAATGTAGCTGAACCTTGAAAACATGGTAGGTGAAAGAAGCCAGTCACAAAAGACCACATATTAGTATATAATTCATATAATTCCATTTATACTAAATGTTCAGAATAGTCAAATCCATAGAAAGAGAGTGAAGATTAGTGGTTGCCAGGGGCTGGGGGAAGAGGAGAAATAGGAAATGACTGCTAATAGATATGGAGTTTCTTTTAGGAGTGATAAAAATGTTCTAAAATTAGTGGTACTTGTACAGCTTTGTGAACATACTGAAAACCACCAAATTGTATACTTTACAATTGTTTACTTTTTTTGTTTGTTTGTTTTTGACACTGAGTCTTGCTCTATTGCCCAGGTTGGTGCGCAGTGGTGCGATTTCAGCTCACTGCAACCTCTGCCTCCTAGGTTCAAGTGATTTTCCTGCCTCAGCCTCCCAAGTAGCCGGGACTACACGTGTATGTCACCATGCCTGGCTAATTTTTGTAGTTTTAGTAGAGACAGGGTTTCACTATGTTCACCAAGCTGGTCTCCAACTCCTGACCTCAAGTGGTCCACCTGTGTCGGCCTCCCAGAGTGCTAGGATTATAGGTGTGAGCCACCAGGCATGGCCACAATTGTTTACTTTAAATGATATATTCTAAAATGTATACCTTAAAATGGGAGTATTATGGGTACATGAATTATATTTCAAAAAAAATAAAAGCAAGCCTGGCGGTGGAGTGGGGAGAAGCCTACATGGTATACATGCTATACGGTGCCTATCTCATAGATCATTCAGCCATTCCCTGATCGATGGATGTTTAGGTTGTTTTCAGGTTTTTTGTTTTTGTTTTGCTACTTGAAACAATGCTTCAATGCACATCATTGAACACACACGCACGCACACACACACACACACGTCATTTCAGGCAGGTCTTGGTCCTGCCATGCAGCCCTAGATCTGTTATGTCTTAGTATGAGACAGATGTACAAAGTGTGAATTCTGCTGACATCAAGAGATGGTGCAGGCCAGGAGTGGTGGCTCACTCCTATAATCCCAGCACTTTGGGAGGCCAAGGCAGGTGGTTCACTTGAGGCCAGGAGTTTGAGACCAGCCTGACCAACATGGTGAAACCCTGTCTCTATTAAAAATACAAAAATTAGTGGGGGGTGGTGGCAAACACCTCTAATCCCAGCTATTTGGGAGGCTGAGGCAGGAGAATTGCTTGAGCCAAGATTGTACCACTGCACTCCAGCCTGGCCAACAGAGCAAGACTCCGTCTCAAAATAAATAAATAAATAAATAAATAAATAAATAAATAAATAAATAAAATGGCTTTTACAGATGAACGTTTGCCATCAATTTGATGATAGGAAAGACTAACTTTGAACCCCAAGTAAGCAAAATCTTATTTTCCCCACCCCCCAAATTCTATTATTTTCATTAGTAGACCTGTATTATAAAAATATTATGCTCAATATGACTGGGCACGGTGGCTCACGCCTGTAATTCCTAGCACTTTGGGAGGCCGAGGCAGATGGATCACAAGGTCAGGAGTTCAATGCCAGCCTGGCCAAGATGGTGAAACCCCGTCTCTACTAAAAATACAAAAAATTAGCCGGGTGCTGTGGCAGGCGCCTGTAATCCCAGCTACTCGGGAGGCTGAGGCAGGAGAACCGCTTGAACTCAGAGGGAGGAGATTGCAGTGAGCCAACATCCCACCACTGCACTCCAGCCTGGGCGACAGAGTGAGACTCCATCTCAAAAAACAAAACAAAACAAACAAAAAAATATATTATGCTCAATCATCATTATATTTTGAGTTTCATCAATAAGAAATCTGTGGAAATTTGTTTTCTATCATTATATAAGTACTGTCACCTTTTTTTTTTGAGACGGAGTTTCGCTCTTGTTGCCCAGGCTGGAGTGCAATGGCGCGATCTCAGCTCACTGCAATCTCCACCTCCCAGGTTCAAGTGATTCTCCTGCCTCAGCCTCCCAAGTAGCTGGGACTACAGGCATGCGCCACCATGCCCAGCTAATTTTGTATTTTTAGTAGAGACGGGGTTCACCATGTTGGTCAGGCTGGTCTCGAACTCCTGACCTCAAGTGATCCACCCATCTCGGCCTCCCAAAGTGCTGGGATTACAAGCGTGAGCCACCGCGCCTGGCCCCTATCATTATATAAGTACTGTACCTATATAATGTCATCAGTTTTACCTCTTGGCCCACAAAACCTAAAACATTTATTATCTAGCTCTTCCCAGAAAACGTTTGCCCCAGGTCTAGACTCCAGAGAGATGTTGAAAATAACACTGAAAAGTACTGTATGAAGATGGAATAGCCCCAAGCTACAATTACCTCTCAAAAATAACACAGCCTGGAAATGACTGAAATTTCAATCAAATTAACCAGGTCATGAAACGTTCTTGATATATTCTGCTGATTTAGTTTAGAGAAGTTAAGGGAGGAGGAAAAAAAAACCTTGTTTGTATGAGCTGTAATAGAAAGGAAGATGAATGGAAAATAAAAGGAAAAGCAACTGAAGAGGAAAAATTTGATGTATTTTTTTAATTGATGATAATGGTAAAAATAATTATATAAAAATAATGATATCGAACACCTACATATTCATGCACTGAATAAGCACTTTATATACATTTAATCCTTGTAAGACGTTGAAAGACAGAAGTCAGAGCTATCTGCTGATACCAAAGCCAGTTTGTCAGCAGTAAAATCTCCAAAAAAAAAAAATAAGAAAAAGAAGCCGAGACTAGAGATTAAGGGCCTTGAATGCTACACTGGGAAAGGTTTATTCTTTCTTTATTTAGCTATTAAATTTTTATTTATTTATTTACTTATTTATTTATTTATTTTTGAGACGGAGTTCATTCTTGTTGCCCAGGCTGGAGTGCAATGGCACAATCTCGGCTCACCGCAACCTCCACCTCCTGGGTTCAAGCGCTTCTCCTGCCTCAGCCTCCTGAGTAGCTGGGATTACAGGCATGCGCCACCATGCTCGGCTAATTTTGTATTTTTAGTAGAGACAGGGTTTCTCCATGTTGGTCAGGCTGCTCTCGAACTCCTGACCTCAGGTGATCCACCTGCCTCGGCCTCCCAAAGTGCTGGGATTACAGGCGTGAGCCACTGCGCCCGGCCTAAACTTTTAATTAATTAATTAATTTATTTATTTATTCAGAGATGGGGTCTCCCCATGTTGCCTAGTGTGGTCTCAAACTCCTGGCAAAGGCGATCCTCCTGACTTGGTCTCCCAAAATGCTGGGATTACAGGTGTGAACTACTGTGCCTGGTCTCCAATTATCCTTTTGACTGGGAGGCCCTGAAGGATTTTCAGAAAAGGTGTGAGATTATCAGTTCTGTGCTCTGGGATGATAACAAGGATAGTTTCAGGAGATTAGTCTTGAGTCCAACCGGCCAGAGAGAAACTTTTTCGATGGTTAACAGTCCAAGAAAGAGCCAGTGAGGGTCAGTATCTGTGTTGGATGAGAAGAGAATTTCAGAAATACTTCCCGGCTTGACCACAGGTGACAGAGTGGACATGTAGGCTATGGGGCAAGGACTCAAAGACCAGTTCGAAGTTTCTGGTAGCAAAATGAGAGAACTCAGATAAGAAACCAGTTTATGGGAGAAAATAATGCATCAATAGTGGAGATTATTTGCAATTCCTGGAGAATATTCAGGGCAGGTTGTTCAAGGGACAATTGGAAATGTGTCTACAAGTTCAGAAAGATGTCTGTCTTGTCTAGGGAGAGAGGTTTGGGAACCAAGAGGAGATGGCTGACCTTCAGAGGGGGTTAGAGAAGGAGAAGGCAGGGGAGAAAGGAGATACGAGGGGAAACTAACATTTCTAGACTGGAGTCTGAGAAACTCACATCACTGAGAGGGAAGGGGGGTGTATGGATAGTTAGCGAGAAACAGTGGTATTATCACAAGAATAGAATTTCGAGTGAGAAGTCAATGGACTGTTACAGAGCCATCAAAGAAGAAAAGGACTGTAAACCTGTAATTGGTTTTGGCAATTAGAAGGTCACAGATGACATCTGATAAAACAGGGAGGGACAGTGCCTGAGGGGTGATGGCGGGGGAGGTTGGGCGGAGGAAGGCAGGCAGGACGGCTGGGGAGACTGGGACTATGGAAGGTTTTTCAGGATAGACAAAAATGGTAAATGCCTAGAGAGGGAGAGGGAGACACTGAAGATTCCACAGTTCATGGAATAACGATGGGGAGGGGATAGACTTAAAAGCTCAGGGGGTCTTGACCCTGGAACTTCCCTTCCCTTCTAATCAGAAGACTCCACATTCCTTGCTAAGCAAACACATCGCATTAAAAAAAAAAAAAAAAGGTTGGCTGGAATACGCTCTATGCTCTCACTGGTGTAGAATGATGGTTACGGGGCAATGCGTGAGTTTTTCTCTGGGTGCTGGTCACAGCATTTTTGTTGTTGTTTTTGTTTTGTTTTGTTTTGTTTTTGAGACGGAGTCTTGCTCTGTCGCCCAGGCTGGAGTGCGGTGGCGCGATCTCGGCTCACTGCAAGCTCCACCTCCCGGGTTCACGCCATTCTCCTGCCTCAGCCTCCCGAGTAGCTGGGACTACAGGCGCCCGCCACCACGCCCGGCTAATTTTTTTGTATTTTTAGTAGAGACGGGGTTTCACTGTGTTTGCCAGGATGGTCTCGATCTCCTGACCTCGTGATCCGCCCGCCTCGGCCTCCCAAAGTGCTCGGATTACAGGCTTGAGCCACCGCGCCCGGCCGCATCTTTGTTTTTTATTTTCTCCATCTTCAACGGGGATCAAAACATTCGACATTCCAGTGTATATTGAATTTTGCAATCCAACACTTTCTTTTCCCTACTTACTGAATCCCAGTAGGAATTGTGAACTTCAAATATCTGAGACAGGTCTCAGTCAATTTAGAAGGTTCATTTTGTCAAGGTTAAGGATGCGCGCCCGTGACGCATAAAACCAAGCTTAGCTGGACCTGGTGGTGTGGTCCTGTCATCCCAGCTACTTAGGAGGCCAAGGTTGGGGGATCCCTTGAGCCTGGAAGGTTGATGCTGCAGCCTTAATTGTGCCGTTGCACTCCAGCCTGGGTGACAGAGTGAGACCTTGTCTCTAAAAAATTAAATATAAGCAAATAAAAATGCAGTTATTAGATAAATAAATGGGAAGACACATTATTGTCAAGACACAGACCACACTTGCCTATTTCATAAAATTCCTTTAGTTGCTGCTCCCCCAACTGCATTAATATGTGTGATGTCACTTTCCAAAACTGTGTAAAACACATAAATAATTCTGATTATAAAATCAATTTCTCTCCATGTGAGGTCAGACAGACACCGTCTACAATTCTGTTTCTCAAGAGTTGCCCGGGAACTAGTACATTATCATTCAGTTAGTAAAGCAACCATGACAATGGTTTCAAGATGGAAGGTGTTAAGAAAGTACTAATTATTAGAACATTTAAAAAAATGTATTCAGATTTCAGCAGTGGCTCAATACGTGTGGTCCCCAGACCAGTAGCATCAGCATCACCTGGGAACTTGCCAGAAATGCAGATTCTGGAGCCTCACGCCAGACCTCCAGCCTTAGCAACTCTGGGGGTGGGGCCCAGCCATCTGCATCTTAATGAAGTCCTCAAAGTGAGGCTGCCCAGCTCTAAGACCGAGGGCCAGGGATTTACACTTGGCCTTTCTGCTTAGCGGTCCAAGAACCTCACCCGGGGGCATCACCTGGGGACAATTTAGAAGTGCAGACTTTCGGGCTGCACCCCAGAGCCACTGAATGTGAACCCGCCCCTAGCCTAACACGACCCCCAGGGAATTCACGTCTGAAAAGCCTTGGTCTGTATTACGATCTCTGCATGAGGTAAGAAGGACTTCTTCTCCAGTTAAGTTAAAAAACCTGGCTACCTAAGTGGAGAAGCGGTGAAATTGTTTTAAAACATCCAACCCACTGAGCCCAATGCACCACAAACTGCTTGATTATCACGCTCGAGCAATGACAGGGCTCGGTGGCAGGCGGGGTAAAAAGGGGGGACCTGGACCAGGACACTCAGGGACCAGCGCTCTGCTTGCCAGGTGGGTCCCCAGGAACAGGTGTGACTGGTGGGAAGGGTCGCGAAGGGGGGCGATCTTTCTGCGCAGGGGAGGGAAATGAAAGGAACGGGAAGGGGACCGCTGGGTGCGAGGCCCGGGATGTTCCGGGGAGCGCTGCCGGGTGCCAGGGAGCAGCCCCTCCCCGGGGGGAGGCCCGAGGGCAGGGGTCGGGGGCGGGGAGGGAGGTGGGCCCCAGACCGGCGCGGGGGCGGGCGGCTCCGCTGCACCCCGCCCCCGGCCCGCCCCTCCGCGGCGCCATTTTGCAGGCGGCTGTCGCGGGGACCGGAGGCGGCGGCGGCCGCGGGCACTGCGGCGCCGAGGCGCGGCGGCAGGACGGGAACCACGCGAGCTGTAGCCAGGTGAGAGCCGGGCCGCCGCGCCCCCTGCCCGGCCTGCGGGCCGCACCTGCCGGCGGGGCCGCGAGGTGCCCGCCGCGCCCACGAGGCCGGCCTGGCACGGCCCCCGCGCGCTGTCACCCACCGGCCCCGCGGCGCGGCCTGCGCGCCCCCACCCCGACCCATCACCCGGGACCCCGCGCCCGCCGGCCACCCTGGCCCCGGGGCCCAAGATGCCCGGCGGCCCTCAGCTCCTGCCGCTCTGCCGGCCGGGCCGGGCCCCCGGGGTACCCACCCCTGCCCGCCACGGGAGCCACAGCGCGCTCGGGCCCTCAGGCCGCGCAGCGGGGAGGCAAATGGGGCTCCCCCAGAACCCCACTGGCTGCCGCCGCCTCCTCCCGGGCTCTGCGCCCGCGCGTCCTGGGGTCGCTTCCCTCGCCCCTCCCCAGGTGGTGCGCACGGGCATCGTCTCGCCCCCTGGAATTCAGGGGCATCAGGAGGGGCGGCAAGAGGGTGCCTTTTACATTCTTGCTTTCTTCCCTTCTACAAAGACTGCGCGAAGTAATTTTAGAAGCAGCTCCTCCGACCCCGGGGCCTTTCTGGCCTGTTCCCCGGGGGTCGCGAGTCCCCCTCCTTGCCACCTTTCGGGGGAAAAAAATGACATTTCGAGTGTGACTACTTTAAGGCGCAGGATTTTCTCCTTCGTTTGGTCCTAGATGCCCCCCCTCGGATAGGTGGCTGATAGGTTGTCGGCCTGCAGGCTGGGGGTTTAAGCGTGACTGATGGGAAATTATCGATTGTCAGGGCAAAGGGTAAATGAGGGCAACTGCAGGTGGAAGAAAGTCACCCATAAGGGCTTTCTGGGTCTGCAGCGTTTGTAGTAGGTGCTACTTCTATTCTTGCAGTGCTGGGAGACGGGCGGGGGAAGATGCAGTCCCTGCTGACAATTGGGTCATCTGCGCGCAGAGAAGGCCCCGGGATGTGCGAGGACATGGGACCGGGGGTCCGGAGGCAGTCTGGTTTGAGCTGTCACTAATTGGCCATGTGACCTCCCTCAGCCGGCTTCGTCCTCTCTGAAGCAAAAGGCTGGAATTGGGGTGGCTGGAGCATTTTTATTTTATGTTTTTGTATTTGAATGCTGTTGGGTTTGGGCCTCACCGTTTCTGGTTGTCTACACCTGCCTTTTTCACCGTTGCAGCTGACGTTGCCTGCCTCCCCTGAAGGTGTTTGAACCTGGTGAGATTTATAAAGGGCCCTTTTCAGCTCAAAAAATCAGAATTCTGTGCTGGGTTATGGTTAGTTCTATCAGGGTCACTTATGAACGTATTACTACGGTTCTCTTTTCATTCATCCCCAATTTAATAGCTTTTGGGCACCAGTGGGTGTGCCCAGTGTAAGCTCTCATGGCACACCTGCTAGTTAAAGGGAGGCAGCAGGTGTGTCCAGCCTGTTCCATGTGACATCCTGAGCATGAGGTATCTGCTTTCTAGGCTATTTCCTTTGCCGAAATGGCAACCAGCTTCTTTCTTTTAATACCAAGGCATTTCTCTTTTGGTTTCTTTGCTTAGAGTGGAGGGTGATTTTTTAAGACAATAGGTATTTCAGGAACTTTTTATGTTGACAGTATTTTAGATGGTTGTCTGGCAGTTGTATTCTCTGACTGTGGCACGGTCAATTAAGTCAATTAAGTTTAAACATCTGTTGACATGTTTAAAAAATGCCTATTGAAGTACCTGGGCCGGGTGTTGTGGTTCACACCTGTAATCCCAGCACTTTGGGAGGCTGAGGTGGGAGGATTGTTTGAGGCCAAGAGTTCAAGACCAGCCTAGGCAACACAGCAAGACTCCTGTTTCTATAAAAAAAAAAAAAAAAATAGCTGAGTGTGGCAGCCAGCTTAAAAAAAAACAGTACCTGGCTAGAAAAATGCAGATGGTTTTGCTAGGTTTCATGCCATACTATCTATCTCATTGATGGAGCAAACTCTAGTCTATGTAGCATTGCAGAAGTGAGTCATGTGTCCCGGGGCAGGCAAGCACATGTAGCCACCCACTGAGTAGTCTGTCCATCTGTGTCTGCCCATCCATCCATCCACTTGGTGACCAGGTTCTGTTGAACAGATCGTTGTTGAATAAACTGTGTCTTTTGCCCTCACAGAGCCTAAGGTCTAGTTTGTGGGGTGTTTGAAATCCCGAATTGGCTATTGTTGGCCTCTTCAGTGTCTCTAAAGACAAACCAGGAATCTATTTGACGACCTATTTTCTGGTGCCACTGGTAGCTTGAGGAATTTTCCCATTTTGGTTAAGGTAATTAAAAGCAGTAGGCCGGGGCTGCGCATGGTGGCTCACGCCTGTAATCCCAGCACTTTGGGAGGCTGAGGCGGGCAGGTCGCTTGAGCTCAGGAGTTCGAGACCAGCCTGGCCACCATGGTGAAACCTCGTCTCTACTAAAAATACAAAAGTTAGCCGGGCATGGTGGCGCATGCCTGTACTTCCGGCTACGCAGGAGGCTGAGGCAGGAGAATGGCTTGAACCTGGGAGGTGGAGTTTGCAGTGAGTCGAGATCGTGCCACTGCACTCCAGCCTGGGTGACAGAGTGAGACTGTCTCCTAAAAAAAAAAAAAAAAAGGTCAACAGTAATGATTTGAAATTATACGGTGCTTTGTACATGTAAATTGAAGCTTTTTAAAAACGTATTTATATTTAATCCTCTTAGGCTTTTTAAATTTAAACATCTTACAGTCCTTCCTGACCCGTTTCCTGGCCTTGCCCATAAAACTCTCACACACCAGTCTGTTGGTTCCCAGTGCCCAGTAACCTCATTAATTCATTTTCATGCCCTGCTATTCCTCCAGTTGTTCTCTGGGCTTGCTTTTATTCTTTCGGTAGGGAACCATCCTCCTCCAGGTTAAGCTGTGCGTTGCAGCCTCTAGGTTGAAACGAGCCCTTTGTGCGCTATGCCGTTCTTCTCATTTTCTCTGTGGCTTTGCTATTTTGAACCTGTTATTTTGTCACAGGTTCTAGGTTCTTGGCTCTCCGGTAATTGAGGTCTGCTTTCAGCTTGCACCTTTCATAGGCCTTTCATACATTTATTACGTTGTTTGAGTGCCTGATCTGTGCTGGGTAATATTCTTGGTGCTTGGGATGCTGCAGGGAGATTCCCAGCCCACATGGAGCCCACACTGTAGGGAGGTGGACAATGAGAGCTGCTTCTGTGAAGAGGAATCTGACAAGGCTCGGGGGATTAAGTGTGGGGATGGGAGTTGGTATTTTTGGAAGGGTAGACAGGGAGGGAGGTATATTAGTCTGCTAACGCTGCCATAACAAGAATAGCACAGTGTGGGTGGCTTAAACAACGGAAATTTGTTTCGTATAATTCTGGAGTCTGGGAAGTCCAAGGTCAAGGTTCTGACCTCTTTAGTTTCTGGTGAGGGCTTTCTTCCTGGCTTGTAGGTGGCCATCCTCTTGATGAGTCCTCACATGGCCTTTTCTTGGTGCCATTTATCTCTTTCTGTTCAAGCACTGTTGGTCACACCTGTAATCCCAGCACTTCGGGAGGCTGAGGCAGGAGGATCACTTGAGACCAGTCTAGGCAACATAGTAAGACTCTGTCTCTACAAAATAAAATAAAATAAAATAAAAAATTCGCTGGACGTGGTAGTAGTGCCTGTAGTCCCAGCTACTCAGGAGGCTGAGGTGGGAGGATTGCTTGAGCCCGAGAGGTTGAGGCTGCAGTGAGCCATGATTGTGCCACTGCACACCAGCCTGGGTGACAAAGCTACTTTGTTTAAAAAAATAAAGTTTTCCTATTGGATCAGGGCCCCATCCTTAAGAACTCATTTATACTTGGTTACCTCCTAAAGGCTCTGTCTCTAAATATAGCCACATTGTGGGGGTAGGGCTTCAATATAATGAATTCTTTCGGTGGTGGTGGGGGATACAGTTGAGTTCACAGCAGAGGGCTTGAGTCATTTTTAACTAAAGATGTGTAGGGAGTGAGGCATGTGGAGATCTGGGAGAAGGATCATTCTGAGGGGAGGAAACAGCAGATGCAAAGGCCCTAAGGCAGGAGGAGGGGAGAATTTGGTCTTGAGGTCAGAGAAACCGTGGGGGTCAGATCACGTAAGGCCATGCGGACCACTGTAAGGCTGGTAGATTTTACCTTGAGGGTGGTAGAAGCCATTGGAGGGTTTTGGAGTAAAGAAGGGAGGTGGACTGATCTAGCTTTTAGCAAGCACACTCTAGGCGTTGCTGTGTGAGATAGATTGAAGGCAGGACAGCAAGGAGACCAGCCAGACTGCAGGGCTGAGGGGAGACTAGTGGGATTTCAAGGTGAGGTTGAGATTTGCTGATGAACCAGAAAGAAAACTGAGGAGACTCCGAGGTTCTGGTCTTAGCACCTAGAAAGAAAGAGGCCATTAACTGAGATGCTGGAGGAGCTGGTTTAGGCCATGTTAAGTTGTGATGCCAACCCAGCATACCCAAATGCAGCAGAAAAGCAAGGGTGGAGATTTTTGGGGAAGGTCATCCTCAATGGAAATATAAATCTTGGGAGCTTCTCATTGTCCTTTGTCCCAATTTTTGACTTTGACCTCAGGTGACCTCAGCCAAGTCCGTGACCTCAGATCTAGGTGTCTGTAAGGCCCTCTATGGAAATTCCATCCTTAAAGGAGAATGGTTTTCTCTGGTCAGTGATCAGGAAAATCTTCACTCATGAGTTGTTTTTTTTTTTTTTTTTTTTTTTTGAGATGGAATCTTGCTCTGTCACCTAGGCTGGAGTGCAGTGGTGTGACCTCGGCTCATTGCAACTTCCACCTCCCGGGTTCAAGGGATTCTCCTGCCTCAGCCTCCCAAGTAGCTGGGGTTATGGGTGCATACCACTGTACCTGGCTAATTTTTGTATTTTTAGTAGAGATGGTGTTTCACCATGTTGGCCAGGCTGGTCTCGAACTCCTGACCTCGTGATCCACCCACCTTGGCCTCCCAAAGTGCTGGGATTACAGGAATGAGCCACCGTGCCTGGCCCACTCATGAGTTTTGCCCACTTGTGAGTTTTGCTCAAAGCAGCTGATGGCTCAGGCTTCCTTCCCAAAGGCATCATCTCATTGAGCACCTGGTGGAGGTCATCCATCTATGTGTGTAACTCTTACAGAGATGAACCCCTCTATCTTCTAAGTTGAATGGAAGTGCAGTTTGATAAGGTGCACTTCTCTGTTGGACCCTCTCCAAGCAATAGAAGGGACCCTAGAAAGACAAGAGAGCCCCATGTGATAGGGCCAAGGAAACAGTGATGGTGCCCATAGGTATTGATTATGTATTGGGCACTTGAGGTTATTATTGCTAGTCCTAGCAACTGGCAGGCAAGGTGGCTTCTGGTCCTTCATTTATTGATGAAGTCTTGGGTAACTTCTGTAAGTTAATTCCTGAGTCTTGAATTCTGTTCCATTAAACCACTCTAGAACACTATTCCCAGCTCTCATCTGAAACTCAGGGTTTCTAAGTTCTCGTTAGTATAGAAGAGGGCAGAGAAGCCAGTGTCAGTTGAGTGCCAGGGAGCTCTGCCCAGCACTCCTGTGTTCTTTCACGTTGATCAGTCTCTGCAGCCCTGTGGGCTGGGTATTAACGCTTTTCATCCTACAGCTGAGGATGCTGAGGTGTGGCAGGAGGGCAGCTCCTTGCCTAGGGTCTTAGCGCTGCCAAGTAGAGTCAGGATTTGACCCTAGGCCGGTCAGTTGCCAAGCTCGAAGTTAGACTCTAATCATGCTGTGTTCCAGGATGACTTTTGGGGACTTGGGATAGAAAGTAGGGTTAGGCTACAGAAGTTGGGAATGACATTCCAGATCGAGGGATCAGTGTGAGCAAAGGGTGGAGCGGGAGAGGCATGTGACTGGGAGAGGGTAACTGAGTTAGGACAGTTGGAAGGATGCTGAGGATGTGATGGGGGTCAGGTGGAGAGGTCCTTTGATACTGTATTATGGGGCTTGAATCTTTGTCTGGAAAGGCACGGGGAGATTCCCAGAAGGGGAGTGACTTGTTCAGATGTACATTTTAGAAAATTTTGGGGTGGAGTAAAGGGTGCACTGGGAGGAGGCTGAGGCTGAATGGGAGCAGGACCGTCTCCTCTTGCTCCTGCCTTGTTTGCCTGTGGTTCATTCCTGGCTACAGTGTTTGCCTTTATGCACCCTAGCTTGGATTCTTTCTGTCAATTCCCTTGTTTGTTCCTGTAGGAATCTTCTACCCACCACCTCAACGCTCACACATTTTTTTCCCCCACTGGCTTTCCTTTGTTCAAGTGAATATATACATACCCCCAGCTCCATTTAATTAAATTGGAATAAGCTTTTTCGTTTTGGACCATCATTTCATCTCAGAGTTCTTGGCTTTGTGACTCTGAGGGTCTTCTCCACCCTGCTTCAGACCGAAAGCACTGCTGTGTCCTCAGTCTTCATGAAGGAAACACAATTGCTTTCTTTCTTTCTTTTTTCTTTTCTTTTTTTTTTTTTTTTTGAGACAGAGTTTTGCTCTTGTCGCCCAGGCTAGAGTGCAATGGTGCGATCTTGGCTCACTGCAACCTCCACCTCCTAGGTTCAAGCGATTCTCCTGCCTCAGCCTCCTGAGTAGTTGGGATTACGGTCACTGCAACTGCGCCTGGCTAATTTTTGTATTTTCATATTTTTTTTTGGGATGGAATCTTGCTCTGTCGCCCAGGCTGGAGTGCAGTGGCGCGATATCGGCTCACTGAAACCTCCGCCTCATGGGTTCAAGCGATTCTTCTGCCTCAGCCTCCTGAGTAGCTACGCCTGGCTAATTTTCATATTTTTAGTAGAGACGGGGTTTCACCGTATTGTTCAGGCTGGTCTCGAACTCCTGACCTCGTGATCCACCTGCATCAGCCTCCCAAAGTGCTGAGATTACAGGTTTGAGCCACCCCACCTGGCCAACACAATTTCTTATACATTCTACTTTAGATGGGATTTCAGCCTCAAATTTGGTTTGGCTTTATTGACTCCTCTCCAGGGCTGGCTAAAATCATTTCCTGTCTCCAAAGGCAAATCACCTAGCTGGGGGCTAACTACAACACCTTCCTTGTCAAACATGGATCTCATTCTGAAGATCTAGGGTGGACCCCGAAAATGTGCATTTCTCACAAGTTCTCAGGTGACAGGGATGTTGCTGGTGGAGGCATCACCAGCATCTGGTTTTGTAAATAAGGTTTAATTGCAACACAGCCAAGCTCACTCAAGAGACCATGTAACTCTGGCCCTTTATAGAAAAAGTTTGGTGATCCTGCTTCACAGTAAGGTATATGTGGTCAGTGCTGAGAATTTTCTATTGAATTCATGTATCTATATTTTTTGAGACAGGGTCTGTCACCCAGGCTGGAGTGCAGTGGTGAGATCTCTGCTCACTTGCAGCTTCTGCCTCCCGGGCTCAAGAGATCCTCCCACTTCAGCCTCTTGAGTAGCTGGGACTACAGGCGTGCACCACTACACACAACTAATTGTTGTATTTTTTGTAGAGACAGGATTTCACTATGTTTTTAGAGATGGGGGTCTCCTGTGTTGGCCAGGATGGTCTCGAACTCTTGAGCTCAAGCCTCCTAAAGTTCTGGGATTACAGCCGTGAGCCACTGTTCCCAGCCCAAGTTCATATATTTCTTATCAAGAGCTTTTTTGATATTTATATTTATAGACATTGCTTCACAAATTTTTCCACAGATGCATGATATGGGGGAATGTATGCATATTTAAAAGTGTTTGGAATATAACAAGCATGACACTTCTTTTAAGTCTCTTCTGTTTTATCTAAAATTAATGTGAATTTCTCATTCTGTTTCAGAAACATCAGTGCTTGTTTTAATATAAAACATTTTTCTTCCATATTCTTTGAGTAAAGTTGATGCTACTAGATACATTGTTTTTGATCTTGACCTGCTTGAGAAACACGTACAGGTTGAATATACCTTCTCCGAAGTGCTTATGACTAGAAAGTGTTTTGGATTTTGGGTTTCTTTTTTTCTTTTTTTTTTTGGATTTTGGCATATTTGCACTATACTTACCAGTTGAGCATTCCTAATTTTTTAATCTGAAATTCAGAATGCTTCAGTGAGCGTTTCCTTTTTTTTTTTGAGACGGAGTCTCGCTTTGTCGCCCAGGCTGGGGTGCAGTGGCGCGATCTCAGCTCACTGCAAGCTCCACCTCCCAGGTTCATGCCATTCTCTTGCCTCAGCCTCCCTAGGAGCTGGGACTGCAGGCGCCCGCTACCACGCCTGGCTAATTTTTTGTGTGTGTGTTTTTAGTAGAGACGGGGTTTCACTGTGTTGGCCAGGATGGTCTCGATCTCCTGACCTCGTGATCCACCTGCCTCGGCCTCCCAAAGTGCTGGGATTACAGGCATGAGCCACTGCGCCCGGCCGAGCATTTTCTTTTGAGTGTCTTGTTGGCACTCAGAAAGTACTGAATTTTGGAGCCTTTCAAATTTTGGATCCTTTCAAATTTTGGATTTTTGAATTAGGAATACTCAACCTGTGTTAAGATTTGCATTTTTTTGTCCTACTTTGCAAATATTTTTTTCTATGCCTTGACTTAAATTCAAGTCTGTCGGCCAAGCACGGTGGCTCATGCCTGTAATCTCAGCACTTTGGTAGGCCGAGGTGGGCAGATCACTTGAGGTCAGGAGTTCCAGACCAGCCTGACCAACACGGAGAAACCCCGTCTCTACTAAAAATACAAAATTAGCCAGGCATGGTAGTGTATGCCTGTAATCCCAGCTACTCGGGAGGCTGAGGGAGGAGAATCACTCAACCCCGGAGGTGGAGGCTGCAGTGAGCCAAGATCGCCTCATTACACTCCAACCTGGGCAACAAGAGCGAAACTCCATCTCCAAAAAAAAAAACAAAAAAAACAAAAAAATTTGTGAATCTTTTTTTATTTCCCGTGGCTTTGTTATCCCAAAATTTTATAGGTATTCACTCATGTTTTCTCTTAGTTCTTTAAAAAAAAAATTGGCTATGATTAGTCTGATATTTGTTTTGGAGTATGGTATGAAGTAAGGATTATTTGTCCCCTCTAGTTTATATTTTTTGGGTACTATTAATTCATCCTTATTAACTTAAAAAATAACACCTTAATCATATGCTGAATCCTTGGATCTGTTGCTTTAGTCAGTTTATCTGTTCTTTTGCCATGACCTTACTATTTTAGTCATTAAAATCACTTTATAGTAGGCTTTATTATCTGGTAGTGCCTATGCTCAGTTTTTACTCCAGTGTTTTTCAATTTAGGGTTTCAAAATACTCCCTCCATCTCGAGATGGAGTCTCACTCTGTCCCCCAGGCTTGAGTGCAATGGCGCGATCTCGGCTCACTGCAACCTCTGCCTCCCAGGTTCAAGCGATTCTCCTGCCTCAGCCTCCTGAGTAGCTGGGATTACAGGTGTGCACCACCACACCCAGCTAATTTTTGTATTTTTAGTAGAGATGGGGTTTCACCATATTGGTCAGTCTGGTCTTGAACTGCTGACCTTGTGATCCACCTGCCTCGGCCTCCCAAAGTGCTGGGATTACAGGCATGAGCCACCATGCCTGGCTGATTACTTATTCTTTATTTTAAAGTATTTGCTGGACTGGACATGTGATTTATGCCTGTAATCCCAGTACTTTGGGAAGCCGACATGGGAAGATTGCTTGAGGTCAGGAGGTTAAGACCAGTTTGGGAAACATAGTGAGACCCCACGTCTGCAAAAATTTTTAAAGTGGCCTGGCGTGGTGGTGTGCATACCTGTGGTCCCGCTGACTAGGGAGGCTGATTGTGGGAAGAGAACTCAAGCCCAGGAGTTCAAGGCTGCAGTGAGTTGTGATGGTGCCACCGCACTCCAGCCTGGGCGATAGAGGGAGACACCCTGCTCCAAAACAAAGAAAATATTTGGTATTTAGAATGCGATTATCTCCCCTCACACCTTCCCACCCGCTATTACTAACTGGTATAGAGCAGGTATAAAGCAAGTATACTGCTTGCAGTTTGTATGCTGTGGGTTTTTTTTTTTTTTTTTTTTTGAGACGGAGTTTTGCTCTTGTTGCCCAGGCTGGCGTCAGTGGTGCGATCTCAGCTCACTGCAACCTCCTTCTCCCAGGTGATTCTCTTGCCTCAGCCTCCGAAGTAGAATTACAGGCCTGTTCCACCACGCCTGACCACTTTTGTGTTTTTAGTAAAGACAGGGTTTCACCATGTTGGTCAGGCTGGTCTTGAACTCTTGACCTCTAGTGATCCACCTGCCTTGGCCTCCAACAGTGCTGGGAATTACAGGCGTGAGCCACTGTGCCCGGCCTTGTTTTTATAATAAGATAAGAGATGGAGGCCGGGGCAGTGGCTCACGCCTGTAATCCCAGCACTTTGGGAGGCCGAGGTGGGTGGATCACCTGAGGCCAGGAGTTCAAGACCAGCCTGGCCAACATGGTGAAACCCCCACTCTATTAAAAAAAAAAAAAATTAGCTGGTTGTGGTGGTGCATGCCTGTAGTCCCTGCTACTCAGGAGGCTGAGTAGCATGGGAATCAATTGAACCCAGGAAACGGAGGTTGCAGTGAGTCGAGATTGCGCCACTGCATTTCAGCCCAGGCCACTGAGTGAGACTCTGTCTCAAAAAATAAAATAAAATAAAAAATAAGATAGAGATGGAATCTTGCTGTGTTGCCCAGGCTGGCCTCCAGCTCCCAGCCTCAAGTAATCCTCTGCCTTGGTCTCCTGAAGTGCTGGGATTACAGGGATGAGCCACTGCATCTGGCCAGTCTGTATGTTTTATAACCTGTATTAGTCAGGGTAGGTAATGCTAGTTAAAATCTGTGGCCTGACAAAGAAAACATTTATTTCTTGCTCACACTTTTTTAGATGGTTCTTTTCTAAGTGGTGACTTGGGGATCTGGGCTTCTTCCATTTTTGTCACAGCTGACAAGAAGATGTGACCTTAAGTTTGCCGTGTAATTTTGTGCATGGAAGTTTTTTTCATGGGCCAAGCTTGGAAGTAGTAGTATTTCTTCTGCGGTCTGTTGGCTGTATTTTAGGTGCAAGGGGGCTGGGAAGTGGAGTCCTTTGGCGTGTCCGTGAGGAAAATGTAATAGCACCGTGTCTGCTATGCTACTTAACCAAACTCTGTTGTTCTTATTTTTCAGTAGATTCTCTTGAGTTTCTTAGATAGGTAATCATAATACACATTGAGCATTTCTAATCCCCAAATCTAAAATTGGAAACTTTTGAGCACTGACAGGATGCCACGAGTGGAAAATTCCGCACCTGACCTCATGTCATGGGTTGCAGTCAAAACTTTATTTCATATGCAAACTTTTTTTTTTTTTTTTTTTTAAGGGATCCTGCTCTGTCACTCAGGCTGAAGTACAGTGGCAAGATCATGGTTCACTGCAGCCTTAATCTCCTAGGCTCAAGCGATCTTCCTGCTTTGGCCTTCCAAAGTGCCAGGATTACAGGTGTGAGCTGTTGCGCCTGGCCATTATACACAAAATTATTTAAAATATTGAGTAGAATTACCTTCAGGCTATGTGTCTAAGGCGTATATGAAACATAAATGAGTTTTGTGTTCAGACTTCGGTCCCATTCTCAAGATATCTCACTATATATATATGCAAATATTCCAAAATCAGAAAAGATACAAAATTTGAAACACTTCTGGTCCCAAGCATTTTATACAAGGAATACTTAACTTGTAGCTGCAAATGATCATTTTGTCTTTTTTTTTTCCTCCTTCCTATAGTTAGCTATTTCTTTTTCTTTTTTTTTTTTTTTTGAGACGGGGTCTCGCTCTGTCACCCAGGCTGGAGTGCAGTGGCGATCTCGGCTCATTGCAAGCTCTGCCTCCCAGGTTCAAGTGATTCTCCTGCCTCAGCCTCCTGAGTAGCTGGGACTACAGGCACCCGCCACCATGCCCGGCTAATTTTTGTATTTTTAGTAGAGATGGGGTTTCACCACATTGGTCAGGCTGGTCTCGAACTCCCTCCTGACCTTGTGATCCACCCGCCTCAGCCTCCCAAAATGCTGGGATTACAAATGTGAGCCACTGCGCCCGGCCTAGTTAGCGATTTCTTTTCCTTTTCCCTTTCCCTTTCCCTTTCCTTGACAGAGTCTCACTCTTGCTGCTCAGCTGGAGTGCAATGGCGCAATCTTGGCTTACTGCAACTTCCACCTCCAGGTTCAAGTGCTTCTCCTGTCTCGGCCTCCCTAGTAGCTGGGATTCCAGGTGCCTGAACACCTGGCTAATTTTTTCTTTTCTTTTCTTTTTTTTTTTTTTTTGAGACGAAGTCTCTCTCTATCGCTAGGCTGGAGTGCAGGGGTGCGATCTCAGCTCACCACAACCTCCATCTCCTGGGTTCAAGCGATTCTCCTGCCTCAGCCTCCCGAGTAGCCGGGACTACAGGTGTGTGCCACCATGCCCGGCAAATTTTTGTATTTCTAGTAGAGACAGGGTTTCACTATGTTGGCCAGGCTGGTCTCTAACTCTTGACCTCATGATCCACCTGCCTCAACCCCCCAAAGTGCTGGGATTACAGGTGTGAGCCACTGCGTCCAGCCAATTTTTGTATTTTTAATAGAGACAGGGTTTCACCGTGTTGGCCAGGCTGATCTCGAACTCCTGACCTCAGGTGATTGGCCCCCCTCGGTTTCCCAAAGTGCTGGGATTACAGGCGTGAGCCACCACACATGGTCAGCTACTTTTTGTTTTTGAGATGGAGTTTTGCTCTTGTTGCCCAAGCTGGAGTACAATGGTGTGATCTTGGCTCACTGCAACCTCCGCCTCCCTGGTTCAAGCAATTCTCCTGCCTCAGCCTCCTGAGTAGCTGGGATTACAGGCGCCCACCACCAGGCCCGGCTAATTTTTTTTGTATTTTTAGTAGAGACAGGGTTTCGCCATGTTGGCCAGGCTTGTTTTGAACTCCTGACCTTGAGTGATCCGTCTGCCTTGGCCTCCCAAAGTGCTGAGATTACAGGCGTGAACCAGCACGCATGGCCAACTTTTTTTTTTTTTTTAATGCATTGTGGAGTACTTGCAGAATAGGTTTAACTGTCATAGGTCTTATTTTCAATTTTTACTCAAATGCAATATTGCAAATAGTCTTTAGTGGTATTCAAGAAGTGTCCTAATTACAGATTACAGTCTCATACGTAGTTTTTTTTTTTTGAGACGGAGTCCCGCTCTGTCGCCCAGGCTGGAGTGCAGTGGCGCGATCTCGGCTCACTGCAAGCTCCGCCTCCAGAGTTCACGCCATTCTCCTGCCTCAGCCTCCCGAGTAGCTGGGACTACAGGCGCCCACCACCATGCCCGGCTAATTTTTTGTATTTTTAGTAGAGACGGGGTTTCACCGTGTTAGCCAGGATGGTCTCAATCTCCTGACGTCGTGATCTGCCCACCTCGGCCTCCCAAAGTGCTGAGATTATAGGCGTGAGCCACCGCGCCCGGCCACGTAGTGTTTTTTTTTTAGCGAACAAAGCCCAGCATCTTGACATTGACCCTGCAGTCCTCACAGATATTCTTGGTAGTCTCTCCCTGATAGTGATAATTCTCTAAATTTTTGTTTCCCTGCTGATTTGAAGATGACCTCAGATTTCTCGCTGCGAGGAGTTTCACGAGTGATCGTTCTTCAGGTTTGTCCCCAGGGCTTCTGTTTTAGCCCAGGCTGTTGGATTGTGCAGCTGCTCGCATCTTCTGTGTCAGAGATCCTGACCTGCAGTGTTTGAAAATGTTGTCTCCCTCAGAGAAGTTTGATGGGTTCTTGTTCCTCTTCCTTTATTCTTTCATCCACTCAAAGATAAACTGAATAAGTTAGCAATATCGATTTTGTTCCTTCTCCTTTCTTTCCTCCAGTTGACCCTCGGCTTCTGTTTGAGTTCTTTTTGCACTTGCTTCTGGACCCCTAGTGTGAGTTTGGGGCCTGCATGTCCACGCTGCCCACCTGCAGCCCTGCAGTCCCCATTTCCAGTGATGGTACACCCTTCCCTGCGGAGCTCCCCATGTGATCTACAGTAGACTTCACCAGAAGGGGCCTGAATTTAGTGGGAGTAGGAAGCTCCTCTGAACCCTGGGAGGTGGATGGAGGAGGGAAGCTTATTACTTGACTTACCAAAGTAGATACCAGGGTCACATTTACTTTTTCTGGTGTTTAGTTCCATTGCTTACAATGATGCTTTAAAGTGACTTCAGCTTTTTTTTGATTTCCCTTTTTGACTCTGAGATCTCACACTTACTGTTTTATTTCTTGAATACGGTCAACTGCTAAAATATATTTTCCAGACTTTTTGTTTTGACTGACCCACTTCTCTCTATTTATATTCATCTCTCTCTCTCTCTCTCTCTGTGTGTGTGTGTGTGTGTGTGTGTGTGTATGTATATGTATGTATCTCAGACAAAAGTTTCAAGGCCAGGCTCGGTGACTCATGCCTGTAATCCCAGCACTTTGGGAGGCTGAGGTGGATTGATCACTTGAGGCCAGGAGTTCGAGAACAGTTTAGCCAACATGGTGAAACCCTATCTCTACTAAAAATACAAAAATTAGTCAGACGTGGTGGCAGGCAGCTGTAATCCCAGCTACTCAGGAGGCTGAGGCAGGAGAATTGCTTGAATCCAGGAGGTGGAGGTTGTAGTGAGCCGAGATCGTGCCAGTGCACTCCAGCTTGGGCAAAAAAATAAAAAGGTTTCATACCACACCACATAACCTTTGTTTTTTCTTTTTGTGGCGAAAGGGGTCTCTCTGTGTTGCCCAGGCTAGTCTGGAACTCCTGGGTTCAAACCATCCTCCTGCCCCTGCCTCTGCTGGGATTATAGGCATGAGCCACTGCATCCAGCCAGATAACCTTTTAGGCCGTGTACTCTGAAATTTTCTATGCTGATTTCATGATAAAAATTTTGGTTATGATGCCCTAAATTGATATAGATCTTTAAGTAAGGCCTTTGATTTAGAAAGGTTAATTATTCATACTATCCTATGGAAAAGAAACCAGACAAGATTCTGTGGGCATGGCAGGAGAGGGATTCCCTACATCCAGAATAACACATAAGGAAGCTTCATTGAGATAATTTACATAAAATTCAGTTATTTAAAGGATATGCTTCAGTAGTTGGTAGCATGTTCACTGAGTTTCATAACCACTACCATCTGGCTGTCATTAGTGGTTACTCTCCCTTCTCCCCTTTTCACCCAGCCCCTGGCAACACTAATCCACAGTCTGTTTCTATAGATGTAGTCTTCTGGACATATAAATGGTATCATGCAATATGTGGTTTTGGCCGGGCACAGTGGCTCATGCCTGTAATCCCAGCACTTTGGGAAGCCAAGGTGGGCGGATCACCTGAGCTCAGGAGTTCAAGACCAGCCTGACCAACATGGTGAAACCCTGCATCTACTAAGAATACAAAAATTAGCTGGGCATGGTGGCGCGCACCTGTAGTCCCAGCTACTAGGCAGGCTGAGGTGGGGGTATTGCTTGAACCCGAGTGGTGGAGGTTGCAGTGAGCCGAGATCATGCTACTGCACTCCAGCCTGGGCAATAGAGCGAGACCCTGTCTCAAAAAAAAAAATGTGGTTTTTTGTGATAGGCTTTTTCACTTAGCATAATGTTTTCAAGGTTTATGCATGTTACAGCATGTGTCAGTACTTCCACTTTATTGCTGAATAATCCATTGTATGGATATACCACATTTTGTTTATCCATTAATTAGTTGATGGACATTTGGGTTATTTTCACATTTGCCTGTTATAAATAATGCTGTTATGAACATTTGAATACAAGTTTTTGTGTGATCATCTTTTTACTTTTGTTGGTAGATACATAGAAGTGGAATTACTGGATCATATGGTAATTCCATGTTTAACTTTTTTTTTTTTTTTTTTTTTGAGACAGAGTCTTGCTCTGTCACCAGGCTGGAGTGCAGTGGCGCCATCTCAGCTCACTGTAACCTCCACATCCCGGGATCAAGTGATTCTCCTGCCTCAGCCTCCCAAGTAGCCGGAACTACAGGCACGTGCCACCACGCCCAGCTAATTTTTGTATTTTTAGTAGGGACAGGGTTTCACCGTGTTGGCCAGGATGGTCTCGATCTCTTGACCTCATGATCCGCCCGCATTGGCCTCCCAAAGTGTTGGGATTACAGGCGTGAGCCACCACGCCCGGCCGATTCTATGTTTAACATTTTGAGGAGCTGCCAAACCATTTTACAAAGTAGGTTCTCCAGAATTATATGAGGGTTCCAATTTCTCTGTGTCCTTGCTGACAACTACTATTGCTGCTTTTTTTGATTATAGCCATCCTAATGGGTGTGCAGTGGTTTTGGTTTGCAATTCCCTAGTGACTGATGATGTTGAACTCCTTTTCATGTGCTTGTTGGCCATTTGTATGCTATCTTTGCAGTGATGTCTATTCAAATTCTTGGCTCATTTTTTTGTTTATATTTGAGACCGGGTCTTTTTTTTTTTTTTTTTTTTTGAGACAGAGTCTTGCTCTGTTGCCCAGGCTGGAGTGCAGTGGTGCAATCTCGGCTCACTGCAAGCTCCGCCTGCCAGGTTCATGCCATTCTCCTGCGTCAGCCTCCAAGTAGCTGGGACTACAGGCGCCCACCACCATGCCCGGCTAATTTTTTGTATTTTTAGTAGAGATGGGGTTTCACCGTGTTAGCCAGGATGGTCTCGATCTCCTGACCTTGTGATCCACCCACCTCGGCCTCCCAAAGTGCTGGGATTACAGGCGTGAGCCACCGCACCCGGCTGAGACTGGGTCTTGCTATGTTGCCCAGTCTGGAGTGCAGTGGCTTGTTAATAAGAGTGATCATAGCTCACTGCAGCCTCAGATTCCAAGAGATCCTCCTGCCTCAGGCTCCTGAGTAGCTGGACTAGAGGCATGTGCTGGGTCATCCAGCTTTCTTTGCCCATTTAATTAGGTTACTTGTCTTTATATTGTTGAGTTGTAAGAGTCCTTAATATATTCTGCACGAGTCCTTTATCTGGTATGTAATTTGCAAATATTTTTTCCTCTTTCTGTAAGATTCTTTTTCACTTTCTTGCTGTGTCTTTTTTTTTTCTTTTAGACACAGTTTTACTCTTGTTGCCCAGGCTGGAGTGCAACGGCGCAATCTTGTCTCACTGCAACCTCCGCCTCCCGGGTTCAAGTGATTCTCCTGCCTCAGCCTCCCGAATAGCAGGGATCACAGGCATGCACCACCACGCCTGGCTAATTTTGTATTTTTAGTAGAGATGGGGTTTCTCCATGTTGGTCAGGCTGGTCTCGAACTCCTGACCTCAGGTGATCTGCCCACCTTGGCCTCCCAAAGTGCTGAGATTACAGGTGTGAGCCACCGAACCTGGCCTTGCTTGTGTCTTTTTTTTTTTTTTTTTTAAAGACGGAGTCTTGCTCTGTCACCCAGGCTGGAGTGCAGTGGTGCGGTCTCGGCTCACTGCAAACTCCGCTGCCTGGGTTCACACCATTCTCCTGCCTCAGCCTCCCAAGTAGCTGGGACTACAGGCACCTGCCACAACGCCCGGCTAAATTTTTGTATTTTTAGTAGAGACAAGGTTTCACCGTGTTAGCCAGGATGGTCTCGATCTCCTCACCTTGTGATCTGCCCGCCTTGGCCTCCCAAAGTGCTGGGATTACAGGCGTGAGCCACTGCGCCCAGCCTGCTTGTGTCTTTTGCAGTTAAGAAAGTTTTAATTTTTGTTAAAGTCTCTATGTGTCTGTTTTTCTTTTCTTGCTTGTGATTTTGGTGTCATATCTTAGAAACCACTGCCTAACCCAAGGTCATAAAGATTTACCCCCTCTCAGTTTTCTTCTAAGAATTTTATAGTTTTAGCTCTTAAAGTTGGGTCTCTGATCCATTTTAATGTTTGAGGTAGGGGTCCACCTTCATTGTTTTACATGTGGAGTTTTTCTTTTTTTTGAGATGGAGTTTCACTCTTGTTGCCCAGGCTGGAGTGCAATGGCGCAATTTTGACTCATTACAACCTCTGCCTCCTGGGTTCAAGCGATTCTCCTGCCTCAGCCTCCTGAGTAGCTGGGATTACAGGCGTGTGCTACCATGCCCGGCTAATTTCATATTTTTAGTAGAGACAGGGTTTCTCCATGTTGATGAGTTTGGTCTCGAATTCCCGACCTCAGGTGATCTGCCTGCCTCGGCCTCCCAAAGTGCTGGGATTACAGGTGTGAGCCACCGTGCCTGGCCACACATTTGGACTTTCGGTTGTCTCATCACCATTTGTTTAAAGGATGACTCTACCCCCCATTACATTGTCCTGATGCCCTTTTTTGAAAATCACATGTTTAGGTTTATTTCTGGATTCTCAATTGTATTCTGTTAATCTATATGGCTACCCTTATCCTAGTATCTTTGTATGTACTTATACCACACTGTCTTAATTAGTATAGCTTCATATTACTTTTGAAATGGGGTAGTGGGAGTCCTCCAATTTTGTTGTTTTTCAAGATTGTTTTGACTATTCTGGGTCCTGTGTATTTCCATAAGAATTTCAGGATCGGCTTGTCAATTTTTGCCAAAAAGGCAGATGGGATTTTGAGAGTGAGTGCATTGAATCTGAAGATCAGTTTGGGTAGTATTGCCAAGAATTACATATTTTTAACTGAAAAATTTCTTGAGACAATGTTTATCTGCATAAGGAGCAGTACATTATGATAATTTCTTCCAGCCTAGTCTAGTCTACTTCATTCCATTTTTTCAAATTAAGAAATTGCCATCGGCCGGGCACGGTGGCTCACGCCTGTAATCCCAGTGCTTTGGGAGGCCGAGGTGGGCGGATCACGAGGTCAGGAGTTGGAGACCAGCCTGGCCAACATGGTGAAACCCTGTCTCTACTAAAAATACAAAAATTAGCTGGGCGTGGTGATACACGCCTGTAATCCCAGCTACTGGGGAGTCTGAGACAGGAGAATGGCTTGAACCCAGGAGGTGGAGGTTGCATTGAGCCAAGATCATGCCACTGCACTCCAGCCTGGGTGACAGAGCAAGACTCCATCTCAAAAAAGAAAGAGGCCAGGCACGGTGGCTCATGCCTGTAATCCCAGCACTTTGGGAGGCCGAGGTGGGCAGATCGTGAGGTCAGGAAATTGAGACCATCCTGACTATCACGGTGAAGCCCTGTCTCCACTAAAAATGCAAAAAATTAGCTGGGCATGGTGGCATGCACCTCTGGTCCCAGCTACTCAGGAGGCTGAGGCAGGAGAATCGCTTGAACCTGGTGGGTGGAGGTTGTGGTGAGCCAAGATCTTGCCACTGCATTCCAGCCTGGGCAACAGAGCGAGATTCCATCTGAAAGATAAAGAAAGGAAGGAAGGAAGAAAGAAAGAAAGGGAGGGAGGGAGGGAATTGCCAACCCCAACCACTGATTTGAGTACTCACTCCCATGGACCATTCATTATCTGTTGTTTGAAAAATATGCTTCATGTCAGTGGTCCTCAGCCTCGACAGCAAATTGCAATCACCTGGGAAACTTTAAAAAACTACGGATGCTGGACACATCCATGAGACCAGGATGCAGTTGATGAGAAATTCAGCCTGAGCACTTCCAGGTGATTCCAGGGTACAGCCAGAGCTGAGCACCATTGCTATAAATAAACTAAAATTCAGATATTTATACTGCTTTTAAAGCCTTTTCATAGTTGACTGAATGGGATGGAAATGTGCGTATTGCTAACTTACAGGTCCTTATGTGTCACTTTGATGACAAATGTATTAGGTCTGTTTGTGCACTTTCTCTTAACGTAATATGACCTGTGATGCAGTTCTCCTGAGAAATTGAATGATTATGCTATTGACTTGCCCTTGGGTATGTAGGGTTGTCCCTGGTCTATGCAGAGAGCAAAGATAGAGCAGGGTGTTTGGAGATCATCTGTCATTTCTCAGAAATTTTTGTGTCTGCCTTTTTGCAGTAGGAAATGGATTGAGAAGAATATGTAGGAAATTCACAGCTATTTTAGGAACTATCATATAGAGACCACTAAATCTAAATATACTGTTGATGTATATGAAGCTATTGGTCAGAACTAAGGTCAGAATTAGTGGAAAAATATCTGGACTGGTGTCCTGTCTTAGAGAGATTAAGGAATATTAGGATTGTGGTGGAATGCTTATACATAAAGTAGCTTATTTTACTCATTGAATATTCTTTTATCTGGTTATATTTGAAAGTAAACTGTGGCTGGGCGCGGTGGCTCACACCTGTAATCACCCAGCCCTTTGGGAGGCCGAGGTGGGTGGATCACTTGAGGTTGGGAGTTCGAGACCAGCCTGGCCAACATGGTGAAACCCCATCTCTACTAAAAACAAAAAATTAGCCGGGTGTGGTGGCAGCCACCTGTAATCCCAGCTATTAGGGAAGCTGAGACAGGAGAATCACTTGAACTGAGAGGCAGAGGTTGCAGTAAGCCAAGATTGTGCCACTGCACTCTAGCCTGGGCCACAGAATGAGACCCCGCCTCAAAAAAAAAAAAAAGAAAAGAAAAAGAAAGTAAAATGTGCATATATACAATATATATAACTATTTTTTTCAAAGTAGAGATTATACGGAGGGTATTTAAGCCTGTTTTTTACTTAGCAATGTATCTTAGATATGTGACTAAATAGTCCTTTATTTGCAGCTCATTTGTGCTGAATACATCATGTTTTATTTGACAAATCCTTCTATTAGGTATTTAGCTTATGAGCCATTTTCTGCTGTGGTGGACATAATACAGTGGTGAACAGCATTGTACCTAAATCTGAGTGCATTTTCCTGATTATTTCTTTAGACTAAATTGTTGGAAGGCATATCATTTGCATTTCTAAGACTTTAACACGTACATAACATACATGCCAGAGACCTCCTGCATTCAGGTTAACACACTCGGAAGTATTGCCATAATAAAACATTTTTTCTTTTTTATGCCAATTTGAGTGAAGAATGGAATCACCATGTTTATTTTGCTTTTCTTTGATACCTAGTGAGTTTGAGTACTTTTTAATGATTCTTTTGGCCATTTATATTTTGTTTGGCTTATTGTGTTTTTTTGCCAGTTTTTCCAGTCTTGTATCTGTCTCTTTTTCCTGGTGATTTATAACAGTATTTTTATATCAAGGACGTGAACACTTTAATAAATGTTATACATATTTTCCCCATTTGCCTGGTAATTTTATGATGTATTGGAGAACTAAGTGTTATTTGCAGATCGTTTTTCTTGGTTTAATTTTCAAATTAGAAGTCTCATTTTTCAAACTTTAAAGTTTCATAGGAAACATTTTTCTTAAAGATGAATAAAAATCTGTCAGAACATGATTTTGTTTAAAGTATTTTGTAGATTTCTTATTTGCTTGTCTGCTAAAATAATGCTTGGAACAATCAGCTGCCACCTTTGAATTAAAAAGAAAAGTAAAATTTGGAATAGAAGATTTTCCAATATTATTGTCTCTATATTTTAATATTTTTTTCATATATTTAGAAATATTTTTTTGTAGAGACAGGGTCTTTCTATGTTGTCCAGGCTGGTCTTGAACTCTTGGCCTCAAGTCATCCTCCTGCCTGGGCTTCCCAAAGTGTTGGGATTATAGGTGTGTGCCACCATGCTGGCCCCACTGTCCCAGTAAATGTGAACCTTAAGTTTGGGCGCTTTTGGTGTTTAGACCCTTTGGGTACACATAATGTCTGTTGGGTTGATGGTGCTCTTTTGTGTTAATTTCTTTTTTCTTTTTCTTTTTTTTTGAGATGGGGTCTCGCCCTGTTGCCCAGGCTGGAGTGCAGTGGTGTGATCTCGGTTCACTGTAACCTCCGCCTCCCGGGTTCAAGCGATTCTCCTGCCTCAGCCTTCTGAGTAGCCGGGATTACAGGCACACGCCACCACGCTTGGCTAATTTTTGTATTTTTAGTAGAGATGGGGTTTTGCCACGTTGGCCAGGCTGGTCTCGAACTCCTGACCTTGTGATCTGCCCGCCTCAGCCTCCCAAAGTACTGGGATTACAGATGTGAGCCTTACAGACGTGAGCCACTGCGCCTGGTCCTTTGCATTAATTTCTTAGTTTTGCTCTAGTAGTATTACATTGGAGACTTTTGCATCATAGCCTTAAATAACTCTTTCTGATTTTACCCTATAGGCTTCTTGTTTAAAAATCGGCATCCGTTTGTATGCCAGCTCTCTGGAAACACTTGTCCTAGCTAGGCTTTAGGGGCTTGCTGGTCTTGTTGGCTCCTTGAGGTTGTGGAGGGGAGCTTAATGTGTGTAGCTTCACGGCATCTGGCTCAGCACAGCTCAGAATAGGTACTACATGTGCCCTGTGTGCATATCCTGGCATTATCCCTTTAACTGTCTCTAGGAGAAATGAGACCAGTATGGGTTCTGGTTCTGGGGCTGCCTCCAACTGGGGGTAAGACTCTGTTTCCCCTCTGTGTCTTCCATTGCCAATGGGGGGCCAGGTTGCAGGATTTCTAAGCCCCTTATATTCATTCTTTCCACCCCCTTCATTAAGCACTGTCTTTCGGCAGGGTGCTGGGGAGAAGCAGCCTGCCCAGGCTTAGCCATTTCTAGGTCGTCCTCGTTTTGAGTTCACAATTCTGACCTCTAGTTACTTTAATCTGGTTATTATCTAATCGTGATCACTCCTAGACATTTTGGAGAGGTTTAGAAAGTTTTGGGGTTAACAGACATAAAATAGGATTTTCAGCTTAGTTGAAGGTCAACAGTGCTTGTTCACACGCAAAGGCACAGTTTATGAAGGGAAAAATGGAACCATTTGTGTTAACTGAGCTTGACTTATTAGCACCGATAGTTGCCATGGGAGTGTTTTTTTAAGTTTGTCATTTTGCCAGGAATGTAAATCAGGGCATTACTCCTTAGATCTTCATGTAATTAGGAGGATGGACAAAGCCCCTATTTTTCTTGAATCAGAAGTTTATTATCCCGTTTATAATATGGGAGTAAATTAGGAAAGGTGTCTTTAATTTTTTTGTTTGTTTTTGTAGAGACCCTTGTTATGTTGCCCAGGCTGGTCTTGAACTTCTTGGCTCAAGTGAGATTATACAGTGTGAGCCACTACCAGTATCTTTCATTTTTTGATGATAAGTACAACTTAGGCCTTGAGCAAAACTGTTTTTAGTGACTTGTCTTGCATATATATTTATGAATTTTGAGCTTTTAAAAAATCACAAATAGGCCAGGTGTGGTAGCTCACACCTGTAATCCTAGCACTTAGGGAAGCTGAGGCAGGAGGATCACTTGAGCTCAGGAGTTCGAGACCAGCCTGAGCAGCATAATGAGATCTCGTCTCTTTTCTTTTCTTTTTTTTTTTTTTTTTTTGGGACAGAGTCTCGCTCTGTCACCCAGGCTGGAGTGCAGTGGTGCAGTCTCAGCTCACTGCAGCCTCTGCCTCCCCATTTCAGGTGATTCTCCTGCCTCAGCCTCCCCAGTAGCTGGGAGTACAGGTGCATGCCACCATGCCCAGCTAATTTTTGTAGTTTTTTAGTAGAGTCGGGGATGGGAGTGTTTCACCATGTTGGCCAGGCTGGTCTCGAACTCCTGACGTCGTGATCTGCCCACCTCAGCCTCCCAAAGTGCTGGGAGTACAGGCATGAGCCACGGTGCCCAGCTTGAGAGCTTGTCTTTATTAAAAAAAAAAACAAAAAAAAAAACATAATACATGTTCATTAATAATGGTTGAAGTAGAAAAGCAAAAAGAAATAGGACACCACCTGCATCTGAAACCCTGGGAAGATCCAGTTAATATTGTAGTAAGTGTCCTAGAATGCCTATCTTGCTGAAGAAGTCATGTTCATAAAGAGAGAGATGTTCTGCCTTTTTTCACCCCACTTTGTAATAGATCATAACTATTTCCCTGTGTCATGATAGTGTACTGCAGAGTGGCCCTGTAGTATTTTATCATACAGTGTTTTGCTATCATAATTTATTCATGCAGTCTTTACATAGTGGATTCTACTTGTCCTACAACTGAAGTGTGTACAATTACATTCATCTAATTACTTTTCTAGAACAATGATTTTATTGGATATGCATTTTTGTTATTTTTTTTTGAGATGGAGCTTCGCTCAGCCACCCAGGCTGAAGTGCAGTGGTGTGATCTTGGCTCACTGCAACCTCCGCCCCCTTGATTCAAGTGATTCTCCTGCCTCAGCCTCCTGAGTAGCTGGGACTACAGGCGGGCGTGTACCACCACACCTGGCTAATTTTTGTATTTTTAGTAGAGACAGGGTTTCACCATGTTGGCCAGGATAGTCTCGATCTCTTGACCTCATGATCTGCTGCCTCAGCCTCCCAAAGTGCTGGGATTACAGGCATGAGTCACTGTGCCCGGCCGACTCTCTTTTTTTTTGAGATGAAGTCTTGCTCTTGTCCCCCAGGCTGGAGTGCAATGCCATGATCTCGGCACACTGCAACCTCTGCCTCTGGGTTCAAGCAATTCTCTTGCCTCAGCCTCCCGAGTAGCTGGGATTACAGGCGCCTGCCACCACGCCCAGCTAATTTTTGTATTTTTGGTAGTGATGGGGTTTCACCGTGTTGGCCAGGCTGGTCTCGAACTCCTGACCTCAGGTGATCCGCCCATGTTGGCCTTCCAAAGTGCTGGGATTACAGGCGTGAGCCACCGTGCCCGGCCGGGGAGGGACTTTCTAGCACAAAAGTAATAGAAGAAATTGCAAAAAGATACTAGTATGACTTAAGAGAGACTTAAAAAATGTGCTCTATTTCAAGTGGTATAAACAAAATGGAAAAAGCAGTCATTTGCTTTTTCTGGGGAAAATGCTTTCAGTAGACAAAGGGTTAATATCCTTAACCTATAAGAAACTCTTGCAAAAAGAAAAAGCAAAGTAAAAGTAGGAAAAGAAAAAGAAACTCTTGGCCGGGCGTCGTGGCTCACACCTGTAATTCCAGCACTTTGGGAGGGCGAGGCAGGTGGATCACAAGGTCAGGAGATCAAGACCATCCTGGCTAATACGGTGAAATCCTGTCTCTACTAAAAATATAAAAAATTAGCAGGGCCTGGTGACAGGCGCCTGTAATCCCAGCTACTTGGGAGGCTGAGGCAGGAGAAAGGTGTGAACCCGGGAGGAAGAGCTTGCAGTGAGCCGAGATCGCGCCACTGCACTCCAGCCTGGGCGACAGAGCGAGACTCTGTCTCAAAAAAAAAAAAAAAAAAAGAAAGAAACTCTTGCAAATGAATCAGAAAAACCCAAACACGTACTGAAAAAAATGGGTAAAAGGCACTTACAGTTCATAAAAGAACTGTAGACACATGGATCAAAGAAATCAAGATCAAAACCAGATGTCATTCTTTACATGTCATATTTGCAAAAATTAAAAAAAAAAAAAAAACAGGCGGGGCACGGTGGCTCACGCCTGTAATCCCAGCACTCTGGGAGGCCGAGGCAGGTGGATCACTTGAGGTCAGGAGTTTGAGACCAGCCTGGCCAGCATGGTGAAACCCTGTCTTTACTAAAAATACAAACATTAGCCAGGCGTGGTGGTGCGTGCACGTAATCCCAGCTACTTGGGAGGCTGAGGCAGGAGAATGGCTTGAACCCGGGATGTGGAGTTTGCAGTGAGCCAAGATGGCACCACTGCATTCCAGCCTGGGCAACAGAGTGAAACTCTGTCTCAAAAAATAAATAAGTAATAAAAAACAATCTAGGAATGGCAAGTGAGGTTAACGTCATATTCTTTCTTTTTCTTTTTTTCTTACTCACCACTGCACCGATGAAGAAATACATAGTTTTCTTCCGTTGTGCTTTGTCAGTTTGTCTGCTTTCCCAGAAGGAATTGGGAAGCTTTTTCATTTCCCATTTCTTACGAGGAAGGCTGGGAAATAACTAAGAATTTGTCTGGGCCTAGCACCTTTTGGAAAAGAGTAATTTGCTTTTGTAATTTTCTCCATTTATTGTTACTTGTTCAGGTTTTCAAAAAATAGTTTTTGGCCAGGCATGGTGGCTCACACCTGTAATCCAGCATTTTGGGAGACCAAGGCGGGTGGATCACTTGAGGTCAGGAGTTCAAGACCAGCCTGGTCAACATGATGAAACCCCATCTCTACTAAAAATACAAAAATTAGCCAGGTGTGTTGGTGGGCCCTGTAATCCCAGCTACTCGGGAGGCTGAGGCAGGAGAATCGCTTGAGCCCTGGAGGCGGAGGTTGCAGTGAGCTGAGATCACGCTACTGCACTCCAGCCTAGGTGACAGAGCGAGACTCCGTCTCAAAAACAAAACCAAAAACACTGAAAAAATAGTTTCCCCCCCAAAATTGCCCATTTCATCAAGATTTTCAAGTGCATACATGTGCTTCTTTTGTAAGACCTTGAAAAAAATACAAACATTGGGAATGATAGTATAAGGATAAAGGATATAAGGGTAGTATAAGGTTAAAAATAAACTTAAAAAACAAAATGCAAAAGCATGAAGAATATGTAGTGTTTTGAGTCTGCCCTTGTTTTCAGAAGATATTTGTCATATTCAGGAAGTATCTTTTAATTTGCATTGAAGATATTTGGTTTTTGCTTTTTTTTATTATTATTATTTATTTTTATTTTTTTATTTTTTGAGACAGAGTTTCGCTCTTCTTGCCCAGGCTGGAGTGCAATGCGTGATCTCGGCTCACCGCAACCTCCGCCTCCTGGGTTCAAGCGATTCTCCTGCCTCAGCCTTCCCGAGTAGCTGGAATTACAGGCATGTGCCACCACGCCTGGCTAATTTTGTTTTTTTAGTAGAGATGGGGTTTCTCCATATTGGTCAGGCTGACCAACTCCTGACCTCAGGTGATCCACCCACCTCAGCCTCCCAAAGTGCTGGGATTACAGGCATAAACCACCGCGCCTGGCTGGTTTTTGCTTTTTAAATCAGGAGGAAGTGTTGTGTCAGCCTTTTTGGCATCTACTGAATTGATAGAATGATTTGGCTGTTCAAAGGTTCTGGCCTGTTATGATACTGGCCCTGGCATTCTCTCCTTCCTGCTTTTGAAGAGTTAACATCCCTTTTTAAGGAAATGACGGTGAGTCAGTGGTAGATGTTAAATAACATAGTAAGATACACAGATGGCAATTCTGTAGTATTTCTCCCCAGTTTTTTGTTGAATGTTTTCTGTATGAAGTCAGTGTCTGGAAACCACAGCATGTAGTATGTAATTTTGCACATCCTAATTAAGAAGCAACAGAAGCACTGTGAACAGATTCTTGAGAGTTCAGCGGGCCTTGATGGGGGAAAGTCATGTGGCCATCAGTGTGTCCCAAGTGATGTTTCCTCTGACCTGCCACAGCGCCCAGGCTTTGATCTCAGCCCCGTAGCCTTGCGTGCAAAGGACAGTTTTCATGTTTCCAGAGTGCGGTGGAACCCACGAATGGGAGGGGCATTCAGCGGAGCGCTCTGCCAGAAGTTCAAGGTTGCTTACTGATAGCTCAGTCTTGTTTTTGTTTGTATCGTGATTCCTTCTTAACTCCTTCCTCAGAGATTCCTTTCTCAAAAATGTATTTACGTGTTCCCAGTATTAAAACCTCTGACCCAGTTCTGTGGTTTGGTCTCAGTACTTGTTCTGTGCAGTAGTTAAGTCAAGTCCTTCCAGCCATCTTGCCACTCAGCTTAGAAAAATACTCTCCAAAAACATGTCTTTAAGGAGTCGTAGTACTTTCGCTTCCCCATTCAGAATTTTCCAATGATTTGTAGCTAAAAATGACATTCTGTTCATTTGCACTTTGCCCTCATGGAGCCGTTTTTAATTAATAGTTTTTTAAAGGATTTGCAAAAGAAGCATACACATGTTGAAAAATAATTCTAGCTTGTCAGACTTGTGTTTAGTAAATTGAGAAAGTCACACGATCTTTTCTTATGTCCCCCCACCACTTCAAAGCAGTTTGATCTGTATCCTTGCCAGCCCTGTTCTGTGTACACAAATGCATACTATGTAATTATCCTTTTAATAAAAGTGAAATCATAACCACACATATTGTACAACCTGTATTTTTCAAGGAACTGTATTTGTTATTACAATTTAACTGAAAGTAAGCCATTCTTTTAAAGTGTCTCTCTTGTTTTCTTTTCTCATGTTCTTTTCATTATTCCTCTTGACTAGACGTTGATGGATGTCACCTTTGTGCCTCCCTTCTGACATTGCAAATTTCTGATAAACATAGCTTAAGGCTTGGCATAGTGGCTCGTGCCTGTAATCCCAGCACTTTGGGAGCCGAGGCGGGTGGATCACCTAAGGTCGAGTTCAAGACCAGCCTGGCCAGCATAGTGAAACCGTGTCTCTACTAAAAATACAAAAAATTAGCCAGGCGTGGTGGCGGGCACCTGTAATCCCAGCTGCTCAGGAGGCTGAGGCAAGAGAATCGCTTGAACCCGGGAGTGGAGGTTGTAGTGAGCCAAGATTGCGCCACTGCACTCCAGCCTGGCTGATAGAGCGAGACTCTGTCTCATTTAAAACAACAACAACAATAAAAAAAAAACCCAAAAACCCCCCCAAAAACCCCCACATAGCTTAAGATAGATTTATGTATAGAGATTTTATTTTGAGAAATAAATTACTCTTTTTTTCCTTGCATGCAAAATGTTTTAGAAAGGGAAAGACATCAATTTCTTCATTCACATTCTAATAATTTAAAGTGAGTATTTTTTCCCAAACAGCAAAAGACCAGTGTTTAGTTTCCAAAATTAAAAAAAAAAAAGACTCATTAATGGTTCATTGAAGGCTGGACTGGTACCAGTCTGATGGCATTTGTGTGCTATTTAACTTGGGGCCATTGGCGATTGTTGATGCTAACTTGCCCAAGAACAAATGGTAAAAGTTGATGTCTCAACATAAGGATTTTCCAGTGAAAATCTGGCTAAACTGTTCGTTGCCTTGCACGTTTTTCTTCACAAGGGAGGGCCAGGCTCATGGCTGGGGCTGTGATGGCTGTTCCCAAGACAGCCACTGAGTCAGGCTCTGGGTTCCCTTTATTGTGGAACATATGCATAGGTACAAGAGTGGATAAAACATAGCCGTTTAATAAATAGTAAAAGAAACATCTGTGTACCTGCTCATATCCCAGTTTGAGAAACAGAATGTGACCGGCTTTTTGAGAAGCACCCTCCCCATGTGCTAATACATTTTTAAGAGGCTTTAAAAGAAAGTGACTTATTTATTTATTTATTTTAAATCAAAGACCCTGTGCTAGGGAATATGGAGTTTAAAAGTTATCAATGGAGAAATCCCAACTGAGTGCAAATCACTTTTTTTGCTTTTGTTTTGAGATGGCGTGTTGCTCTGTTGCCCAAGTAGGACTGCAGTGGCACAGTCACGGCTCACTGCAGCCTTGACCTCCTGGGCTCAAGGAATCCTCCTGCCTCAGCCTCCTGAGTAGCTGTGACTACAGGTGTGTGCCACCATGACGAGATAATTTTTTTTTTTTTTTGTAGAGACAAGGTTTCACTATGTTGCCCTGGCTGGTCTTGAACTCCTGGCCTCAAGTGATCCTCCCATCCCAGCCTCCCTACAGGTGTGAACCACCGTGCCTGGCCCAAAATTGCTTTTTATTTATTTATTTATTTTTGAGACAGAGTCTCACTCTGTCACCCAAGCTGGAGTGCGGTTGCACAGCTCACTGCAACCTCAACCTCCTGGGCTCAGGTGATTCTCCACCTCTCAGTCTCCTGAGTAGCTGGGATCACAGGTGTGCACCACCACATTTGGCTAATTTGTGTGTGTGTGTGTGTGTTTTGTAGAGACCACCCTATTGCTCAGGCTGGTCTCGAACTCCTGGGCTTAAGTGACCTGCCTGCCTTGCCCTACCAAAGTGCTGGGGTTACAGGTGTGAGCCACTGTGCCTGGCTGAAAAGTTTTTTTATAGGTGTTCTAAAATACTATCTTTCAAAATACTTTGTAGAAATGGAGAGTGGATTTTTAAAGAATTGAGGGTGCAGTTTGTGACCCTGCCTAGAGACAGCCTGGGGCCTTGGAGGCAGTCCATAAAAATCAAGTAGTAATAGAGCAAATTCTAGGATTGGGCATGGCTGGGTGAAAAATAGACTCCATTCATGCAGACTGCCTCCTGCTAGGTTTGTTATTACTTTTAATTTACCATTTGCTTTTCTCCAGCTAGGTCTTGACTCCACTAACGGGGACTTCTCATACGGCTTTGAACTTGGACCTTGGTGCATAAGCAAATGTAACTCAGCGAATTGTAATGGAAAGCATATGGACAGGTCTACGCCACATCACTTAGGTGCGTGTAAAACACAATCTCCAGTTGTGTTTCCTTTTTCTTTTCTTACTTTTTCTGAAACAGGTTCTTGCTCTATCACCCAGGGTGGAGTGCAGTGGCACCATCACGGCTCGTGGCAGCCTTGGCCTACTGGGCTTATGTGATCCTTCTACCTCAGCTTCCCAAGTAGCTGGGACTACAGACGTGAGCCACGGTGCCTGGCTAATTTTTAAATTTTTTTTTTGTAGAGATGGGGTCTCACTATGTTATCTAGGCTGGTTTCCAACTCCTGGGCTCAAGCGATCCTCCTGCCTCTGCCTCCCAAAGTGCTGGGATTATAGGCTTCAGCCACCATGCCTGGCTAGTTATGCTTCATGGTAGAATTGGGCTGGCAGCTCTGTAGCATTAGAACCCTTTTGTACTTGACCTCACCTTTGTACGTTTTTTACGTGTAGAGAACGGTCTAAACGCACAACCTTTGGAATAATGAATTGTTAGGTTAATGCTAATGATAAGGTAATAGACTTCTTTAGGCCAAATTCCACGTAAGTAGATTAAACTAGAAAATAAACAGGCATAGTCTTGCCACTTATATTAATTACAAAGTAGGAGGTAAATATTTTCAGTTTTCTTTCATGCTTTTGACTTTATTATCAGCAAAAATTTGTTGAGTACCTCCTGCTCTTAGCCCTCCGTGAGGTTTACACGTGAGGACCCTGGAGTGGAAAGAGATTTAAGAATTGTTGCCTCACCCCTTTTCAAGCATTCTCTGCAGTTTAATTAATGAGACTAACCACATGTACATTACTCAGGAGCATTCTTTTTTTCCTCCTTCTGCTGTTTCCCTTATCCCCAAAGCTTGATGAACATTTTGATTATTTTTAATTTTTTGCTATTATAAGCAATACTGCAATCAAATTTCTTCTTGGGGAAAACATCTTAGCAGTAGTAGTGATGGGCGCAGTGCATGACCTTTTAAAATTTGATACATGTATAGGTAAACTATCCTTCAGAAAAGCCGCAAGTGTTTCACATCTGCCGATACATTCTCTCAGATACTCTGCTTCTGGATGTGGTAGTGCACACCTATAGTCCCAGCTACTCTGGAGACTGAAACAGGAGGATCACTTGAGCCCAGGAGTTCAAGGATTTAGTGAGCTCTGATTGTGCCAGCGCACTCTAGCCTGGGCGGCAGAGTGAGACCCTGCCTCAAGGAAAAAAAAAAAAAAAAAAAAGGATGCTGTCAGATACATTGACTTGTTAAAACTAAATTTATTCAGTATGGTGGATGTAAAATGTTATGTCAGTGTTGTTTTAAAAAAATTTTATGTGCAGTAAAATTTACTTTCTGTGTACACTTATAAGAGCTTTTACAAATACTTAGAGGGGATCACTCCTTTTAAAAAAATTTTAAGACTTCTAATAAAGGCTGGACGTAGTGGCTCATGCCTGGAATCCCAGCACTTTGGGAAGCTGAGGTGGGCGGATCACCTGAGGTCTGGAGTTCAAGACCAGCCTGTACAACATAGAGAAACCCTGTCTCTGTTAAAAGTACAAAAAATTAGCCAGGCATGGTGGCACATACCTGTAATCCCAGCTATTCGGGAGGCTGAGGTAGGATAATCGCTTGAACCTGGGAGGCAGGAGGTTGCAGTGAGCCGAGATTGTGCCATTGTACTCCAGCCTGGGTAACAAGAGGGAAACTCTGTCTCAAAACAAAACGATGACAACAACAAAAAAACCAAAAAACACTTCTAATAAAGAAGTCTCTACTTACTACTAAAAACAAAACAAGGCCAGGCACAGTGGCTCACACCTGTAATCCCAGCACTTTGGGAGGCCAAGGTGGGTGGATCATGAGGTCAGGAGTTCGAGACCAGCCTGGCCAACATGGCTGGTGAAACCCTGTCTCTACTAAAAATACAAAAATTAGCCAGGCATGGTGGCGCACCCCTGTATTGCTAGCTACTCTGGAGGCTGAGGCAGGAGAATTGCATGACCTCAGGAGGCTGAGGTTGCAGTGAGCCAAGATCAAGCCATCGTGCTCCAGCCTGGGTGACAGAGACAGACGTCGTCTCAAAAAAAAAAAGAAAAATACACATCCTGACCTTTTTAATGATTTACCTTGTCAAGCCTGTTTTCTTAGTTCTGAAGGAAGAGGACACCTGGCTCTTTTCTTAGAGGTCACCTTTAATACCAGGTCTTTCTTTGAAATCACTCCCTTAGTTCATCCATTTTTCTCATTGGCATTTTCACCATTGCAGTTGCCAAGGTCCTTTTCCTTGGATTAACACAGTAGCTTCTTGATCCCTATTTTGAGATTATCCTGTGGTGGACGACTGCTCTCCTCGCCTGCCCAGAAACTCATGTTGCATGAAGCCGTTCTGTGTTGAGTTTGCTTTTCAAGGCTACTTTGACTCCACAAAGGGTTTTCTTCCTTTGCTTCCCTGTCCTCTGACCTCCAGGTGCTGGGGTTAGGCTGTTGTGTTCAGCACCCAAAAGACGCATCATATGCCACCTACCTCTGGACCTCCGTAGTGGCATCTCTCTTGGGATTCCCGCCATCTTTCAAGGCTAACCCTAATCTCACTTCCTAAAAGTCATTTCTGACAACTTCCAGCCTGGAGTTCCAGTGTCCTTGAGCTCTCCTGCCCAGCTCTATGGTTGTATGTGTTTTCTCTGATTTGCTAGGTGTCCGGACTGTACAATCAGATGGGAAAGAGCCTCAGCATAATGTATCTCCATCTCCTTGCTCCAGCCCACCAAGGGCAGTCAGGGATCTAGTTGGATGGTTGGTGTCATTCCATTTGCCTTAAGATGATCAGTACAGATCCTAAAATATTACGCTCTTCCTAAACTGAGAAAAGAGGAGGCTTGCTCGTACCTTTCGTTTTTGTCATTAATAACATACAGGTGATTGTTGAGTGCCTGGCTTTCATAGCTGAGAACACCCATTCTGCTTGGTGCCTGAAGCCTGCAGACTGGGTGCCTGGTTCTGGTTGAAGCGTATTTTAGCATTTGCTAGAACCACCACAGATGCTGCGGAACTCAGATATAAACTGGATCAAACACTTGGAGCAGTGAAGAGAATTTTCTATTTTATTGGTGCCTGATTTCCAAGAGGCCTTGTATCGGGAAATCCTGGTGTTTTTGGTTTATAGACTTTGTGCTGTTGACGTCAATGTCTCATTTTCTCATTACCAAACATGTTGTATAAAAATGTTGTGTTGCTTATGGTTTGATCAGTAACAAAGAGAATTAAATATTTACTGGAGAAATTGGGTGGTTTCACAAACCTATGTAAACACTGATGGTGATTACAGAGCTTACATAAGAAGGTAAGGAAGGAAGATGGAACAGTTGTGTAACAGTTACTATGAAAGAGATTCCAAGCAAATTAGAACAAGTCTGGCCTTTTCAACTGGTTATTTTGAAAAATCAACATGTTAGTGTTGGATTAAGACCAGCTGTTTATAAATTGTCTAAGTTGTTTGCTGATTTTTCTGTATGGTGTTAAAAAAAAAACTCATCAATAAATTTGTCCCATGACTTCTAATGATAATCCTTTTTAAATACACATATTATTTTGTTTTAGGTTTGCCATAAACTGGAACTTGCAGATCAATAGCAATAAAGCCTTTCTGGATTTGAGTAGTGTTTACCTTTGGATGGGCCCTCTGTTTTATTTAGATTTCTTGTACTGGTTCTGGGCTTCCCTCAAAGAGCCCCTGCCTCCAGCCCTTCTGACCTTTCATCTTGTGCTTCTTGTTAGCACTGGATTCTGCTTCTGGACTTCTGCTTTGGTCTCTTTTATATCTGCTTCCTTCCCTCCTCTCAGTTCTGTGTGTGGAAAATTAGGTTATGGCACCTGCTCCCCATCATGTAATCTGCCCAGCTGACTGTGTAGGATATTAATAATAGGGTTGTCTTTGATGTTTGGATAAAGATGGCCATGCCTGTGTGTGTGTGTGTGTGTGTAAAATCAAACTATCAGAAGTTTACACATTCGTAGGATGTGATCTTATCATGATTACCCTGGTTGTGTGCACTGAAATAGCATTTTCTCTTTCCCTGGTATCCACGTATTTTAGACTAGCAGTGCCTAATACCATTATAATGGAAGTCACATATGTAATTTTGAGGTAGCTACATTAAAGGAAAACAAGAACAATTAATTTTAGTAATATATTTTATAAGCTGATATATTAAAAATAGTATTTCAACACAATCAATATAAAGTTATTAATGAGATATTTACATTCTTTTTTATTTTCATAGCAACCCTTTGAAGTCTATTGTATATGTTACATTCATAGCACATACCAGTTGGACCAACACGTTTAAGGTGCTCAGTAGCCATCTGGGGCTGGTGGCTCCCGCATTGGATAGCACAGTTTAAACCCCACATAGCTTTATTTACCACTGAGCAATATGTTTTCAACTTCCAAGCTCTTGGATTTGTCAGTATTTCATAATGTAAGCCCCTTTTATTTCAGGGACTATGTAGTAATACATACTCACACTTGAATGATGCTACTAAAGCTTCCCCTTCCTCACCTTTTTCCTTTCAAATTTAGATTTTCTGTTGCCTGGAAAATGCACATGAACCAGTTCAACAAGTAAGTTGATCTCCCCTGCTGCCCCCTACCCCAGTCTATATGTATATTTTTCTTTTTTACCCAAGAATCACAAATACGTTCTATAGCTTATAATTTTATTTTTTTGGAGGGGACAGGGTCTCCCTCTGTTATCCAAGCTGGAGTATGGTGGTATGATTATAGCTCACTGCAGCCTTGATCTCCTGATCTTCCTTTTTTTTTTTTTTTTTTGAGATGGAGTCTCACTGAGTCACCCAGGGTGAAGTGCAGTGGCACAATCTTGGGTCACTTTAACCTCTGCCTCCCAGGTTCAAGCAATTCTCCTGCCCCAGCCTCCTGAGTAGCTGGAATTACAGGCGCATGCCACCACGCCCAGCTAATTTTTGTATTCTTAGTAGAGACGGTGTTTCTCCATGTTGGCTACGCTGGTCTCCAACTCCTGACCTCAAGTGATCTGCCTCCCTTGGCCTCCCAAAGTGCTGGGATTACAGGCTTGAGCCACCGCGCCCGGCTGAGGGTGATGCTTCCTCTTCAGCTTGCCTGGTAGCTGGGACTACAAGCATGCACCACCACACCTGGCTAATTTTTTGTAGAGACGGGGTTTTGCTGTGTTACCCAGGCTGGTCTCGAACTTCTGGGCTCAAGTGATACGCCTGCCTTGGCCTCCCAAAGTACTGGGATTACAAATGTGAGCCACTGGGCCCAGCCAGTTTATAATTTTGACAAGTTAAAGTTTGGTTGCAATGAATGAGTCTCATTTCTTTTTGAAATAAAGAAGATCTAGGAAATGTGAAGAAGTATAGTAACTAATATTAGATAAAAATAGCCCTTGGAAGAGTTGAGATCCAAGAATAAAAAGGATTTAAGGAAAATCAGGAATCCCTGAACACCGTAAGTTTACCGAATATGAAGAGCGCTTACCTTTTGACCACACCTTTGGTTTTCTAAGTTACTCAGGTGCCATCAGCAAGCCCTTAGGAATGATAAATTTAGGCTCCTAGTTACCAGGAAACTCTAGCCCTCCCAGCGCTCTCTCCGGGAGCACACTGACTCTATCAATAGGGTGTTTTTTCTCAGCACTGGTGTTGACTGCCAGAATTTCTCTTCTAGTTTGTCTTACCTGTATATTTATTTCAGTGTTGTCCTTAGATAATGGCTCAAGCTTTTAAGAATTATGAAAGTGACATATGTACACTGTAGAAAAATAAGGGGGAAAAAAACACATATAATCCCATCATCTGGAGATAATCATGTACTATTTTGGTGTTTTCCTCCATTTTCCTTTTTTTTTTCTTCTTTTCCCTTCTCTTCTACTCTTCTCTTCCTTTCTTTTTTTCTTTTCTTCTTTTTTTTTTTTTGAGACAGAGTCTTGCTCTCATCACCCAGGCTGGGATGCAGTGGTGTGATCTCACTACAACTCTACCTCCTGGGTGCAGGGGATCCTCCTGCCTCAGCCTCCTACGTAGCTGGGACTGCAGGAGTGTGCTACCACACCTGGCTAATTTTTTCGTGTCCCTTCATTTTCTGCATGTGTGCACACACTGAAATGGGATTATCAGGTTTGTTTTGTAAGCCTGTCTTTTTCTCAGCTTAATAATGCACTCCTTACGTGGCCACGTCAGTCACCCATGTTTTAATCTCTGCAATATGCTCATATAAGAATGTGCCCACAATTGTACCAACCAGTCCTCTATTTTAGGCATTAATATTTTCCCCTCCGGTTTTGGATTACTCTTAAGCATTATTTTAATGAACACTCACAAAATGAAAAATTTAAGCCTGTTTTAATTATTTTGCTAGGATAAATTCCTTAAGAGTAAAATTGTTAGGTCAAAGGCTATGTGTATTTTTAGAGCCTTTGATTGGTGATGTTAAATTACCATCTAAAAATGTTATGTCTGGGTGCAGTGGTTCACGCCTATAATCCCAGCACTTCGGGAGGCTGATGTGGGCGGATTGCTTGAGCCCAGGAGTTCCAAGACCAGCCAGGGCAACATGGTGAGACCTCATCTCTACCAAAAATAGAAAAATTAGTATGTGCCTGCAATCCCAGCTACTTGGGAGGCTGAGGTGGGAGGATCACCTGAGCCCAGGGAGGTCAAGGCTGCAGTGAGTCATGATTGTGCCACTGCACTCCAGCTTCGGCGACAGAGTGAGACCCTATCTCAAAAAATAAATAAATAAATAAATAAGTTAATGGCAATTATTACTCCACTAGCAGTATATCCAAAGTGCTTGCATGTTAACGGGATGTTAAAAATTATTTACTAAATTTACAATTACAATTTGTTGTGTAAATTGTAAATGGTACATTTTATTTTATTTCTGCCTTTTTGATTTTTTGCTTTTTTTGAGACAGAGTCTCACTATGTCACCCAGGCTGGAGTGCAGTGGCACGATCTCGGCCCACTGCAACCTCCGCCTTCTGGGTTCAAGTGATTCTGGTGCCTCAGCCTCAGGAGTAGCTGGGACTACAGGTGTGTGCCATCATGCCTGGCTAATTTTTATATTTTTAGTAGAGACGAGTTTTCACCATGTTGGGCAGGCTGGTCTTGAACTCCTGGCCTCAAGTGATCCACCCACCTTGGCCTCCCAAACTGCTGGAATTATAGGCGTGAGCCACCATGCCTGGTCAGATTTTTTACATTTTTTTTTAAATAAGAAGCTTATATATGGTCATATTCCTATTGGCAACACAGAGAATCATAGTAAAGGGGTTATGGCAGCCTTAGGGATTCTTATAGCCATGCAGACTACTTTTCAGTGCGTGTGGCTGTGACTAAGGGATCCCGAAGCCAGCATGCCAGAGCACCTGCTTTCCTGACTTGGTGGCTTGCTGGATACATCTTTAGGTATATACCCTTCACTTATTTTCTGCTGATCACAATTTAGGAACTGGATAGACCCAGAAAACGTGGATCCCTGGTTGGCTTCATGAACTTGAGAAAAGCATAACTTTGGATAACGAAGGACATTTGGCATGAATTGTGCTCCTTGCTTTGGGAGAATAGCAAAGAGTGAAGTGAGTGGTTTGGATTTTGGGAGATGTGGAAAGGATTTGCTGAGGAATTGATATTTACATTCTCCAGGTGTTGCAGTATTTCCAGGTAGAGGGAATAGCAGGCTGTGTCCTCCAGCCTTAATTCAACTACTGCTGTTAGTTTTGAAGCCTTTTTCCTCTTTGCCATCATCTGGCAACTTTTTTTGAGATAGAGTCTTGCTCTGTCACCTAGGCTGGAGTGCAGTGGCATTATCTTGGCTCACTTGCAACCTCCGCCTCCCTGGTTCTAAGCGATTCTCCTGCCTCAGCCCCCTGAGTAGCTGGGATTACAGGTGCATGCCACCACACCCGGCTAATTTTGTATTTTTAGTAGAGATGGGGTTTTACCATGTTGGCCAGGCTGATCTCGAACTCCTGACCTCAGGTGATCCACTTGTCTCGACCTCCCAAAGTGCTGGGATTACAGGTGTGAACCACTGCGCCAGGCCATCTAGCAACTTCTTGACCTTTCTTTATGCCCCTTGAATGTTGGCTCCTGGCCTGCCACATTTCTTTCCACTGTGTCTTCTAGCATCATCTCTCAGTCATTGGCTCATCCGGCCATGGGACCTCACTGACCTTTTACCTTTTGCAGGTAGTTTTACTTCCAGTTTATATCAGCTCTCCAAGGCCCAGTCGTCTCCCAGACAGCACTTTGGGATCCTGAGCTGGGAGTGTGTCTACACACCCTGTCCTCCCTAGCTCTCATTCCTCCCCTTCATCGGTCCTGGTGCTCCAGCTCTGTGGTGCTCTCTGGCTTCCTCTTGCCTCCCCAGTCCTTTTTACCTGCTATGGGCGCCACAGGAAATCACGTGGCTGCCATCTTACTAACATGGTCTCCTCCCTCTCTGAGCTGCCTCCAGAACTTGTCAAGCTCCCTCAGTGCCCTGGTGTTAACTATTCTGTTTTTTTGGGGCGGGGGTGGTTGAACTCTGCTGGAGAGAAACCAGATAACAAGGTGACTTTCTCTATTTCACATTATGAGTTCTGGGCTCAGCTGGACTTTGATTTTTTTTTTTTTAAATAATATCATTTTTCTCATCGTTTTTCTTCTTCCATAGTCACTTCTGTCCAATCCCATTCCCAGCCTTTTTACTCTCAGCCATGACCTCTGCTTCTTAGTTCATTAAGAAAACAAGTGATCAGATAAGCACTCCCCCAACTTCCTGCCCTCCTCTCACCTCATGCTGCCTTGCATAAGGGCAACTGTCTGTGTACATCTCTACCCACAGAGGCTATGAGGCAATCACTGCAGATGGTCTGTGTGGAACTGTCCGAACAAATTCTAAAAGTTTTCCTATCAGGGTTACATGAGAACTGCTTTTCGCTCCCTGTGGCATAGTTAGAGATTCTCTGGCTGAGGGGGATATGTTTGTGTTTTCATAAAAGACAATATTTTAGAAGTGACGTGATACTTGGAGGGGGTTAAATCATCCCCAAAATTAAATCTCCTCCCAAGATGATAGAACTCATTAATGGCACAGTCAGGGCTGGAATCTCAGTCATGTGTTCAGTGGCCTGTCCTTATCTGAAATAAAAACACTTTAGATCAAGGGTGTCCAATCTTTTGGCTTCCCTGGGCCACACATAAAATACTCTATCACTAATGATAGCTGATGAGCTTTAAAAAATCGCAAAAAATCTCAAATGTTTTAAGAAAGTTACGAATTTGTGTTGGGCTGCATTCACAGCTGTCCTGGGCCGAGAGCTGGACAAGCTTGCTTTAGATAGGCCCCACTCTGGGGGATTGGAGATAAAGAGGGCGTAAAATTTATTTGTAATTAAAAAAATAGATAGGCCAGGTGTGGTGGCTCACGCCTGTAATCCCAGCACTTTGGGAGGCCAAGGTGGGTGGATCATGAGGTCAGGAGATCGAGACCATCCTGGCTAACAAGGTGAAACCCTGTCTCTACTAAAAATACAAAAAATTAGCTGGGCATGGTGACACGTGCCTATAGGGAGAATTGCTTGAACCTGGGAGGTGGAGGTTGCAGTGAGCCAAGATCGTGCCGCCGCACTCCAGCCTGGGCGACAGAGCGAGACTCCGTCTCAAAAAAAAAAAAAGAAAAAAAAAAGGATGTGTAATCAGAATGTGCATGAGGACAGGCCAGGCAGGGAGAATAAGCCTCCTTCCTGTCTGGTCCTTGTCCCAGTTTCCATCTCTGGAGGCAGCCACGTTTACCAGTTTTTGTGTGTTCAGACTGTATATCCTTTTAAAGATAGTCTTTGGTTAAACATTTGCTTTTAATTGTGACATTTCAAATATAAAGAAAACAAAAGAATGAAAACTTACCTGCTAGATACCCAGACCTAATAAATCTAAACATGTCATTTTTGCTTCAGGTATTTTGTTTTTGCTTTTTAAGGAAATTGAAACATTTCAGATACCTGGTTTGTCCTCTCTGCTAGCCTCATTCCCTCTTTCTCTTCTTCCCAGAGGTACCTTTACAGTCCATGTCTTTACTTTTGTGTTACATGCTTATATATTCACAAATCAACATATAATAATGATTGCGTGATTTAAAACCTCAAATAGTAGATCTTGTGTGTGTGTGTGTGCGTGTGCGCTACAACCTACTTAATCACTCTGGAAAATGTTCCCAAATGTTGGTCCAAGTAGCTAGAGTTTGTTTATTTTAACTACAGTATTTTATTTCATTGATTAAGCGTAGCCTAACTTAGATATTCTCCTCTTGACATAGCATAATGAACAGAATGACTGTCTTCATCTGGGTGGGTTTCTCTAGGGTGGAGTATGCTAACTGGCCTTGCTGGATCATAGTGCATACACAGTTTCAACCAACTAAATATTAGCAGTGGTTCTCCCAAGTATTTGAACCAATTTTCTTCTCTGTCAACAAGATAGAGGAATTCCTGTTTATTCACAGTCTTGCCAAGACTTCATATTACTAAACTCTTATTCTAGCCTTATCTGATGAATGTGAAATGATAATTGTGTTTTAATAGAGATAGGCTATGTGGTTTGTGGATATTCACTAGTTGATGTTTACTAGTTAAAGGTGAATGTTGTTTCCAGGTTTTGGCTATTACAAATAAAGCCGCTAGAGGCCAGGTATGATAGCTCACAATTGTAATCCCAGCACTTTGGGAGGCTGAGGTGGGAGAATCGCTTGAGCTCAGGTGTTTGAGACCAGCCTGGGCAACATAGCGAGACCTCATCTCTACAAAAACAATGACAATAAAAAATAAATTAGCTGAGTATGGCAGTACACATCTGTAGTTCTCTCTACTTATGAGGCTGAGGTGGGAGGATTGCTTGAGCTCAGGAGTTTGATGCTGCAATGAGCTATGAGCCTGCCACTGTAATCCTGCCTACGTGACAGAGAGAGACCCTGTGTCTAAAAATAAAAATAGCTGATATGGTGACTCACGCCTGTAATCCCAGTGATCCGGAGGTCAAGGCGGGAGGTTCGCTTGAGCCCGGGCAAGAGCCTGGGCAACATGACAAAACCTCATCGCTACAAAAATTAGAAAAATTAGCCAGGTGTGGTAGCGCACACCTATAGTCCCATCTACTTGGGAGGCTGAGGTGGGAGGATCACTTGAGCCCAGGAGGTTGAGGCTGCAGTGAGCCGTGATTGTACTACGGCACTCCAGCCTGGGTAGCAGAGTGAGACCTTGTCTCAAAATAAATAAATAAAAATAAAAAATAAAGCTATTATTAACATTTATGTACATGTTCTTGTGTGAACGTAAGGTTTCATTCAGCCATAGATGCCCAGGAGTAGTGTTGCTGGGTCTTACGGAAACATATGTTTAACTTGATAAGAAATGACCAAATGGTTTTTCCAAAGTAGTTGTACCATTTTGCATACCCACCCAAGAGTATGAGAGTTCCAGTAACTTGTCAGCACTTGGTATTGTCTGTTTTTGTTCTAGCCATTTTAATAGGTATGTCATACACCATTTTTTTTTTTTTTTTTTGAGACGGAGTTTTGCTCTTGTTGCCCAGGCAAGAGTGCAATGGCACAATCTTGGCTCACTGCAACCTCTGCCTGCTGGGTTCAAGTGATTCTCCTGCCTCAGCCTCCTGAGTAGCTGGGATTACAGGCATGTGCTACCATGCCTGGCTAATATATATATATATATTTTTTTGTATTTTTAGTAGAGACGGGTTTCTCTGTGTTGGTCAGGCTGGTCTTGAACTCCTGACCTCAGGTGATCTGCCCACCTTGGCCTCCCAAAGTGCCAGGATTACAGGCATGAGCCACCACACCTGGCCCTTTCATACAGCGTTTTAATCCAAAGAATGAAATTTAAAAATCAAATTATATTTTAAAGTTATTTAAAGTAATTGATTTTTGCCCTTCTTGCTCTTGGATGATCTTTTTTTCTTTCTCTTTAATTCAAAATCAGAGCATTGTGTTAGGGTAACCAAATAGTAAAGAGATGGTATAGTACAGCGTAACATTTGCAGCTACTCAGCCAGGCGCGGTGGCTCACACCTATAATCCCAGCAATTTGGGAGGCCGAGGCAGGTCGATTGCTTGAGCCCAGGAGTTTGAGACCAACCTTGGCATCATGGTGAAACCTCATCTCTACCAAAAATACAAAAATTAGCCAGTCTCATAACCCGGTCTCAAAAAAAAAAAAGGTAAATAAACATTTGCAGCTACTGCTAGAAAATTAGATAAATGTATTTTGTTGCTAAGAAATACATGGAATTTTTCATTTACTAGTTGGACTATTTTATTTCTGGAAAATGTATGTTAAAACTTTATAGTGAAGAATGTTAAACCTCCATTTTAATGATGCCATCCACCTACTGGTGTGATTTCTCCCCCTCCCCTCTAGGCTTTAAATAAGATTTAATCTGAGAATACTCATTCCACTACTAAAAAGAGAAGTGCAGAAACTACAGGAGTAGGGCAGCAATCTTATTTTACAGAGGCATTTTCGGCTCACTGGTTAATGACTTTCCTGCACATACTGCACCATGCATGGTCTCCAGTGAGGGGCACGGATGCCAGTGCAGTGATGCTTTACCACTAACCCTTCTACTGCAGCCTGCTAACTAGGACACACTGTCATGTGAGTCTTGAGCTGGAAGGGTGCAGACAGTCTTCACAGTGGATTTGCTTTGAGAGTTGGATGAAGTGTTTTTACTTCATTGCTGGAATTGTGGTATGTGCTTGTCAGCACACATTCTGAATCATGGCTTTAGATTATGGTTGAGTGGCCAGGCTTTAAGTGTCTGCCAAAGAAGCCAATTTAATAAGTTTTTTTTTTTTTTTGAGACGGAGTCTCGCTCTGTTGCCCAGGCTGGAGTGCAGTGGCGCGATCTCTGCTCACTGCAAGCTCTGCCTCCTGGGTTCACGCCATTCTCCTGCCTCAGCCTCCCGAGTAGCTGGAACTACAGGTGCCCGCCACCATGCCAGCTAATTTTTTGTATTTTTAGTAGAGACGGGGTTTCACCATGGTCTCGATCTCCTGACCTCATGATCTGCCCGCCTCGGCCTCCCAAAGTGCTGGGATTACAGGCGTGAGCCACCGTGCCCAGCCAATAAGTTTTCGGTAGTCAATGTGAACAATGAATTTATTCATTTCACCCAGATGCTTAGCTTTTACCATGAACCTGCTATTTGGTTCCTCTGAAGAAAAATAACTTCAACCCTCTATTCCCCCACCATACCCCCAGGTTAAGAATATGTACTGATCTTGTATTTCCTTTGAAAAATTTGGAAACTAGGGTTGTTCCAAATGTGATGTCTTACTAGTGCTCTTTGCAGATTTTCTATTTTCTTTTTAAAATGTCAGTATTCTTTATTCTTAGAATGGACATATTATACAATTTTTTTTTTCTCGATTGCCAGGTTTCTTTTTTTTTTTTTTTGAGATGGAGTCTCACTCTGTTGCCCAGGCTGGAGTGCAATGGCCTGATATTGGCTCACTGCAACCTCTGCCTCCCGGGTTCGAGTGATTCTCCTGCCTCAGCCTACCGAGTGGCTGAGATTACAGGCATGTGCCACCATGCCCAGCTAATTTTTGTATTTTTTAGTAGAGACGGGGTTTCACCTTGCTGGAGGCTGGTCTTGAACTCCTGACCTCAAGTGATCCATCCGCCATGGCCTCCCAAAGTGCTGGGATTACAGGTGTGAGCCACCGCGCCCGGCCTGAATGTCAGGTTTCTTTATTCTTTTTTTTTTTTTTTGAGACAGAGTCTCGCTCTGTCGCCCAGACTGGAGTGCAGTGGCGCGATCTTGGCTCACTGCAACCTCTGCCTCCTGGGTTCAAGTGATTATCGTGCCTCAGCCTCTCGAGTAGCTGAGATTACAGGTATACATCACCACGCTCAGCTAATGTTTGTATTTTTAGTGGAGAGGTGGTTTCACTGTGTTGCCCATGCTGGTCTCGCACTTCTGGCTTCAAGTGATCTGCCCACCTCAGCCTCCCCAAGTACTGGGATTACAGGCATGAGCCACTGTGCCCAACCTGAATGTCAGGTTTCTTTATTCTTTTTTTTTTTTTTTTTTGAGACAGAGTCTCACTCTGTTGTCCAGGCTGGAGTGCAATGGGACGATCTTGGCTCACTGCAACTTCTGCATTCCGGTTTCAGGGGATTCTCCTGCCTCAGCCTCCTGAGTAGCTGGGATTACAGGCGCCCACCGTCATGCCTGGCTAATTTTTGTATTTTTAGTAGAGATGGGGTTTCACCATGTTGGCCAGGCTGGTCTTGAACTCCTGACCTCAGGTGATCTGCCCGCCTTGGCCTCCCAAAGTGCTGGGATTACAGGTGTGAGCCACTGCGCTCGGCCTGTTGGGTTCTTTTCTTTTCTTTTTTTTTTTTGAGGTTATAGTTTTAGCTGCTCTGACATGCTGGGATAAGACCATCAAAGTTTTTTCCTCACATAATTTATCCCCCTCTTTAAAATTTCTAGAGTATTGATTCTTATTTTTAAAATTAATTTTTAGAGATAGTGTCGCTCTGTCATCCAGGCTTGAGTGCAGTGTCATGATCATAGTTGACTGAACGTTGAACTCCTAGGTTCAAGCCATCCTCCTGCCTCAGCCTACTGAGTAGCTGGGATAACAGGCACACCTCACTATGCCCAGGTAATTAGAAAAAAAATTTTTTTGTACAGATGGGAGTCTTGCTATGTTGTCCAGGATGGTCTCAAACTCCTATCCTCAAGTGACCCTCCTGACTCAAGCCCCCCAAAGCACTGGGATTATAGGCATAAGCCACTATGCTTGGCTTCTTAGAGTATTGATTCTTTTCATAGTCCAAGGTGGTTCCTGCAGCCAGTAAGAAGAGGGAAGGAGGCCGGGCGCAGTAACTCACGCCTGTAATCCCAGCACTTTGGGAGGCCAAGGTGGGTGGATCACCTGAGGTCAGGAGTTCGAGACCAGCCTGATTAACATGGAGAAACCCCGTCTCTACTAAAAATATAAAATTAGCCGGGCATGGTGGCACATGCCTGTAATCCCAGCTACTTGGGAGGCGGAGGCAGGAGAATCGCTTGAGCCCAGAAAGCAGAGGTTGCAGTGAGCCGAGATCGCGCCATTGCACTCTAGCCTGGGCAACAAGAGCGAAACTCTGTCTCAGAAAAAAAAAAAAAAAAGAAGAAGAAGAGGGAAGGGAGAGGGGAGGGCATGCTTACTTTCACCCATATCTGTTGGCTAAGGCTGGCTGCATCTAGCTGCAAGGGAGCCTGGGAAATGTAGCCTCAGTTAATTTCGTTGGTTGTGTGCCCAACTTAAAACCAAGGATTTTATTAGTTGAATTACTAATCGAATGGCAGAGAAGGGCCCACAGAGATACCTGGTTGCCTCTGACACCTCTTAATGAAATATAAAAGTTGCTACAAGAGTAAGAACAGTCAGTAATTGGAAGCAAATTGAATATGAAATGAAAATGTGTTTTCATTTTGTCTACTTTTCTGTATGTTTGAAATTTTCCAGAAGAAGTTTTTAAAAATCTTACATTTAGGTTTCTTCTACCAAGTGCCATTAGATTTCATAACACTAGAGGGTGCTGTTAATGCATTTGCTTTTAGCATTTCTAGCATCTGCCCCCTTGTCTTATTACAGAGTCAAAGTAGGTTTTGTCTAGCTGATAATCTTGAATCTCTTTTGTTGTTTTACTCAGTTTTACAACAGCAGGGGCACAGAAATGTCAATATCTAACATTTATCTGGAAAGACAGAAATGATGATTCCAAATGTGGAATTAAAAGAAAAACACATTTTAGATTTTATTCATGAAAGGAAAACAAATCAGAGATTATGTTAATCAGATTAGATATTTTCAAATGCAAAATTATTTCTGAAGAATTAAAAGTTTTTTTCTTGTATTTGTCCATATTTAGCATTTTAGTTGTTTTGCCCTATTTTCTGCCCTGAGTTTACTAACCATACATACATACTAAGAATTGAGCTATTGATAATTTTTCCTCCTAATATAAGGAGAGGGATATAACTAAAATTTTAAGAATGCAGATAAACACAAAAAGAAACACCCGTAACCCCTATATTATAGAGATTACCACCATAAGCTGCTTGGTGCGTAGCCATTTTTTTTTTAAAGCTCAATCACACATGTATATATACAGTACTTTTTTTTAAAAAAAAATTATTTTTGAGACAGAATCTCACATTGTTACCCAGGCTGGAGTACAGCGGCCCCGTCTCTGTTCCCTACAGCCTCGACCTCCACACTCAAGCGATCCTCCCACCTCAACCCTTCAAGTAGCTGGGACTAAAGGCACATGCCCCCATACCCAGCTAATTTTTTTGTATTTTTTGTAGAGACAGGGCTTCACTATGTTTCCCAGGCTGGTCTCGAGCCCCTGAGGTCAAGTGTTACTCCTACCTTGACCTCCCAAAGTGCTAGGATTACAGGCATGAGCCATCGCACCCAACCTATACAGTACTTTAAAGAGAAGGGAATCACGAGTTAGTGCTCATGTATGGGAATTTTTTGTATATTCATTTTATAACTTACTATCTTTCTGAAGTATCTTATTCTAGGGTGTGTGTGTGTGTATTTGTGTGTGTGTGTTTTAACTCATTTTCTGGGTAGACAGATGCATTACCTATAAATAATTATTTTGCTTTCCCTTTTCCATTATTTGAGCTTTCACATTTTTTTTCCTTCTTTTTAGAGATAGGGTCTTAATTCTGTTGCCCAGGCTGGATTGCAGAGATGTAGTCATTGTTCACTGCAGCCTCAAACTCCTGGAGTCGAGCCAGTCCTCCTACCTCAGCCTTCCCAGTAGCTGGGACCACAGGCATGCACCACCATGTCCAGCTAATTAAAAAAAAAATTTTTTTTTTTAATAGAGAGTAGGTCTTGTTACGTTGCCCTGGCTGGTCTTGAACTGGCCTGAAGTGATCCTTCTGGCCTCCCAAAACAATGAGATTACAGACCTGAGCCACTGTGCCCAAACAAAATCTTTTTCTTATTGTCCTGGCTAGAACTTCTGGAACAGTCTTCTATAATGGCACCCACCAGACTCCTGTTTCTGTCTTTAAAGGGCACCCCTCTGGGTGTCATTCAGGTTATGTATCTCATTGCCTTTGGTATGAGATCAGGGTTCTTTTCGAGGACTTTTTTCTTACATGTGTAAGGTGCTAAGAGTTTTATTCAAAAATTGACACTGAGTTTTATGCCTTTTTGGTTTCTTTCTTTCTTTCTTTTTTTTTTTTTTTTTTGAGATGGAGTCTTGCTCTGTCACCCAGGCTGGAGTGCAATGGCACAATCTCGGCTCAACTGCAACCTCCACCTCCTAGGTTCAAGCAATTCTCCTGCCTCAGCTTACTGAGTAGCTGGGACTACAGGCGCCCGCCACCACGCGTGGCTAATTGTTTGTATTTTTAGTAGAGACGGGATTTCACCATGTTGGCCAGGCTGGTCTCAAACTCCTTACCTCAGGTGATCCACCTGCCTCGGCCTCCTAAAGTGCTGGGATTACAGGCATGAGCCACTGCACCCAGCTGAAATGTTCCTTTTTTCATGGGGTTTGAAATTTTCCTTGTGGCATGATAGATGGTGACTTTTCATAAATGCTCTTTAGCCGTTGAAAATGAAGCTATTTTCTATGGGGTGCAAAGTTTGATATCTATTATATTAGCCTTATTCATTTTATTGGTCAGATTCTGTGATCAATACAAAATAAAATTAATATGGACATGGGGCCTATGCTTGTTTATCCTCCCTACCCCTATCTTCTTGGAGAGAGGATATGTTTATGAAGTGTTGGTCATTTCTTCTCTATTTCTAGCCATTATGGGCTTTATTTCAGTGAAAGAATGTTCAGAATGTAAAGACTGACATCATATTCTTCTTGTGAATTTTATCCTTTAGCAATGTAAAATGACATCCTTTTTCCTGCTTAATACTTTTTGGCATGAATTCCACTGTGTCTGACATTTAAAAAATAATAAGGCAGCATTAGTGTTACTTTTTTTCACTTTAAGGTCTATCTTGGGGGTTGGCATTTATTTTATTTTTATTTATTTATTTTTGAGACAGTCTCTGTCTGTCGCTGAGGCTGGAGTGCAGTGGCATAATCTCAGCTGACTGCAACCTCCGCCTCCTGCGTTTAAGTGATTCTCCTGTCTCAGCCTCCCGAGTAGCTAAGACTACAGGTGTGCGCCACCATACTCAGCTAATTTTTGTATTTTTAGTAGAGATGGGGTTTCATCATGTTGGCTAAGCTGGTCTTGAACTCCTGACCCCAAGTAATCTGTCCACCTCAGCCTCCCAAAGTGCTAGGATTACAGGCGTGAGCCACTGCATCTGGCTGGCATTTATTTTTTGATGCAATCTGAGTATTTTTAATTAAATGGGTTTAACTCACAGGTCTAGCTGTGTTTTAGTCTGTATTCTGTTTCAAATTCTAATAGTGGTTTTAAGTGAAAAACATAAAAAAAAACTCATTTCTCTAATTGTCATAGTTAAGGCCTATGATTCTTTCTGTTTGGGAGAAGGGCTTTAGCATCTTCTTACTCTCTGTTTTCAGTCTTTATTAATGTAATCTTTTCTGTCTGCTTTATTTAATTTAATTTTATTATTATTATTTTTGTGATGGAGTCTTGCTGTGTTGCCAGGCTGGAATGCAGTGGCGCTATCTCGGCTCACTGCAGCCTCCACCTCCCGGGTTCAAGTGATTCTACTGCCTCAGCCTCCTGAGTAGCTGGGAATACAGGCACGCGTCACCACGCCCAGCTAATTTTTGTGTTTTTAGTAGAGACGGGGTTTCACCATGTTGGACAGGGTGGTCTGGATTTCTTGACCTTGTGATCCGCCTGCCTCGGCCTCCCAAAGTGCTGGGATTACAGGCATGAGTCACCGCGCCAGGCCTTTTTTTTTGAGTCTCGTTCTGTCACCCAGGTTGGAGTGCAGTGGCGCAATTTCGGCTCCCTGCAACTTTCGCCTCCCGGGTTCAAGCGATTCTCCTGCCTCAGCCTCCTGAGTAGCTGGGATTACAGGTACGTGCCACCACGCCTGGCTAATTTTTGTATTTTTAGTAGAGATGGAGTTTCACCATGTTGATCAGGCTGGTCTTGAACTCCTGACCTCGTGATCCACCTGCCTTGGCCTCCCAAAGTGCTGCGATTACAGGTGTGAGCCACTGCGCCTGGCCTATTTAATTACATTTCTTATATAGCATATGTTTAGAGAGCAATGTGGCTTATGCATTACGTTTTATAACCAGGTTTACACTCATTATTTAGCTTTGTCCCTATCTTGATGGTTTTAGCATCCATGCTTAGCAGTCTTGTATACTAGTTAGTGGCCTCTGTGAATTTCACTTCTATATTCCAACCTGGTTAGAATATAGCTTCAGGCTTTCTTTCCCTCCTTTTCTTTTGAGCTCATGCACATCTAAAACTGTCTTGTTTGGCTTTCACACATGAAGGGCACCTTATCTGGGTATAAAATTCCTTGTTAAGACCTTTCCCTCAGTTTGTGTTTGTGTTATTGTCTTCTGACATTTAATACTGCTGTGGACAACCCAGGTGCTAAGCTTAATTCAAGCTAACATTTAAGCAAACCAAACATTTTCTCCTCCCTGGATGTGTCTACGATTCTTTCATCCTGTGGTTAAATTATTTTGCTAGGATGTGTCCAAGTATATGATTTTGCATGAACCTAGAATGCCCTTTTAGTCCCTTTACTCAGATTTTTCTTAATCTCAGAATAGTTTTTTAGTCTACATCTTTTATATTAGGTTATTTAAGTCTGCTCCATTTGTTCTTTTTTTTTTTTTTTTGAATCAGAGTCTTGCTGTGTCGCCCAGGCTGGAGTGTGGTGGTGCAATCTTTGCTCACTGCAACCTCTGCCTCCCAGGTTCAAGCGATTCTCCTGCCCTCAGCCTCACAAGTAGCTGGGATTACAGGCACGTGCCATCACACCCAGCTAATTTTTGTATGTTTAGTAGAGATGGGATTTCACTGTGTTGGCCAGGCTGGTCTCAAACTCCTGACCTTAGGTGATCGTCCGCCTCAGCCTCCCAAAGTGTTAGGATTACAGGTGTGAGCCACCACACCCGACCTCATTTGTTCTTTTTAAAAAAGTTTTATTGAGGTGTATTACACACCATGATAGTCATCATCTTAAAATATACAATTCAGTGGTTTTTAGTATACTGTTATTCACAAAGCTGTACAGCCATCACCACAATACAATTTTAGCACTTTTTTTCATCCTGCAGAGAATCCTAAAACCCATGAATAGTCACTCCCATTCCCACCCCAGCCCCAGGCAACCATTGATGAACTTTCTGTCTCTGGATTTGCCTACTCTGGATGTTTTGTGTAAATGGAATCGTACAGCATAGCTGACTTCATTGCCCCTTTTGTTTCTAAGTCTGCTTGAGAGGCACTGATGAGTCACAGCTTGGCCTTGTTCTTTGCTTTTTCCTGCCCAGCTCTGTCTCGGAATAGCCTTAGCCTTTCTGTACTTTTCCTTGTCTCTCAGAGTTTCTCAGGTCTGTCACCCACCTCCGTTTCAGTCTTTTGTGATGCCATTTCTGTCGCTTACTTCTGAGTTAGTGCTGGCTCTTCATTTCCCTACTGTTCTTCCCCACCTCAGCTTCTTGTTTTTGATCCATTTTCTCCATATAATTGTCAATCTTGTTTCCTTTTTTAAAAAAATACCAACTTAAAGAATGTTTTTCCTCCTTTATTCCAACTGTGGGTTTTTGTTTTTGTTTTAAATTTTCTTTTGGCTCCTGCAACAAATCTTCTCTGATGTTAGAGTCTTCACAGCATGTCCTGAATACAGTTCTTGGCTCCCCTAGGCGTGTTGACCTGATGGGTTGGATGTGTCATGTGCGGACCTGTGTTCTGGGCGCTTGTGGTGGTGGGTCTCCTGCCCTGAGCAGTTGAAGCACCTGGCTCCCAACCTTCTCCCCAGTTTCTACTAAGGCGTCACTTCTGGTCAGGTGGTGTCATCCTCTTATCCCACTGCTGAGCTCCTCAAAGTTTCTGTGAATGAGGAATACTTACAGCTGCTTTTCTCCAGGAATTGTCCTGGTTCTTTTTCTGTCTTTATCTCAGGGACTCCCATCTTCTAAGATGTCCCTTGCTGATGGTCGATGCCTCTTCTGCCTGGCTGTTTGTCATCTGAGCCTCGAGTTCCCTTTCTGGACTTAGGAAGGGCAGTCTGGTGTTAGGGAGATGGAGGCAGGTATTTGCATATTCCACAGGGCAGAGGGTGCCCACTGCCCAGGTTCCTGGTAGGCCCTGGCTTGGAGTCAGGACTGGGAAGGGCAAAGTCTGGCCACAGGTGTGACTTCTTTCCTAGTCCTGATGTCAGACTGTCAGTGTGCATGCACCGCTTTTGTGTCTTCATGGGTACTTCCACTGTTCGGTAGGAATCAGTGGGGACCTGCCTGCTGGATGCCATGTTGAACTGGACCCCAGCAGTCAGCTCTCCAATGTGACAGTTATTTGTTGGCTTTGCCTACCTTTTAATGATGAACTCCTACCTTGAGATCTGAAATTTTTTGAGCTTTGAAAACAATTGTCTTTGGGCCCTGATTGGGGAAATGGAAACTTACCAGGTAGTAAAATTAATCTCCCTTTTCACTGAGCTGGAAGCAGCATGGGTGGACTTATTCATCTGAACTGAAGGGTTTACAAAGATAGGTTTTAATTTTCCTTCTTAGTGCAGGTTTGAGACGTATTCTCAGCAGCTGCTTGGTTTCTACAATAGACTATCCAGCCTGCCATGGAGAAACCTGCTACAGATTGATGTTAAGGAAACCATAATAGAGGCATGCAGTAACTGTTTGTAACCGGGTGGTGGCTGTTGTGTAACACAAATAGCATTTCTAATGAGGTGGTGCGGTTATACAATTTTGGCCAGCCTGTGTGGGTTATAAAAGCTGAAATTCCTTCAGCACCTGAGAGCGTCTCATGCTGAGTACCAGGACAATCGCAGGGTTGCACAGACACCGGCCCAGAAGTGGTGGGTGACGCACTGATTAGAGGACATTTCTGTGGAAGGGTGGAGTTTCACTTTGAAGGTAAGGCCATTTGGCGGTTCTGCTTTGGGGAATGAGTTTTTGTGAGGATATACAGATTGATTACTATCTGTTTGTGTCTGTGTACATTTGGGTCTGCGTGTATCTGTTTCCATGTGAGTATCTGAGTGTTTGTATCTCTGGTGATGTTTCTGATTTTCTACATATATGTCTGTTTCTATGTGTGTGCGCGCCTGTGTGTGTGTGACTAACTGTGCCTGTGTAGGTGGGTGAGAAGTTCTCAGTTTTGCACAGCTGCATTACTAGAAAATCTCCAAAGGGTTTCTTAGTGCTGTCAGACATAATTTAAATATCAAAAACTGAACATTAACATTTATGCAATTCTTAGAAGGCACCGCCCTTACTTAGGTATGTGAGAGAGAATAGCAATAAAAACTTCATCTGTAGCGAGTAAAATTTCTGTGTTTTTCAGATGCTTATTTACTTTCCAGAGTAAATAAAGTAAAAACGATGTAAGTAAATTATTTATTTTCAGAGTCCAATCTAGTGCCAGGATTGCCAAAGCTCTGCTGTGTGTTCTTTTACGTTTTCCTTTTTTTTTTTTTTTTTTTGAGATGGAGTCTCGCTCTGTCACCCAGGCTGGAGTGCAATGGTGCGATCTTGGCTCACTGCAATCTCCGCCTCCCAGGTTCAAGCAACTCTCCCGCCTCAGACTCCCAAACAGCTGGGATTACAGGTGCCTGCCACCACGCCTGGCTAATTTTTTTCTATTTTTAGTAGAGATGGGGTTTCACCATGTTGAGAAGGCTGGTCTCAAACTCCTGACCTCAGGTAATCCATCCGCCTTGGCCTCCCAAAGTGCAGGGGTTACATGTGTGAGCCACCGTGCCCAGCCTATGTTTTCCTTCTATGCAGAGTTTCAGAAGTTTGATGAAAAGTAAGTAAACAACCAAAAAGGAATATAAGTGAAACAAACTTCATGGAGAGCTAGAGTGTCTTATAGCTGAGTGCAGACATATTTTTAATTCTTTTAAGGTCTTTGGGTTATTAAAAAATGTCAGGTTCAGATACCAGAAAAAAGCAAGACATCTGTAGCATACAATTCTAAGTGATTGCAGTCTCTGTATTTAATGAATATAATTTTTAATGAATTGCTTAGGAAGAACACCTTTGCAGGAAAAAGAATGTATAACATACAGGCATGGAATATTTAAAGCCTCCCATTTATTGAAGATCAGGGAAAAGCTTTGCAATAATTTTGATCACCATGTATGTGGTGTTAACCTGGGGAAGAATTAGTGTCCCAGCCCCAGATAATTGCAGTGCAGTTTAGGCAAACCCACTCTTCGGCCCTTAGGTAATCTATTAGAGCAGGTGAATCCCTCAGAGCTCCCTTTTCCTTATCTTGGGAGAGTCTGCAGGGAAGAGGAACGCTTGGTATACTGGACTAGTGGGGAGCAGGGGGTATGGTGTGGTGGGGAGAAACAATACTGCAAAAGAGATTTGCAAATGGAATGTCTTCCAGATGAGACCGGGAAAGTGGTTGGTGTTGAGAGGACTGAATAAATGGGCCAAAGTCCAGCAAAACCAAGCAGGCGTAATTGGGTAGTTAGGAAATAGAGGCAAAGTGGAGCTGGATCTTTCTCTGCAGGTGAAAGAAGGAAATTTGGCTTTGGTCCTTGGAGAATGACATGGTCTGAAGAGCAGATCACAGAGAGGGCTGGTGAGTCCGTTGAGTTACTTGAGATGCTTCTCCCAGCACCTGAGCCTGCCTTCTCCCAGCAGGGGCAGCTCTGGCAACAGTAGCTGGAGGTGACCAAGTGTCCTACTGAGGCTTCCTCTTCAGGGACTGTGCTGGAAAGAGGATGGAGCAGGCATCCCAGACACAGTGGGACTGAATCAGCAGGGCACAGCCATCTCCTGGAAGTTATCCAGGCCCCCAAGATTTTTGTATTGGGTGAGCCAGGGGGAGCATCAAATGACAAAAGGCATCTGGAGACCTGGAAGAGAAGAAAGCATTCTTTCTATTCCCTGAAAGTAACTCACACATTTTCCTCAGCTTCCTTCAGAATGACTTTTAGATATGACCTTCTCAGGCCTATTCTGGTCTTTTGGCCTTTTCTTCAGAGTCTTGTTCTCTTAGCTTGGAAGGTAACACGAGCAATGTTTGTCTTCCAGAATGATTGTTGGACCCACAGCATTGGCCCTGAGCTTTTTTGCAGAGATAAATCAACCTCTCTGTGCTCCAGTTTCTCATCTGTGAAATGGAGAGAATAACAACCCCTCCCAGAATTTTTGTAAGGGCTAAGTGAAACCATGTTTGTGCCTGGGACTTGATAGTTCATTATGCACATGTTTTTATCTTGTTGTTAAAATTCCATATAAAATTAGCTTTTCAGTGGCTCCTGTGATGACTGATGATTAATACATTTTAAATAGTGTTTAAATAAAAAGCACCATGTGTGCAAAAAGTGATGTGTTAAATCACATAGTAGAAATAAATGCAATAAAACTCATCTTTGTTCTGCTTTAGTTTGCTAAAATGTACATTCAGATTTTAATTTTGTCATGCAGGCTGCACTTTTTGCTATACTGCCCCTCCCTTTCCCCTTTCACGTCCCAGCCACAAGATTTCCCTGAACGAGTCAGGGATTCCCGAAGTATTTGAATGCCTTTTATGCATTGGACACTGTGTCCCTGCTGCCATCTCATTCTGGTAGGGAGCGGACAGGAAGCTGGGAACCATGGAAACACAGAAGACGGACAGCTGACCCAGGAGTGCTCCCTGGAGGAGGAGGTCTCTTGAGCCCAGACCTGGGAACTCTGGAGGTCAGCGTGGGCAGTGTGGGCAGCACCTGGCACTGAGGAGAAATGGCCAGGATGACGAGGCTTAAGATGGTCTTGTTATAATTTTATTTAAATAAAGTTTTGGAAAGAAAACTTCTGCTGAAAGATACCAGGCACAGTAGGCGCTGTAGCGTCTGTTTGCTATAGCATTAGGTTAGAAAAAGAAAGATTGCGGATAACTTTGTATCTTAAACCCCCAAACAAACAAAGCATACACCACTCTGACATTTTACTTTCTCAGACTCCATCGCTCTTCTGAACAAGCAGGCAAATGAGTTATCGTCTTGTCACCTAGATACCATGACCATCACCTTTCATGGCTCATGCATAATTCGATGTCAGCAAAATGACGTGTCTCAGGCTGGACTCAGGAGCTTTTTTAGGATTTAGTGTTGCATTTGGGACTAGAGCTTGTCTGTACCAGAGCTTCTGGGACTAAGTCTTTGGGCTGGACTGAAGGGATCTTCTGTAGGCAGAGCCTGTTCTTCAACATCTTGTTTCATTCTGTCAGTTGTGCATTTTACTTTATGTGCCATAAACTATTTGCTGTCAGTTAGGAATGATCCTCCCCACCCAACTCACCCCATGGATGTTTCAGGAAAATTTCCCACGTTTATCCAGTGGCATTGCATCCTCTCTGGCCCACTGGTGAGGACCTGAGAACCCATTTTTAGATTATTTCTAACTAGTACAGTGTTTGCCCAGGGACCCCTTTTTTTCTACCGTCAGAGCAGGGTTGCTACTGTCAGGACCCCTCTTGGGGCCCTGGGAGTGGCCTCTAAGGGATCATTACTCCTGGGGCTCGCTACAGATGGAAACTGGTTTCCGAGATGGAACTCGGCAGTGGTACCTATGTTCCCTCTCAGAAATCCAGGTTTTATCTGGCTTCCTTTAAAACATTTCCAACTCTTAAAAGAATTAAGTCCACAAACTGAGACAGTGACAGAAGGCTGAGATGGCACATTAGGGTGCAAAGGAGATTCCTTCCATTGCAGTCATTGGAGGTAGTTTGGTTTAGGGCTCTGGTAGATTATTGTAATGAATTATAAGGCCACCCTGGTGCTGCAATTCTGGGTACCCCCTCCATCATTGTGGCAGGGGAATATGATGATATTTTGTCATCAGTGCCATCATCTTATACCGCTTTCTCACTTTGGCACAGTATTTCTATGGGCATGTTAGTTTAAGGTCAGTAAATAATCTGACTTAAGTCGGGCACTTGGAACATGCCTTTCATGTCAGTGTGCAGAGCTTTTCCATCAGTGACTTGCAGACTCTTTTCCCCTGACCCACAGCATGAAGCGTTTTACCTTGACACTCTCGGTTACCCCTGTCTTTTGAGATATGCTCTGAAGTTTTTTGTTCTGTCAAATGCCATTGTTTTAAAAATTCTGGTCAAGATCCACTAATTTAATTTCATGACCCACTAGTAGGTACTGACTTGCGGTTTGAAAAATGAGCGCTGGCTAGGCATGGTGGCTCATGCCTGTGATCCCAGCACTTTGAGAGGCTGAGGCGGGAGGATTGCTTGAGCTCAGGAGTTCGAGACCAGCCTGGGCAACAAGTAGACCCTGTCTCTACAAAAAATACAAACATTTGCTGGGCATAGTGGCTCATGCCTGTGGTCACAGCTACTCAGGAGGCTGAGGTGGGAGGTTGCAGTGAGCTGCGATTGCTTGACTGCACTCCAACCTGGGTGCCAGAGCCAGACTGTGTCTCAAAAAAGACAAACAAACAAACAAACAAACAAGATCAAGAGTTCCTGCAGTGTTTTGGAGAAGACTGCAGGATGATTTTTTTTTTTTTTTAAATTCAGTCACATGCTGTGAGCATACTTGTCATCACAAGATCAAATAATCACCACTGCTTACAAGTTCATTCATTGCTGCTTGGAGCTTTAAATGGAATAATTATAGCTAGGATCAGCATCAGAATTGCAAACTCCCTGAAGTCGGACTCTGTATTAGGTAACCAGTTAAGTCATTTCATTCAAAGGAAGTTGATCATATACAAGTTGAAGATTTTTTTTTTTTTTGAGAATTCAGAGCGTTTCATTCAAAACTAGCCCTCACCACACCTACAAGTTGAGGGCATATGTTCCAACAATCTTTTTTGACTTGAATGAAAAGCATTTAGGTCAAATGTTAGCATTTAACAGAACTTAACGGAGCAGCCACAGTTTGATGATAATCCCCTTATGGGATTAAAGCAAAGAGCCATGGATTGGCTTTTGAAATGTGCTTCATCATTGAACCTAGCTGGCCCTGAAAGCTCTTGTGTCTTAGTGAGAACCAAAGTAGCACTTGGCAGGCTGAGGTTTTGAGTGTCCTTATCCCAGAGGGCACTCCTTCTTAGTCATATTCTTCCCCTGTCTGGATTGGTTTAAAGAAGTGCAGACAATAGCTTTTTCCCAGCCAAGATTGCCTATCCCAAGGTGTGGGTGATCTGAGGACCTCTAGCATGAGAATATTTGTGCATTTGTTAAAAATACAGGTTCCTGGCCGGGTGCGGTGGCTCATGCCTGTAATCCCAGCACTTTGGGAGGCCAAGGCAGGTGGATCATGAGGTCAGGAGTTCAAGACCAGCCTGGCCAAGATGGTGAAACCCTGTCTCTACTAAAAATACAAAAATTAGCCGGGTGTGGTGGGGCACACCTGTAATCCCAGCTGCTTGGGAGGCTGAGGCAGAGAGTCCTTTGAACCCGGGAGGTGGAGGATGCAGTGAGCTGAGACTGCACCACTGCACTCCAGCCTGGGCAACCGAGCAAGACTCCATCTCAACAAACAAACAAACAAAAATACAGGTTCCCAAGCCCCCAAGGTAGGTCTATAGGATTAGAATATGAGGAGGGGACATTTTTAAAATTGGTGGGATTACAGGGTTTTTGAATTCTTTTAGTCTTCTAAAGTCAATTTTACTGCGATAGTGTTTACATAGAGCAAGTGGATACACATCCAAATGGAGCCACCAGAATCACAGTCAAAACAGTAGATTTCTATCATTCCAAAGGTTCCGTCCTTTCCCTGGGGAGCCCTTTCCTCCATTCCTGCCCTAGGTAACCACTCTCCGCTTCCCGTAGAATGGTTTGTCTTTTGAGAATCAGACTGCATGTCTCGTGTCTGGCTGCTTTAACGAAATGTCCGTGCAGCTCCCTTGTGCTGTCAGGCACGTCAGCAGACGCTCTCTGGTTTGTTGCTAACTAGTATGCCTTTTGATGGACCCACCATGATTTGCTTACCCGTCCACCTCTTGATGGCTCTTTGGATGTTTCTAGTTTGGGGCTGTTATAAATAAAACAGTGTCGAATTTTTGTCTTACATGTATTTGTGTGAAAGAAATCTGTCTTTTTTTTTTTTTTTTTGAGACAGAGTCTGACTCTGTTGCCTGGGCTGGATTGTAGTCGTGCAGTCTCAGCTCACTGCAACCTTTACCTTCTGGACTCAAGCCATCCTCCCACCTCAGTCTCCTAAATAGCTGGGACTACAGGCGGATACCACCATGCCTGGCTAATTTTTCTTTTTTTTTTTTGGTAGAAATGGGGTTTCGTCACGTTGCCCAGGCTGGTCTTGAACTCCTGGGCTCAAGCGATCCGCCTGCCTCAGCCTCCCAAAGTGCTAGGATTGCAGGTGTGATCCACCGTGCCTGGCCCAGAAGTGTATATTTTAAATAAGCTTCCCACGTGAGTCTTAAGCACATGAGCCACTGATTCTTATTCTGGCTATTCCTCTCTCTCGTATCCTTTGGGAGAAGTGTGGGTTTTTGTCTAGAGCAAATGATGGATTTGCCATGGATTTATATTTCTGATATAGTATTTATTCAGTGCCGTCTACTTGGAGTAAATGTAAATTTCATTAGCATTTATGGAACATCTATCTTCTCCACACCCCCCCACCCCCGCCCCGTGTACTTCCTTGTAAACAGCATCTGTCTATTGTGTACTAGGAGCTGGGAATATAAAGTTGAATTTTATGTTTTATTTTTTGTAGAGTCAGAGTCTCGCTATGTTGCTCAGGCTGATCTCGAACTCTTGGCCTCAAGCAATCTTCCCAACTAGGCCTCCCAAAGCGTTGGGATTATAGGCATGAGTCACTGTGCCCAGCCTTAAAGATGAATTTTACATAGGGGGATTCTACTCTTTGGGCAGACTATTAGTGATTAATTCATTAGCCATTGGAGGGTTTCTGTGTTACCTGCTCACTCTGCTAGGTGCTGATCATGAAAGGACAGGTTTTTCTTAGGATTTGGCGGTTCTTTCGAGAAACACAGAAGGTTTTGGTATTTAACTCCACGAATAGCTCAGCTCTGAAAACTTCTGGACAGTGCCATCACATTTCTCCTTCAGGTGGCCCTGCTAAGCCACAGTGAGAGGGGTGACTCTGTTTCCTGGACAGGGAGAGATGGTCAGATAAAATGAAGTTCAAAAGAAATCATTACAGGCTGAATAGCTGATGAAACAAGTACTGATTAAAAGCTTCTGCATTTGTGCGTGATTGTTGGTGGCTGGAGAGCTAGTGATTCAGTCCTTAGGGAACTGGAAGATTTGTTACACGTCTAAATATTTTATTTTACTTTTCTACTTCCTCATAACAGAATTTTCCAGATGGCTGATTTTTTTTCTCTGTCAGGTTTACATTTATTTCCAGGTGACTTTTTTTTTTTTTTTTTTTTTTTGAGACTGTAGCGATTTCCTGCTTCCTCTAAGGTAGTGATTTTTAACTTTGGCTGCAGGGAGCTTTAAGAAATCTAGATACCAAGTATAATTTGTAGCACCTTGGCTTTTCTCCACTCTCTTCTGAAACCCAAAGTTATTTTAGAACTTTAAACATGAGGACATTATTCCGCACTGCTGTATCCTGAGCTCACAGCAGAAAGGACTGAATTGATTTGCTTGCATTACATTGTAAAGGGGGTAGATGCTGTAAGGGGAACCAGCTTTCCCCTGGACTTGAGTCTGAGGAGTAAGGAAGAACTGGTGCTAATGTGGACGCCATGAAGCTCTTAGGGGTGAAATTGGGCCCTTCTTTTGTAGTTAAGTTAGTTTAGAAAATATGGAGGAGTAAAAACAGGAAAATAAGTCATTTGTGTTTCTATCACTCAACATTTTGGTTAACATTTTGGTGTGTGTATACATGGCCACATACTTTACACATACACAGTGGGTTAATGCTGTACATGCTATCTTTTTCATTATATATATTGCTTTTAATTCTTTTCACTTATGAAATAACTTTTTTCACTCAAAACTAGTATCTTCTACCATTCTTTTTATTTTTTTATTTTTATTATGATAAGAACATTTAACATGAGATCTACCTTATTAACAACTTTTTTTTTTTTTCCTCGAGACAGAGTCTCACCCTGTCACCCAGACTGGAGTGCCGTGGTGCGATCTTGGCTTACTGCAACCTCTGCCTCCTGGGTTCAAGTGTGTCTCCTATCTCAGCCTCCCAAGTAGCTGGGATTACAGGCATGCTCCACCACGCCTGGCTATTTTTTATATTTTTAGTAGAGATGGGTTTCACCATGTTGGCCAGGCTGGTTTCGAACTCCTGACCTCAGGTAATCTGCCCACCTTGGCCTCCCAAAGTGCTAGGATTACAGGCCCAGCCGACAACTTTTTGAGTGTACAATATGGTATTGTTTTGTTTTCTGGCTAATTTTAAAAAATTTCATTTTTTGTAGAGATGGAATCTTACTATGTTGCCCAGGCTGATCTTGAACTCTTGGCCTCAAGCAATCGTCCCACTCTTAGCCTCCCAGAGTACTAAGATTATAGGCGTGCATGAGCCACCATGCCTGACTGAAGTATTGTTAATTATAGGCACAGTGTGGTCCAGCAGATCTCTAGAATTTGCTCATGTTGTGTAACTGAAACTTTTTTTTTTTTGAGACAGAGTCTTGCTCTGTCACCCAGTCTGGAGTGTAGTGGTGCAATCTCGGCTTACTGCAACCTCCGCCTGCTGGGTTCAAGTGATTCTTGTGCCTCAGCCTCCTAAGTAGTTGGGCTTATAGGTGTGCACCACCACGCTGAGCTAACTTTTGTATTTTTGGTAGAGACGGGTTTTCACCATGTTGGCCAGGCTGGTCTTGAACTCCCGACCTCAGGCAGTCCTCCTGCCTTGGCCTCCCGAAGTGCTGGGATTACAGGCGTGAGCCACCGTACCTGGCAACCTAAAACTTTTAACCTGTTGAAGTCAGTTCTCCATTGACCGCCCCCCCAAGTCCCTGGCATCCACCATCCTACTCTGCTTCTGCATTTGACTATTTTAGACGCCTCACGTAAGTGGAATCATGCAGTATTTGTCCTTCTGTGACTGGCTTGTTTCACTTTATGGAAAGATGTTCACCCTGTGTTATGTAAAAAGGCAAGTTAAAAAATAACACATATATAACAGGGTAAACATCTTTCCATGTCAATAAATATTTCTGTGCTTTCTTAACAATGTTAAAATGTAGACGTTAGGTCTTACTTTTTCTGGATTTTATTACTTGGTGGTAACCAATTGTCTTGACATGTATAGTTGGTTTTATGATTTGAAGTGCTGCCATATCATATGTTCATCAGTTTTTGGGTTTTTTTTTTAATGACTAATAGTTACTTTGTTTTCATACTTGTTGAACTTCTGTTTATTACAACTTTACATTAGGGTTCTTATCTCACCGGCCACACTCCTCCTATTTTTCAAATATTTGTGGCTATCCTTGCTTATTATTATTGTTGTTATTTTGAGATGGGGTCTCACTCTGCCACCCAGGCTGTAGTGAAGCGGCATGATCTTGGCTCACTGCAAACTCTACCTCCCAGGCTCAAGTGATCCACCTCAGCCTCCCGAGTTGCTGAGACCGCAGGTGCATGCCCCCACACCCAGCTAATTTTTTGTATTTTTGGTAGAGATAGGGTTTTGCCATGTTACCCAGGCTGGTCTCAAACTCCAGAGCTCAGGTGATCCCCTGCTTCCACCTCCCAAAACTGTTGGGATTAGAGGCATGAGCCACCATGCCTGGCCCTTGCTTATTCTTCTAGAGGATTTTTTAGCAAGCTCCTCTGACCTGTTGTGGGGGGGTATTAATGGATTTTTATTAAATCTGTGTAGATTGTGTTAATTGGAAAATGAATATTCTTACAGTACCTTTCCTATCGAAGAGTATCCTCTGTTTCTTTGGTTTTTCAAATCCTTTTTATGTCCCTCAGTAATATTTTATCGTTTTCTTCATAAAGGTCACACATATTTTTATTTAATTTATTCTTAAGTATTTAACGTTATTCTTGCCATGGTGAGCAGGATTCCTTTATCCTATTATTGTCAGGCATGGGCAAACCTTTCTATAAATGTCTTTGGTTTTAGGGGCCAGGTGATCTCAGTCACATGTTCTTCTTTGCTGTTGTTCACAATCCTTTAAACATGTAAAAACCATTTTTAGCAGGGACCTTAACAGAAACAGGCCAGATGGTGGCTAGCTAGCTGCTGATACAGATGCTTGTCGCTGGCATTTGGGAAATGTTTGATTCAATCACATCGAAAGAGGCTTGCTCATGTGTTTTGTAACTCGCTATGTAATTGTAGGTTCTCTGAGATTTTTCATATCTTTTGATGTAGTTATAATTTGGACTTTTCTAATACTTCCCTCATCTTTCTTGGTCGGTGTCCATCGATGGTGGTGACGTTGACACCCCCAACTTGTTCCTGACATCTGTTGTGTCACAGATAGGTTTTATGTAGTAAGATTATTAAACAAAACCACTCTTAACATTATACCACATGCCTTAAAAAAAATCATTTATCAGTCCACAAACGTTGGAGAACCTTTAATATATGTGCCAAGTTCAGCACCAGGGGTGGAGGTAAGATGGTGAGGCTGTGATACTGTTTCTTTCTGTTTCCCACAGCTCTCTGGCTAGGCAGACAGATAGACATGATCTTGCTTTGTTACAGTCATCTTTTAAAATTTTACCTTAATTTTTTTTGTACAGATGGGGTCTTGCTATCTTGCCCAGGTTGTTCTCAAAGTCCTGGCCTCAAGCAGTCCTTCTGCCTGGGTCTCCCAAAGTGTTGGGATTACAGATGTGAGCCATCACACTCAGCCCTCCACATGGTCCTCTGACATCATGATGAGGTGGTGATCAGAGGAAGTATTGATGGGAGTCACCCCAGTGAGAAGGGGTGAGATGAAGGGGGCTTATTTTGGAGGGATGGCATGAGCAGGGTCCTGAGAGATAGGAGAGGCCTGTGAGTAACCACAGTAGGGGCCATGAGGGACTGGGAAAGGGGGCCTGGATAGGCCCCATAGTCACCTCTTGTGAAGGAATTTGGGTGTCACTCTAAATTAGGAAGCCATCAAAGAGCATGGTAATTTTCTGTTGAAGCATCATGCTACTTACCATTTGGACAAGTGTTTAGAGCCATCGAGATGGAATGAGGGGCCCGGCACCGTGGCTCACGCCTGTAATCCCAGCATTGGGAGGCCAAGGTGGGCGGATCACCTGAAGTCGGGAGTTCGAGACCAGCCTGACTGGCCAACATCTACTAAAAATACAAAATTAGCTGGGCATGGTGGCGCATGCCTGTAATCCCAGCTACTCGAGACGCTGAGGCAGGAGAATTGCTTGAACCTGGGAGGTGGAGGTTGTGGTGAGCCGAGATCGCACCATTGCACTCCAGCCTGGGGAACAAGAGTGAAACTCTGTCTCAAAAAAAAAAAAAAAAAAAAAAAAAGATGGAATGAGGGCCAGGTGCAGTGGCTCATGCCTGTAATCCCTGCACTTTGGGAGGCTGAGGCAGGAGATTGCTTGAGCTCAGGAGCTCAAGACCACCCTGGGCAACATTGTGAAACCTCATCTCTACAAAAACTAGCCAGGTGTGGCACATGCCTGTAGTCCTAGCTACTCAGGAGGCTGAGGTGGGAGGATCACCTGAGCCTGGGAAGTCAAGGCTGCAGTGAACTGTGATCGCGCCACTGCACTCCAGCTTGGGCAACAGAGTGAGATCCTATCTCAAAAAAAAAAAAAAAAAGATGGAATGAGAACACAAGTTAAGTGGCTGTTGTGATGTTGATGAGAGACCATGGTGATGTGTGCTAGGGCGCAGCCATGCAGGTGAATAGAAGTGCATATGTTAGAGAGTTCCTAGTCCAAGGAGGGTGGGTATCAGCCCTGGAAAAGGAGCTTGAAGGTGATTCCTGCCCCTCAGTGCCCCCTCAAAAATCACAAGGAGGGCAAAATCACCAGCAAGTCTCACAGAGGCAGTGTGTATAGGCCAGCTGGCCTGGGCTGTGTTTGTCCAGGGAAAACAGCTGTAAGCTGAGCATTTAAAGGGCAGTTTTATGTCTTGTATAAACAGTGTAATGGCAGGTTCAGATTACTGATTCAAGTTTGAATCCTGTTCTACTGCCTATAGCTGTGTATCCTTTGGCAAGTTATTTTACTTCTCTGAAGCTCAGTTTCTACTTTTGTAGAGTTTGTGTGCAAACCAAGTAATATTATGCTTACTGGCCAGAAATAACTGTCATTTATTTAATAAGAGGTCAGAGAAGTGCCTGGCACACACCGACACTTAGCAACTGGAAAATTGCAGTTATTACTGCCATTGTCGCCATCATGATCTTCCATCCCTCTGCTCCTCCTTCCCCACTGTCGTGTATTAAGGCCAAGACAGCGAGTGGATTTGCTCATTCTCTTTCTCTCTTTTGCAAAGGGTAGGAAAAGGGGCAATGAGGGACCACGGGTTGGCACACACACTTTCCCCGGTGTCAAATTCCCGGGGAGATTTTGCTTCTTGTTTTAATACAGAAGTTAAACTCCACTCTTCCCTCACCTCTCCCCTTTTATCTGTTGCATTTTGCCGCTGGACCTTGGCATTTATACACACCACGCTCATCCTGTGTGGATAAACCCTCTGATCTCGGGTTGTCGCATACTTTCTGACCTTGAGAGTGTCTGCATCATCCTTGTGCACCGGGGTGTGGAATGCTCTGTCCTTTTGGGCTTTTTATGGCGTGTCCAAGGACACATTTCTTTGCTCACCCCTTCTTCGTTCTTCCTCTATGTACTGTCCCTGACGAAAGGTGCTCCCCTCTTCCTGAGCCCTGCAGTCGTCTTCCCTGACGCCTTTCTCAGAGCATCACTGCTCTGCGCTGTATGTGTCTCGTCCTCTCCTGTGCTCTTTCAGGTCTAAGGCTTCAGGATACTCCAGGCACTACTCTGGAAGAGGTGGGTGAAGTGCATTAGTGGTTCCCCCACTGTAGCTTATGAGGTTCAATTCAATGCGTGGTGGAGAAATGGAGCACAGAGTTACTTGCTGGAAGATATTCTTGTTGGGATGGAACTGTCTCTGTTCCTAGCGCTGGGGACGGTGGGGAGGGGTTTGCTGCTGCAGTGGATGTTCATGTCTGGAACACCAAGGTGAACTTAACCTAGGAGAGTAAATTTATTCTGCTTTAAAAAGTCCCATCAGTTTCCTTAGCCAGGCATGGTGGCTTGCACCTGTAGTCCCAGCTACGTGGGAGGCTGAGGCAGGATGATCGCTTGAGGCCAGGATTTTGAGACCAGCCTGGGCAACATAATGAGACCCCCTCTCTTTAAGAAAAAAAGTCCCATCATTTTCCCTAAAGTTGATATAGATAAGGGTGATTTGAAAGCTCTGCTGACATGCTAGATGTGGGACAAAGAGCTTATTGGTCCCTTGGAATGTGACTATATGGCATGTGGCCATGTAAAAATCTACCGGTATTTCACTATCCTCTTTGCCCGTTTTATTTTCTGAAAAAATAAACTTCTGGTGGTCTCAAGGCAGAGGTCCACTGTGGCTCCTTCAGGCAGATTTTATTTTTAGGTATGTTTATTTTCACTCTGGGTTTTTTGCAGATTTTGGGAAGATGATGGGTGGCAGTGGCTAACTCACAATGTAGAAGGCTGATGGATTTGGCTACACAAACATGATGACAACTCTGGCAGCTCAAAAGGTCATCCCCCAAATTCATAAACAAAAAGCGGGGATAAAATGTTTGCATCAAATACAACAAAGATTTAAAGGATTAATATCCTTAAAATGAAGCTCTGTAAACATTATAGAAAATAGGCAAAGGACATAAGGGGATAAACCACAAAAGAGGCTCTGTGGTTGCCAGCAGACATGAAAAACTCATGAATCAATGCATGGCAACATATCTGAAAAATTACCCACTTGCACAGATTTTTTATACATATATATATATATTTTTTTTTAACTTTAATTTTAATTTTTTTTTGAGATGGAGTCTCGCTCTGTCGCCTAGGCTGGAGTGCAGTGGTATGATCTCGGCTCACTGCAAGCTCCACCTCCCAGGTTCACGCCATTCTTCTGCCTCAGCCTCCCCAGTAGCTGGGACTACAGGTGCCCGCCACCATGCCCGGCTAATTTTTTTGTATTTTTAGTAGAGATGGGATTTCACCATGTTAGCCAGGATGGTCTCGATCTCCTGACCTCGTGATCCGCCTGCCTTGGCCTCCCAAAATGCTGGGATTACAGGCGTGAGCCACTGCGCCCGGCCTGCACAGATTTTATATATTAAGGGCTATCAGACTTTGCAGTGTTGTAGTGATCCCTGCGGTAGAGTTTCATATCCTTATTAAACAGCAGAGTTGTGATGAATGAATTAGGACCTGTAAGTGGCGGGGGCTGTGGCAGGGTGGTGGGACCCCTGAGGTGGTCTGGATGTGGCATTTTAGGCTCTGCATTCATTTCTCTCTGGATGCTGTAAACATCACTTTTTCCTCCAGTTTTTACTGTTAATGATAAGAAGTCTGATGTTAATATTATCTTTCCTTTGTCAGTAAGCTGCTTGTGTTGGTATGGTTTCTTTTTTTTTTTTTTTTTTGAGACGGAGGAGTCTCGCTCTGTCGCCCAGGCTGGAGTGCAGTGGCGCGATCTCGGCTCACTGCAAACTCCGCCTCCTGGGTTCACGCCATTCTCCTGCCTCAGCCTCCCAAATAGCTGGGACTACAGGTGCCTGCCACCACGCCCAGCTAATTTTTTGTATATTTAGTAGAGACAGGGTTTCACTGTGAGCCAGGATGGTCTCGATCTCCTGACCTTGTGATCTGCCCACCTCCGCCTCCCAAAGTGCTGGGATTACAGGCATGAGCCACCGCGCCCTGCCTTGGTTTTTTTCTGACAAGAAGTTTCAAGATTTTTTTTTTTTTTTAGACAGAGTCTCACTCTTTTGCCCAGGCTGGAGTACAATGGCGCAATCTTGGCTCACTGCAACGTCCGGCTCCCAGGTTCGAGTGATCCTCCTGCCTCAGCTTCCCGAGTAGCTGGGATTACAGGCGCCTGCCACCACGCCTGGCTAATTTTTGTATTTTTTAGTAGAGACGGGGTTTCACCGTGCTGGCCAGGCTGGTCTTGAACTCCCGACCTCAGGTGATCCACCCACCTCAGCCTCTCAAACTGCTGGGATTACAGGCGTGAGCTACCACACCTGGCCAGAAAATTCTTTTTATAATGACCAAGCTGGAGTAAGTCCCATAGACGTGCTTCTGTGTGGGCTTTGCTGTCTCTGCTATATGCATGTTCCGAGTGTATCCCTTGGAGGACCTGATCTTGTCCTTAGGATTAACATGGCACATCTGGGATGCCATCCTTGGGAGGAGGGAAGTGTCTTTAAATGAAGATTTCTCAATCTCAGCCCTCCTGAAATCTTGGTGTGGGATCTGTCCTGTGCTTTGAAGGATGTTCAGCAGCACACCTGGCCTCTATGTACTAGATGTTAATAGCTTTCCCCGAGTTGTGATGGCCAAAGACATCTCCAGACATTGCCAGATGTCCCCTGCAGGGCAAAATTACTCTGGATTGAGAACCACTGCTTTAAACGAACGTGGATAGCACGTGAATGAAAACGCAAATGTGCATGAATATGCAAACAAGAACGACCACCCCGGAAGAATTTGATGTGTGTACCTAGCTCTCCATATTCCACTCATGGAACTTCATGTTCTGGCAGCAGTTTCTTTGTTTTCGTTTTTGGCCTTCTGATTTCTGAACTCTAAAATTTGTGTAATTCTTTCTCTTTTTTATTTCTTTACATTTTGTTTTTCCCCTGGCTCATCCAAAGTGTTTATTGAATGAAGTGTCCCATGAAGAGTTCCTCAAACAGCAAGTTCTGTACTTGTATTTCCAAACTTATTGCAGGCCTGTCCTCACATTTGCAGGGCAGCTTGGTTGGATTCTTTATTCCTAGTGGGAAGATAATTGGTGGTAAGATCTGATGTCACCCTAATTGGAGTACCAGGGGATGCGCTCTGCCCTTCCCACCCTTACCTGTTTGCATTATCTTTTTCTTTATAAAAATTCAGGCATAGCTAGGCATATTTCATTGTATGTATGCCATTCCTTGGAGGGATCCTCTGTGCCCTCTCATTTTTTTTTGCTTTTGAGACTGAATTTCACTTACTCTATCATCCGGGCTAGAGTGCAGTGATGCGATCTTGGCTCACTGCAACCTCCGCCTTCCAGGTTCAAGTGATTCTCCTGCCTCAGCCTCCCGAGTAGCTGGGACTACAGGCGTGCATCACCACTCCTGGCTGATTTTTGTATTATTATTATTTTTTTTTAGTAGAGACGGGGTTTCACTATGTTGGCCAGGCTGGTCTCAAACTCCTGACCTCAAGTGATCCACCTATCTCCCAAAATCTTAGCTTCCCAAAGTGCTGGGAGTATAGGTATGAGCCACTGCGCCTGGCAACCTCCTCTTTTTACTGCTTTTGAGTATCTTCCCCTGCTTTTAATTGGGCACATGTAGGGAATTTAGAATTATTTTAATGCCCATCTAATCATGATTAATTGGCTGTATCTGCATTGCCCAGTATAGTAGCCACAAGCTACAAGTATCTTAAATTTCTATTTAAATTAGATACAATTAAAATTCAGTTACTCATTTGCACTAAGCACATTTCAGGTTCTCAGTAGCCACATGACTCTGTTGGATAGGACAGATATATAACATCTCCCTCATTGCAGAAAGTTCTATTAGGTAGTGCTGGGTTATGAGATATAAACCATATGCATATCAAAGAAGTACCTTAGCTATTTTTTTTCTCCCTAGTATTGTGATATTTTTGATAGTTTGGTTTAGTGGTCCCCCTCTCTAGTGGGCAATTCAGAATCAGTAGGTGACTATAAATAAAGAAGGGGTTGGGTGCCTGAAAACTGTAATTAGGTAAAGTATTTTTTGGATGCTTGGGTATAATGTGTAGTGTGACTTTTTTACTGTGCAAGAAACTCAGTGACTGCATGGCCTGTGTTGTTTTCATGCTTTGGGGTGATTTGGCTGTGCTCTTCTTTTCTAGGTGCTAAGAGATGCCGTTTGCAGGCCTCATCTCTGCTTGAGAATCGGGGGCTCCAGGCACTAGAAGAGCCGGCTGATCCTGGGCTCCTAGCTTGAATAAGCCTTCACTTCCAGCTGCTCTCCAACGGCTGTGTAAACTACTCGTTTCTCTTAATGATGGGTATTGGTAAGAATACCACATCCAAATCGATGGAGGCTGGAAGTTCAACAGAAGGCAAATACGAAGACGAGGCAAAGCACCCAGCTTTCTTCACTCTTCCGGTAATCATATTCCCCATCTTCCTTTCTTAAATCTCTTGAAAGTAGTTTCCGTATGGAATCAACATAGGATTGGCTTTAATGCTCATGTTTTCAGTGAAGGTTAAGGCATTTGCAAACCAAATACTTTATATGTGAGATAGTCTTTGGGCTAACTCTTGGGTTTTAGCTGTGCTCTCAGCCTGGAGTCATCTGCTGGGATTAACTCCAGGAAGGAAGTATGCATTGCTGTTAACATTTTAAATCTAGCCCAGTGCTTACTGTGTCCTGGAGGATGTTGAAGACTTAATTTTATCTTCAAAAATGTACTCTTAGGAAATAATGTGCAACCCAACATCACACTCATATTGCAAGCTGGGAGGATGAATGACTTACTGCTTGGAACCCCACTGTCCATATGTATTATGGCAGCAGTGTCCAGCGTAGAGGTAGTTTTATCCAAATAAGTGATAGCAGTCAGATAAGGCTGATTACACACATTCATTTATATTCAGTAAGAACATTTTTTTCCCAGATGTAGGACGATGACTTGATTTGTATAAAGTTACCTATAATGTGTTGGTTTAAAAACAGAAAAAGGCTCTTTAGAGAGGTCTTGCCTCAAGATGTTTTCCTCTTAATACTGGAGATGTGGTTAATGGCAAGAATAGTATTCCAGGATTTTTTTCTTTCCTTTTTTCTTTTTTTTGAGACAAGGCCTCGCTCTGTTGCCCAGGCTGGAGTGCAGTGGCACCCTTAAAGCTCACTGCAGCCTTGACTTCCCAGGCTTGAACTATCTTCCCATCTCAGTCTCCCGAGTAGCTAGGACTATAGGTGTGTGCAGCCTGTAGTCTACCACAGCTGGCTAATTTTTTCTACTTTTTGTAGAGATGGGGTCTCACTGTGTTGCGTAGTCTGGTCTTGAACTCCGGGGCTCAAGTGATGCTCTCGCCTCAGCCTCCTAAAGCACTGGGATTATAAGCATGAGCCACCACACCTGGCTTCAAGAGTAGTTATTATTATCAATGTTGCATCTGAAACTATTGGCATGCCCCATGGCCTGATGATAAAGGGACTCAACAGTAAGACATTTGAGGGTAGATGGATCTACAGAGGTGTCAGTATTATTTTTTAAGACTGGGTCTCACTGTGTCACCCGAGTTGGAATGCAGTGGCACAATTAAGACTCACTGTAGCCTTGACCTCCTGGGCTCAGGCAGTCCTCCCACCACAGCCTCCCAAGTAGCTGGGACCACAGATGCCTGCCACCATGCTCAGCTAATATTTTTTATTACTTTTGTAGAGACAGGGTCTCCCTGTGTTGCCCAGGCTGGTTTTGAACTTGAGAGCTTGAGCTCAAGCAATCCTCCGGCCTTGGAGGATTCTTTTTTTTTTTTTTTTCTTAAAAAAATAACAGTTATTTTAAGAAAAATATATTTTAAGAAAAAAATAAAAGTTATTTTAAGAAAATAACTTTTCTTAAAAAAAAAAAAAAAAGAGACTGAGTCTCACTCTTGCCTATGCTGGAGGGCAGTCGTACAATCATAATGGAGCTTTGAATTCCAGGGCTTAAGCCAACTGACTTAGACTCTTGAGTAGCTGGTATTATGGATGCATGCCACCAACCCTGACTTGAACATGGCATCTTTTTTTTGAGACCATCTTGCTCTGTCACCCATGCTGGAGTGCAGTGGCACCATCTTGGCTCACTGCAACCTCTGCCTCCCAAGTTCAAGCGATTCTCCCGCCTCAGCCTCCCAAGTAGCTGGGACTACAGGCATGTGCCACCATGCCCAGCTAATTTTTGTATTTTTAGTAGAGATGGGGTTTTGCCATATTGGCCAGGCTGGTCTCGAACTCCTGACCTCAGGTGATCCACCTGCCTTGGCCTCCCAAAATGCTGGGATTACAGGTGTGAGCCACTGTGCCCAGCTGAACATGGCATTTTTTAAGTACATTGATTGACTGCTTTCGTTCACACTTTATTCGTTTATTTTTTTAAATTGTATTAATTCTCAGATTGCTGTTTAACTAATTTTACAACTGGCATTACCATTTTCTTTTTTCCTATAATGAAAAATTTTGAAACTGGATTTTCTTCACTGTTGAAAGCTTAAGGTTGACACAGATTTTCTAGGGGAAGAGGCATCAGTCCAGTTGTTCAAGATTGAATTAGATGAACTTGAAGAGTGAATGGGAAGGTTTCATGCATGGGGGTTGCCTCGTCTCTTTGGTGGCTTTATTTTATCTTACAGCCCAGGAGATGATTCACTCTCACTTCCCTTCACTTTCGGGACAAGAACTTGAACATGTCTCAACCACCTGCCTTGTCATTATGGTCCAGAATTTAAGATTTATTTATTCTAGGTTAAACTTGTAGTATTTTATCATTAGCAGTTGAATTCATCATTGTATGTTGTCAGCTTCCTCATTCCTTGTTGTTTCTTGCGTTCTTCTTCTTCCCTCTTAGTTTGCTTTTCATTTAAGATACACTGATGGTCTGTGGATGGTCACCATCTTAGTCTTTGTACATCTGGAAATAATTGTAGCTTGCCCTCCACTATTACACAGACTTCTGTGAATGATACGGCCCAGCCTTCCAGCCTGTCCTCATTTCTCTTTAGCTGCTTTCTCTAATGATTTGGGTATCCTCTTCCAGCACTGCCTTCTGGATGAGTCCTTCAGTATTTTCCGGTTTACTTATTTTTTGTATACAGTCATGTATTTGTGTTGAATTTTTATTGCAATAATTATACTTCTTCTAAAATTTTTATTTGGTTAACTTCTGCCTATTTTTGGTCCTTAATTTCTTATATATATGTGTTTCTTTTAAATGTGACTTCATTTAAATCATTGGGAACCCTGATATACTATATGAAGTCCCTCCCTAGTTCTCTTTCCATCTGGAATCTTCCAGGAATTTCATCTCTTTCTCTGTGCTTCTGTGGGGTTTGTGTCTTCTCATTATGGATCCAGTCCAGAGGCAGACCCTAGGGTGGAGCCCTCGTTGTCTTCCCCAGGGTTGCCAACCATGGCATGGAAGAGTGGGGAAGCCTGCCTGGCCTGGTTCAGCCCCCACCTTGTTCCCCTGCTGGAGCCGAGGCTGCCTGGCTTAGGGCTTCCAGGCTCAGCCCAGCAGGTCCCAGTGTCAGCCCCATTTTTTTCCATAAGTGTTTTTTTTTTTTCTTTTTCTTTTCTTTTTTTTTTTACACAGGGTCTCATTCTGTTGCCCAGGCTGGAGTGCAGTGGAGCAATCACAGCTCACTGCAGTCTCGACCTCCTTGGCTCAGGTGATCCTCCCACCTCAGCCTCCTGAGTAGTTAGGACTGCAGGTACGTGCTACTGGGCCTGGCTACATTTTTGTGTATATATATATTTTTTAAATTTAGAGATGGCATTTCTGCATGTTGCCAGGCTAGTCTGGAACTCCTGAGATCAAGTGACCCACCTGTCTCAGCCTCCCAAAGTGTTGGGATTACAGGCGTGAGCCACCGTGCCCAGCCCATACATGTTTCTTGCGTATGGAAATGTTTGTCTTTTTAAGCTTGCCTATTTTGAGGTTTTTCCCTCTATCCCTGTTACATTTTTTAGGGCAGGGTTGGGAAGGAATACTGCTCACAGCATTAATTTCCAGATCCAACCTAAGTAGGAGTCCCTGTGAGAGCATGGGAGCTGGGAATGTGGACGTAAGCCATAGTTGGGTGTAAATATGATGTTAATTATAAAGTTGATTTAACAATAGAGCCATTTAATTAAGGATGTTATGGAATTTTTATCCCAGTCTAGGGCTATAAAAGGAAGCCTTAAAAGGGGAAGAAAATAGTTTTTAAAATTATGCTAAATTGAACTACAAAGAGTAGGAATAGAGCTGGAATCATGGGATGGAGCTGCTGGGAGGAGAGAAATGCCAAGGATAGAGATGGCAGAGAGTCCAAACATGAGCTCCCAGGATGATTTGGTGTCAGGGATGCCAAGATGAACCTTAGTCTGAACTCCCAAAGCTCAAGATAAAGTAGATTACATAAAAGAAGGAAAACACGAAAACAAAACCTCATCAAAGAATGTTTACAAAGGAATAGTTTGTGGGATGGAGTTTTGGGTTGTGGATAGTTTTGTTAGAAAACATGTTATAGGCTGGGTGCGGATGCTCAGGCCTGTAATCTCAGCACTCTGGGAGGCCAAGGTGGGAGGATCACTTGCAGCCAGGAGTTCAAGACCAGCCATGGCAACATAGCGAGACCCTCATTCATACCAAAAATTTAAAAATTAGCTGGACGTGGTGGTGCATGCCTGTAGTCCTACCTACTTGGGAGACTGAGATGGGAGGATTCTTTGAGCCCAGAGGTTCGAGGCTGCAGTGAGTTAGCAGTTGTGTCATTGCATGCCATCCTTGGTGACAGAGCAAGACCCTGTTTCCAAAATATATATAAAATAAGAACAGGAACACAGTACTGCCCGTATTTAATCACTAGTGAAATTGCTACCCTAAGTCAGCTTTTAAAGTAGAAGACCATTTTGAATGATTTGCCCATTGACAGGGAAAAAGTGAGGGGACTAAGTTACAGTGGGTCGCTTCCCATTGCCTGATGGATGGGATTAGTGTGGGGGCAGCTGGTTGGAGGCAGGGGCAGTGGGGTAGCACAGGAAGAATTGATGGGTCTGGGAGATACCAAAGGCATGGGAATAGTAAGAACAGAGGTGAGGCTGATAGAAGAGATGATAGGAGGTTTTGAGGGCCAAAGAAGGAGATGTTTCGGATTCTCATCAAGATTTTATACAGAAGAACCTGATTGGGTATATGTTGGCTTTGGAGAAAATATGAAGTCTAGGGAAAACCACAAGTTTGGAGGGTGGGGAAGATGGAAGATGATGGGTTTTATTTGAGAAGTTGTAGATTTGAACTGCGGTGCTCCTAGAGCCTTCAGGCAGCGGGGGTGTGGGACTTGACACACACAGAGATCAGGAGAGCCGTAAAGACTCACTGTGATGGCTCATGTGGGTGGTGACTGACCCGTGTGAGAGGGTGCTGCTGCGAGGCAGAGCTGGCAGAGGAAGATAGGGTTGAGGGTCTCACCGTTGGATATACCCACACGTGAGTGACTGGGAGGATCATGCCAGGACATTGCTGCATGCTAGTGCCTTGTTTCATTCTGGCCTTTGCAAATGTAAATATTGAAGAATAGCCAGCATGGCAGCTCTGGGTTTTATCTTTTTGTCTGGATCTGTACTGTCCAGCATCATGGCTGCTAGTCACATGTGACGTTTACATTTAAATTAAATACTATTCAATAAAACCTGAAATTCACTTCGTTGGTTGCACTCGTCAAGTACTCCATAGCCACACGTGGCTAGTGGCTAGCCCATCTCTGCTTGCTGGTTAGGGCCTTGCGAGGCTGAAATGTTGGCTCTTATTTTCTCATTTGCCTCAGAATCCAAAGCTGGGCTTTAGGCTGTCAGCTGTTAAGGCATCTAGAGAAAGGTGTGCTGGAGTGCAGCGTGGTTGGGCACCAGTAACCAAATCTGGCCGTTCCTGAGAACCAGGCTTGTGGGGTGTCTCCTGGAAAGGGAGGTGGGGTGTGTGGCTGATAAGGATCTTATCTTTAGAGATTCTCTTAGGCATCCTGTGTTGGATGAGTGCTTCCCAGATCTTTAAACAAAATAAAACAAAACACCCACACAAACATTTTACAAAGAAAAAGAACAAATCCATACTTAGAAGTAGAATGTCCACTAGGTCAAAGTAAGAACAAGAGACGTGCCAGGCCCCAGGACTCATGGAAATTAGATCATGTGGTCAGAGTTGATATCAAATAGGGGGAACATAGCAAAAGATCTTCTTCTTATCCCACAGGACTCTAGTTAGGCAAATTCTTATGTTTTAAAGCCAGCTAGGAAATGCGTAAATAGGGGTGAATGCCCATGGCAAGAAACAGGAATCAGGAAAAAAAAAAAAAAAAAAAAAATTCTGATGAACGATCGTACCCTAGGGACATTGATCCCAAAGTACAGACAGGAAGCACGGCCAGAAAAAGGCTGTGTGTTTGCTCAGCAGTTCTTGGACCACCTAAACCTGGAAGCCCAGTTAACAGCCCAAACTTCCTGTTGGCACAGGCACGGCTGTGACACACACAGTCTGTTGTTTCAGTGCGTCATCATTCAGAGTCAGGGAAAGCGTTTAAGCTTCCTTAAGCTTTTATTTCTTTTAACAGCCTTTGTGAGAATATTTGGGTATCAAGAGTAGATTATTCTGTCTGGAGATATTAGCGGCATGGACCGAGGAGTAACTTTATGAGGTTCAGTCTTACCAGAGAATGGGAGAAATACTCCTGGGTGTTCATAAGAACCGACCACTTCTCATCTTACCTTGGTGTGTGTTCTTCAGAACATGTAATGGGAAGAGCCCACAGCCTCACGTTCCTCCATTGATTAAATGTGTCTGGTGCACATACCTGGTAACCAGCTGCTTACAGCCCAGTGGGGGACATATGGCAAGACAGCCAGCATACCATCAGTGTTAGGGTTTCAATTCCGCACGGGTGCTGTGATAGTGTCCACGTGAGACCCTTGCCCAGTCGTGTTGTAGGGTAGGCCTTGCCGGTCAGATGAAGGTTCCCAGGGGAGATAACATGGAACTCCTAAAACATGTCTAGGTATAGTAGGTCAAGAGGAGGGAGACCGAAGGCCTCTCAGCTGAGGGTGTGCATGGCAGTGTCCTGCTTGGGGTGCAAGTTTAGTGCAGAGTACAGTGGAGGTGGAGATGAGCAGCAGGGATGCTGAGGAGAGGTCATAGTAAATTTGCTCGTTTTGGGGTAGGAAATTCCTGCGGTGGGTGCCGGGGCAGGAAGGGTCTGGAGATAGGAAGGCAAGTTAGGGTGCTTACGCAGCCCAGGTGTGAGCCGATAGTGACCTGACCTGGCAAGTGCGGAGGAAAGGAATTCTTCCATTCAGCAGATGGTTATTGGGCACCTGCTTTGCGTGAGGCTCTGTCCTGGAATTGGCCTCCTAGTGATGGTGGGAGGAGAAAAACAGTAAAGAAACGAGCAAATACGTCAATCTTGTGGCAGCTGGTCACTAATTCTGTGAAGAAAAATAAATCAGGGAGGGGAATAGTGAGAAATAGAATGTGAGGTCAGACAGTGATCATACAGGACCTGCAAGCCATTCATTAATTTGTCCTTTTAAAAATAGGAACTGTGTGCCACTCACAGGTCTGGGCTCTAGAGAACAGCAATGAACAGACAGACAAAAATCCATGAGTTTCCATCCTTTTTTTTTTTTTTTTTTTTTTGACAGAGTCTTGCTCTATCATTCAGGCTGAAGTGCAGTGGCATCATCACGACTCACTGCAGCCTCAACCTCCTGGGTTTAAGCCATCCTCCCACCTCAGCCTCCTGAGTAGCTGAAATATGGCACATGCCACTGTGCTCAGCTGATTTTTAATTTTTTTTTTTGTAGAGACAAGGTCTTAACTATGTCACTGATCTCAAACTCCTGAGCTCAAGCAATCCTTCTGCCTCAGCCTCCCAAAGTGCTGGGATTACAGGTGGGAGCCACTTCGCCTGGCCACAGGGCTTTCATTCTGGTGTGGGAGACAGGCAGTCCACAATAGAAATAAGTCAAATGTGTAGATGTTAGATATTGACAAACACTAGGGAGAAAACTAAGGTAGAGGTATGGATGCTGAAAATCCAGGCGGCCAGGAAAGGCTGCACCAAGAAGGCGGCCTTTGAGTAAAGTCCCGGAGGAGTCGTGGGAAGCCTGCGTGTGGGTCTCAAGGGCAAAGGCCCCACAGCAGGGGGGTGCCTGGTGTTGCTCCACCAGGGCGGGCATTGACCAGAGATTCCATAGGCCTTGTGGGCCTCGCCAGGATGTCGGCCTGAAAAAAACCTTTGGAGGCCTTTGAGCAGAGATGTGACATGCTCTGCCTAGTGGGGAGTAGGCTGAAAGGAAAAGCAGGAGGCCAGGCAGGAGCTGGTGGCCCTAGGACAGGTGTGCTGACAGCAGCTGCATCCTGGGTGCTTGCCATGTGGAGGTGGGAGAAGCCACCAGGCTCTGGAGCAGACCTGGTTTCTGTGCTTTTGGACTGGATGAGGGTGGGGGCAAGTCCCTTCAGAAAGAGACACCCATTCCAGGCGTTGAAAAGTATGTCAGGAGAAACTCTGACTCCAGAGGGAGGACGGGGAGGAGCCACAGTGGAGGAAGGGTTGGCTGGAGGTGTGGCCGAGAGCTTTGAAAAGAAGGGGCAAGTTGCTGTCCTGGAAGAGACTCCTGGAAGGAGCTTCAGGAGGAGACCTGGGGCCTGTGGGGCTGTGTCCTGATGGGTGTGCCTAGCAGGCAGGAGGTGAGCAGGACAGAGTGGCGATGCGGCTCAGAGCTGTGCTGTGCAAGGATGCAGGGATGTGAGGATGCCCCAGAGCGGAGGGGAGGAGGGCAGCCACCAGCATCAGGGACCTGTGCTCCTTTCTTTCCTTTTCTGTTTCCCTTCCCTCCCCTCTTCTTCCTTCCCATCCCTTCTTTAAGACAAGTGGCCTTGGCAGAAAGATGTAGGGAGGTACAGTGAAGAAACCATTTAATGGCTGCTTCAGTTCCTCTAAACCCCTGACTATATGATGACAGATTTGAACATGCCCCTTTTCAGCAGTGAAAAGAAGGCAAAAAGGCTTTTCGGTGCAACTACCTTCATTCTAAAAACCAAGCAAAGAAGCCCAGAACATGTCCTTGTTCTTGTGACTTTCGTACCAGGTGCTGTGAAGTTCCTTTTTGTACATCCCTAAATAGAGAGTTTAGAGTACTTAGATCTTAAAACGAAAAGTCTCAGTTGGATGGTAATAATAGTTGTCTGGGAAAATGTTCTTTCTGTAAGAATAATAGATTTTGGGATTGACTATGATTCCAAGAAGGGCCTGAGGATGAAGAGAGACTGTTTTCTGGAGTCGGCCCAGGGAATTGGTTTAATTCTCCTATTTCTGTAAGATGAGAGTTTTAATATACTGCATAATGGCCATGATTTAGGCAGGGGATGCCCTTAACAGCTTGAAGTGGAACAACCAAGATGAGCACCCTTTTCTGTTTTAAAATTTGTAAGTTGGGGGGAAAAAGTGTTAGAAAAGGAATATGCCAATATATGCTTTGAAATGAAAACATCAAAACGATGGGATGCAAGTGAAGATTTTTGTGCATGGTAAGATGTTCTTTTCCTTATCCATCCTCCCTCCCTCCCTCCCTCCCTCCCTGCCTCCCTCCCTTCAAGATGGGGTCTCGCTACATTGCCCAGGCTGGTCTCGAACTCCTGGGCTCAAGCAGTCTTCCCACCTTGGCCTCCCAAAGTGCTGGGATTACAGGCATAAGCCACCACACCCAGTCCTAGATTTTTAACTTAAAAATTAATTTTTTTTCCTCTGGTTTTGAGGTTTCAGATAGTTTATCATATTGCAATATACTTTTAATTTGAACAGAGTTTTGGTAGTTTTAAATGAAATGAGAGATGTTAGTAATACAAAGTACACATCTAATAGTTGGGAGACACACAATTTGTTACGAATGAAAATAGTAAGAGGTTCTTGCTACAGTCTCTTACTATAGCAGGCTTACGAAGTTGATCAGCATTCTGGCCATCTCTTACGTGTGTGTGTGTGTGTGTGTGTGTGTGTGTGTGTGTGTGTGTGTGTGCTTTTTTTTTTTTTTTTTTTTTTAAAGACACGGTCTTGCTGTCACCCAGGCTGGAGTGCAGTGGCGTGATCTTGGCTCACTGCAGCCTCTGCCTCCCAGGTTCAAGCAGTTCTTGTGCCTCAGCCTCCCAAGTAGCTAGCTGGGACTACAGGCATGCACGACCATGCCCAGCTAATTTTCGTATTTTTTGGTAGAGACTGGATTTTACCATGTTGGCCAGGATGGTCTCAAACTTCTGACCTCAAGTGATCCTCCTGCCTCGGCCTCCCAAAGTGCTGGGATAAAGGCGTGAGCCACTGTGCCCGGCCTCTCACCTCTTAATTTCTGTGAGGTCAGGTTTATGGAATCTTGGTCATGGAAAAGGCCTTAGAGGACCTCTTGTTTGTTCTGCTCTTGCTAAATGCTGTGACAGGAATGCATCAGAAGTAGTTGACAAGCTTCCTTCCTTTCCTACCCCATGTGATCCCCCTGCCTTCATCCTGCTGTCTCCGCTTTCTGTGGGTCAGCATCAGTTCTTCCTGGGATCATCGTGACAACCTCCGTGTGATCTCCCTGCCCCACAGCCTTGGTCTCTTCTGACCCCTGATTGCTATTCCTGCCTGTGCCTTTTGCACTTCCAGGACTACTTCAGATTTCCTTTCTTCTAGGTGAATCCCCACTTCTAAATTCCTAATCCCCACCCCCACTAACTTTTATTTGCCTAAGCTAGGTAGGCAGGCTTCTTAGCTTTAATGATTAGAGATAAAATATTTCAGATTGATTTCTTTAACATAATCTAAGCCCATAATTCTATTGGAGAAAAAGTTCATTCCTGCTAGGATTTGATAAAGTACTTGAGGAGGAAGATATGATATTGGAGGTTTCGAGGCAGTAATCACTCAGTTGTCACATTCCCCACCCTCTTAAATTGCCCTTAAAATGGATGTTTTTAAGCATCCATAGTTCTCCCTAGGTTTTACGGTACAAACTACATCGTTGGGGTGAAATGGAAGAAGCAAGAATGCTGATATGTTCTTCTGCCTCTTTTTTGTAGTTCTCATATGTGTATTTTCTGTCCCTTTTTCATTATTTGTGTAACTTTCTTCATTTACAAGAGAAATAAGTTCACTGCAGAAAATGCAGAATGGTAAAATGAGGAAAACAAATAATTTAAAATCTCACTAGCCAGAAAAACACCACTTTCTGTTATTTTGGTAGTAACAGAAAATATTTTACTGATATTTTGGGTGTATTTCTTTTTTTTTTTTTTTTGGTTGTGATTGTTGTTTGAGACAGGGTCTCACTCTGTCACCCAGGCTGGAGTGCAGTGACATGATCATAGCTTCCTGCAGCCTTGACCTCCTGGGCTCAAGTGATCCTCCCACTTCAGCCTCTTGGGTAGCTGGGACTACAGGCATGCACCACCATGCCCAGCTAGTTGTTATTGTTGTTTTTAGTAGGAATGGGGTTTTGCCATGTTGCCTAGGCTGCTCTCGAATTTCTGAGCTCAAGTGATTGGTCTCCCAAAGTGCTGAGATTACAGGCATGAGCCACTGTGCCCAGCCTTGATGTATTTCTTTCCAGAGATTTAAAACAAGTATTTGAGTGTTCTTTTATAAAATTCTCATCAACACACAATCTGCTTTATAAAGACTTTAACTTTGTATCATATCGTGGCATCTCAATGTTATTAGAAACAGAACTTGTAATTGTGACATATAGCAAATCATGGATCTAACTTTTCCACTTGCATTAGGACTTTGGATTGTTTCTAATGCTTTGCTATAATAAATAACAGCCTAGTTTATATTGACCTTATTGTATCTGATTGCTTTAATTTTGAGTTTCAGTGAAGCCAAACACTTCTGCCAGCATTCCTTGGCCATTTATATTCTTTCATTGTGCCTATTCTTCTCCCTAGCCCCTTTATTCCTGCGGAGTAATACTGGTGATCAAAGATACTGCATCATACAGAACAATTACAGAGAAGATCCCTGGATCTGATAGCACTTTGAGGGAATAGAGGGAGAACCAGCCGCACCACCAGCCAGATCTGTGCCTGTCATTACTGATAGCCCTAGGATAGGGGGATGTTTACTCTGTCTCTGTTTAGGGGGAGCAGCTTTTGTTGTAGGAGGAAGTGTCTGTATCTACAGATCTGTGTCTGTAGCTCCATTCTTGCTCTTTTCACTTTCTGATATACAGATGATGTTCTGTATACCTGTGTCAGTGTATAAGGATTATCTTCATTGTTTTTTATAACTGCAAAGTGATCCATGGTATAGATACACCATAATGTATTTAATTACTGCAGATAGACATCTAGACTGTTTCTAATGTTTTGCTATTACAAATAGCACTACTCTGAATAACCTGGCACATAAGTTGTTTCACTCAGGTGTAATTGAAGGATAGATTTCCAAGAGTGAGATTTTTGAGTCAGAGGGGATGTGCCTTGGTAAGCTGAGGGGGCTACTCACCAAATTGCCCTCTGTTGAGGAATTTCGTCAGCAATGTGTAAATGCCTGTTTTCTTGCATGCTTGGCAGCAGAATATATGGTCAGACTGGGCTCTTGTCCCGATTAGTAGGTAGAAAGAGGTTTCTCATAGTTTGGTGGAGTCTCGTTCTGTTGCCCAGGCTGGAGTGCAGTGTCATGTTCTCAGCTCATTGCAACCTCTGCCTCCCAGGTTCAAGCAATTCTCCTGCCTCAGTCTCCCAAGTAGCTAGGATTACAGGCGCGAGCCTCCATGCCCAGCTAACTTTTGTATTTTTAGTGGAGATGGGGTTTCACCATGTCGGCCAGGCTGGTCTCGAACTCCTGACCTCAAGTGATCCACCCATCTTGGCCTCCCAGAGTGCTGGGATTACAGGCGTGAGCCACCACACCTGGCCTCTCATCATAGTTTTAATGTATATCTTCTTATGAGTAAGGTTGAGCATCTTTTTACTGTTCAGGAAGCATGTTTATTTCCTTAGTTATTTTCCTGTTGGGATGTTAGCCCTTTTCTTGTTGGGTTTGTGTCCCTTCCATATTTACATTTTAGAGACATGGGTTTGTTATCTGTAATGTGTTAGCACCTGGAAAGAATGGGAGAGGACGGTCCGTTTCGGGTGGAGTGCTGTAATGTGCTGCCTGGCCTCAGGATCTGTTCTTGAATCCATCTGGGGACAGGATCCCCAGGGACATCTCTTAGAAACCTCACCTAGCAGGGAAGATGTTTGAAGTGCCCAACCTAGTGCCAGGCATGAATATGTGCCAGGCAGACAGTAGCAGTCACCAGCACCACCTGCCTGGGGTGTGGGAGGAGCACACACTGCAGAGTGTTTCAGTGTGGGCCTTGGCAGACACATCACCCGCCCGAGCTCTGCTGTGGGCCGGCACGGGGAGAGGTAAGGCTCCTTCTGGCTCCTCTTGTCGCCCTGCTGGGGGACAGGTGAGATGCAGCTGGAATCCCCGGGGTGCTTCTGGCTGCCACAGCCTTAGCCTTCTGGAGAAGGCAGCCCTAAGAAGACCAGGCTGGGCCAGGCGAGTGGTGGAGGCTGAGCCATCCAGCAGCATCACCTGCACTGGGGAGTTACAGGAGCCGTCCTGTTGGAAGAGGCAGTGAAAGCAAAATTAGAGGCTTTGCTGCATCAGCCAGATTCAAGGTCGCTAGTGTCATGTTAGATCTATCCGCTGCTGCATCTTTTTGAGATGATGTAATCTAGATTGACAAGCTTTGGGTGTTTAGAATATGTTGTACTGTACTCACTTGAATTTATTTTTCATAGTGGTTAATTTTGAAATTTCTAATAATATTGAAAGTAGGTGGAAAGTTTTCATGTTCATAGTAAAGGAGCTTGGAGTAAAGGCTGGGAAACACGAATCTATTATCTTCTGTATTCAAAACACATTTTAATTGTGGAGTAGATTTGGATACAAGAGGAAATAACGGCGTGTGCACACATGGAGGAGGGGGATTAATAACTGTGTGTGTTACCTTTCTGTTAAAAGAATAGAAAGCAGAAATTTGGGGAACTTTATTACTATTCTGAAAGTGATTGGTTTAGTATAAAGTGGTTCTCTTAGCGGCCAGACACGTTATAGTAAGTGGGAAATTGAGTTCTGAACACTCTCATTGGAGGTGTCGGGTTTCGCAGGTGCCAGTGCCCTCCGCTTGACAGGTGTCACTAAGCAGCACATGCACTGTCACTTCTGCTTGAGAAATGTGGGCACACACAGCTGTCAGTTTCGCCTGGCACTGCTGTGATACTGACACCTCTAGGCAATGACTTCTGTCACTCCTGCTTCCTACACCTCTGACCATCTCAGGAGAGGTGTTTAGAAATAAATACTTTAATACCATTGTCTTAGCTTAGTAAAAATAAAACACAAGCAAAAAGACAAGTGTAAGACTTGACTTTGAGTGTGGAAATGTGTCCGTTGCTCAATAAATACAATGCAAATGCAATTGCGTATTGGAGACGAAATCGTCTGGTTAGGCAGAGAAAACCTCCTTTCATAGCTGATTGATTGTACAATGTTAGTTTAGGAGACAAAACTGAAGGCCACGAGTTTAGTTTAAGATAGTTTTGGAGAAGAAAGGACATCTTGTCCCCAAAAGGGGTATACTAATCTGCTGGTATTTTTATAAAAACTTGATCAATTTCCTGAGGTGAACGATGCCAAGATTCTTCTGTTATCTATTAGTTACCCAAAAGAAAACCAGACTTTATTAAGTTTAGAAAGCTTCCCAAGACATGTTTTATTTCCCAGTTAAAATAATATTTAAAAGTTCCAAAATATGAAGCTTTGATACTATCATCAGCATTTTAATCCTTTTCCCATAAAAAATTCAGTCCTCAAGAACTGATTTTTACCATTTGATTTTTAAAATTACATTTTGCATTAAAAATAGACCATTAGAGTATCTATTTTAATAAGCCAAAGGAAAAAATGTTGGTAAGGTAGACTAGTACTTCCAGTAGAACTCTTCATCTGTAAGAACCATTTAGGCAAGAACTATTTAGGCAGCCCCCTGCACGTAAATAGATCAGAGACGAGCCAGTCAGACAAGAGCATTTCCAGCTGGTGTCCCCGTCTTACTACAGGCTTCCTTAGAGGATGGGGGTAGCATGGAGAGGAGAGCTACATCTCAGCTGGGCAACAGGAGGGTAGCAGGGGGAAGCTGGGCTCTGAGGTCCCCAGGGACAGACAGCTGGACCTGTGCAAATCATAGGTTTTCTAGGTCAGTAGTATTTACAGTTAAATAAACTTCCTGGACTAGCCTGGCAAAGTAAACCTTCCTTTTTTGGATGATTTCTGTGGGTGAAACACATTTTGAATTGGCTTACAAACATTCCACCCCTACCTCCTGCCAGTCTCTTTGGGACTGGCACCTCCATCCACCCAGCTTCCCAGCTGAGAAACCCAGCCTGGACACTTTACTCCCGTGCCCCCTGCTGTGCTGTGATGGCATCTCCCCGCTGTACTCACCACAGAGCTCCCATCCAGACAATCTTCAGGGGGCATTAAGTCCACATCATTGCTCTCTCCTGAAGCTGACTGTCTTTCCCAGACCACTGTTAACACCTTGGCCCAGCTCCTGTCTCCTCGTGTGCCAAAGGGTCATTCCTTTACCCCACCCATCCACTCTCCTGCTGCACCCAGAATGGCTGTCCAGTGCTAGCATCTGATTGTGGCACTCCTGTTCTTGGCATTTCTTTGTGGCTACTGACTGCCTCCTGTGTAACAGTGGAATTCCTTGGCAGGGCACTCAGTCTGGACTGAGCTCCTGCAGGGAGGCAGGACTGCATTCTCATTGCCTGGGATACAACCACAATTTGTTGAATGAATGAATATGTGAGCTTTTTTTCTAGGCTTAGGAGTGTCTGCATTTTATAATACAGATGTTCCTTGACTTATGACAGAGTTACACCCCTAAAATGCATTTAATACACCTAACCTACTGGCAATTCGTAGCTTAACCCTGCCTACCTCACATGTGCTCAGAACCCTTACATTAGCCTGTAGTTAGGCAAAAGCATCTAACACAAAGCCTATTTTATGGTGAAGTGTTGAATATCTCTTGCAGTTTCTTGAATACTGAAGTGAAGAGCAGAGGGGTTGTATGGGTACTTGACAGTTTCTACGGAATACATATCACTTTTGTACCACTGTAAAGTCAAAAAATCCTAAGTTTAACCATTTAAGTTGGGGATCATTATACTTATTTGTGTATGTATAAGTAGTGAGTGGAATGTGTCAGGGGAGCAGTAGGAATTGCTAACTCATTTCAAAATCTATCTTCTTAGTGCCATGTATACAGATGATTTCTTTTTAATGTATCGAGGTGAAGTTTGCATAACATGAAATTAAAGTGAACAATTCAGTGATATTTTAATACACTCACAGTGTTATACAGCCTCGTCCATTTGGGTCCAAAACATTTTCATCTCCTGCAAAGGAAACCCCTTACTGGTAAAGTTGCTGTTCCCTGCAGCAACCCGAGATAAATGCAGGTGAAGGTTAGTTTGGCTAGAGTCAGACTTTCAATCATATCTAGGTTTTTCTGATGATTTAGTAACTGATCCGTGTTTTAGGAGAGTTCATCCTGAGAGCTTGTTGCTCTTGGCTTCTCAGTGGGTTGAGCACTGCTGCGATATGACTTGGAGCACAGTTCTCTCTGTAAGTTAAGAGTTTCATCTCGTGGACCTGAACTTGGCCAGGAATGTGTATCCTCCCAGCAGCCAGTTTTTATAGGTAAACCAGCTCCACAAACTCAGTTGGCTTGTGTAAAAAACTATAACATGTTTGAGAAATAATTTTAAAAGCAGGTCTTTATTTGAAGCAATGTAAGAGAATTCTGCTCTGTAGGAGTATGTACTAATTAATTGAGATCTCTGGCATAGTTTTTATTTTTATTTTATTTTATTTTTTATTTGTTGAGATGGAGTCTCGCTCTGTTGACCAGGGTGGAGTACAGTGGCACAATCTCGGCTCACTGCAACCTCCATCTCCTGGATTCAAGCGATTCTCCTGCCTCATCCTCTCAAGTAGCTGGGATTAGAGGCGCCCATCACCACGCCCAGCTGATTTTTGTATTTTTAGTAGAGACGGGGTTTTGCCATGTTGGCCAGGCTGGTCTCGAACTCGTGATCTCGGGTGATCTGCCTGCCACGGCCTCCCAAAGTGCTGGGATTATAGGCATGAGCCACTGCGCCTGGCCTCTCTGGCATACTTAAAAACCCACTTCAGACCTAGGTTATAATCTGTATGACCTTGAATGAGAAACCTAATTTTTCACTGCCCTGATTTCCTTGACTACAAAAACACATGAATTGGGAATCTCTCTGGACCTCCTCAATCCAAGCTGTACTGCTAGGATTTTAGTCTTAAATTTCTTCCCTATTATCAAAATAAATGGTACTTACTCATTTTAGGAAATGACCAAAATATAAAAAGGGGAAAAAGTTGGCAAAAATGGCCCTACCAATTAAGGACAACCACTGTTAGCATTTTGGAGTATGTCTTTTTTTTTTTAATTATCCATTTTTAAAAAAGCAGTATACAAATAACACAAATACATCCTGATCATAAAAGATCCAAACACTTACAAAGGGTTGTGAGTAAAAAGATGAAAGGTGTCTGCTATTGCCGTTCTTGTCCCTAAGGCAGCACCCTTCCTACTGGTTGTGATTTTCCTGTATGCTTTTCTGTCCTTTTTAGACAAGTGGTAGGGTCATTACAATTTTCTTTTTTAGCTCAGTTGGGATAATTCTAGGCTTATTGTTTTATAACTTTTTAAAAACAGTATTTCTTGGAGTTCTTTTTTTTTTTAATTAGTACATCAGCTATTTATTTATTTATTTATTAATTTATTTAGAGTCGATGTCTTGCTCTGTCACCCAGGCTGGAGTGCAACCCCCACCTTTCAATGTTCCAGCAGTTCTCCTGCCTCAGCCTCCTGAGTAGCTGGGACTACAGATGTGCAACGCCATGCCTGGCTTATTTTTGTATTTTTAGTAGAGACGGGGTTTCACTGTGTTGGCCAGCTGCTCTCGAACTCCCGACCTCAGGTGATCTGCCTGCCTCAGCCTTCCAAAGTGCCAGGATTACAGGCCTGAGCCACCGTGTCCAGTGCTTTATTATTTTTAATGGCTGATTATCTCCTCTAAATGAGTGTATAATAATGTAACTGTCTTTTTGATGAACATTTATGTTGTCCCCAAGTATTCAGTATTTCATAAATTACAGCAGTGATCAACCTTGAATATATATGTTACCTGCATGGATATTTCTAGAGGATAAGCTTCTATGAGTATAATTGCTGGATCCACAGAAATACCTGTTTTAAATCCCATTGCCAAATTTCCCTCCACGAAGGCCATTCCACCAAGAGCATGTTCTCTCCAAGAACACAGGAGAGTAACTCTCCCCCATACCTTGGTCAATACCTGGTTCAGTTTTTTATGTTTCCCTCTAAATTTGTTTTTTTTAAAATAAAATTTTAATAATTATTTCCATAATTTAAAATGATATGGAACAGCTTTTCATGTGTTTTATTGTATATATGTTTTTCTTCTATGAATGATATATTCCTAGCCCTTGCCCATTTCCTTTCCATCCTTTTTCCTTAGGCCTCTCAGGGATGAATTGGATCGTTTGGTTTTATTATTGGTTTGAGGTGTTCTTTACGCATATTGATACTGACCCTTTTTATATCTGCTGCACTGTATTTTCTCCTAGGCCATCACTTGTCTTCTGCTTGCTTTTAGTGTATTTCACAGTGCCAGAATTTGAACTTTTAATATACTTTTTAAATCTGTAGTTTTTAAATGTAGTTGCACTGTTTACCATATATACAGTTACCTTAATATTTATTACATGTGCATTTTCCTTGATATTACTCTGTGTAAAAATCTTTTCCCTTGTAGTATTCTGGGTGTCAGTGGCCTATAACTAGTTATTTGAGCCATGTGTGGTGGCTTATGCCTATAATCCCAGCACTTTGGGAGGCTGAGGTGAGTGGATCACCTGAGGTTAGGAGTTCGAGACCAGCCTGACCAACATGGTGAAACCCCGTCTCTACTAATAATATAAAAATTAGCCAGGTGTTGTGGTGGGCACCTGTAATTCCAGCTACTCGGGAGGCTGAGGCAGGAGAATCGCTTGAACCTGGGAGGCGGAGGTTGCAGTGAGCCGAGATCACGCCATTGCATTCCAGCCTGGGCGACAGAGCGTGACATCGTCTCAAAAACAAAACGAAACAACAACAACAACAACAACAAAAAAACCTAAAAAAACAAAAACTAGTTATTTGTTATTATAAACAGTGATTACTTTCTTTGGGTTAAAGCTTTTGTTCTCATTATTGTTCTCCAGTATCGATTCCTAGAAATGGAACCATTTGGCTAAAAAGTAAAAATATTTTATGGCTCTTGCTACTGGCTGGCAGAACCCGGGACGATGGTGTGGCCCCTTACCGAGGAGTGTTCTCCAGTGGGCTGGTTTACTTAGGTGAACAGCAAAGCTTGAGTTCCTCCAGCTAGAACATTTCCCCTTCTAGGTGCAGGAAGTCGGCCTCAGGTGGTTATGTGGGCAGGGATCTTAACCGAGGCAGCTCAGGGTACTCTCACCTGTTCAGCCTGGGCCTCGTCCACAAACAGCATGGGCCTCTGAGCCAAACTTCCCTTCCCCTGGAGGATGTGGGGGTGCCCCTGCTGAGGTTGCCCTGGGATTTGATTTCTTTTCTCCCCGGCTGAGCCTTCTGCTAAGGCAGCCTCCCCATACGGTACATGGAGTATGTTTCTCCATCAAAACCATGCCTGGTCATGCACTCACCAGGAGAATTACAAACGGCTTTCGGCGGGAGGAAAATGTGGTTCACGCTGAAACAGCCTCTAAGTGGATTGTCTCTGCAGGTGGTGATAAATGGAGGCGCCACCTCCAGCGGTGAGCAGGACAATGAGGACACTGAGCTCATGGCGATCTACACTACGGAAAACGGCATTGCAGAAAAGGTACCCCTTCCGTCACCCCGTGTCCCCACTCCCACCGCCATCCCCTCCCACAAGTGCTGCCCCGGATCTGGATCCAGATCCCTTTCAGACACTTGCATGTCCTTCGTCTGGGGCTTGGTCTCTGACTCCCAAGGGGGTGTGTTCTCTTCATAAGGGAAGTAGGAGGAGCCATAGGGAATAGAAGTTACTAGTTTTTTTTTTTTTTTTTAATTGTTTTAATGGCATTTAAGGTGAGAACCACAGAGGAGGATCTAGGTATTTAAAAAGGCCTCAGCCAAGATGGCAGAGGGAAGTGGTTAAGAGCTTGAGGTCTGGCATCAGGTCTGGGTGCAGATATGAGTCAGACTGAGGAAATTATAGAAGTTCTCTGGGCCTCAGTTCCCTGTCTCTAAAATGGGAATAAAAATGTCAACATCTGGTTGTTTTGTGGATTGAATGAAATGATATGTGAAGTTATTAGCATCGTGCCTGTTACATATACATGTGCAGTAAATAAGAGAATAAGGGAAATCAGCAAGTGGTTTATGCAGCCTATGAAAATGCCTTTGAGTTTTGACCGTAGCACCTTTGGCACCTTAGTGTGCCAATGGAAATGGCACACTAAGGTGGGGAGAATCGTGTTTGTGGGTTTTTTTGTTTATTTTTGTTTTGCTCTGTGCCTCGTTCCATCTCCTTGAATGGTCAGACTTTGTGACCATAGAGGTCAGGATAAAGTTGCCCAAAGTGGCTCCAATCTGGGCGCAGTGGCTCACACCTATAATCTCAATACTTTGGGAGGCTGAGGCGGGAAGATTGCTTGAGGCCAGGAGTTTGAGACCAGCCTGGGCAACGTAGCAAGATCCTGTCTCTACAAAAAAAAAAAAAAAAGAAATAATTATCCAGGTGTGGTGATGTGTGCCTATAGTAGCAGCTACTCAGGGGCAGGAGAATTGCTTGAGCCTAAGAGTTTGAGGCTACAGTGAGCTAAGATCATGCCTCTGTACTCCAACTGGGAAGACAGAGTAAGACCCTGTCTCTAAAAAAAATAAATAAATAAATTCATAAATAAAAATAAAATAAAGTAGGTCCAGATATCCCGATTTCTTTTTTTCTTTGTATCTGCCACGATGTCTAACATATGAGAAGTTAGATAATCTGATATTTCCAAATTGTATCGCAGCTCTGAGGCTTTCATTTGAGTTTTACTTGATAGATCTTAAACACAGGTTTTATTTATACTATGAAAATTTACTAATTTTCAGCTGACATAATAAGAAACTAAACAATTTATGTAATGAGAAATTCTATTCTGGAACCACTGTATTATACTGTAGACAGTGTATACTATGTATTCTAATAACAGACCACCCAGAAGTTGACACCTACAAATATAGTACCTGAGTTGGGTATTAGCATGGTGAGTTCACAGTGTAATCACTAAAGTGATTAAGAACAAATAAATTGTATTGAAATTCTGAAATAACCAAATTTTATGCCCTTTTAAACAAAATTCCAGTCTGGGATATGGAAATTTCATTTTTGCCTCTCAACCAATATTGTTATTATTTTCCTGCTGCTTGGAGCTATTATAAATTTTATGGAGGTTAATTAAAGTAGTTTCAGGCAGAGATATTGAAATTCCAGAAGTGCGGGGTTCCAAGCTGCTCCCCAAAGGTTAGTGCAGTGGTGTTTGGCATGTGGATTGGTGCCTGCGGTCTGCAGCTGAGGCACATCCCACACCGCCGGGCCGCAGCTTTCACACGGTCCATCTTGTAACAAAGGGCTTCTTCACAGACTTGGTGGGGCCACATATAATCCTCTATGCCATGATTCCAGGCTGTCATGTTTTCAGACTTCCTCCTTCTCTGTCTGGAGATCGTCTTTAGAAATAAATAGTGATGAGCATTAACACTTTGGGGCTTAGCTTTACCTTTTACTGATGGGAGGGATCCAGTTGTAGGAAAAATGTCTCTAGCACATTTATGCTAGATGTTTATTTTCCTGTTTGGGTGAACATTTTTTCATTGTCTAAACATTGATACATTTGTATTTCCTTGAATACCAATGAAATGGAGTATCTTAATATTTTCCTGGCCATTTTTCTTACTTTATGAAATGAGGAGGGCAGTGAGAAGAGCTGCTACATATTAAATAGTGCTAGTTGGGCTGGGCGTGGTGGCTCATGCCTGCAATCACAGCACTTTGGGAGGCCGAGATGGGTGGATCACTTGAGGTCAGGAGTTCAAGACCAGCCTGGCCAACATGGCGAAACCCCATCTCTACTAAAGACACAAAAATTAGCCAGGAGGGGTGTCACACGCCTGTGGTTGGGTTGCAGCTACTTGGGAGGCTGAGGCAGGAGAATCACCTGAACCCAGGAGGCAGAGGTTGCAGTGAGCTGAGATGGCACCACTGCCCTCCAGCCTGTATGACAGAGTGAGACTCTGTCTCAAAAAAAGTAAATAAATAAAATGCTAGTCATTAAGCCAGACCCTCAGCGGGCTGTTTTTTTTTTTGTTTTTTTTTTTCTTGAGACAGAGTCTCACTCTGTCACCCAGGCTGAAGTGGAGTGGCCCAGTCTCTGCTCGCTACAATCTCTGCCTCCCTGGTTCAAGCGATTCTCCTACCTCGGCCTCCTGAGTAGCTGGGACCAGAGGCGCACGCCATCATACCAGGCTGATTTTTTTTGTATTTTTAGTAAAGTTGGGGATTTACCATGTTGGTCAGGCTGGTCTCAAACTCCTGACCTCAGGTGATTTATCCGCCTTGGCCTCCCAAAGTGCTCAGATTACAGGCGTGAGCCACCATACCCGGCCAAAAGTAGTGGAAGGCTCTCAGGAAGCCGGATTGTCCCAGTGTGAGCAGAGTGGCATGTAAGCTGGTTATTAAAGAGCCTGCACTGGATGTGCTGCCCTGTGTGCCACTGGGCCTTTTGCTGCCCGTTGTTTCAAATGCCTAGTTGCAATTATCATATTAAATACAAGATAAAATAAACTTGTCTTCTATAACTTTGAGATCTACTTTTTTTTGTTAGAGACCTTTTCTGACTTGGGCCAGGTGGGTGGCTCATGCCTGTAATGCCAGCACTTTGGGAGGCCAAGGTGGGTGGATTGCCTGAGCTCAGGAGTTTGAGACTAGCCTGGGCAACATGGTGAAACCCCGTCTCTACTAAAAATACAAAAAAAATTAGCCGGGCTTCATGACATTCGCCTGTAATCCCAGCTACTTGGGAGGCTGAGGCAAGAGAATTGCTTGAATCCTGGAGGCAGAGGTTGTAGTGAGCCAAGATGGCACTACTGCACTCCAACCTGGGTGACAAAGTGAGACTGTCTCAAAACAAAAGAGACCTTTTCTGACTTGATCCCTGTGGATTCTCTTTAAGCTATCTTTTGTTAAAGGACTAGTCGTTCCAAAAAAAAATGACATTCATTTTAACATGATTGTCTAATAGTAAACCGTCCAAAAAATGGAGAAAGTTGAAAATGTGCCCCCTACATTCTTTATATATTCTATGTAACCAGCGGCTGGCAACCTGATGTAGAGTAACTGTCCTAAAGCTGAGATCTGAAATCTGCAGTGTTCCAATATCTGAAATTTTTTGAACACCGACACGATGCTCAAAGGAAATGCTTGCTCATTGGAGCATTTTGGATATGAGTTTTGGGATTGTGATGCACAACCAGTAAATATTTCAAAATCCCAAAAAAATCTGAAATCCAAAACATTCGGGTTCCAAGCATTTTCAACCTGTATGTATATTCCATACCACTTTCCACATAGGTACACACAAACAGATGCCCCAGATGTTAACATTTTACTGTACTTTCTTAATCATTCTTGTAGGCATATTATTATTTTTGAGCTGTTCGAATCTCACAGACATAATGCCTCTTTATTTAGGGAAAATACTGCATGTATATTTCCTTAAAACAAAGACATTCTCTTTGTTTTATAACTTCAGTACAATGTTTTTTGAGACAGTCTTGCTCTGTCATTCAGGCTGGAATGCAGTGGCACAATCTCAGCTCACTGCAACCTCCGCCCCCCCAGTTTCAAGCAATTCTCATACCTCAGCCTGAGCCTCCCAAGTAGCTGGGATCACAGGCGTGCACCACCACACCTGGCTAATTTTTCTATTTTTAGTAGAGACGGGGTTTTGCCATGTAGACCAGGCTGGCCTGGAACTCTGGCTTCAAGGAATCTACCTGCTTCGGCCTCCCAAAGTGCTGGGATTACAGGCATGAGCCACCACACCCGGTCCCTACAGTACAATTCTTAACACTGATGAATTAAATGATTAGTCATACAATACCTAATTGATTTTATTACTTAATCCCAATTTTAAAATAGTTAATATCTACAAGCTTTATTCACATTTCCTCAGTTGTCCAAATAATGTTCATTATTGTAAAATAAATAAATAAATTAATTAATTTTAAAAGTTTTGGTCCAGGAATCAAATCAGGGGCTGTTGAGGCATTCACTTTTTAGGTATATCTTTAGTCTCCTTTAATCCGGAACAATTTTTCATTGTTAATGTAACATGGTACAAGCCAGTTTACTTTGTAGAATCTCTCTCAGCTTAGGTTGGTCACTGTAGTTTTATCCTGATTTTTCATTAGTGAGGCTGCATCTCTACACGTGCTCAAGAGCCGTATGTATTTCCTTTTCTGGGCCAGTTTTTCCTGGCATTTTCAATATTTAGCTTTGAGGCTGCTATTATCTCAGGAATTGTGTCTTTAAATATTAATTCCAGTCTATTCTTTTGGTTTCTGATTTGGGAGCTGCAATTATGCATGTTTTGTTTGTTCTTTGCCTGCCTCCTCCAGCTATCAGTTCTCTTTAATCTTTTTTTTCCTCTTAGCACGGAGCTTTTTCATTCTAGTCTCTGACCCTTACTCTGTTTCGCAGCTTATCTGTTCTTCCTTGTGCTCCTCACACTTTCATAGTTTTTTGTATTTTTTTTCCTTTCCATCTGGCCAAATTATGTAAACTCATGTTTATTTCCAGTTTCCCTTAAATGTCTGTTTGAATTTTAAGGCCTTCCTTAGTAAGAATGATTGTTTTGTTGTGTTTTCAAAATGCATTTTTTCATTAATCCATTGAATACTGTAGTATCCTTCTAATTTGTTAACATGTCCTTTATTTCTTAAATTTTTCTTATTTCTTTGGTTAATTTCTATATTCTTTTTTCCTTGTTCTGACATTTAACACTTACTCTTACCTATATTTGTCTTTTTCTTATTTTTGAGAGCTACCTTTGACTTCCAGCCCTTCTGTTGAGTTTTTAAAAACTATCCTGTGCTTAATTTCTGAGACCTCTTTTATTGTTTTTTGATTTTGTTTACTGGTTAAAGTCTTTAAAAAGCATTCTTTGTCTCCCACAATTGAAGTAACTTTATTTTTCTGAAGATAGTTTTTTTTTAAGCTTTTTAAAAAATACTACATTGATTATATTTTCTGTTTCTTTGCCTTCATTTTTTTAGTCTTTCTTCACTGTTCCAGGATAGGAGGCAATAAAAGATAGGATTGTGAGGTCTTCGTGTGTGATGAAGTTTATCTAATCGTGGGCCTGCCCTTGAGTGACCAGGTGGAAAGCCATGTTGTCTCTGTGGGATCTATAGATGTCACTATCTTGTCTTTGGGGCTGATCAGCTTTCTCTAGAAAGGAATCGTGTGGTCTCCTGTGGGTATAAGTCTGGCTTCTGTGACCTGGTTTCTGGCATTCTGGAAGCAGATGAGTATCCTGCTGCTGCTGTTTTCCTTGATCGCTGTGTGGTATTCCTCAGCCTGAGGGCTTTCCAGTTTATATTCTTCAAACCATACATATTTGTTTCTTGAAGGAGGAGGATAGCAGTAGTTAACACACTGTCTGACCAGTTTGCGGAGTTAAGACCTGTCCTCTCCCCATTGCTACTCTGTCTAGTGCTTCCAAGCATAGCACTTTCTGGGGTCCTGCTGGTCAGCCAGCCCACCTCTTCACAGCATCCTTCTATGAGCACCCAGCTTGTGCATTCCTTCCCTCTCCCAAATTGGTCACAAATCATCCAAACAATTTCCATATTAAAAAAAAATTAATCTCTTTTTCTTGATCTCCTCTTTGCTTTGTCCTTGTAGATGAGTATCATATTTATTCCTCCTGTTTTTAGGACTTAGAAGAAAAGACACATGTGGTCAATCTACCATGCTTAACTAGAACTCAAAAGCTGGCTTGTTGAAAAGAATAATGAAATTGATCTTTTTGGGTTTTTTGTTTTTTGGTTTTGTTTTTTGTTTTTTGGTTTTGAGACAGAGTGTCACTCTGTCACCCAGGCTGGAGTGCAGTGGCGCGATCTCGGCTCACTGCAGCCTCCGCCTCCTGGGTTGAAGCGATTCTCCTGCCTCAGCCTCCCAAGTAGCTGGAACTACAGGTGTGCACCACCACGCCCAGCCAATTTTTGTATTTTCAGTAGAGACAGGGTTTCAGGGTTTCACCATGTTGGCCAGGCTGACCTCAAGTGATTGGCCTGCCTCGGCCTCCCAAAGTGCTGGGATTACAGACGTGAGCTACGAGACTGTTTTGTTTTTTTTGAGACAAGATCTCTGTTGCCTAGGCTGGAGTGCAGTGGCATGATCACAGCTCACTGCAGCCTCAACCTCTCAGGCTCAGGTGATGTTCCTACCTCAGACTCCTGAGCGGGTGATCACTGGCATGTGCCACCACACCCAGCTAATTTTTGTTTGTTTGCTTTTGGAGACAGGGTCTCTGTCTGTTGCCCAGACTGGTCTCGAACTCCTGAGCTCAGGCAGTCTGCCGACCTTAGTCTCCCAAAGTGCTGGAATTATAGACATGAGCCACCATGCCTGGCCAAAATTGATCTTTTGTGGCCCTGATCAAGAGAAAAAAAATAGAAAGCACACATATACATTAGTGTAGTAAAAAGGAGAAATGTACAAGAGAATAATACATGCTACTTTATGATAATCAGTTTAAAACGCTACAGCAGGGGTTGGCAAGCCAAATTTGGTTTAATATCTGTTCTTCTCAGTAGAGTTTTGCTGGAACACAGCCACATTTCTTCGTTTACCTATTGCCTAAGGCTGCATCCATGCTACAGTGACAGAACCATGCGGCTCCCAAAGCTTGAAATATTTACTGTATGGCCCTTTATAAAAAATATGTGCTGACTCTGCTGCAGAGGAAATGATTTCCTAGAGAAAGAGACTACAATCGACCCCAAAGGTGCTAGACTAGATAAATAACCGCAGAGGAGATAGCAAAGGTTATTAAAAATGTTAAGAAGGCTCCAGGCAGAGAACAGCGTTCTGAGTTCACTCTAGTCTTCGGAGCACAGGCAATTTTTTTGTTCTTTAGATTATTTTGGACCACAGAATAAGATGGAAAGTCTTTGTAAAGTGACGTAATTATTTATGTAGTCATCTTTTACAGAAACCTTGTTAGAGGTTTTTGTTTTTGCGGTATTTAAAATAGCTCATAGTTTACAGTGATCACTGGGTGTGGCGCCACAGGGCATAGAGTGCACAATGGCCAGACTGGTCCTTCTGTCATCAGGAGGGGCCACACAGCGTCTGCCTCACAGTGTTGTCTAATCCGCTTGACCACACAGCCCCCTCCTGTATCATTTTAGTACCAGTTGTGGACCTTTACACTAGTTTTGTTGCTGAGTTGTAGGGCTACCCTCATTACTAAGAAAAGTTTGTGTGTGTGCATGTGCATACATGTGCCTGTGTGTACATCTTAACCTCTGCCTGGATGCGAAAAGTCTTGCTTTTTTTTTTTTTTTTTTTTGACAGAATCTCTCTCTGTTGCCCAGGCCAGAGTGCAGTGGCGTGATCTTGGCTCACTGCAACCTCTGTCTCCTAGGTTCAAGCAATTCTCCTGCCTCAGCCTCCGGAATAGCTGGGATTACAGGTGCACGCCACCACGCCCAGCTAATTTTTGTATTTTTAGTAGAGACAGGGTTTCACCATGTTGGCTAGGCTAATCTTGAACTCCTGACCTCAGGTGATCTACCTGCCTTGGCAGGTGCTGGAATTACAGATGTGAGCCACTGCACCTAGCCAAAAAGTCTTTTCATCTGCCTTATAATTAACACTAGTGGTTTTGGAATTGTTAGAAAAATGTTGCTTACATTATTGTATAACAGGTTGTACTAGTGTATGATAGGGTTATGTATTCTGTCTTCAGACATTTCTCTTTGTTATGAAATACTTTGTCATGTTACTTTGTGAGCAGCCGCACCACCTGTGTGGCTGTAGCTAACGCGGTGCTGTTGAGCTGACCTTTGTGTAGTGAGCCCCAGGTCTGTAATTCCATCATGTTAGCAAAATGGTGACCTCAGTTCAGAAGTTCCCAAATCAGGTTCTGTGATTTATGAGAAAGACTCAGAGAATTCAGCAGAGCTGTTTTACTCACAGTTAAGGGGTTTTTTTTTTTTTTTTTCAGAGAAAGGACACAGATTAAAATCAACAATGGAAAAAGGCACATAGGCAGGGTCTAGGAGACACCAGGCACAGGCTTGCAGCCATCCTCTCCCAGTGGAGTCATGCAGGCAGTGTTCAGTTTTCCCAGCAGTGATATGTGATAACACCCATTCAACCAGGGAAGCTCATCCAAGCCTTGGTGTCCAGGGTTTTTAACTGGGGATCTGTCATATAGGTATGGCTGACTGCCTATGTGGCTAACTTTAATTACTCACCAGCCCCTCCAGAGGTCAAGCTGACACTGTGTGGCCAAGTTTCAGGTAAAAAAAAAATGTATAAACTAGAGAAGAGGCCTCACTATGTTGCCCAGGCTGGTCTTGAACCCTGGCCTCAAGTGATCCTCACACCTTAGCATCCCATGGTGCTGGGACCACAGGTGTGAGCCACTGCACTGGGCCTAAAAAGACATGTTTAAGAGGCAGAAACCCCAAGAGCCCAGGTTATCCCCCACGTACCAGGCAAGAGTCAACCCTTTCTTTGAAATGTGCAGGGTTTGGACAACCCAGACCTGCTGAGTTAATCTTTATTGTACATCACTACATGCTACACCCCTCAGACACATACGTACTTTTTCTACCATTTCTTCCAACAAGTTTTTAAAGACATCCATAATCCATTGTAACAAATTCAACACAATGTAAATTTGCCAGTATCCCTTGTTAGGACGGAAGAGAAAGTTTTACCCAAAAGGTCATATTCAGTTACATTTGGATTAGATGAGATGTCAGCTTCCATCAGACATTTACCTTCCGGCTGTGGAAGGTGAGGGTGAACTGTGTCCCTTCTTTTGTTTAAGGGTATTGGGCCCCAAACCCCAAACCCCTGTTGCCTCCATGTGGAACACATGGAATCAGCATTTTTCCATGTGGATATCTCTTCATTTTGTTTCCTGTTAAACACTTTGTTTGCTAGGTTATAAAACATTTCTTAAAATGAGATACATATCTTGGATTCCAAGAAATGATTGTAGAGATTCCAAGAAAAGATTATTTGTGTGGTGTTTGAAACCAGAGCAGTTTTGAGGTTCTCCTGGGGAACTCGGGGCTACCTTGAGTTTTCTGTTTGGCTCAGATACTGCATGAGTTCAGAACTGATGCTGGGGGTGATTGGAAGAGGCTGGACTCTAACCTAAAGTGACTGGTCTTTATGATGATTTTTGCTTAAAAACCATGCCACACTTAATGTTTTAAAATATTTTTTTTACTAGTGTTAGGGGAAAAAGAAGAAAAAACCTGTCACCTAAACTATCAATACATTTTTAATGTTTTGTTTTTTAAACAGAATTCAAATCACCGTGTTTATATACTTTAGAATTTTCCTCTTTTCACCTAACGTTATCTGAGCAATAGTGTTTGGATAGGAGGGTGTAGAATTTTAAAGTACAAAGATCCTTTTTACTTGCAGGGATGAAGTGGGCTGGGAGGGGCAGATCAGTGTGCTGTCTCTTTGAAAGTGGTTAAAATTTTCTAAGATTTTTTTCATCTGGGGTCTCACGCAAGGACTGCTCGTGCCAAGGTATCATTTTGTTGTCTCAACCTGGGAACACTCTGTCCACGCAGGAGGATCCCCAGGCCTGGGGAGAAGCTCTGAGCAAGTTTGGTGTTCTCAGGGATGAGATGTTGCCAAAGGACGCTGACCCCCCAAATTCTGAGGATTGACCATCCCGGTGGGCGACTGTACTTGAGCCAAAGAGTATACTTGGCTTCAAAGATAGCCAAGGCTCAAAACTGCAGGAAAATGGCAGCCACTTGATAAAGTTGTTTTTCTGTAATAGTGGCCTGTACATGGCCGAGCTAACACTGGTCTTCATGTTTAATGAGTACCTTCTTTTCTCCTTCTGGCTCACAGAGCTCTCTCGCTGAGACCCTGGATAGCACTGGCAGTCTGGACCCCCAGCGATCAGACATGATTTATACCATAGAAGATGTTCCTCCCTGGTACCTGTGTATATTCCTGGGGCTACAGGTAAGATGGTTCCTGTAGGATGTGTAACTACCAGCAGGTGTTTGCATTGTCTACCATCTGGAATTGTTTAAAAATTCAACTTTGGTTTTTGTTTATTGAAGACTTTTATAAATTCCTCTTTTAAGAGTGATGAGTAAGGGCTGAGCATGGTGGCTGATGCCTGTAATCCTAGCAGTTTTGGAGGCTGAGGTGGGCAGATCACTTGAGCCTGGGAGCTCAAGACCAGCCTGGGTAACATGGCAAAAGTCCATCTCTACAAAAAATACAAAAATTAGCCACGTGTGGTGGTGTGTGCCCACAGTCCCAGCTGCTCAAGAGGCTGAGGCAGGAGGATCGCTTGAGGTTGAGGTTGCAGTGAGCTGTGATCACACCACTCCACTTCAGCCTGGTTGACATAGTGAGACCCTGTCTCAAAAAAAAAATGATGAATGGGAATTGTTGACATCACAGCAGGAGGAAGAAAAGAACAGGTAGAATGGATTACCAGGGAAAAGAAAGAAGATATTCAGGGGACAAGCAAGAGCAGTGACATAAAGGAAGGGAAAGGAGATAGAGTTATAGAAAGAAGGAAGAATAGAGAAAGGAGAAAAGTTGAAGAATAGAGAAAAGAGAAATTAATTTTCATCTCCCATTCCTGGCCTGGCCTAGTTAACCCACCCAAAATCATGGTAACCTCTGCCATGAAACAGGAGCTACCCTGAAAAGTGCCATGTTGTCCAGGACCTAAATGGTAGGTTTTCAGTCTTATTTTTTAAAGGAAGGGAAAATTGCCACGGTAGCAGCAGCTTTGTCTGCTGCAGCTTCCAGTGGGAGGGGAGGGCAGCCGGGCTCAGGGACAAGGTGGGTGGTGACATAGCTGATGGAGGCCTCCGGCGTCTTTGATACTTCCCTCCTCTGTCTTCAGCACCCTTTTCCCTTTCATAGGATGAACGCGGGACGTTTTGGAGAAAGGGGACAATGTGGGGAGGGTCTTTTCTTAGATGCACACCGCTGGACTGAATATGCTTTGGTTTTAACTTGGACTCTGTTCTGAGGTCGGACTTAGCATTTTTCCCTTCTCAAGTTCGTGTGGTCAGTTCAACCTAAGGTATCTCAGGTGCCGAGAAAATCCATCTCATTGTCCAGAGAGGTTGATTCACCCTGGGGTGGGGCTGCCAACAGCTGGGTACTTTGGTTGAGTTTCCAGTTGCCCCGCCCTTCCCTCACCCCGTTTCAGGTATCAAAGCCCATGGTAACCCCGACTGGCAGGTGTCTGTTGAGTAGGGGAGGAGTCAGAGCAAAAGGAGCTGAGTGGCCTTGGCAACTAGTCTACCTGGGGCTGAGCATTCTGAACCAGATTCAGGAAGCACACTTTTTGGAATGTTTATCTTATAAATGTTCCTAGCAGTCTTCCCTGGTCAGATAGGAGTGGGAAACCCTGCCTGCATCATGCCCTTCCTGACGATTCAGAGTACATAAAGTTGTGAGCAGCCCTGAGACATCCTGAACAGGAATATTTCACCCCAGGAAACTCCTTTACAGTCGGGCTTCATGGGCTGCATGTGGCATGTTTGGCTAACGTGGGCAGGAATGGGAAGCTGCTGGAAGAAAAGTAGGAAGTTTGCAGAACAGAAATAAGAACTGGTCAACAGGGGAAAGGAGGGAAGTGAGTCGTGAGTGCTGGGACTATCCTACCAGGGCTACAGGTGTGGCGGGGGGTTGGGGGGACTCCCAAAGGAAAGTGGGATGGGGTTCTTTCTGGAAGATTCCCATGGCTACCGTATGCCCTTAACCCTGCCCTGACTGGAACAGATGAATTCTTTGTTTTCGAAAACAATGCCAGCTCACAGAAAAAGACAGAAAACACTCCATGCGTATGTAACTTATGAAGCTTATGTAACTTTAATCCCCAGACATGAAAGAACTTTTTTAAAGAAATAGACTAATTAACCTAGAAATGTAGATGCAAAATTCTACATAAAATATTAGCAAATCAAATCCCGGAAGAAAAATACAGTGTGACTAACTAGGGTTTGTTTCAAGCATGCAAGAATAGTTCAGCACATCACAAATCATGGTAACAGATTAGAGGAGAAAGGCCTTATGGTTTTAGCAATTTATGCCAGAAAAGCATTTTGGGGAAGAAACCCAAATATTTCTAATAAGAATTACATAAGTAAAATATCACCAGTGCTGATATTGACTGTTTCCTTTGTGAGGCATGGATTCATCCAAGTAATAAGTAATAATGACAGTGAGTAGTAAGACAATAAAATGTAATGAAAAGGAGAAATGCAGCTGGGCGCGGTGGCTCACGCCTGTAATCCCAGCACTTTGGAGAGGGAGAGGCAGGCGGATCGCTTGAGCCCAGGTGTTTGACACCAGCTTGGCCAACACGGTGAAAACCCATCGCTACAAAAAATACAAAAATAAGCTGGGCGTGGTGGTGCGCCCCTGTAATCCCAGCTATTTGGGAGGTTGAAGCAGGAGAATTGCTTGAGCCTGGGAGGTGGAGGTCACAGTGAGCCAAGATGGCACCATTGCACTCCGTCCAGGGCAATGGGAGTGAAACTGTCTTAACAACAAAGGAGAAATACTGAAAAAGAAGGAAAAAAATATGGCTTGGTCGAAAAACCAAGGAGATTCTTTATGTGGGCTATTTTTTAACGACAATAAGAGAGAAGAATTAGGATGAAATCAAGAATAAATGAGGAAGGGTTTACTGTTTCTCCTCTGACCCTTTTCCTGCCCACAGCACTACCTGACATGCTTCAGCGGCACGATCGCAGTGCCCTTCCTGTTGGCCGATGCCATGTGTGTGGGGTACGACCAGTGGGCCACCAGCCAGCTCATTGGGACCATTTTCTTCTGTGTGGGAATCACTACTTTGCTACAGACAACGTTTGGATGCAGGTGAGATTGGGGTACTAATGGGGGATGCCAAAGCCCCCAGAAGGCGTTGAGCTGCGCCGTTTGCCTAGGGCTGTTTGCAAGGACAGAATGGAGGCAGGGGAATGTCCTAGTGGCCGTTGGTCCCCACCCCTCAGTGTTCCTCCCAGTCATTTCCTCTCTTGGTGAATGGCACCACCGCCACCTTCCCCTACCCAGTTGTCCAAGCTGGAAACTCAGCCTCACTCTCCTTCCCCTGCCCTCTTGGCAAGTCATGCTCGCTCCCCAGCACCCCTCTGTGCCCCTATTCCTTACGTTCAGACCAGAGTGTCCCACCAGGCTCCCCGTTGGCTTCCCTGCCTCCAGGGCACCGCTCTTGGACTCACTTTGTGCCCCACACCCAGTGCCATCTTTCTACTTCCACACCCTCCTCAGGGTGAGCCACACTGCAGCTCTCCTCCCTTTTTACACACCAGGCTGCACCCAGCATTTAGGCTTGCCCTTGCTCTCTGCCCCACCTCCATTTCCAGCCATGCCTCTGAGCCCTGTCTCCTGCCTTCCCTGGCCTCACTCCCGAGGGCCCGCTGTCTACCTTCTTGTGTGTCTTCCCCCAACCCGCCTGGCACACACCAGCTCATCCTCCAGGCCCAGCTTGTCCTGCCCTCCCGACTCTGTGGAGCCCTTCATTGTCCTCTGAATTCCCACCTTGTTTTCATCCTTCCAGTGTGGCCCTTATTCCAGTTTCTCCTTTTTGTTTCTATGTCTTTTTCCCACGGTGCTTCCTCCTTGATGCCAGGGCTTTGGCTTGTTCACTTTTGCATTTCCAGCCACCAGCTTAAATGGATGTGGAGCTGGCACAGGAAGGAAGAGAAACATCCTTATCTACCTTCCTACCTCCTCCTGCAAGCTTGCCTTTTCCTCTCCTTTCCTGCTCTTCTCCCCTCTTCTCAGTGCAGCCTCTTGCTTTACCCCAGGGCACTGCTCAGGAAGTGGAGCCTGCCCTGGCAGGACTGTCCTAAGTTCACGGCCAGCTGTCTCTTGCTCTGTCAGAGACAGGCTGAGTAAGGCCTGGCCCTCCCTGCAGTGGGAGGTGGGTGTGAGCTGAAGTCAGGGACTGCATTCTGATGAGTCAGAATCCTTCGGGACCTCAGGGTTGCCCTAACGCGGCACAGGGACAGGGGAGCCTTGGAGGGCGGTGGGCCACGTGCAGGTGTTCTGGTTGCCAGGGTAGGCCACACCCTGGGAGGGCAGGCCGCAGGTCTGCTGATGGAAAGAAGCTATGTGAACTAAAGGCTTTGGGGCTGGCAAGCTCTTCTGGTTCCCAGATCCCAGCCCTTGCTAGTCTGCCCACAACCACCAAGCTGGGCTGAAGGGAGGAGGGGCTCCTCAACCCCCCGGGGGCAGGGCAGGGACATCACTGACCGACTAGGGGAAGGAGATGTGGTCTGGGCCTTCCAAGAAGGGCTCAACCTGACTAGCACCCTCTTTCATTCTTTGGGTACAGTGTTCAGGGCTCTGTGCTTCAAGTCCAGAGTGCACGGCGGAGCTTTTTTTGGCTCACTCGGGATCCTTACCTTGCCCATGGAGCACTGGTTCTCTGGGGAGACGTTCTTTTTCTAAACAGCTGACTTATCCGTGGATTTGTAGGCATAATCCCTCTGTGAATTTGGTCAGTGTCTCTAGCTGAGCATTATTGGTTGACCTGAATAGGGAATGAAAGCTGTGTTTATTGCAGTGAAGTGTGTACCGTGTGCAGCTCTGCCCCAGCTCATGCCAAGGAGGCCAGGCCTGGCCAGCAGCTGAGCCTGATGGGCATAGTTGCTAATGGGACACAGAAGGGAGGGCCTGGGGGAACTTGGGGTAAATACTTTTGGTCACAGAGGGCATCATCTTGCCCACTGTTGGGGCACAAGACCTAAACAGAACTACCCGGGTCAGCGTGGTTCACCTCCCTGCTGGCCTGGGAAGCAGTTTGAGCAGAGTAAGAACAGGAGAGGGATTTGACACCCTACTGGGATGGCTCAGGGACCCAAAATGCAGAGCTGTGGCCTGGAGGAGGGTGCGTGTCTGTGCGCCCCATGCCCACAAGGCTGGGTGAAAGCAGCCTTTCTTGCTGTGTTTGTGAGGAGTCAGAGTGAGTCCCCCATGACCTTCGGCTGTGCAAGGAATGGCAGCCCCACCCCTGCTTCCATCCTCCCCACAGTGTGGCCATTTGCTTAGTCATAAATCAGGTGGTGCTGACTCTAATCACGTCAGCAACTGTGCGCTGCTGGGCAGGTGCAGGTGCGCTGGGGACTTTGGTGGGCTTGTGATAGGGGTTTTCTATGGTTGTCGGGGTGTGGGTGGTGCCCGTTCTCTTAACCTGGGCAAAGAGAAAGAGTACTGGCTCAGCCCTGCAGATATTCAGTGACTGGTCTATGTAGCAGGTGCGGGGCCTGGCCATTGTGGGGAGCAATGGTGACATCGAAGCACATGGCTCGCAGCACGAAGGGCAGCGCCATCAGGGAGACACAGTGCATCCTCCAGGGGACTTGGTGGGAGCCCTGGAGGAGGTGGTGTTTGAGACAGGCCCTGCAGGCTCCAAGGGCTCTGCCCAGGAGGGCTGAGGGAGCAGCTTCCATCCCAGCAGGGGCAGGAGCAAAGGCAGGAAGTCACAGCCTGGCATGATCCCCCTGCCCAAGCACACAGAGGCCAGAGCTTGGGACTTATCAACAGGCACAGGGAGCATTCAATGGCTTTGTTAGCAGGGGACGCGCCCCCTGGGGCTGCGCCTGGAAGGACGTTACTTGGTTACTTAGTATAGGGGGTGAGGATCATCCCAGGGGATCAGTGACATCCATGAGAAAGGTGATGGGGGCCTAGGCAAGCCTCAGGGGTGTGGGATAGGAAGGTGACTGTGCTGGGACTGAACTCATTCCCCAGTCTCACTCTTTCTCGTCCTGGGGGTCCCTTCCTGCTTTGAATCCTTAGCTGGAAAGAGAAGCAGCACGGAATGGAATGTGCTTCATGTGTCCTGATTAAAGAATCTTTCCAGCGGAGCGGCTTAGAGAGAGCCTTTGGGATGGGGGAGGGGAGCGCCCCTGCCTGCACCTTGTGGGCAGTCTGGGCCTCCCAGGCTGAGGGGGGCTCTTGCTGTGAATCTGAGCCCGCAGTGCTGTGTGTTGCCTGCACCCCTTGCTTCCTCTCCGACCAGCAGGTGGGCAGTGAGCAGGGGCTCCGGTGGGGGCTCCTGCTCCGCACGGCCTCAGACCCTGTCTGCAGACCTTCTTACGTGTGGGTCCTTAGCACACTTGGGGGCCTGCTGTGCAGGGGGCTGCGTGTCTGAGGCAGCGAAGGGGCACTGAGGCAATGAGAGAGGCCTCTGGTTCCCCCCTCGACTGGCCAGTCACCATGGGGGGCACGTTGGCTGCCCCCCATGTTCGTGTGTCTCCTCTTCTCTCATCCCCCCCACGTCTCTCCACCCTCCATCCCTTCCTGTTGGGATGCAGACTCCTCCACCCTTCCTGTTCCCATCTTTGCGCTAGGCCAGACGAGGCCAGGCTACCTTGTCAGCCGCACCACCTCTCACAGCCTTGCCTCAGGTTTCCTGTGGGGTTAGTGAGGGAAGAGCAGAAATCCCTAAATGGCCAACTCCTCCGTGAGCATATGCGCTGTTCCCATCCAGCAGAGCAAGGTTGGCAGCCAGACCTCGGTAGGGTGAGGCCCCCTCTGGTACTTGGACACCCAGATCTCACTCAGGACAGCATCTGTTCTAGGGGTGCTCACCAAGATCAATACTGCCAGAGCTGGACGCATGGCCATTGCAAGTGAAAGTCAGATTTTGGGATACTTTTATGGAATTCTAACCCCTTGGGTATCAAACCTACATTTCTGAGGATAGAGATATGTTTACAGCATGTGGCATTATGACCTTGGACAAGTGACCCCTCCAGCCCCGTTTCCTTTGTGAAAATGAAAGAAGGCTTCTCCCTCAGGTGTCCTGGGAATGATATATTTTGCCTTATTTTAATGAATCTATTGTGTTTTTGTAGATTATTATGTTTCCTAAAATACTTTTTGGGAGTTTTTGCATATGAAAATGTGAACTCATATTTTAGACTTTTAGTTCTGCTAGTTGCTTAGCTAGATCCATCATAGGCTGTGAATTATCATTTCTTTTAGACTTCTGTGTTTATTTTCTGCTCAAAAAAGGATGGAATAAATAGCTAGAGCAGTTGGGGTAGAGAGACTGCGAGCAGGGAGCAAGGTGGAGAGGAAAAGCAGATGCAGCCGGGCGTGTGGGCCTGACTCCCAGCAGCACTGCCGGAAGGATGGCAGATGGCCTCTGTGGGCTTTTTTGGGTTGTGTTTTTGGTTTTGGAGAAGCTCACCACTCATTTCCTTAGGCTTAGGGCAGCAGAAGGAAAAGTTTTTCGTGTCCAGCTTTCGTGATTTCTAAGACACAGTGTCAGACTTCTCCAGCTCCGAAGTGGTTCCCCTGTTGTGTTTCGGTTCTGTATCCTGCATTGTGCATTTGACTGCCTCTTGCTGAGTACCCAGTATTTCTGTCACGCTGGATGTTGTGGGTGAAGGGAGCCTGAGGACAAACCATGGCCTGTGCCCTTGAGGGGTGGGCCCTCTATTGTGCAGAAGTGTCTAGATTACAGGAAGGAACAAGGTGCTGTGGTCAAGTCGTCCCCCTCATTTCACATGGGCTCTTGATCTGAGTGGAATGCTATCCTGGAAACCTGTTTCATTCTATAAAAATGATCAGAGTTGATGGGAAACCCATGAAGGTGAAACAGATGTGTGTCTTTGCAGAAGACACAGTGAAACAGATGTGTGTCTTTGCAGAAGACACAGTGAAACAGATGTGTGTCTTTGCAGAAGACACAGTGAAACAGATGTGTGTCTTTGCAGACGAAAGGGAGGGCCTGGGGGAACTTGGGGTAAATACTTTTGGTCACAGAGGGCATCACCTTGCCCACTGTTGTGTCACAAGACCTAAATAGAACTACCCAGGTCAGCAGGCAGCATGGTTCCCCTCCCTGCTGGCTTGGGAAGCAGTTTGAGCAGAGTAAGAACAGGAGGCCGATTGTAGATGCCACAGCATGGGGGTACATTTCCCAAGGCTGACTGGCTGAGACCACGTGAAGCATGTCTGAGTTGTGCAGGCTGCAGACCCTTCTTCCTTCACTGCACGTCTCTCCCCTGGCATGAAAGTTTTCCTTTTCTTCCAGGGGCCGTTGTCTTTTTGCATTGGAGGTTGTGGGCCTTAGCCCCAGTTGTCGAGGACTTTAGGAGGCTTTGGTGCTTTCCAAGCCTTTGCTTAGGGAAAGGCAGCTTCCTCACGGCCCTTCCTCATGGCATTCCCTCTCCCTCTCCCTCTTCCTCCCTACCTTTTCCTCCTCCCTCCTCTCCTTTGACCTTGATCCCCCGAGCTTTGTGTCAAGGAGGTCTTCATTACCGAGTTTTCCCCTGAGCGAGGTTTCAACAGTTCTCATTCTGGTTGGTCTGTGATGTCAATTCCAGCTAACCCTTGTTCCAGGAATTAGTAGAAAGCCTTTAAAATCCAGAGAAATCAGGTCGGGGTTTTGAGAGTCCCCTAGCCAGCCTGCAGCCGTCATTCTTTTGTGGCACCTCTGAGCTTCTCAGCGTTCCCACCCCTGACCCTTGGTGTCTCTAGGGCCCTCCAAGACCCTGCCCCGCCGCCACCACACTGACTTTCCCGCAGGCTGGTGGGAGGAGAGTCTTACGGCGTCTGTGGGGCCACCCTCAGCCTTTCACTCCAGGCCCCTCTTAGAAGCATCACTCTGACCTCTGCAGCAAAATGAAAGGTAGGATGCCCCCTCTGAGAGGAGCCCCTCCTGGCCGTTCTCAGGCCTGCTGTAGGCACACAGCACGTTCATGTGCTAAGAAAAGGTAGGGTTTGGCCAAGAGAGTCATTGTAGCTGGTTTAGGAACCTGGCCTCTAACCAGAATGTCTGCCCTAAGGAGAGAGAGTTCGTCTGTCTTCTATCCTGTCAGGTTCCTGGGGCCCGTAATGGAACCTTGTCCATGATATGTGCTCACTGAGTACAAGGGGTGGCTCCAGGAGACTTGAAGGTCTTCAATCTGGGGACTTCGAACTCATGATTGTTTATAAAACTTAGAAGCATGGAGGGATGCGGTGATCAGATTGGGGCAAGGGAGAGACCCCACTTCTCTTTCTGTATATGTATGTTGGGGTACAAGTGTAATTTTTTTGATTTTTGAGCCACTTGAAAGTGAAGTTGCAGGCTGGGCAAGGCGGTTCAGGGCTGTAATCCCAGCACTTTGGGAGGCTGAGGCGGGAGGATTGCTTAAGCCCAGGAGTTTGAGACCAGCCTGGACAACATAGTGAGACCTTGTCTCTACAAATAATAAAAATAATTAGCTGGGTGTGGTGGCGTGCACCTGTGGTCCCAGCTACTCGAGAGGCTGAGGTGGGAGGGTCGCTTGAGCCCAGGAGATGAGGCTTCACTGAGCCATGATCACGCCACTGCATTCCAGCCTGGGAAACAGAGCGAGATCCTGTCTAAAAAAAAAAAAATGTAAAGTTGCAGATAGCATGATGGCTCACCCCTACACACTCTCCTAGCAATGACGGTGTCTCTTGTGTGTCACAGGAGACCATTTGTCACACCTAAGAACATTAACAATCATTCTGTTTCATCATCTCCTATGCAGTTCGTATTTAACTTCCTAGTTGTTCCTAAAATACCTTTCCCCATTATTCCCTCTCTAAACCAGTCTCCTTCGTCTTTCCCCATTACTCCCTCTCTAAACCAGTCTCCTTCGTCTTTCCCCATTATTCCCTCTCTAAACCAGTCTCCTTCGTCTTTCCCCATTATTCCCTCTCTAAACCACTCTCCTTCGCCTTTCCCCATTATTCCCTCTCTAAACCAGTCTCCTTCGTCTTTCCCCATTATTCCCTCTCTAAACCACTCTCCTTCGCCTTTCCCCATTATTCCCTCTCTAAACCAGTCTCCTTCGCCTTTCCCCATTATTCCCTCTCTAAACCACTCTCCTTCGCCTTTCCCCATTATTCCCTCTCTAAACCAGTCTCCTTCGTGTGGTGCATTTGTTTGTTGTGTCTCTTTGCTGTCTCCACCTTTTTCCTCCCCACGTCATCATCTTTTTAAAAAGATTCCAGACCTGGTGTCTCGTGTCTGATTTTGTCTTGATTGTGTCCCTGTCATATTGTTTGATTTGTCCCACAATCCCTCTGATTTGTTGTCAACCAGAAGATGGGGCTGGAGGCATGGTTGATTTAGGGTAAACATTGTTGCCAAAATTACTGTGTAGGTGATGTCAAATCCTTTGTATTCTGTCATGTCAAGCAGGCACATAATGGCAGATTACAGGGTTTTGTGCCCAAATAAAAAAATGTGTTACCATCCACTTAACTAAAAAGGAATTTAAAATCATACATTAATATGGGAGACCAGGCTGGGCACGGTGGCTCATGCCTGTAATCCCAGCACTTTGGGAGGCTGAGGCGGGCGGATCACCTGAGGTCAGGAGTTGGAGATCAGCTTGGCCAACATGGTGAAACCTCATCTCTACTAAAAGTACAGAAATTAGCTGGGCATGGTGGTGGGTGCCTATATCCCAGGTACTCGGGAGGCTGAGGCAAGGACAATCCCTTGAACCCGAGAGGCAGAGGTTGCAGTGAGCCGAGATAAGGTAGACCAGTGAGAACGTGGAGGTGATGACCTTGGCTGAGGGTCTCTGCCTTGTCCCCACTGCCAGCTGCACTGAGTCCTTGGATGCAGAGGCGGCTGGGCTCCCTTTCCATCATTCAATAGTCACGTGACTTTGGACAAGCTCTCTCCAACCCCTGTTTCCTCAGTGGTAAACTAACCATAAGATTGTTAGTGAGCAGGACACCATGGCTCATGCCTGCATTCCCAGCACTTTGGGAGGCCAAAGTGGGAGGATCACTTGAGCCCCGAAGTTCAAGACCAGCCTGGGCAACATAAGGAGACCTTGTCTCTACAAAAACATTAAAAAAAATTAGCCAGGTGTGGTGGTGCACACCTGTGGTCCCAGCTACTCGGGAGGCTGAGGTGGGAGAATTGCTTAAGCCCAGGAGGTCGAGGCTACAGTGAGCCGTGATTTGCGTCACTCCACTCCAGCCTGAGTGACAGAGCGATACCCTGTCTCAAAAGAAAGATGGTTAGCGAGCATCAGGTGAGCTGATGCCTGGTACCTGTCCACACTCAGTGGCTGACTCTGTTTATCTTAGTTTTCCCCACTGGGAGGGAAGGAGGCAGGTAGTGCAGCGGGTGCACAGCGAGCAAGGGCTGGACAGCCTTGTGTAGCAACGCGGACCTGATGAGTGCAGCAGGGCTTGGGGTTGGCCACACTGCCAGTGTCCCCAGCCAGGGTGGGCCCCACTGACCCTGGAATCTATGGCAGAGGCCATCAGAAAGCTGTAAGGGCATTTGATCCAGCCCCTCCTGAGGCCGGAGACCCTCTTGCCTCAGCCAAGCTTGTTCTCTAAGGCAGGTCTACTCGCTTTTGTTCCTGCAACTCTAGCTTTTCTGGGTGGTCTCCCTTCAGTTACTCCACCCTTCCTCTGTTAGCTGGTATTTGTGATGTTTCAAGGGCCTAGGAGTCTGATTGAGTCCTCTTGTTACATGAAAGTTTAATGAATTTGGTTTTCTACAACCTTTCTTCTTCAACTGTCAGGTCCTTCTTGCCCCAAACATTTCCCCGGGCTCTGAATTGCTCGTCCTCCTCCTCATGGCCTTCTGCTTCCCCCACCTCCCCTCCCCTAACCCCCATTCTTCCTTTTTAGGCAGGTGACTGCCCTGGCAAAAGCAGCTCTACACAGGAGTGAACAGTACCTATCACCAAAGAAGGATGGAAGCTCTTTTCCTGTTTTAAGTTTGGGGAGTTTTTTCAATATTTGGCATGACTCTGGTGTTTTAAGGAATGTGTTGTCATCTCCCTGCCTCTGCTACCCCCACCCTCCTAAGTCCCCACTCCCTGAAAACACTTGTTAGATCGATAGACATAGGTTTTTAAAATGTCAGCTCTGTTGAGGGGCAATAGCTATGCAGCAGAATTCACCCTTAAGCTGTATAGTTAGATGAGCTTATACCCATGTGTACAATCACATCACCATCACCACGAATAGATAGAACAGTGCAGGCTGCTTTCCAACAGTTCAGCAGGTCGATGGATGGATGGATGGATGGATGGATAGATACAGTAAATGATAGAACATGTCATCAATTAAGAAAAAGTTTTCTTTGACACATTATGTCTTTCTTTTTTTTTTTGAGATGGAGTCTCGCTCTGTTGCCCAGACTGGAGTGCAGTGGTGTGATCTAGGCTCACTGCAACCTCCACCTTTCGGGTTCAAGAGATTCCTCTGCCTCAGCCTCCCAAGTAGCTGGGATATAGGTACCTGCCACCATGCCTGGCTAGTTGTTGTGTTTTTAGTAGAGATGGGGTTTCTCCATGTTGGCCAGGCTGGTCTCGAACTCATGACCTCAGGTTATCCTCCTGCCTTGGCCTCCCGAAGTACTGGGATTACAGGCATGAGCCACCACGCCTGGCCTTGCTTTTCTTTAAAAGTACTTGGTACACACACTCCTAGTGGTAGATTCAATAAAGAACCTATGGCTCCTCAAAGCCAAACCTGTTACATCTCTTAAGGATTATTTTTCAAAAATTTTTCCTGCAGTTTAGACTCTTGAGTGTTCATTTGACAATGCAGGGTTTTGTACCAACTTTGGTTGTTGTCTTGGTAGATTAAGGAAGCCAGGCACAGAGTATATATGCTCTGTGTTGATGAATTTTGTTTTTGTTTTATTCATTTTCATTAACAGTTTAGTTCTGGGCAGATACATTTTGTATCTTCATGGTGTTTCCTATAGGAACCATTGGCTTTTAAAGTTTCTCTGATGGCACCAGAGGAGGACTGCAAGCCGCCCGGCATCTGGAGGCTTATCTGGTTGAATCATGAAAACGCATGCACATTTCACCCCCAACTCTGAGTGCTTTTAATCTAATCACCACTCTCTTCCAAATGTGCCGTCAAAACCAACTTGCCAGAAAGACTTCACCTCTTATTTTTAGTTTAATAGAAGTCCTTTCTGAGAATATAAATAGCTCCTTCGTTTCATTAAGTATTCATTGGTGCTGAGGATACATGGTGGGTCAAGATGGTGGGTGAAGCCAGTCCACTTCCTAGTATCGGGGGATGCCCGCCTCAGGGTTGAGATGGGGAGGACAGCTTGTGGGGAGTGCACCAGCACAGACAGCAGCAGCCCGAGGAAGGGAGCAGACAGAGGCTGGACACAGGCGGAGATCTGATTCAGGCTGGCTCGTCATGTGAGCGGATGCCAAAGGGAATTAGAAAGCAAAGATGACACACAGAGCCATGCCACAGCCTATTGGGATGTCCTCTGTGGCTTGGTTCCTTCAAGACTGAGAATAGCTTCAGGGTTAAGGTCACCTCTCCCAGTCCTCCTACGGTGGTCCTTTCAGAGCAGGTCCTTCACTCATTTCCCTCTTGCTGCGGGAAGAACGCGGGGCATTTGTCATCTGGTCCCCACTGACCTTCATCATATGAGCTTCCTGTGCTTTCGCCCAAGTGGAGAATCTGCAGTCCTCTGAGGGTTCCTGGGTCCGTCCTGTGGCTCTTGTTTTGCACCTCCCCTCTCTCTGCCCGGAATACCCATAACCCCCACACACGTGGCGAAGCACTTCTCGTTCTTTAAGACTCGCTCAAGCGACTGCACCTGCAGAGTCCCACAGCATTTCACACTGTCACATCATGGCCCCTTATATGTGACCATGATTAGCGTCTTCTTCACGCAGCAGAAACAGAAGGGCTCAGGAAGTGTTTTCCATCGTTGTATCTGCTTATAATTGTGCTGGTGTCAAGCAGATATCCAAGAATCATTTATCAGGTGACAAAATGATAAATCCCTTAACCTGGCACAGGGGTTGTCAGTCTCAGCCACCTCTAGAAGGCATTGTTGAAAATGCAGATTTGGTGCCACCCACCCCTGAATCTGGCTAACCAGGACGAGATGCAGAAATCTCCACGTTTAACCAGCACTCCCAGAGAATCCTGAAGCAGCTTCCTGGTAACTTGGGAGGTGACTTGCAGAAATCTTGACAAAAAGTCCTAAGTTGTAGGGGAACACATTACAGATTCAAAGGAGATCCTGGAATATTTGCTGGAGGAGGTGATATTTTCTCTGTGCCTTAAATGACAAATGAAAGGTGAACTCGTATGAAGGAGCTGGTGAGAGATACCAGGCTGGGAGTGGGGTTCGGGTTACCTGAGCACCAAGCTGGACATGGGGGGCCTCTGGCAGGGTTTTGAATAAAGTAAGGACTGTGGGAGTTTGCTTAGGTTCTCCTGCTGTCCTGAGGCTGGAGCCCGACATGGGATCTCGTCATGTCAAAGTTGCTGGTCTGCTCAGGATTTTGTTTTTTAAACTGATGTCTAGTGACCGCTATTAACTGTGAGAATTTCTAGCTGCAGAAACGCACGGCCTCTTCACATATTTAAGATATATTTTCCCTGTAGACAGGTCAGAAAAGCTTCTTTTGTAAAAGGCCAACAGTAAATAGCCTAGGCTTTGCGTGTCTCTGTTAATGCTGCTGAGCTCCACCGTGATAGCGTGAAAGCAGCCTTAGACCGTGAGTGAATAAATGGCTGTCCTTTGTTCCAGTACAACTTTACTTACAGAACAGGTAGCACCCCAGGTTTGGCCCACTGGCTGGTTTGGCCGCCCCTGGTGTAAAGAAAAGCACAGTTTAATGTATTTCCTTTCCAGTCTTTAGTACAAAATAAAAGAGCAGGCAGTCTTCTCGGCCTAGGGAGACCCACCTGGGTGCCTGAGGTTTACCTGGTCACATGAGTACGACAGGGGCCGTGCCTTGGGTGCAGAGAGAAGAGCTGAGAATTGACCGTCTTCACACTGGGCAAGCACCTAAAAAAGCCACTCTCATCACCTTCAGCCGTTTTCTTGGAAAATTGGCTTTGTTAATTGTGATCTAGGGAAGCTCTCGTTTGTTTAACGTGTTCGTATGCTCTTGTTGCAACTTTCCCTAAGAACGTTTCAGTCAAGCCAGTGACAGAGCCCACACTTAGTGCTGGTGTCTTAACAGCTTGTGTCAGGCGGTGTTGCCTGGCTAGATGTGAACACGTAATGCTGGCATGAGCAGCCCTTTCCAGATCATCTCGGGAGACTTTTTCTATGGTCATCTATTTCAGGAGAACTCAGGGTCCCAGCAGCTTGCAAATGAGCGAGTATCTTTACAGCAGCGCTCTCGGGACCTTTAGTCCTAGTTAAGCCACCAAATGCTCACCCTGAAAGGTGCCCAGGTCGGATGCCAAGGTCAGGTTCAGGCTGAGGTCTGACTGAAGAGTGGAAGCCAGATCCAGTCTTTCCTTTTGCCATTTCCAGTGGATCACCAACACAGTGTGATGTGTGATGGCCACATTCCTAAGGATAAAATCTCTAAACGCAATTCACCATTTGTATTCCACTGCCCTAGGATGCACTGGTTGAAGTCTGAAACCATGGTAAACCAGATGGCATTTGGACCATTCCATACAGCATCCGTCCCTAATTACACGCTGTCCTTTCAGTACAGTCCTGAAAATTTGTGCTTATGGAATACCTAGAAGTCAAACAGTGTTTTCCCTTTGACGTACATTCCCACTTCAGGTGTCCTTCACTTCCGCTATCCTCTGGGCCCCTCTGGCAGGTAATTATAACTGGATGTTTGTTGAAGGGCATGCCTGTGGGAGTGGCCAACAGCAATGCATCTGGTTTGTATGGTGTAGCCTGCGTCTGTGCCTTAAAGCCAGCACCCTTCCTACTCTGGATTGATGTCATTGCATGATTAAACAGCCAGGAGAGCATCTGTAACAAGGAAGTCTTGACCTCGCTGGCTCAGAATGGTGTGTGCTGGGCTCTGGACTTGCAACGAGACTGCTTGTCCTTTAGCTAGAGCCAGTTTGATTTCTCAGTCCAGTTCCTGTTTCACTGTGGGTAGGACTTGCTGCCAGACAGCTCAAAGGGAAGGATGCTGGGTCCCTGTCTCGCTGGCCAGGCCACTGACTAGGCTCTCTGGGGCATTTCAGGATTTGGATGTGTGAGAGTTCCCAGCCCTGCAAACAGGAGGAGTCAGTTTAATATTTTACCCTCAAAATTATATTAAAAATAGTGATTAAGTTCTCATGCTAACCCATAAAGCCACTTTAATGTGACTTAGCTGAAATGCTGTACATTTCCATTAAAAAATGGTAGTCTTTTTGAATAGCTAAAGTGTTCATGCAGTCAATATGAAGTATCCAAAATATAATCAAATCATGTCATTTGAGGATCTCTGCATTTAGTTTGAGGATCTGGGCAGCAAATTTAATGGAGATTCTGCAAGTTTTCTGGGCCCTTTAAAATATATTAGAATACCTGATTAAGCAGAATATTTATTTTATCTGCTGTCACGTTGTAACTTACAGCTCTGTAGATCTAGATCACTATTATGATTTATCTGTAATCGGTGATTAGGGCAGTTTTTGATTTACAAAATGAAACAACGGAGGGAAATTTATTCCTATGATAACCAATAAGAATTTTAAAGGGAGGAGGAGGGAGGTAAAAAAGCAGAAATACACTGATGTTTAAAAAGGAGTTTATAAGCTCAGCAGGAAAGAGGGAACCTCAAATGCCCGCAGTCTCCCGCCTGCAAGAGGAAAGGTGGTGATGGCAGGGGCCGGTGTTGGGGTGTTGGCACTGACCACGGGGCCCACCCTGGAGCTGCCTGGGTGGGAGGAGAGTGGCAATGGGGAGGATGAAGAAGCCACTGGCTGTGGCTGCATGGCACAGGAAACCTTTGCAAACTGGGGCTTTTTCTTCTAGGTGTGCCTGCATTTACTCATGTGCTGTATGTCTATGGAAAAGACTGTTAAGCTGTCAAATAGTGAACTACCTCGGTAGTTCCTGATGCCGTGATCATGGTTTTGGTCTCGTTTCTTTTAGGTTACCCCTGTTTCAGGCCAGTGCTTTTGCATTTTTGGCCCCTGCTCGAGCCATCCTGTCTTTAGATAAATGGAAATGTAACACCACAGGTAATTGCAGTTATTTCCACATATGTCATTGGGGTCCTTTAATGCAAGTGTAAAGGGAGGCCTGGACGTGCTGCCCTCAGCAGCGCTAAATCCTTTCAAGAATTAGGGACAAAGCACACAAACCCACAAACAGCTTAGAATGCTCCATCTGTGGATCGTGTCTGTCTCTCTCTTTCTGTCCACTTGTTCATCCCTAACCCTAGAGCAAGAAAGGATCAGAATTGACCTCATTTCTCTATGTTAATGAAATTGACAAATATGGGAACGGAATAGAAAAATATTTGTGCTATTTTTCTGCCTCTCTCTTTCAGTGGATTTTATGACCCACCAGTAATCACTCTCTTTGCTGCGTCAGCATCCCTTCTCTGAAACATCTTTGCTTTTTAAGGATCTGGCTACTGTGGTTTGCTGCAAATGACTTTCATTCCCCTTCCTTAGTGATTGCAAAGATCCTTAAGGAACCCGATAAGGTCAGGAAAAGATAGGGAATTTGAGAAAATTAGAGTCAGACCTGTACTCTCAAAAATACAATTACATTTTGACCTTCTAGGAGCAAAGTTTTCCAGCCTTCATTTCCTTCCTTGCTCCTAGGAGTTACTTTGTGACCACTGATTTGATCTGGGAACTGGAAGAGGCCCTCTGTTTTATCTAAGTTTTTCAAACCTCAGTCCAGCAACCTTGCTGTCGGGCATTTCAATGAGCTGTGTGCAAAGGTTGGTTTTTTTGTGTGAGGCTGGTGCTAGTAACGTGTATCACCACTTCAGTTAGCTTTTGACCATTTGGGGAGCTCTCAGTCGATGAATTCATTTGGTTAAATTAGCATTTGAGGATCCACCTTTCAGTGAGATAAGCTATACTGTTGGAGGTTGAATTTTAGGGATATGGGGATTGATACAGATGTCATAAAAACAGGGAGAAAATTCTTCTTAAAAGGTAAAATGAATATGTCATGTGAGACATCAGTGTCACTCCAAGAAAAACTTTGTTTTTGTTTTCAAGATGTTTCAGTTGCCAATGGAACAGCAGAGCTGTTGCACACAGAACACATCTGGTATCCCCGGATCCGAGAGGTAAAAGACAAGCGTTGTCTGCTTTTGGCTTCTTCATGTTTCTTCTCCACTTCAATGTTGGTTGACCCAAGAAATAGCAGTTACTTTTACTGAGCCCTTCTTTTCTTTTTCAATTACTGATACATTTATTTCTCTTGTTTAAGTAAATGTAGTTAAGCAATACTCTAAAATAAAGCATATGGAAATGCTCTGGGCAACCTTAAGGAATGGTTTCCTCCCTCCTGCACACCCACAGACCTGTCCACTCACACCCGCCAGCACAACTAGCTGAGGTTCATGGCTCACTGGATGGAGCTACAGAGGCTCATCATCGACAGATAGCAGAATTGTTCGCTCTGGCCTCAGTGTTTGCCTGTGTTCATTGAAAGAACTAAAGATATTTGTCTGCCAAAGTGCAATTGAACAGAAGCAGACATGAAGTACGGCTGACAGTGTATTAATATTTTCCAAAACCTGTGAGATAATTCACCATCAGTTCAGAATGAGCACAGATGTGGCCATTCTGCACACTAAAAACATCCCTTTAGAATTTCTGTCAACAACATTGTCTTGTCGATGTCCTGGGGGGCTCACTCTTTGAAGCTGAGAGTCTTTATGCTGCAGTGTTCCTCTAAGGCTGGTCTTTAAATGTTGTGTTTCTTAAAAGGGAATTATAAATTGTTGCCTGCATCGTTTAGCAGTGGAAAAGGCATGTGGGCCGTGTGTCCAGGACCCATTTCTGTAATACACCTGCATCACGAATGCAGGCCCCAGTTAGTGCCCCCTGAAGTTTCTTGTCGGGTCCTGGGGAATTTTCTAGCTATCTCTCCCAAGTTAGATGATGTAATAACTTATTGCCTTGCAGAATTATCAGTTGTGGTTGTAGGTGACATTCTGAGTGTGCAATGTACAAGCAGCTCACTCTCATGTCTGTGCCATCTCTTGTTGCAGATCCAGGGGGCCATCATCATGTCCTCACTGATAGAAGTAGTCATCGGCCTCCTCGGCCTGCCTGGGGCTCTACTGAAGTACATCGGGCCCTTGACCATTACACCCACGGTGGCCCTAATTGGCCTCTCTGGTTTCCAGGCAGCGGGGGAGAGAGCCGGGAAGCACTGGGGCATTGCCATGCTGTAAGTGGAAACATCTCCCCTCATCCCACCACTGCGGGGCAGCCTTTAGGAACATTCACACAGACTTCAGGAGATAATGTTTTTCAATAATAAGAATGGTCTGACAGTTTCAACTTTATTTGCTTCGAGCTGGGGAATAGTTGAAGGGTTTTTGACCCAGAGTTTGGGAAGTGACATATAGTTGACGTATTACAAAGACAGACTTAGCAGCGATATGAAGAGGGTGGATTGTAAGTTTTTAAGCTTTGGTAATGGGGTAAGGTAGTGGCGCCATTTGTTTTTGACTTTTGAGGTCTTGCCAAGTCTCATGTTCATGAGTTGACATACTGAGAAGCCAAATTTTTATATCATGAGACTCAAAAATATTCCAGAGTGGCAGGAATCTGGAGTATTTCCAGAGAAGTCGCGGGAAAGGTCTGTTGGCATTGATGATGTGACTCTTCTCCCCAGGCCACACTGAGCTCTGCACTCCTGACGGGTGGGTGGTTGGGGGAGGGACATGGTTTCTGCCAGGGTCCTGCTAGTCAGTGCCTGTCCTTTTGTACAGAATGTCACATCCATTAAAGATGTCCCTTGCCCTTTAAGTAAAGTTAACATTTTGTGTTAATGAAGTCACAGGGGAGTTTGATAATACTACTGATGATTAGAGTCACAGAACTCTTTGTAACACAGAGCCCACATTCTCTATGTGTCTGCAGAGCATGTTTAAGAGTTGATTATGTGTAGGTATATGGTTCCATTACTCTGGAATTTAACCAGCCAGTACAACTCCTAAAACAAAATAAGTCATCACATAAGAGAATTTTTCATTTGCTTTGTTTTGTGAAATAGTCTGCAGTTATTTAATAACAGGTGGTATTTATTGATCTTTTACTATGCATCAGTCCTTTATATAACACTTGTATATAGTATCAGATAAGGTACATGCTAGTGTTATCCCATTTAACAGCAGGGGACACTGAGCACCACGACGTAATGTGATTTGCCCAGAGTCATACAGTGAATTAAGTGGCCACCGTGGGTTTCGAAACCCAGGTGGTGGACATGGGCCCGAACCCATCATACTCAATCCTGTTCTGTGTATTAGAACATGACGTACAAATAAAAGGGAACCATAGCAGAATTGTTATCTACACTTTACAAATTAAATTAAGGTGTGTGAAAATATCAAGTTTTTTTTTTCTTTAAACAAGGTTTGAAGGAGACACATCTCACACATGAGCATGAATACCCATCATCATGCTTTCCCAAAATTGTTCTTTTTTTGCGATGGAGTCTCGCTCTGTTGCCCAGGCTGGAGTGCAGTGGTGCGATCTTGGCTCACTGCAACCTCCACCTCCTGAGTTTAAGCAATTCTCCTGCCTCAGCCTCCCAAGTAGCTGGGATTACAAGCACCCACCACCACACCCGGCTAGTTTTTGTATTTTTAGTAGAGACGGTTTCACCATGTTGGCCAGGCTGGTCTCAAACTCCTGACTTCAGGTGATCTGCCCACCTTGGCCTCCCGAAATGCTGGGATTACAGGCATGAGCCACCGTGCCCAGCCCAAAATTGTTCTTACTATTCTCATTTCACCAAAGGTTGGTCAAAACATTCGTCACACCAGCAGAGATGGGAAGATGGCATGTGAGAATAGGCTTTCAGCGAAATGTAATTAATGCCAAAATGGATAAATTGTAGGTATAGTACAGTAAAATTTGAAACCAGTAACAAAAGGATGAACAAAACCCACAAAGCACTTACAAGCTTAAAAAAAAAAGTGTTAAAAATCACTCTCAGAGAGGAAATTGAAACTTTGCAATTAATTACTGATAGTTTAGGAAATGATGGCAAGAACAGCACCAGTCACACTTAGTAGCCAGAGGTGTTCTCAAGAAAATTCACAACCTTTAAAGCAGATAGAGCACATGAAGAATTTCAGTAACTAAGAAAACAGGACAAAAAAATGAACCTAGTAAAAGCAGGGGGAACGAATTAATAAAGATACAGAAAATGTGACACAAATAGAAGTGGTAAATCTAAAAGCTGATCTCTTGAGGGGGAAACAAAACCCAATGTAGACAAACTTCTGGCGAAGCTAAGCAGGATAAGAGGAAGCCTGTGCACACAGATCTGCCACAGATCCCGTCAGAGGGAGCAAAACTGTTACCTCCCCCCAAATTAAAACAAAAAGTAAGAAAATAGTGGTTTTCAGAAAACTTAAGTAACCAAAATTGACTCCTCCTCACTCTTATCTCTAAGTATGGGAGTGCCTCCACACTTGATCCTGGCCCCCTTCTCTCCATGCACTTCCCCCAAGGAAATCGCATTTCTTTGATGGTGGATAGTTCCATGGAAACCTGTAGTTCAGACCTGTAAACTCCAAACTTACAGATCCAGCCCCTATTTTGCCCCTCCACTTACTGTTACACAAGACATCTCCATCTGTAAATGAAAAAAGCCCCAGACTTTTGATTCCTTTCCTGCCCCTGAAACCAGTTTCTTCTGCTTTCCTCCTTTCGGTAAATGGCACAACCGTGCCCCTAGTTGCTTCAGCCAGAAATGTCTATCTGTTCTTCAGTCTTCCTTTCCCCTCATCCCCCACACAGCCCATCCTGCCCTTCCTCCTCCAGAACAAATTCTGAACCCGTTCTCTTTTGCAGGCCTTCACTGCCGCCACCCTCTGCGAGCCTCGCTCGCCCTTTGGCCATTGATTCCTCACTGTCCCCAGCTTCTCCCTCATGTCTCCCAGGGGTCCTCGTCTCTCCCCTCCTTTTGAAACGTCAGTTAGACACAAGCTAGAATTCTGGAAGCTTTGGGGTTTTCTTACCGTTCCAATGTCTGGAGCCTCACGTGCTGCCCTCGGTGGGTCTGCTTGCGTCTCTTGGCCTGGATACCTGGAGCCTCTTTGCTCTGAGCACCCAGGCATGCAGAGGTGGGACATGATCTTGAATTATCTAGATGCCTTCCTCTGCTCCACCCTTACTTGTCTCTTTCTGGAACCTCTTCCTGAAGCCTCCTGGACTCTTCCTCTTTCCTCTCCTGTTTTCTATCTCTTTGTCTTTTTTCTCTATTCGTGAGAATTCTCCTTTGCTTTATCTCTTATTCCTTCTGCCAAGATTGTCATTTATGCTCTGGTGTTTTTTCAGTTTCCAAGAGCTCTTCTGTATCCTTGGGCTGTCAGCTCTGTGAGAGCAGGGCCTACGCTCTGGGTGGGTCACCTCAGCACCCCCAGCACCTGCCCCTCCCATGGCTGAGCTGGTGCTCAGTGAGCAGGTTGTGAACTAATAAAGGAAGGCTCAGGAAGCCCGGTAAACCCATGACCACAAGAGCAGCCGAGATAGTTGCTGAAGGACTCTGATTCCTAAAAGAAGCCCTGGGCCCAGATGGTTAGACAATGAGTGCATTCAGTCTTCAAGGAACAGAGACTATATGCACTGTTTAAACTGTTCCAGAGCTCTGTGAAAGGAGGGAAACTCCCCAGCCAATCTTAGTGGCAAATTCTGACTGAACTAATACAAAAGGAGAACCATGGACCATTGTTTTCTTTCCTGGGGTTGTGTTAAAAAACAAACAAATCCTGAGCTGATGGATGTATTGCGGCACATTCTAAGCAACGAGCCCTGAGTTCAAATGTCTTCAGGTAGCATGCTAAAGTTCAGCATCATTCTCTACTGTAAGACTCCTTCCAATCTTTCAAAATGCAAATGTGCAAAAGACTCTATTCACCTTCAGAAAAGGGCCTTAGTATCCAGCCCTGTCCACCCTTAATTTGTTTTTTAAATGTCACACATCTATAAGCATATCTTGACAGACTATTCCTTAGAACGTTGTTTGGGAAGATGCTGCTACAGATAACACAATGAAAGAACAAGGCATAATGTGTCATTTCAAGAATTCACAGATGATCAAATATTAGAAAATGTGTTGAAATCGATCATGGCTCCATGGTAGGTTTTATTTTATTTGTTAAATTTTGAGACAGGATCCCGCTCCATCACCCAGGCTGGAGTGCAGTGGCACAATCTCAGCTCACTGTGGCCTCTGATTCCTGAGTTCAGGCGATTCTCATTCGTCAGCCTCCCAAGAGTACCTGGGACTACAGGGTAGATTTTATTAATAAGGTCTTATTGATAAAACTATGGTAATAGTCCCCTCCCCTTAATTTTATTTTTAAAATTCAACCTACATCCTTGTTGCAAACTTAGCAATGTGAGAATAGGAGGATTTTTTTTTTTTTTTTTTTTTTTTTTTTTGAGACAGAGTTTCACTCTGGTTGCCCAGGCTGGAGTGCAGTGGGGCAATCTCGCTTACTGCAACCTCCACCTCCCGGGTTCCAGCAATGCTCCTGCCTCAGCCTCCCAAGTCGCTGGGATTACAGGCATCCGCCACCACTCCCGACTAATTTTTTTGTATTTTTAGTAGAAACAGGGTTTCACCATGTTGGCCAGACTGGTCTCAAACTCCTGACCTCAGGTGATCCACCCACCTCAGCCTCCCAAAGTGCTGGGATTACAGGCGTGAGCCACTGTGCCTGGCTGTATAGAAGGATCTTTATGCGTAAGATAAAAATGCCTCCTACTTGAATGATGAAAGACTCAAATCAGTCCTGCCTTTTGAAGTCAGGAACTTAAATAAGCTTGTTTATTATCACGGGTATCATTTAAAGTTATTCTAGATGTGCTAGTCAATTTACAAAACAAGAAAGTAAAATAATGTGGACCCATACCAAAAAGATCAGAGAGGAGAAGGGATGGTGACTTGCCTGTAGAGGAATTAAATACATTCCACAGCTTCATAAATAATATTGTGGTCCTGGGACAGGGGTAGACATTGGCAGAGCAGAGTAAGAAGAACAGAAACAGAATCAAAGGAAAACAAATATTTAGTATAGATGGCAGTCATGTTTGAAACCAGTGGGGAATGGACAAATTATGTAGGAAAAACTAATTATTTTTGGGAAAAAGTTAGACTCCTAATTTATATCAAATTGTATTTCAGTTGAATTAAAGACTTAAATGTACAAAATAACCATAAAAGTGCTAGAAGAAAACCTAAATAAGTTTTTAATCCTAAGGGAGGGGAGATCTTTCTTAAAGCAGATATTGAAAAGAGAAAGAGAAACATAGATTTTACTATTGACACATTTAAAACGTCAAAAACCACTGAATTAAAAACAAATCTGTCGTGGCAGCTCACACCTGTAATGTCAGCACTTTAGGAGGCCAAGGTGGGCAGATCACTTGAGCTCAGGAGTTCTCAACCAGCTTGACCAACATGGTGAAACTCCATCTCTATTAAAAATACAAAATTAGCCGGGTGTAGTGGTGGGCACCTGTAATCTCAGCTACTCAGGAAGCTGAGGCACATGAATCACTTGAACCCAGGAGGTGGAGGTTGCAATGAGCTGAGATTGTACCACTGCACTCCAGTCTGGGCGACAGAATGAGACTCTGTCTCAAAAAAAAAGCTGGGAAAATACTCATAAAAATGTCACAAGAAAGGCTAACATCCCTACTCATAAAGAGTTCTACTGGTTAATTTAAAAGTGAGAGAATCCCAGTGGAGTAATAGATGAAGGGTGTGATAGGAGTAGCCATTTAGCAAAAAAGGACCTACACCTAGCTCATTAAAGTGTGAAAAAGGTTTATACTCCCAATTTATTAAAATGTGTATTATCTACATGATTCTGTTGGAATTGAGAGTGAATGAGGTTGTACAAACTAAGTCACTCTGATGGAGATGGAGTTTAGAGACAGAGTCTCAGGGAAGGTTAGTGCGGCCGGTCAGTGACTGCTCTTTCTGGCACAGTGCATACGTCCTTGGTAGGACCTACATTTTAAAACTTATTTTTTAATTGACTTTTCTTATGGGAAATTTCAAACCTATTCAGAAGTGAAGAGAATAGTTTAATGAACCCCCATGTGTCAATACCAGGCACTCCAAAACAGTATACTTTTATCTATATCCCACTGTTTTTCAGCTCCCTCCAATTCAGTTAAATTCTAGGTATTTGAAATTTAACAGTAATTAAGCTCAGAAATCTAAAGCAAAATAATAGTCCCTTCCTACTCCATCTCTCAAAAAAATATCATGATTGTTAACTAGTAAAAAATTTTGTTTTTATCCTTCCATATTTTTATATTTTTATGCAAATAAGTACAAACTAGCATATATACATAATTTTATTCATTTTTACCCCAATAATTTGTTGGGTTTACTTCTCTGAGATAGCATGTTTAGATGATCTCTTTCTGTCTAAAGCTGCACAGTGTTTAGTAATGTAGTCTATAATGTATTCAGCCATTTCTCAGCTGATGCTCATGCATGTAGCTTAAATTTTTGCTGCTACCAAAAAAAATGCTGAAATATATACCTCAATGTGAAAAGACTGAGTATTAGAAGCAATGATGATACAGTTTTTCAATTAAAGCTGTTTGTGTTGCTTCCGATGTCATACAGTATGGGAATTTTTATTTATTTATTATTTATTTATATTTTATTATACTTTAAGTTCTAGGGTACATGTGCACAACATGCAGGTTTGTTACATATGTATACATGTGCCATGTTGGTGTGCTGCACCCATTAACTCGTCATTTACATTAGGTATATCTCCTAATGCTATCCCTCCCCCCTCCCCTGGTATGTCCATAAAACAGAATGCTAAGCAGTCACTAAGGTGCTGCTGCAAATCTCTGTCTGATGAGGCGGAAAAGCAAATAGATACTGAGGCAGGTCAGGAAGCTGCGTAAAGCATGATTCCAGTTTGGCTTAGATAATAACCTGTTCATGTCTGGGGACAAGGAAGATGACAATCTGTCTTCCTCCAGCACCCAGCAAATATCCAGGGAGTGAAAACCGTTCAGAACAGATAGACCACGATATTACATGGTTTTATCACTCAAGGGGGATTATGGATGATCTTCAGGGTTTTATCTTTTTCTTTCTGCTTATCTGTCTTTTAAATTTTTTGTACAATTTAGTATGTATTACTTGCATAACATTTTAAAGTAAAAGTTAGCAAAGGTAAACGTGAGGTGGGAAGCACCCAGTGGAGTAGACAGCAGCCCATCCTGAGAGCTGGGGCTAGAACGCTTCATCCCTTTGCTCAGTTAAGATGTGTGGACATGGGCAGGTCTGCACCTCTAAGCCGCTGCCTCTCTGTCACAGGGTGCCTGCCCCCAGGTGTATTTGAGAATAAATATAAACTCGAAGTAGAGAGGTTTTAGAGCAGAAAGAAACAGTCATGTTCATCTGCTACCTAATCTGCTTTCTAAATTTGAGTTGCCAGATTTGGGCCTAAGATCTGGGTGTCCCTCCTCAAATTCTGTGTGGTCTCAGTCCCCTCTTAAATGTGCAGGTGTGTTGCCTGAAATAATGATGACAAAACTAGCAGACCTGGGGCGTCTTTGGATCTCCTAATATTCACTCTGAAACAAATAAGTAGCATTTATCTTTTCCAGACATGAAAATTGTATGTAGGTCTAAGTTTAAAATATTCCAGTTTTAGTATCCCTTGTTACCATATTGTTTTTTGTTAAACTTCACTATCCCAGAGGAATTGAAATAAGGTGGGCACTGTGTGTGTTTTCGACCTTGAACTGGTACTGGCAGAGACCCCTGATGGATCACCAGTTCACCGAAGCGCCTGAGTAGGCAGGGAGACCCGTGGAGCAACACACGCATGTTCTCCAGCCGGGCTGCCATCCACACCTCATTAGGAATGTGACAGTGGAGTCACACTTGACCGGCTGTCGATGGGGCTAATGATTCCATCTCAGCAATTGGAACTGTGCCCAGGAACAATTAAGCTTAGCTTTGACTGAGAACCTACTCTTCCTGCCAGCTCTACCTCAGGTTGTAAGTGAAAGAGCGAGACCGCGTGGAGGCTTAGACGCATTGTTGGGCACGAGTTTTGTTTCGGTGATGAGTAAATCCACCCGGGGGATGGGAAGTGGCCCCACACCTGCCAGCCCCGTGGGACACCAGACCGATGTCATGGACTGGTGTGTCAGGAAGTGCCATGGTCCTGCCGTGGAGGGGTCAGCACCTGTGGCTGCCTCCCATAGCACTTAGTGCAGTTCAGTCAGGACCGTGAGGCTCAAGGAGAGGGACTTCCGCAGCCCAGCCTCCTTGCCCTGTGACCAGGGTGGCAAAAGGAAAGAGTTCAGTTCAAGCCATAGAGCTAGATTCCTGGCCCCCAATGCTGCAACCCTAGCCGTGTGATCTTGGACCTCTGGCTTTGTCTCTGTGAAAAGGGGACCATCTTAGAAGCCACCCCGTAAGGTTGAGATGCTGCACAGGAAGACATGAGTGTAATGTCCGGCACACAGAAGCCTCCCAGGAATGTTATTAATACTGAATTCTACTGTATCTACTTTTCTTGAGCAGTGAAGCTTACTTTTTGCTCTTTTAAAAGTAATTTATGCGTGCTGTAAGTAAATTGGAAAATACAGAAAAGTAGAAAAACCAGTTGCAAATCATGTAACTACTCAAAGCGAATCCCTGGGAGAATTTTGGATCATGTCCTTCTTACCTGTTTGTGTGTACATGCAGTAGTTTCTTGGTTTGCTTTGTAGTTAATTCATAGTTATAATCTTACAGTTTATGTTGTATCTGGCATCCTTTCCCCTTACATAGTGTAAGCATTTCCCATCAATGTGTACATTCTTTGGGTTTTCTTATTCTATTTAGGAAAAGCTGTCCTAAGGCATTTACATCAGAATTTCATTTCAGTATCAAGAAATGCTAGGCAAATTAGTTGTAACATCTTCCCCCAAAGTAGTATTTCCAAAAGATGTACATTCCAATAGATGTACTATTTCTCAAATGGTAGTTCAGAGGACTAGCAGCTTTCTAGGTAAATGAACACTATGTCAATTTTGCCATAGAAGCTTCGAGTGTTATTTTATAACAGAGACATAACAGCTTTTGACCTAGTTTGTTTTCTTTCTCTCCTCAGGACAATATTCCTAGTATTACTGTTTTCTCAATATGCCAGAAATGTTAAATTTCCTCTCCCGATTTATAAATCCAAGAAAGGATGGACTGCGTACAAGTTACAGCTGTTCAAAATGTTCCCTGTGAGTAGCTGACTTCTTCCCCTGCTGACATTTTTGCCCTTGGTTAATATGTAAGATGATTAAGTGAAGGGAGGGTTTTAAGCAGGCCCCCCTTGGGGGATCATATCTGTGCAGTGAGACCAGGGTACTAATGACCACTCAGATCATCATAGACTTAAACATTCTGATTCTGAAATGGGAGCACATCCTTTTAGCAGTGCCGAAGAAAGGGGACACTGTCCTTGGGACTGAGTAAGATTTGACTCCACGTGGCCTCTGCAGGCACGATGTCCATTCTTGTTTTACCAGCCAGACTTTGGAATGGGTAAGATAAATTCACCTGAATGAAACTGCTCTCTCAGTGAGATTCCATTCAAGGAAGAATACGTCTGCAAAGTACTGACTGTGCTGGGCTCTGGGGTGTAATGTTCAGACCGCGGGAAGACGTGTTTTTTGCCAACACCTGTGAGCCCTGCTGGCCTGACAGAGCTTCCCCTTGACCACTCCAGATCATCCTGGCCATCCTGGTATCCTGGCTGCTCTGCTTCATCTTCACGGTGACAGACGTCTTCCCTCCCGACAGCACAAAGTATGGCTTCTATGCTCGCACAGATGCCAGGCAAGGCGTGCTTCTGGTAGCCCCGTGGTTTAAGGTTCCATACCCATGTAAGTATTCTGATGGCTAGAGGGGTCAAGAGCCCAAGAGGGCCCAACTGAGAGGGGTTGGAATTTGGCAGAACAGCCTTCTTTGTCCCAGACTGTCTCCTGAAGGTCTTGCCATTCTGGTCAGGAGAGGATTAGACAGCAAGTAAGGGAGGCCCTGTCCCCAGAGGGCAGAAACCAACACACAGAGACTGACCGGCTCCCTTCTCAGATTAGCTACTGTCTCTTTTGGATCTGCTAGGATGAAATCCTGGACAAGGGGTCTCTTGCCAGGTTTAAGCTCCGGTGGCCAGGATTTGAGGGCAGCTGCTTAGATAGGCAAGTATAGAGCTGCTTGGTCCCAGAGCTGCCAAAGTGGAAAGATGTGAGTGGGAACACTTGCCTGGGGATTAGCAAGCAACCTGCTCAAGCATGATGGAATTTATATAATCTCTTAATGGGCAGCCATAATCTTTTAAATTTGGCCACAGCTGTAGAGGTAAGTTGATAGTCACTAATGGCCAAAAGCTGCATCTTAATTTGAGTGTTGTGTAACTGTTGGGGGTGTGAATACATTCCCTAGCTGGGGTGTCACCTGGACTCACAGCTAGCCCCGTCTAGGCGATCCCAGTGGTTGTTACACACTTGGTTCCATTGTGAAGACTCTAGTCCCGGCGTCTGGGTTTTTATTAGAATTGGAGCCTGAGCTTAGTCAGGTTCAGCCCACTTCTTTCCCTGTGTAACCATCTTATTTTCATTTTTTATAATGACAAGGAGAAAAAGAGAGAAGCCAAGAATTTTAAGATTGGGTTAAAGATGACTGCTCTGAGCATGTTGAATGATGAGTGTTGGCTGTTCTTTTTGTTCTCAGTACACTTAGGAAAGCTTTAAAAAGTTTCGTCTTTCAGGCCGGGTGCGGTGGGACATGCCTGTAACCCCAGCACTTTGGGGAGGCCGAGGCAGGAGGATCACCCGAGGTCAGGAGTTCAAGACCAGCCTGGCCAACATGGTGAAACCCCATCTCTACAAAAATACAAAAATTAGCCAGGCATGATGGCGGGTGCCTGTAATTCCAGCTACTCGGGAGGCTGAGGCAGGAGAATCGCTTGAATCTGGGAGGCGGAGGTTGCAGTGAGTCGAGATTGCGCCACTGCACTTCAGTCTGGGAGACAGAGCAAGACTGTCTCAAAAAAAAAAGTTTCATCTTTCTAAAATAACTTTCTCATCAGATTGTATGGTCTAAGTGTGCATTTATACAGACCTATTCTTTTTCTAAGAAAGAATGTGCATGGTTCATAAACATACCTGTAGTCTGAGATAAAATGAAATTACAATTAGTTGGTGAGGCAGTCAGGGTGAGGGCGAGGCGGGGGTGGCAGGTAGGTACAAGCCCCCACAGCGTATACAGGGTGGTCTTCTGCTTGTGCAGGCAACTCCCAAGGTGGGCGCCAGTAGGGGCACAAGCTGGGCTGTCCAGGAGAGGCAGCTGTACAGGTGCTGGGGCCAGAGGGAGTTCACTAGGACCCATGGGGCCACACACGAGAAGGCGAAACTTAGTAGGCAGAGCGCCTGAGGTTGTGCTGGCCGTGAGCGAGCACGTAGGGCTCCTGGCCTGCCGAGGGCTGGTGAGGTACCAGAGCTCCACTAGCTAGAAAGCCACCTCCAGGGATATAGTCGTACTACTGTATACATATGTAGTACTCTCCAGTGCTTTGTCTCAAGCCAGAGAGGGGCTTTTGAATACCTGAGCAGTGCTTTTCAGTCTTTAGTACACTAGCCATGGTCTGGACTGATTGTTAATATAATACAGATTTCTGGTGCAAAATGTCAACAGTGCTGAGGTTGAAAAACCCTGCTGTCAAGTAACAAACTAAATGAAAGTTTCTTGGTAAAAGGAGATATGAAATAACAGAGTCAAGAGAGAAGGCTGGAAGCCAACAAGGTCTTTAAGAAAAAAAAAATATAGATATAGATATATAGATATATATCTGAAGGAAAAAGGATCAAAATAAGAATCCCCCTTCAAAATCGAGACACTAAACTTGAATGCTACAACCAGAATTCTTGAAACCAGAATGCTACAACAATAACAAGATAACAGTATAAAAGATAATTTAGAAAAAGCAAAATGTTCCTTGGTGAGGAAGGCCTCTGAATGAGGAAAATCCATTCCAAATTAACCTGGAGCTGATACGTTGAGCAGGCCTCTTGCTGGTGGCATAGGGTGTGTCGAGCCCCGTCCATCAACCTGCGTACCTTGCACCCCTGACCAAGGGCTGCCTCTGCATCCCCTGGCTGCTCCCACAGAATGAACAAGCCCGAGGCAGGAGCAATTCTGCCCTTAACTGCACTCCAAGCTTATTCTGCACGTCTGGCTTTGTATCCTTTCTCTTCCCAATCCAGTGGTTGCTCTAGGCTACCTACAACACAGGCCAAACCCCTCTAGGTGGCTTAGATGGCTTTTGGAACACTTCCAGAACTTGCCTCCTGCCCCGTGCCCTGCATGAGAGCTCTGCGTTCACCAGAACACCCTCAAACCCCACCCTCCAGACCCTCCCGATCCCTGGAGGGGCACCTCCATTCCCGCCTCCTCCTCAGATCCTTCCCTGGCCAGGGCCTGACTTCGCCTTTTCCTGACCGCCTCACTGGTGCTTCTTGTGACCCAGCTCAGCTTGCCTCCATTTGAAGTTGAGCCATTTCCCTCTCCCCGGATCTTTTGGAGTGTCCTGTGCCCCCAGCTACGTTGTTGGCTCCTGCATGAGAGACCATGTTTTAGCCATCATTCTTTTTCCACTGTGCTTTCTGCTCAGTGAGTGTATTATAACTAATGCTTCAACGGAAGAAGGGCTACTCCTTTATCAAAGGAGTCTATTCATTCTCACACTGAAAGAGACCCATGCTATTTTTATTAAATAAGACCTATGGCTTTCAAGTCCAAATAAATATACTTGTAAAGAAAAAAGTATCTAATGAGGGATTAAGTAAATGCGGGACTTAAAATGAAGTTTCAGTGGGGCCTCACTTTGCTTTCTGAAATGAAACTATTTAATTTCCCATAACATGGTTTATGATATAAAAATAAGGTTCTGGTATTATAGTAGAGAAGGACTGTCCATACCTTATGGATGCTTTACTGTTGGGATTTAAGTTTAGCTGGTGATTTCTCACTGCCTTTTCACTGGCAGTGCCTTTCTCACTTCCTCCCCTGGGGAAGGCCACTGCTGCTTTGTACCCTGCTCTGTACAGCAGGGCTATAAATCCCTCATACAAATTTCCCAACGTGGCAGGCCACTTTCAGTTGTTATTTAGTGGTACTGAGTGTGGCTTGGAAGCAGGAAAGAGAAGTTACAGCCTCTTCCACCCCAACAATGTCTTCTTCTTCTTTTTCTTCTTTTTTTTTTTTTTGAGATGGAGTCTCGCTCTGTCACCCAGGCTGGAGTGCAGTGGCGCAGTCTTGGCTCACTGCAACCTCCGCCTCCTAGGTTCAAGTGATTCTCCTGCCTCAGCCTCCCGAGTAGTTGGAATTACAAGCACATGCCCCCACGCCTGGCTAATTTTTGTATTTTTAGTAGAGATGGGGTTTCACCTTGTTGGCCAGGCTGGTCTTGAACTCCTGACCTCGTGATCTGCCTGCCTCGGCCTCCCAAAGTGCTGGGATTACAGGCGTGAGCCCCCGCACCCGGCTACGATGTTTTCTTTTAATTAAAGACACAGTGCACATCAGTCCTCATTATGGCCGCCTTCATCTGACTTAGCAACTGTCCCAGGCATCTGGTGCTTAAGATTTTAAAATGAACAGTTTCCATGAGCTTCAGAATCCGAATGGATCTTGTAGAGTCTTGCAGCGTTCAGAATGACTTTGGGTAACTGGTCCTGGTCACTTTCGCCTGCCTCTCTAGGAGCATTCATGGTTGTTTTCCTCCCACAGTTCAGTGGGGACTGCCCACCGTGTCTGCGGCCGGTGTCATCGGCATGCTCAGCGCCGTGGTCGCCAGCATCATCGAGTCTATTGGTGACTACTACGCTTGTGCACGGCTGTCCTGTGCCCCACCACCCCCCATCCACGCAATAAACAGGTATGTTCCTGAGAAGACAAGTTCCTGATTGGTCCCAGCACCTTGTTACTTTGTTCTTAGGTTTACATTACCTTGAAGACAAAACCAAGAGTTTCAGCAGGAGCCCAGCCAAGCAGCAGGACTCTAGTGACTGTTTGATGCATCACCGCCTTTGTTTACTTTCGACTGTCTGATACGCCACTGCCTTTTTTTACTTCCATTTTCCTCGTCCATGACGTGGAACAGAATTCCTACCCTTCCTACCCTTCCTTAATTGCAGTGACATCAAATAACACACTCTCTGCGAAACCACTGTAAGCCTTAAATTCAAAAACCACATGCCAAGCACTGCACTTGTTCTTTGCTTTTTTTGGGGTGTGTGTGTGTGTGTGTGTGTGTGTGTGTCATTTGGAGATTAGATAGATAAAATCAAAGTAGCTCTGTCTATATATATATATATAGAGAGAGAGAGAGAGCGCTACTTTGATTTTCTGTTATCTTGCTTTTCCAACTGTTCTTTTTTTTTTTTTTTTTTTACACAAACTGAAATTTTTCTTCCCAGCAAAACAAGCTCTTCACTGCTTACAGGTTTTTTTTTTTTGTTGTTTTTTTTAAATTAAAAAAGACCCAGGGTCTCACCGTGTTGCCCAGGCTACAGTGCAGTGGCTATTCAGAGGCACAATCATAATGCACCACACCCTTGAACTCCTGGGCTCAAGCAATCCTCCCACCTCAGCACCTTGAGTAGCTGAGACTGCAGGTGTGCACCACCATACTTGGCTATACAGTGCTATTTCTACATTGCAAAAATTACCTGTTTTTTTCCCTGTTTCCCCACCCAATCTTGGCTGCCACAGTCGGACAGACAGAAAGCACAAGGATACCGTTTTCTCTCCCCTGTAGTGGAAACCTTAGCAGCAGGCAGTATGCCCCAGGTCTGTCAATTAGATACGTTCCAATTGTCCCCAAGGGTAAGCACTGTGTAATCTATGCACAGTTACAGTTTATATAAATAGGGACAGGAATAGCAGAAATGAATGAAATCTGTGGGATCTAGGGCTTATGAACTATGGGGTTTATGATTAGCTTTTAGAAGTTGTCAGATAATTGCCCGAGGAGTCTGCAGAGAAAAGAAAACAGCCCAGATCCCCTCCTGTTCTCCAGCCAGCTCTGTAACCCCAGAAGGAACTGTGTGTGATGAGATTAATGGACTGGGCCTTGGCTCTGGTACCTGATGTCCCCATCTTTCTCTAATGGAGCTGCTGCATATGATTAAATACCTGTATATCAGTATGTTTAAAAGTGTCAGTACTTATGAAATTATAAAACATTTCCTTCCTGAAGAAACTGGATTTTAAGAGTAAAGGATCACATCAATGTTTTATTTCCACAGACGGCCCATGTTTGTCTTATACCCCAACAAATGGCTTTATTTTCTGGCTAAAATCCTTTGCTTTCATTTGCGGTGATTTAAAAACACTCAAATCTAACGTGTGATTTAGAGATGTGCTTCTCAAAATGGAATGAGCTTTGGGGGTTCTGTTAAAATGCAGATTCTGGCCAGGCACAGTGGCTCACGCCTGTAATCCCAACATTTTGGGAGGCTGAGGCAGGCGGATCACCCTGAGGTCAGGAGTTCCACACCAGCCTGGCCACATGGTGAAACCCCGTCTCTACTAAAAATACAAAAACTAGCCAGGCATGGTGGTGCGAACCTGTAATCCCAGCTACTCGGGAGGCAAGAGAATCTCTTGAACGCAGGAGGCGGAGGTTGCAGTGAGCCAAGATCACGTCACTGCATTCCAGCCTAGATGATGGAGTGAGACACTCTCTTAAAAAAAAAAAAATGCAGATTCTTTTCTGCTTCAGCAGGTCTGGGGTGGGGTCTGAGATTGTATTTTTAATCGCCCTCTCAGGAGATGTAGAAGCTGCAGGCTCTGGACCACATTTTTGGACTGTAGATGTGTAGAGGCTATTTCAGAGTGAATGCATTATCCCATTGAATGATTTTCTTTCCTCCATTCCTTTACATCTTAGGGGAATTTTCGTGGAAGGCCTCTCCTGTGTTCTTGATGGCATATTTGGTACTGGGAATGGCTCTACTTCATCCAGTCCCAACATTGGAGTTTTGGGAATTACAAAGGTACACAGATTTTTCTAATTAAATGATTGGGTTTCTAAGCATTGGTCCATTTCATTGATCGGTCTGGCCACTGCGAGTTCCAAATGGGCGGGCCTCTGATTCTAAAAAATTACTTCTCTCCTTTTTTTTTTTTTTTTTCAAGTGTTTATAATGCCTGTTTGGAAGTCTCTCTTCTCTTGCTGGTCCGGGTAGGGAGGCACTCAGTGCTGTCATTCCATCATGCAGTATAGATATTTATAAAGCACCGACTCTGCCAGGCCACTGTTCAAGGCACTTGGGATACATCAGTGAATTAAAAAGTGGAGTTTACATTCTAGCCATCAACAGTCAGCATACTAAGTCTATAAATGATGCATTATGTCAGCCAGTGACAAGTACTGGGGGAAACATGGGACAGGAAGCTTGGGGAGAGTGTGATCAGGTGAGCTGAACACAGACCTGAAGGGTGGAGGGAGGGAGCCTGCAAATAACCTGGGGGAGAGCGTTCCAGGCCAGGGTGTGGCCAGGGCCGAGCCCTATCCTGGAAGTGGAAGGTCAGCAAGGAGGCCAGTGCGGGTCAGGGAGTCAGAGCAGGTGGGGTCTGCCGGGTAATTGGGGACCAGGTTACACAGGCAGGCAGGTAGGTAGGCAGCCACAGACTGCCTGAGTGGAAGGGAGTGCTGCAGGGAGCAGCTTGGTCAGATTTTTTTTTTTTTTTTTAGGGATCGCTTTGACTGCAGTGATGAGAATAGACCATGGGGGGCTGGGCAAAAGGTAGAAATGGGATCCCAACTGGGAGGTGTCACTAGTTTTAAATTAAGAGATGACCCACCATTGGCCATGGTATGTTGTGAAACTAAGACCATGAAAATTGGTTCACCATCCTTGATGGCCTACGTCTCACAGGTCTCCCTCACTGAGGACTTGGGGTGAGCCCAGGAACCTTCTAGAACTGGTTGACCTCTGTCAAATTGGGAGGGAGGAGTGGATTTCAAGAGCTCTCCCTTGCCATGTAAGATTCTATAATCAGATAAAGAGAAACCAGATACTAAGTTTGATTAACCTTGATTGCAAATCCAGGTGAGAGGGAGCTGCCAGGCAGGCACACACATGCCTGGTTTGTTTGTTGGTTTCCCCAGGTTGGCAGGGCCCTGCCAGAGCTCAGCCTGAGGTGTGCCAATGGCCCCATCTGCCTGTTGCTCCGTGTATGGGGGATGTGAAGGAAGGTTGTCTGAGGGGCACTTCCTCCAGTGCCATCCTGGGGGTCCTTTTGCTACCCATGGTGAGAAGCCAGTGCTGAGCACAGGGAGATGAGGGAAGGATCTCGTGGGCACAGAATGGGGCCTAAGCCATGCCACTCTTCAGCCAGTTTGCTGCCATGAGCTTGCAGGCATATAACTAATCCCAAATCCCAAATAAGATAGCCGGCCCTCTGTATCTGTGGGTTCTACCAACTTCAATTCAAAAATATTGTTTCTGAACTAATATTGTTTGTTTCTGTACTGTTCTGGGTGAGCATGTACAAACTTTTTGTTGTCATTATTCTCTGAACAATGCAGTCTGACAACGATTTACAGAGCAATTACGTTGTATTAAGGATTGTAAGTAATGTCGAGATGATTTAAAGTATATGGGAGGATATTGGTTGGGTACGGTGGCTCACACCTGTAATCCCAGCAGTTTGGGAGGCCGAGGTGGGCAGATCACCTGAGGTCAGGAGTTCAAGACCAGCCTGGCCAACATGTTGAACCCCTGTCTCCACTAAAAACACAAAAATTAGCCAGGCTTGGTGGCTGGTGCCCATAGTCCCAGCCACTTGGGAAGCTGAGGCAGGAGAGTCACTTGAACCCAGGAGGCAGAGGTTGCAGTGAGCTGAGATCATGCCACTGCACTCCAGCCTGGGTGACAGAGCGAGACTCTGACTCCAAAAAAAAATTTTTTTAAATAATATATAAATAAAATAAAGTATATTGGAGGATGTGTGTAGCCTACATGCAAATACTATACCATTTTATATCAGGGAGTTGAGCATCTGTGGTTGTTGGTATCTGAGGCGGGGAGAGTGGCGTTCCTGGAACTAATTCAGGGTTCCCTAGGGACCACTGTAGGAGTAAAATTGTTGTAGATGAAGGGAATCTTAGGGGAAGATGGTTTAACATCTTCTGCACCCCTTTAAAACACATCATCATATAACGTGACCACCAAGGTAGTTTGGGAAATCATTCCTTTTATTAAAATTTGAATGGTGCTAGCTTACTCTGACAAGTTACCTTGCCAACACTTTTTAATGAGCTGATGTATCCCAAGTGCCTAGAACAGTAGCCTGGCAGAGCAGGTGCTTCATAAATATCTATATTGCATGAAGGAATGATGGCACCTGAGTGCCTCCCTACCTGGACCAGCAAGGTCCATCATTATCGTTATTATCATTATTGCTATTTACCCCTTAGTTTATTTCTAGGAACAGAGCAAGTACTATCTCGCTGGCCGTCAAATCTCTTTGTTGGTGCCCAGAGGAAGGTCATTTCTCCTTGCTGCATTCTGCACCACCGTTGAAGACTTTGTAAATCCAGAAACCCAGGGTCTATTTTAACCAAGGTCCTAGAGGCAGAGCCACAGTTCAGGAGGGAGGTGCCAAGGAGATTCCAGGGAATGGACCCTGTGAGAGGGGAAGCAAAGGTCCTGGGGAAGCACCGGGAGGGCTGGGATTTTAGGGCTCTATCTCTGGTAGTTAGAATAAAACATAATAGGTACTTGGTCAATATTCACTGAACAGAAGAATGGCTTAGTTGCTGCATATATTGTTGATAGCATCAAAGGCAGATCAGTCTTCTGGATGTCACTTTGCTACCAGATTTAGTTTCAGGTATCCCTGGGGCCAGTTTGGCCCCTCATACCTAACAGGCCTGCCCGACCCTGCCAGGAGTCTTTGCATAGGCTGTTTCCTCTGCCTGGATGCCCTTCCACTAGCGAACTCTTACTCACCCCTCAGGACCATCTCCAACAACCCTCCCCAACTCTTCAGATTTTCTCTTCCCTGCTGCTGGGCTCCCCCAGCAGTAGAACAGCATAGCAGTGAGATTATTTGATCAAGCTTGTGACTTATTCATCTTTGCATTCACCTGTCCCAGTCTAACAAGTCACAAGCTTGATCAAATAATTACATAGTTCCTCGAAAATGTTTGCTGAAGATAGGGCCATTAGTAAATGAAAGCCTTCCTTATTCCATAGTAACAGCCAAGCATGAGTCGCTTTTGCTTGATTTGTCAGTTTGAGTGATCTTTTCCATTGCTTCCCTGCCGTCTGTGGTGTGGGGAGGGGCAGGCTAGGGACAGTGAGACAGTGACTGAGTCCAGCTGGGCAGCCATCTCTCATGTGCACAGCCTCAGATCAGGCTCTGAAGCTTAACCGGCTGACCCTGGTCCTTTGAGGGTTCTGTGCAGTGGTCAACATGTCACACACAGCTGCACCAGCCACGTGTGCCTGGTGGGCACTTGAGATGTGGCCGGTGTATGTGAGGAATTGCATTTAAAGTTTTGTCTCATTTTACTTAATTAAAATTGAAGCAACCCTCCTCTCCTCACTGGGGTCATACATAAATCCTTGTGGATACTCCCCCAAACACTCTGGAACCTCCTTTACCCAGTTTACATCCTTAGGGTGTTTTCCCACAAGAGGCAGCACAGAGTAGGGGCCCACAGTGCAGGATTCCTGAGCCTGATGCCAGCGCCACCTCCCACGTGTGGTGCTGGGAACCCAGGGGATAGGCAGGGGCAAAGTGTGGCCTTTGCGTTGAGACACAGAGGGCCATCCCAACCCGTGACTGGTGACAGCAGGCTAGACAGAAGCTGCTGGGAGGCCGAGATCAGGAGTAGCAGATATGCCCTACATGGTGCTATGAGAGCCTATAATGGGGGAATAGTCTTGGAGTCGGGATGCTTTTCAGAGGAGCATTTGGGTGATGTTTAAAAGGATGCATCTAGGATCTGGCTAGGAGGGAACCACAGGGAAGGATGTCCAGGTAGACAGGCCCAGGCCTGCCTGGTGTGCTTGGAAAGAGCCTGAGAAGTGGGCTTTATTTCATGAGTACCAGAGGATGCAAGCAGGGGACCAGCCTCCCCAGTTTCATGTGTTAGAAAGGTGACTCCGTGGCCCCATGGAATGGGTGCAGGAAAGGCCAGTGGCAGCAGGCCCATATGGGCGGCTCTCAGATGGCTCAGTGCGTGCCAGCTACCATTCAGGCAGTTTTATGCAGGTCCCATTTAATCCTCAAAACAAAACCACGAGGCTTGTGCATGACTGAGATGAAGATCCTGAGACTCTAGAGGCTACGGGTCGGCCCGACCACACAGTCGGATGTGGGCCAGGAGAAGAGCCCACAGTCAGGCTCCAGATGTCCTCATCCGTAGCCCCTTCTCTTTTCCACCTCTCACGGGAAGGGTGCCATGAGGATAGGAGGTTCCAGACATGTCTGGGGGTTTGGTCTGATTTCCGGTGTGGGGAAGTTGGCATTGAGGCTGAAGCACTTTGGGGAAAATTGCCTTGGTGACATGTGGTGCCGGGAACCCAGGGGATAGGCAGGGGCAAAGTGTGGCCTTTGCATTTGAGACACAGACGGCCATCCCAACCCATGACTGTGCCAGGGCAGTAGAGCCCTGAGGCCTGAGTGCAGGGAGTGTCACCAAGGCTTGGAGATACAGAGGGCGGCCCTCAGGGTCCCCACAGTGGAGGTGAGAAGAGTGGGCTGAGGAGGAGGTGAAGGTAGCGAGCCAGGCCATGGGTATCTCTGCTGTGTGTTCTTTAGTAACTTATGGTGATTTTGCATGGAGATGAGTCCCTGTTTCCCAGTCTCCTGTGTGTTCTGCAGGTCGGCAGCCGCCGCGTGATACAGTGTGGAGCAGCCCTCATGCTTGCTCTGGGCATGATCGGGAAGTTCAGCGCCCTCTTTGCGTCCCTTCCGGATCCTGTGCTGGGAGCCCTGTTCTGCACACTCTTTGGTAAGACTCCCCTCTCTGGCTTTTTCCTTTACTTTTCCAAATTTTTAATAGGGATCATGGTGTTTTTGCTGACTCCCTTCAGTAAGAAGGTAACGATAAATTTCTATTTTAAAATACAAAGGATATGCTTTCAAAAAATGAAAACTTTTATCACTCTCTGAGTTGAATTTATATTAAATATGGAACCAACAATAAGATGTAATTGTGCTACGAACATTTAGATTAAATTTAATCTCTTTAGTATTTCTGACCAATTTAACTCAAATACCATCCCTCTGAATGGGCTACTTAAAACTGACCATTTTGACAGTGGGACTCTGGGTTTGATCTCTGCACCATTTAGCTGTAATAACCAGAGACGTGCACCAGATATTTAGGGAGGTCTCCCTGTTTAATCGAAATGTTTGTGTAGAGAGAGAACCAATGTCCTTAGTTTTCTATTTGACAAACAAAATGCCACATGGTGTTTATGCTCCCGTATGAGCCCAAATAGCGCGTAGGCCGAGGGTCATTTGGCTCAGAGCCCAGGGTGGCTACAGTCTGACCCCACACGTACCCCTTCCTGTCCCTGCACTGGTCTCATTGGTTTCTGTTGGACAGAGAAGGGGTGCCAGGGAGCCTGCCCTCACCTGCCTTGAGCTGTCCCCGCTGTAGTGGTGCTGGAGCTTGTGGTCTGGTTTGTTTTTCTCCAGGAATGATCACAGCTGTCGGCCTCTCTAACCTGCAGTTCATTGATTTAAATTCTTCCCGGAACCTCTTTGTGCTTGGATTTTCGATCTTCTTTGGGCTCGTCCTTCCAAGTTACCTCAGACAGAACCCTCTGGTCACAGGTGAGGAAATGGGCTTTACATCTTGGAGTGGGAGCTGGAACCACAGCCGCCAGTCCACATGCAGCTCTTTGCCCATTGGAGAGGACTTTGGGCCTCCAGGAGCTGTGGTGCAGATGCGTCTGTGGATCTCTCTTGAATCTCACTTTTCAGTACTTACCTGGAAGCGCTGTGGGCTTCCTGCTGGCGGGTACGCATAACAGTCATGGATGCTAAGGTCTCTTTTTCACTGGGACCCTCTCTTTTGGGAGAATGCCTCTCTCTAAATCCTTTTGATTTCATTAGTCTATCTTAATAGACTAATGCTCCATTAAGATAATGTTTTTTTTGAAACTCAACTTCATAGACTTTGAACACGTTATTCTACTATTTGATGTCTATCCTATTAACTCCTCAGAGCAAAATCACGTGGCTTGTGCATTCAAGATTAACCTTTTTAACTCCTCCTTTTGTTTTAACACTGCAATGTCCTGAGGAATGTAGAAAGGAAGAACCATCTCAAGACACAGCCATTGCTACTGGTAATATCTTAGCCAGTGCAGAATTGAGGAGTGTTTGTTTATACATATATTTTTTGTGGGTGAAATTCACATAACAAAATTAACTACTTTAAGCAGTTCAATGGCATCTAGTACAGAGTTGTGCAGCCATCACCTCTGTCCAGTTTCCAAAACATTTCATTACCCCAAAATAAAACCCCAAACTCATTAAGCAGTAGAACCCTATCACCGCCTGCTCCCACCCGCTGGCAGCCACCGGTGTGCTTTCTGTTTCTATGGATTCACGGTCTATTCTAGGTATAAATAGAGTCATAATATGTGGCTTTTCGTATCTGGCTTCCTTCACTTAGCATGTTTTCCAGATTCATCCATGTTGTAGCATGTAGCAGTACTTCATTCCTTTTTTTGAGATGGAGTCTTGCTTTGTCGCTCAGGCTGGAGTGCAGGCCTGGGCATGATCTCAGCTCACTGCAACCTCCGCCTCCTGGGTTCAAGCGATTCTCATGCCTCAGCCTCCCAAGTAGCTGGGATAATAGGCACCCACCACCACACCCGGTCAATTTTTGTATTTTTAGTAGAGACGGGGTTTCACCATGTTGGCCAGGCTAGTCTTGAACTCCTGACCTCAAGTGATCCACCTGCATTGGCCTCCCAAAGTGTTGGGATTACAGGCGTGAGCCACTGTGCCCGGCCTCATTCCTTTTTTATGACTAGATAATGTTCCATTGTGTGTATATACCATAAATTGTTTATCGATTCATCCATTGATGGACATTTGTGTTGTTTCCGCCCTTTGGCTATTGTGAATATTGATGTGCAAGTACAATCAGTTCTCATTATTCATGAAGTTATGTTTCGTTGAGTTGCCACAAGCAGTATTAGCAAATACTGAACCATTGCTGGGGAAACACAGTCAGCACTGCCACAGCTCATGCCTGGATGGATCTTCTTTAACACACACCATAGCCGCCTTATGTGTAGGAACGTCAGGGAGCACTTCACACCACTTGGACATTTTAAACAGTGAGATCACCAACGGAAAGCACACGGTATGACAGACATGGCACTACATAGTCCGCAAAAAGGACTCTTGTTTACAGGATGAGGCCAGAACAAGGCAGAGCGTCAGCTTATTTGACATCAGTCAGGAATGTATGTGGCGTGGCTCAGATTTTTCACTGCTCTGTATACCCATGAAGGCACCAAGGGTATTCATTTTGGGTTTACAAATACATTTTAGTGTATGGGCAATTTCACAAACACGTAATTCATGAATAATCAATGTGGGCCATATTTGAGTACTTGTTTTCATTTCGCCTGGGTATATACCTAAGAGTGGAATAATTGGGTCATGTGGTAATTCTATTTTTAACCTTTTGAGGAACTGCCAAACTTTTTCATGGCGGCTGCACCATTTTACTATCCCATTAGCCATGTACGAGGGTTTCTGTTTCTCCACATCCTCACCAGTGCCTATGATTTTCTGTTGAGGATTGTTCTATCTTCAGGATGGAAAGTGTGTGGATAAATGAGATTCTTGCTGTTTTTTACATTTAATATGTCATATTCATGGGAGGACATCTTTATAAATCCAGTTGCCCCTGATTAAAAGCAGCTAAGCACTAATTGATAACCCAGGATACTGAAAAGTCTTGTATGACTGCAGGTGCCAGAACTATTTTTGTCATCTTATTATTCACTTTGTAATTTTTTCTCCGCCTTATGACTACCATTTTTTTTATTTAGAATTTTTTTTATCCACCGACTACACCCCTGCGGCTTCACAGTTCGTTGTAGGGTGAACACCACTCTTACATTCACCTTCTATGCACCACTGTTGGGAATTCTCCTTATGGAGATACCTTTGGATTATTGTTGAAAGTATTCATCGTAGTTTAAAACATTACTGGCAAAAATTCATCTACATGTGCACAACTAAGAAATGTACACTTTCCTTTCCTGCTTTGATTGGCGGAGTTCTGCCCACACCATTGCCCCTTCCCAAGTCAAGGGCAGGCTCACCGCTGCTGTGACACTGATCCTTTATGGCTGTGTTCTCTTTCTAGGGATAACAGGAATCGATCAAGTGTTGAACGTCCTTCTCACAACTGCTATGTTTGTAGGGGGCTGTGTGGCTTTTATCCTGGATAACACCATCCCAGGTACGTGGTATATATCAAACACACCTTTTTTTTTTTTTTTTTTTTTTTTTTTACATATGTGTTACTTTTTTGCCAAATAGAAATGGAAAACGGGAAGAGTAAATGAGTTCAAAGCCATCACTGGTTATAACTGTTTTCTAAAACAGTTGCGATGGCACTCCCAGCCTCCATGTATGAATCAGTTTTTTGCTACGTAAACTGATTAATTTTGTTTCTCGTGCTGAAGGACTTCTGGGAGACAGCAGCTGAGTTCGCTGCATGTGGTGAGATGGCAGTGGGATGGGCACAGGCCAGGCTCCTGCCCCCCTGCACAGCCTGTGCCAAAGGCCCTGCAGTGTGGGTTTCATCTGATCTGAGAGAGGTGGGCACAGCCCGTGGCACTTCTGCTTGGGGAGACTGTCCCTTAAATGAGTTGTTCCTAAGGTGGGCCTCCAGCCAACTAAGACCAGAAGGCAGTAGAAGACCATGGGCAAAGGCTGAGCTCAGGGGTCCAGGATCATTGACAAGAGGTGCCTGGAGGCAGCTGCCTCTCCAGTACCCATGATCCCTGTTTATGGATACATTCTGTGCTGAGCTTGGGGTGACAGACTAGGATGTTATGTGGGTCCTGCCTTGGCGGTGGCTGCTGTGGACCACTGTAAAGTGCTGCCATGGACATACTGGCAGATTTCCCTGCCTTCAAGGAAGGGTGATACTTATTCTTAGGCTCGAAGGTTTTGTTTAGATTTTCCCCTTTAAACAACCCATCTCCAAAAAAAATAAAAAACCTCAATCAAGAGATTGCTGGGGAAACCAAGGCAGAAGGAATCACACACACGAATAGATGGAAGGCACTGGATTTAAGAGTCCATAACGACCACTCTCTTTCTCTCCTAAGCCAGAGGGAATTGAGAGAGGGATGCAACAGTCAGGCTGATGGAAATTAAAGTCAGCTTTATTTCTGAAATACTGACGAGAGAGCAGAGCTTAGATATAAAAAAAAGTCATGAGCTTCCTTGCTGAGCCCTGTGTGCTCAGAGCTTTCTCCCTGACCTATCTGTCAGGGTGCAGAGTGGCCAGGAGTGTCCAACCGGTGGATGTTCATCCCCGCAGAAGCACAACAGGTACATGACCTGTGTGTCCCCCATAGCACCAGACACGCTAAAATGGAGCAAAGCAGCATGAAGTGTGGGTCTGTCTAGATGGGGGGTGAATGTGCAGTGACTGGTTGATGAAGGCATTGTGTGATACAGTAAAGATTCAGCCCTGTTCTGCAAACTCAGATTTGCATTTTAAAGAGGTTTTTTTTTTGACTCAGATTTACATTTTACAGTTTGTTTTGTGTGTTTTGTTGTTTGTTTTGTTTTGTTTTGTTTTTAAGACAGAGTCTTGCTCTGTTGCCCAGGCTAGAGTGCAATGGCATGATCTCAGCTCACTGCAGTCTCTGCCTCTCGGGTTCAAGCAATTCTCCTGTCTCAGCCTCCTGAGTAGTTAAGATTACAGGCATGCACCACCACGCCCAGCTAATTTTTGTATTTTGAGTAGGGACGGGGTTTCACCATGTTGGCTAGGCTGGTCTCGAACTCCTGACTTCATGTGATCCTCTCACCTCGGCCTCCCAAAGTGCTTGGATTACAGGTGTGAGCCACCACACCTGGCCTAGAGAGGTAGTTTTTGAGCAGACTTGGGGCAGGAGGTGATGAGCCAGAAGACTAGGTAACCAGTTGGGAGACCGATAGAATGAACCAGGAAAGCAATAACATGGCCTGAGCTGGACCCTAACAGTGAAAATTGAGAATATGGGTCACATAGAAGGATAGGGAGGTCTGGACATGGAGGGGTTAGTGCTTCTTAGACTTCTGGTTTGGGCACTGGATAGCTGAGCACCTTCACCTCCTCAAGTATTCTTTGCTGTTATCTAGGCAGGTTTGATCTGTGGGACCGTGTGTGTGTGTGTGTGTGTGTGTGTGTGTGTGTGTTTGACGACAGTTTCATTTTCAGTAGAGCTGCTAAACGAAGCATTCCTTTGCTCTATCTTGGGATGTGTGACAGGTACTCCAGAGGAAAGAGGAATCCGGAAATGGAAGAAGGGTGTGGGCAAAGGGAACAAATCACTCGACGGCATGGAGTCGTACAATTTGCCATTTGGCATGAACATTATAAAAAAATACAGATGCTTCAGCTACTTACCCATCAGCCCAACCTTTGTGGGCTACACATGGAAAGGCCTCAGGAAGAGCAACAACAGCCGGAGTTCAGATGAAGACTCCCAGGCCACGGGATAGCCTTTGCTGTGCCCTGTGGCCTGGCCGCAGTGAGGCATGTATCTGTAGTTCCTTGCTGGGTAACAAGAAGTAAAATACATGTTTGTATATCTACATTTACATTCTGCGCCCCAGAGCTAAGACAGACTGCGAATCACTTTTCTGCTGTGAGGGTGGTGGTGCCTGATGCGGTGTCCCGCCTATCTCCTTATTTAAGCCCTTAACTCCTTGCCCTTTGAGAGTGTCCATTGCTGGCCATGGTCACTAAATTTGAAGTTCCAGTCCTCCCTTTGGAGTGGACATTTAAAATCTGCAGCGATTCCTTGCTTCAGTTCCCTTCCACCACCCAGGGCTGGCTTTCCTATAAGCCACCTCCAGGGTCCAGGGGCTTTCTCTCTCTCTCCGAAGCCCCTGGACCTGTTTCCTTGTCATTTGACCCTCGTCTGTGCCCGCAGAGACCTCCTCTGACCAAGGGGCACTAGTATGCCTTGTGCTATCATGACTGACTGGCCCAGTATGATTCTGTTGTCGCTGATCTCCCGGAGGAGGAGCCTGTTGACCTGAAAACAGTGGCGTGGCTCCCCTGTGCCCAGATCTGGCCGTGGGTAAGGCCTGCACAGATGTCGAATGAACATCTGTTTGGGGCATTGGAGGAAAAAGGAAAGGACCCTGAAGCCAATATCTGATTCTCGGCTGCGCCTTCTCTTGGCCACCCTGGCCCTGACCGGGCCAGCACGTGCACACTGGCCTCTTTTCATTTCACTAGTGGCCGAGACACCCTCTCTGGCATTTATCACTGTTGGCCGGTGTGATGAGTATAGAGTGCCACCCAAGGCACCAGTCACACAAGCTGATGGGCGTCTTGGCTCTGCCGTCATGTGGATGTTATTGTCGCGCGCGTCTATAATTACAAGGTTTTATTCCTATTTAATGTTATTGACTATAGCAGATTTTGGAAATCAGTGTTTTCCATGTGACCCTCTTTCCTTGCATCCCTATTCCTTGTCCCCCACCCACTCTTCCCCCTATCAAGAAAAGAACCAGCATTTGTAAAGCTGTGGACACCATCAGGGAAGCTTGTTGTAACGGCTTTTGAAGGCCAGTAACCATTGTTGTGGTTGTGTTTTGTATTGCTTGATACCATGAAAGTGTAAATACTGTAATGCCTAATCTATTTATCAAAACTGACTACTGGACCAGAGCCCAGAAACCGTGGGTCAAGTTACACGTGAATTTGTCTTGTGAAGAAGGGAAGCTGGGGCAGGTAACACGCAGAGCCGCCACGTGGGACGGTCTGTCCGCCGGCCGGTCCCGCTTGCCGGGCTTCTGTTGCAAGTCGCTTCTGGCAGTCTTGGCTTAAGGAGACTTCCTGTGGGTTGCCACGTTGCACGTCCGTTAGATCTTGATTTTACAGGTGAGGGTGGTTGCCAAAGGTGATAAGAAAAGCAGCCAACAGGCTCCCTCTCACTTAAGAGAGTTCTAATTAATAACACTAAATTCTTCCTGAGAAATGGCTCCTCTTGGTTTGGTTTGAAGTTTTTCAGTGAAGGGAAAGGCCTGAGATAGGAAGCAGTGCCCTCGCTTCATGAGGTGGCGCATCTTCGGTGGCCGTTGGCCTGGTTGAGCTTTGCTCAGCTGCGTGGGTGCCTGTCTCCTGTCTCCAGCGGCCGGGCATGGTTCTTGGCAGCCTAGTGTCCACACGGTGCATTCCTGTCCCCCTCGGCCCCAGGCTGGCCCAGCTCTCCAGTGCTGTGGCGCTGTCTCTGCAGCATTGCCATGTCACCGTAGCCCCCTTCACTCTGGGAAGTTTGGGGCTTCAAGGTTTATTCTGGCAAGAACACCTCGGAGCCACTGCATTGTTTTGCCAAAAAGTTACTGCAGATTAAGTAAAGAACTTAGATGCTAAATTACATCTAATTTTGTATGTTTTTTTGAATGTGTCTTTGATGCGTACTTTACAAGCACACTGGCTCGCGGTTTCCATCCCTCTTGCCTTGGGACACTCTTGAGGCTGGCAGCCCTCCTGCAATGAGTTGCTCTCAGTTCCTTCTGTTTGGATTTTGCTCAACATCTCCAGTTTCTCTGCTCTGAAAAATGGGGAAAACTGCTAAACATCCCAGAGATTTGCAATCTTCTAGCTCTCCAGGTGAGCAGAAAGACCAAATATCCAAATAAAAGCCTGAAAGCCATTGGTGATCCAGGGGCACCTTCTCTTGAGCTTGACTGGGCGTCTTCCTCTGCATAACACTCAAGGTGTCTGCTCTAGTCATCCAGAAACCCACTCCCTTCTGAAGCCCCTCCTTGGGCCGGGTTTTATCAGGAGGATTCAACTCCGCTAACATGTGGGGTGCCCTCTGTAGGCCTTCACACGGGGAAGGAAGCCCTACCCTTTCAACTGCTGTTGGAATGAGAGTTTCCTGTTCTGGTTCCACTGTGGCCAACCCGATAATTCTGTCCGAGGAGGGGTGAGGGAATAGGAGGTGGGGAGCAAAGAGGGCAGCCTGACTAGATGCCCCTGCTGAATCTGGTACTTTCTGCACAGCCTTGAGTGATTGGAGTCCCCTAATGACTAATAAACTTGAACATGTAACACACACACACACACACACACACACACACACACACACACACACCCTTTTAGGAAGTGGTTCTCCTACTGGAAAATATGCTACAGAATGAAAGTTTGTAATTGAAAGAAAAAGAATGTATTCATCTGCTTCTTGGGTTTAAGCACACACCTGAAGGGGAGATATTGGGGGACACGGTGGCCACTCGCGGTCTGTGTCATGACACTTCCCATTCACATCATTGGCCTGCGTTGCTGGGGCTTTGAACCACCACCCCGTACTTTGTTTTGCCTGTAGAGTGTTCTAAAATATTTTGGATGTGAATGTCCTTGCAGGCCAGTTAGTCTCCAGTTTCCACAGAGACCACCTACCCACCACCTTCCCAGGTCACCTGCCTGGTCCCTGAAAGAAAGCATTTGTGTGGGCAATCCCAACATGAAATGTAGATAGTGTGAATACGGACAGGAGGTGATGCCATATTCACAGTGGGGGGTGGGGGCCCCCCACCCCTGCTTCACAGAATAATGGGAAGTGACTCTAGTCTTTGTAAGCAATTTTCATTCTCATTAGGAAGTTAAATGTAGATTCACAGATACATTTACTTTCAGAATCCTTGAGGATTTCAAATGCTAACTTTTAGTTTCTTGGGATTGATCAAGGCAAGAGAAGTGGCTTTAACCATGCCAGCCAGAATGAAGCATCATGGGTCCTGATGGTTTCCCGTTTTCATGGTAACAAATTCGCACACAGGTTTTGCTTTATACTGTAGAATACTGACTTTCATGATGACAACTTGGTTTATGCATGAATATTGCAGTATTTCCATATAGCAAAATAACATTTCTACCCAGGATAATAGTCACAGTTTTCCAGGGAGGGAATGATATAATTTTCATGACAATGTCATGTGATGATAGAATTTCTCCATTGATGAATCTCTAGTATGTGTGTATACTTTATTTACCCATACGTATATTTTATGACCATGAGCTAAGTTGTTATTTCTTTCATTCATATCCCTGCTGAAATATTGGTACTAGCAACTTAAAGTTGGCAAGTCTCATCTTCAGTAATACGGATGCCATGGGAGTGGCCAGGCCAGATTGAAGGTGAATATGGAGCAGTAGCAGAAGTCTCATTCCAGAACCCATCTGGCCAGAGAAGCAGCAGCATCCTGGGGGATGGCCGTGCATGGGGTGTACACTCACTATAGGCATAGGCCCGGCATGGCTGTCGCTGGACGCCAGCTGTGCACACCCAGCCACACCTGCTGCACGCCGCGTTAGTGTGCGGCTCCGGGCCTGAGCATTCGCAAAGCTCGCTTCTCCAGGGAGCCTCCTCTTGGCTTTGGAAAAGAGCCCAGGGACTTAACGTGCTGCCTGTTGTACTCTGTCCCCTCATGACTTTTTAGACACAGGGACTAGGACATCGACCACCCTCTGCCCCTCCTGCAGTCAGAACCCGAGTAGTGCAAGAAGGGCCACCCGGTTTTGCCAGCGTTCAGCGTCTGCCCATGGACCCATAAGGCACATTAGCGTTGGGGGTCTCTTTTCAGCAGCCTCACAGACATTCCCGTCCTTTCTGGTTGGTGTTGACTGTGTTTCAGCATCACTCTACCCTCCCATGTCCTTAGCATTGCTGTGCGTGTTTCCAGGCACTTAGGACACCCTTCCCCACGTTGCCATCTTACTGACAGTTCAAATGACTCTCCTTTTTTGTTCGTTAGTAACAATCTTCATTTGACACCTTAATACATTTCTGACTGTTCTTAAAACAGTGGGGATGCCTATATTTTCCTTGAGTTTTTGTGACTGACTTTGGCTATATATACCTTTCTGGGGTTTTGTTTGTTTTTTATTTTTATTTTGATTACCGAGGGTATTTGGGGTGGGGTTGTTTTTTGAGATGTGTAATTCTTTTATGGAGTTTTTAAAAAGAATTTTCATATTGTTTTTCTAACATGGCTTCATTAAACGTTTAAGTATTTTAAAAATATGTAATATTTGGACCAGATGTTGTGAATAATAGTAGAGATAAAGCTATTTTATTCTGTATTTTTAAAACTGTTCCGTACAAATAAAAGCTCTCCTGGACACAGTTTTGCTCTTCACGTGCCTCCTTCTTGGGCTACTCTTTAAGAAAAGAGTCGTCCCTCAGAATCTGTGGGGGATTGGTTCCAAGACCTCCTCGGATACCAAAATCCGAGACTACTCAAGTCCCTGATATAAAATGGCATAGTGGGTCAGGCACAGCAGCTCACCCCTGTAATCTCAGCACTTTGAGAGGCCAAGGCGGGAGAATCGCTTGAGGCCAGGAGTTCGAGACCAGCCTAGGCAACATAGTGAAACCCCCCCTCCCCCACCACCCCGCCCCTTAACTAAAAAAAATTAGGCACACATGGTGGTGAACGCCTGTGGTCCCAGCTACTTAGGAGGCTGAGGTGGGAGGATTGCTTGAGCCCAGGAGTTCAAGACTGCAGTGAGCCATGTTCGCACCACTGGACCCCAGGCGAGGTGACAGAGTGAGACTGTCTCAAAAACATAACATGGCGTAGTGGATTTTGGTGTAGTGTATGTGTACATGGATATGGTGTAGTGTATAGATTTGGATATAATCTATGCATATCTTCCTGTATTCTTTAAATCATCTCTAGAGGACTTATAATATCAAATACAATATAAAGGCTATGTAATACTTGTTATACTGTATTGTTTCTACATTTGCATTTTTATTGTGTTGTTTTTATTGTTTTTTATTTTCAATCCTCGGTTGAATCCAAGGATACAGAAGCCTCAGGTACAGAAAGCCGATGGTAATTAATTAAAAGTTGTCACCTAGGGGAGGAAATCAACGGATAAGAAATTCAATTCAACAAGTTCATGAGTGTTATCATTGTCAGGTGCCTGGCAGACTGATCAATGAAAGCTACAGGAAAGGGACAATCAGTCCTCGTTCCCAGAGAACCAGAGATGTGGGCAGGACTCTTGCGAGGATGTGGAAGGAGGAAGTAAAGTCTCAGAGGCCTCAAGAAGTTAGAGAGTGTGCCCATGTTGGACTTAGGGGGTGAAATTCTGAGTCTGTTATTATAGTAACACATCTGGAGGTGGAAGACATTTCGGGAGTGGTGACCAGAGAGGGTCTCACCAGCCATGCCCACTTTCAGGCTGAGTATTCAGACTGGGTCAGGAAATGCTGAGCTGTGGGGGACTGAGAGCAGCTCCATTCTGTCCTCAGCGTGGCTCCCTGGTGGGGTATAATGATGGGTCCAGAGGTGATTAGATGTGTTTTTTCACTTAGAGCAAGCTTGTCCAACCCACGGCCCACAGGCCACATGCGACCCAGGATGGCTTTGAAAGCTGCCCAACACAAATTCTTAAACTTTCTTAAAACATTGAGATTTTTTGTGATTTTTTTTTTTTCTTGAGACGGAGTTTTGCTCTTGTTGCCCAGGCTGGAGTGCAATTGCACAATCTTGTCTCACTGCAATCTCCGCCTCCCAGGTTCAAGCAATTCTCCTGCCTCAGCCTCCCAAGTAGGTGGGATTACAGGCATGCGCCACCACGCCCGGCTAATTTTTTGTATTTAGTAGAGATGGAGTTTCACCGTGTTGGGCAGGCTGGTCTCAAACTCCTGACCTCAGGTGATTCACCCGCCTCAGCCTCCCAAAGTGCTGGGATTACAGGCGTAAGCTAACAAGCCTGGCCGATTTTTTTTTTTTTTTTTTTTTTGGCTCATCAGCTGATGTTAGTGTATTTCATGTGAGGCCCAAGACAGTTATTCCAGTGTGGCCTAGGGAAGCCAAAAGATTGGACACCCCAGGTTTAGGGCAAACCTAGAACTACCCCATTCCCATCTCAACCCGTGGTTCTTCTCTGGCCCATTGAGCTATGACCACTGCAGCCGCTCCTGCAAGACCTGCAGCCAGCTGCCACCATTCCCAATATCCTGACCTATGAACCGCTGCTGGCGAGTTCATCACAAGGGGGATTATTTTACCTGAAGTTAGGTACATGCAAAAGATTTTGTAAGGTATTTAAAAAATAAGGAGTACCCATGTTTCCACCCCCGGCTCCGACCACAGCATATTAACAGTGCTTCAGGCCAGGCGCGGTGGCTCAATGCCTGTAATCCTAGCACTTTGGGAGGCCGAGGCGGGTGGATCACGAGGTCAGGAGATCGGGACCATCCTGGCTAACACGGTGAAACCCCGTCTCTACTAAAAATACAAAAAATTAGCCGGGCGTGGTGGTGGGCGCCTGTAGTCCCAGCTACTCGGGAGGCTGAGGCAGGAGAATGGCGTGAACCCAGGAGGCGGAGCTTGCAGTGAGCTGAGATCGCGCCACTGCACTCCAGCCTGGGTGACAGAGCGAGACTCCTTCTCAAACAAACAAACAAACAAACAGTGCTTCAGACACCCCACCCCTCTGGACCCTTCTCCTACTGCATCTTCATCCCCATCAAGAGAGCTGCTACCCTAAATTTTGAATTTATCCTGTCCTTGCCTTCACAATTTTGCCACATAACAGCACCCCGAAGTAATCTATTAAGTTTTGCATGGTTTTGAACATGATGTAAAAGGAATGAGATATATGTTGTCATGCTTTATTCAGTGTTATGAGATACTTTTATGTTGATACATCTCTTTAATGTAGTGCATTTCATTTTCATTACTGGGTAGTAAAATTTAAGATGAACAAAGACAACATTCTGAAAGCTTCCAGAGAGAATGAACAGAATCAAAACCTCAAGAGCTCTGATCCAATAAGCCTTGGATTTTTCAGCAGCATTTTTTAAGAACTGAAGGAAAAGAACTTTGAACTTAGAATTTTATGTCTAGCCACTTGAATGCCCACATTTTAATATTTTTGGGTAAAATACTTCAACAAACCTAGGAAGTGCTGTAGGAGATAACTGAAGGGAAGGTGAGCAAGAAATATTTGGTAAGCCTGGTCACTGGAAATAAGCCAGGACCACAGGAAAGAAAAAAGAAATATCCATAATATTACAATGTAATTGGAGGCCGTATCACTGTGGTGTTGGAAAGAGGACATATAGATGTGAGTTCCAGAAACAGGCCTAAATATACCAATAACAATAAATGAACCAAACTCATTCGTTAAATGATTGTCAGATTAAATGTCAAACCAAAATCCTGATATGTCCTTTTGATAACACTGGTGTTCCAAAGTGTGGTCTCGGACTGTTAAAGACTGCCATAATATATGTTCAGAAATTGAGTCTTAGCAACTTTATAAAAGTTTCTAAGCAATTTGACAGTCATTTTATGTGTGCTGACTGTAATATTAAAATACCTGGGCTTTTTTTTTTTTTTTCTAGATAGGTTCTTATTCCATTGCCTAGGCTGGAGTGCAGTGGCGCAATCCCAGCTCACTGCAGCCTTGACCTGGGCTCTGGTGATCCTCTCACCTCAGTCTCCCTGGTAGCTGGGATTACAGGCACATGCCACCATGCCTGGCTACTTTTTTTTTTTTTTTTTTTTTGGGTAGAGATAGGGTTTCTCCATGTTGCCCAGGCTGGTCTTGAACTCCTTAGCCCAAGCAATCTGTCCACTTCAGCCTCCCAAAGTGCTGAGATTACAGACATGAGCAACCATGCCCAACATTATCTTTAATTCCATGGTTTATTTTTAAAAATATTTTACAAAAGTCTGTGATAAGTCAGGAAAAGCAAAAAACAACTGATCTCTACAGAAAATTGAAAAATTAGCTGGGCATGGTGGTGCATGCCTGTGGTCCCAGCTATTCGGGAGGCTGAGGTGGGAGGATCACCTGAGTCTGGGAGGTTGAGCCTGCATTGAGCCAAGATCCCGCCGCTACAGTCCAGCTTGGGTGACAAAGAAAGACCCTGTCCTAAAAAATAAATAAATAAAAACATACTTCCCGTTGTGTTACAATTGCCTACAGCAGCGGTACCCAACCTTTTTGGCACCAGGGACCGGTTTCGTGGAAGACAATTTTTTCCATGGATTTGGGGGGTGGGAGGATGGATGGTTTCAGGGTGAAACTGCTCCACCTCAGATCATCAGACATTAGTCAGATTTTCATAAGGAGCCACAGCCTAGATCCCTCGCACACGCAGTTCACAATAGGGTTCATGCTCCTATGAGAATCTAATGTACTGCTGATCTGACAGGGGGGCGGAGCTCAGGCAGTAATGCTCCCTCCCTCACCTGCCACTCACCTCCTGTTATGTGGCCCAGTCCTAACAGGCCATGGGCTGGTACCAGTCTGCGGCCCAGGGGTTGGGGACCCCTGGCCTGCAGTATTCATTACAGTAACATGCTGTGTAGGTCTGTAGCCTAGGTGTGTAATAGGCTGTACTATCTAGGTTTGTGTAAGAACACTATGATGTTCACTCAACAAAATCGTCTAACAACACATTTCTCAAAACGTATCCCTGTTGTTAGTCAACACATGCCTGTATTTGCTGATACAGGTTGAGTATCCCTAATCCAAAAATTCAAAACCTGAAATGCTCCGAAGTCTGAAACATTTTGAGCACTGATGACATGCTCAAAGCATGAGCACGAGAGACCATTGAGACCAAGCATATCAGATTTGGGATTTCAGATTTTCAGATTAGGGATGCTCAGCCAGTAAGTACAATGCAAATATTCCAAAATCTGAAAAAAAAATCCAAAATCCAAAACACTTCTGGTCCCACGCATTTTAAATAAAGGATACTCAATCTGTATCACAAGTTAAGAAATAGGAAACCCTCTGTGCTTCTCTAAAACTAATATGAAAACTTGTACTTCCTCAGATTGTGCTTGACATTAAAATAACATTTGCAGCCAAATATATCTCAGTATAAATATGAGAGTGTTGAAGCCACCTCATATGTATTGCCACCTTTTGTCCAGGATGGGAGAGGTTTTGCCTAACAAATGACATGATTTAGTAGACAAAGTCTTCCAGAACCTTCCATCCTTGGGAAAAATAAAACCAGACTTGGAACCACAGGTTCAGACTGAAGGAATGACTCAGATAGTGGGATTTAGGCATCTGCTTTGAGCTGTACCCCGAAGTCTACAATGACCACCCCCACACCTACCCCAACCTACACACATACCAAGGCAGCCCTTGCCTTAACTGGACCAGTGTTGTCTCCAGACACATCCCCCAGCAGAACGACAAGAAGTCTCTTCCTCCATTGCCGCTCCAACCTTCCAACCCCTTTGAGGCACTGTGAGCCTCAAAATTCCAATTCGTATCACTTATAAATAGAAGCATACTACACTGCCACTTGCTTTTTTCACTTGACAATATGGTGGGGGCATTTCTGCCAATGGGAAGATACAGATTTCATATTTTATGCATCGAGATACAATTTAACATAACCAAGATTTTATGCACATGGACTCCTTTTTAGTGCAGTTTTTTTTCATCTCTTCTGTTTGCTTCTCCTCTGCCATCCCCCTCTCCTTCTGCCCATCCTCCTGCCTTGCTCCATGTGAGCAATGGGCTTGGTATCATTCACACATTTCTCTGTGCTCATAACCATGTCAACATCTAGCTAGCTAGCTATTCTACATGTACGCACACATATACACCACACATATATTCCTTCATGTTTTGTCATTGCTCTCATACACACTTTTCTGCATCTTGCATTGTTTACTGAGCAATATCTTGTGGAAATCCCTACAATTTAGCTGGTCCCACTCTAATTAATTTTCCTGATGATTTCACAGTATTCCTTGCTATAGATTCACCATAGCTTATTCAAAGTTGAGAGATATTCATATTCCTAGTTTTTAGCCATCACATACAGCTATAACAAACATTGTTTTATCTAGGTTTAAACAAATGATAAAATACATTCCCAGGAGTAGTATTGCTGGGCTAAATAGTATGGGTATTTTTCATTTTCCTTTTTTTTTTTTTTTGAGACGGAATCTTGCTCTGTCGCCCAGGTTGGAGTGCAATGGCGCAATCTTGGCTCACTGCAACCTCCGCCTCCCCGACTCAAGCGATTCTCCCGCCTCAGCCTCCCGAGTAGCTGGGATTACAGGCACACACCACCGCGCCCAGCTAATTTTTGTGTATTTAATAGAGACAGGGTTTCACCATGTTGGCCAGGCTGGTCTTGAACTCCTGACCTCAGGTGATCTGCCCGCCTCGGCCTCCCAAAGTGCTGGGATTATAGGGGTGAGCCACCACGCCAGGCCGGGTATTTTAAATTTTAAGGGATGTCGTTACCAGATTGCCTTCCAAAAAACTATAATAATTTACATTTCCACCGGAAAGTATGAAAATACCTTACCCGATTCCGCACTCCTTCATCTCTGTCAATAATGCTGTTACGTTTTAAATTTTGTCAGTCTAATAAATACATTTCATGGTACCTTAAGTGGTATTTCCTTGAAGTTGTGTTTCCTTGATCGCGAATGTGTTCAAGTAGTTCTTTTCTATTTCTCAGCCCTTTCGATTTGCCCTTCTATGGATTTTCTGTTCATATTCTTTATCATTTTTCTTTTTCTTTTTTTTCTTCAACTTTTATTTTAAGTTCAGGGGTACATGTGCATGATGTGCAGATTTGTTACATAGGTAAACATGTGCCATGGTGGTTTGCTGCACAGATCATCTGCCATTTGTCTTTTAGGTTATCTTTTGTTTTGTGAGAGTTATTTTTTTGTGTATTATGGGTATTTAACTCTTAATCTGTATTGCAAATATTTCTTTCCCAAATTTATTTGCCTATTGCTATTTCTTGGCAAGAAATAATTAAAGAAAAGTCAACACACAAATAAATTTGGGAAAAAATATTTGCAATACAGATAAAGATTTGAATATCCATAATACATAAAAAGCTTTTATAAATGCTTAGTTAACTATCTGGATCTGCAGAGCAAGTGGGTTTCCTGTTTTCGTTTAGATAATTTCTCCATCCCTAGGTTGTATGTGTGGTCCGATAGTTCATTCTTGATTTTTATCATTTAATATTTTACATTTAAGTGTTTTATGCTTCTGGAATTTATATTTATGATTGGTTGTTCCACTGATCTATCTGTCTCTGTTACAATAAGGCAAATCCATATTGGAATCTCGGCAAATAGTCCTCAACCTCCCAGGCTCGGGTGATCCTCCCGCTTCAGCTTCCCTGTTACTGGGACTGCAGGCATGCACCACCACATCCGGCTAATTTTTGTATCTTTTGTAAAGATGGGGTTTCACCATATTGCCCAGGCTGGTCTCAAACTCCTGGGCTCAAGCAATCCGCCTGCCTCGACCTCCCAAAGTGCTAGGATTACAGGCGCGAGCCATCACGTGTGGCATAACTCCTAAATTTTGCAGAGATAAGTTAATACTCTTCATTTCAGCTGATTATTTGAATTTCTCTTGTATTCTTTCTTCTATCTATAAATTCTTACTGTGTGCTTATACTACACAATTTTATACAGTGTATTAGCCTGTTAGATTTCACTATGTGTTTTGAAAGGTCTATTGCTCACCACTGTTTCCTCTTTTCTTTACTCTGTCTCAACTTGATATCTCTGTTTTGAGTCATTTGGTTTTTCCCCCTCCCCCCTCCCCTCCCTTCCCTCTCCCCTCCCCTCCCCTCCCCTCCCCCCTCCCCTCCCCTCTCCTTCCTTCCTTCCTTCCTTCCTTCCTTCCTTCCTTCCTTCCTTCCTTCCTTCCTTCCTTCCTTCCCTCCTTCCTTTTCTTGAGACAGGCCTTGCTCTGTCACCCAGGCTGGTGTGTAGTGGCATGATCACAGCTCACTGCAGCCTTGACCTCCTAGGTTCAAGGGATCCTCCTACCTTAGCCTCCCAAATGGCTGGGACTACAGGCATATACTACCACACCCAGCTAATTTTTGTATTAATATGTTGTGTAGAGATGAGGTTTTGCCATGCTCCCCAGGCTGGTCTTGAAGTCCTGGTCTTAGGCAATCCACCCGCCTTTGCATCCCAAAGTGCTGGGATTATAGGCCTGAGCCACCGTGTCCAGCCTGAGTCATTTGTTTTTAGACAGAGTTCTTTTCTGTGAGATTTCATTCTAAGGTACAGTACATTCTGATGTTTCTCGTGTCCATAACTTTTTTTACTCTGACATGTCAGTGATATCTTAGTCTAGTAGAAAAGATTCTTAGTTTGCTGTTTTATTATTTATTTATTTTTTAAAATCAGTACTTGTTATTCCACTGTCTGTTAGCTTCCTGTGTTGGCCATCCTTTCATTTAATTCATCAACCAAATATTTTAATTTAAAAGTTACATTTGTATGCAGGGATCCTGTGCCATAAAAAATTACATTTTGATAATTGTGCTTAAAGAATTCTCTTTAAAAGGCTGGGCACAGTGGCTCATGCCTGTAATCTTAGCACTTTGAGAGGCCGAGGCAGGCAGATCACTTGAGGTCAGGAGTTCAAGGCTAGCCTGGTCAACATGGCGAAACCCCGTCTCTACTGAAAATACAAAAATTAACCAGGCATGGTAATCCCAGCTACTTGGGAGGCTGAAGCAGAATAATTGCTTGAACCTGGGAGGCGGAGGTTGCATTTGAGCCGAGATCGTGCCGCTGCACTCTAGCCTGGGGAACAGAGGCTGACTCCGTCTCAAAAAAAAAAAAAAAAGAAAAAGAAAAAGAATTATATTTAAAATACTTTCTCGAAGTAAAAAAAAAAGGTGGAGAGATAAAGCATGTGTCAAATTGTGGTTAGATGAGAGCACATGCATATTTTTAAGAGATGTGCTTTGAAATATGTAGGGGTGATATGACATGGTGTCCGAAATTTGCTTTAAAATACATAGTTGAACAAAGCTACAGTAATCAAAACAGTGTGGTGCTATCATAGAGACAGATAGATAGACCAGTGTTATAGAATAGAGAGCCCAGAAATAAACCCTCACACATATGGTCAAATGGTTGTTTTTCCCCCCCCCGCCCCCCGAGATGGAGTTTTGCTCTGTCACCAGGCTGGAGTGCAGTGGCATGATCTTGGCTCACTGCAACTTCTGCCTCCCAGGTTCAAGCTATTCTCCTGCCTCAGCCTCCCGAGTAGCTGGGATTACAGGCACTCACCACCATGCCCAGCTAATTTTTGTATTTTTAGTAGAGATGGGGTTTCACCATGTTGGCCAGATTGGTCTCAAATTCCTGACCTCAAGGTGATCCACCTGCCTCAGCCTCCCAAAGTGCTGGGATTACAGGCATGAACCACCACGCCCGGCCAGTTAAATGGTTTTTATTTTGACCATTTATTAGGAGAAAAGACCGTCTTTTCATCAAATGATGCCGAAAAACTAGATATCCATATACAAAAGAATAAGTTGAACCCTTACCAAACACCATATACAAAAATTAACTCATTAGGGACCAAAGACCTACATGTAAGATCTGAAACTATAAAACTCGTAAAAGAAAGCATAGGGCAAAATCTTCATGACAAAATTGGACTATATACACATTTTTTAAATTGTGCATCAAAAGATAATATCAGAGTAAACAGCCAACCCACAGAATGGGAGAAAATATTTGCAAATCATATATCTGATAAGGGATTACTATCCAGAACATTTAGAAAACCCCTAATAACAACAACAAAAACAAACAACGCAATTCAAAAATGAGCAAAGGACTTGAATAGACATTTCTTCAAAGAATACAATACAATATACAATTGACCAATAAGCAATGAAAAGATGTCCAACCTCAGTAATCATTGGGGAACTACAAATCAAAACAATAATGAGGTATCATTTTATGCCCATTAGGATGGCTACTATCAAAAAAATGGAAAATATTGATAATAAATGTTGGTGAGGATGCGGAGACGTTGGAATCCCTGTGCTCGGTTGGTGAGAATGTAAAATGGCATATCACTATGAAAAACAGTATGGTGGTTCCTCAAAAAAAATAGTAATAGAATTACCATATGATTTGGGAGGCTGAGGCCGGTGAATCACAAGGTCAGGAGTTCGAGACCAGCCTGGCCAACATGGTGAAACCCTGTCTCTACTAAAAATACAAAAATTAGCCGGGCGAGTGGCATGCACCTGTAATCCCAACTACTCAGGAGGCTGAGGCAAGAGCATTGCTTGAACCCGGGAGGTGGAGGTGGCAGTGAGCTGAGATCACGCCATTGCACTCCAGCCTGGGCAACAGAGCGAGGCTGTCTCAAAAAAAAATTACTATATGATTCAGCAATCCCATTTCTGGGTACATACCCAAAAGAACTGAAAGCAGGGTCCCAAAGATATTTGCGCACTGATGTTTACAACAGCATTATTCACAAGTTAAAAAAATGGAAGCAACCCAAGTGTTCATGGGTTGAATGAATAAGCAAATCCATTCAACCTATGGATGAATGGATAAGCAAATTGTTGTATAAATATACAATGGAACACCACTCAACCTTACAAAGAGAGGAAATTCTGACACATTTATCTGTGTTGTACCTTGAGGACATTATGCTAAGTGAAATAAGCCAGTCGCAAAAAGACAAATATTATATAATTCCAATTATATGAGGTACTTAGAGTAGTCAAAATCATAGAAAGTAGAATGGCCGTTGCTGGGGGATGGGAGCAGGGGGGAGATGGAGAGTTTTTTGTTTGTTTTGTTTTGTTTTGTTTTGTTTTTCGAGACAGAGTCTAGCTCTGTCTCCCAGGCTGGAGTGCAGTGGTGCGATCTCGGCTCACTGCAACCTCTGCCTCCCAGGTTCAAGTGATTCTCCTGCCTCAGCCTCCCAAGTAGCTGGGATTATGGGTGCCCGCCAGCATGCCCAGCTAATTTTGTATTTTTAGTAGAGACGGGGTTTCACTGTGTTGGCCAGGCTGGTCTGGAACTCCTGACCTTGTGATCCACCCACTTCAACGTCCCAAAGTGCTGAGATTATAAGCGTGAGCCACCGTGCCCCGCCAAGAGTTATTGTTTAATGGGGACAGAGTTTCAGTTTTACAATATGAAAGAGTTCTAGAGATGGATAGTGATGACAATATTATGAATGTATTTCATACCACTGAACTATAAACTTAAAAATGGTTAAGATGGAAAAATTATGTGCATTTTATCACAGTTTTAAAGGTTAATGGGAAAAAGTACTGAGAGAAGACAAGAAGTTGATGAAACATGTGTGGCAAAATCTTTATGGCTGTTAAATCCGGCTGATGGCATATGGAGATCTATTATATGTTTTACTGTGTGTATGTAAATATTCATGATAAAACTAAATTTTTTAGTTCCAGAAATTTTTTTTTGGTGCTATTCTCAACTCTTTCTAGGAGCTCTTCTAATTTTTTGTTCATGCTGGGGTCTGACAGCTGACTGAGCAAAGTCAAGGAAGCATAAAACAGCAGAGCGGGTGCAGGGAGCAACAAGCACTTCAGCCTTGTTGGTGCATACAATGTGAACAGAGAGAAGTAAGTAATGAAAATGGAGCCTCTAGCAAGGGCTGGCTAATGGGCTGCCTTATAGGCCGCAGCAGATGATGTTGTCTCCCCGTTCTCTACACCCCTGGCCCACCTGCATTCCCCTGCAGCTGCAAAGGAGGACAGTTTCCAACACTGACAGCTTCCTGCTTCAAGCATCTGTACATCTTGCTTTTCCTCTGCTTAAGGTTTGGGTATCATGGGAGTTTCCTCAGCTGACAGCAGGTATATCCTGGAAGTGAGGGAGGCAGGATCTTAATCTTAACAATGCAAGGCGGGACTTAGTGGGAAAATGCCCCGGCCTTCTACCCTCCAATAGGATGATTCAGAGGAATGTTCCACACAGTATCGCAGAGGACCTACAGGATTGAGCTGCAGTTGCCTACAGGGGGAACCATGTGCACCCAAATTCTTGTCTCAAGGTGTGGTGATTTGAAAATATATTCACAAATTCTTTGACACTCCTCCCTTCAATAGGTGGACCTAATTTCCCTCCCCTTGAGTATGGGCAGATTTAGTGACTGCTTCTAAGGAATAGACTACAGTAGCTGTGATGTGTGTCTTCCAAGGCTAGGTCATAAAAGACTTTACAAATCTCCACCTTGTTCTTTTGAATCATGCCATGGATGCATGCAAGCATGCCTATCAAGGGACAGAACCAAGGCCCTCTGACAATATCCATCTGCCTGAGCCATCTTAGAAGTGGATTCACCAGCCCCAGTCAAGCCTTCAGATGATTGCAGCTCCAGCTGACATCCTGATAGCAACCCAGTGAGAGCCCCTGAGCCTGAACCACTCAGCTGAGCTGCTCCCAAATCCATAACCCACAATAACTGTATGAAATAATGAGTGTTTATTATTGTTTTAAGCTGCAAACTTTTGCAGTAATTTGTTCTGTAGTGATAGATAATACGCAGGGGCTGCTGTTGGGTGAAGCCACATTAAGACATCAGCCGTGATGAACCTTCAGGACGTAATCTTACAGATGGGGAAATTACAAAAGGTTTTAAAGGGAAGCTCCCACTCCCAACTAGCAGACCCTACCTCGGGTCTTTTTTCTCTTCAGGCTGCCCACTCTCCCCATGGCCATGGTTCGTATTCTCATCCGAGGTAGCAGAAGCACAAATTGAATGTTTCAAAAACGAAACATTTGTTTTATGATTGCTCTTCTCTTGATGTTGAGAAACTCATTAGAATTTTCCTTTGGTCTTCCCCAGCACAGGCATTTTGGTAGGGGGCTTCCAGTCCTACTCAGGATCTGTTTGGTACAGTTCCACTGCCACACCCCACCCACTAATTTCCTCCCTCACTCCAGGCTCACTAGCCCCATAGAGCATGGGGCCACAGTATGGTGCCTAGGGGTGGGGGGGTGTTCCATGGCCCTGTCTGACTGTGCATTCAGATTCCTGTTCTCTATCCCCCTGGCCCACCTGCATTCCCCTGCAGCTGCAGAGAACAGTTTCCAACACTGACAGATTTTGGCCTCAAGTATCTGTACATCTTGCTTTTCCTCTGCTTAAGGCTTGGGCATCATGGGAGTTTGCTCAACAGAAGGCAGGTGTACCCCAGAAGTGGGAGAGGCAGGAACACACACATCAGTAATTGTGTGGCTACTGATGTCCAAGTGGCCTTTTCTCTCACCTCAGGGCCACTTAGGCTGCCTCTCTCATCTGGGAGGGCCAAAGAACCTGCATTCTTGAGTGGGGCACTTCCCCCAGAACTGAAGTCACATTCCACCCCCCTGTCAATCCCACCCTAGGGGAACAATCCACGTGCATCCCTGGAATGCTCTCTTAAGGTGCCTCTACATCAGGCCATCCCAGGGAGAACCCATGGCTCCCAGAAACTCTGGAAGTGATCACTATTTTCCCTCCTCCCAACACCTGTGGCTCTGGGCGCGTTGCAGGGTGGAGGGTTCCTTTTTGTGCTCTCTGTGTGATGGACAGGATGACCTCTTTCCCCACTGTGGGAGATGCTGGCAGTGTCCACCCACCTCCTGTCAGCACTCACCTGACTGAAGCTGCTCGTGGGAACATTTTGAACAAACAGGAAGTGCCAGGGGATAATGCCCACAGGGCAGCCCTCAACTCATGATTGAAGGGATCAGTGTCAGCTGTTCATTCCCTCAAGTGGGGTAGCAGAACCATGCTCTACACTTTCCCAGAGTTCCCGGTGGGACTGCGCCCTCCCAGTGTCCCACGATGGTAACCTGCTCCACACACCCCATGTGGGGGTCCTTCACTTCCCCACCGTGCACCTTCCAGCTCTACAGCTTGCATTCGAATCTATGTCTCAGTGTCTGCATTTGAAGGAACTATGACACACACAATTACCACTGAATTTCACAGATGTCTCCTTCTAAGAGTAAAGAAGAAGTTGCCCATCACTCTGAAGCTTCTAAAAATAATTTTCTCAAAATGAAATAGGCAAAACCCTCTCTCCATCCAAATGCAGATATCTCCTTTCAGCCTCTCTGATCCTGAGTGAGAATCGTCTTCTCACATGGCAGCATGATGCCCCTTGAACTTAATCACATGGGGTCTGGTGTCTTCAGAGGTCCGTGGCAGGGTGTGGGGCTGGGGAAAGGAGGACAGATCTCCTGTGGTGTCACAAGTTATTGCCACAAGCAAATACTTCACAAAGCACTTTGTAGGCTTTGACAAGTCAATGACTATTCTAAACCTTTACCTGGACCTTGTTTCCAAGTTCCAGAACTTAGGACCCTCTACTCACCTGAAGCCACCACGGGATGCCTCTCAAACTGGAAACATTGCCGTCCCTCTCCACCAAAGATGCTTCTCCTCCAGCCCCATCAGCCTCTCTCAAAGCCTGGCTGTCAGAGTGATTCCTTCTTCTCTGTCATTTTCCATACTCAATCTATCACCACATGTTGTGGGTTTTTCTTGCAACCACCTCCTGAGTCTACCCTTGTCTCTGCACATCCACTGTTACCCCTGATAGTAGATCGCATCACTTTTCTCAGTTCTTCACTCACCCTGAGTCCATATCCTTTGCCATGTGCCTTTGCAGCCCCTCCCACTAAAGGTGGTATGTTCTTGCATATGCCTTGACCTTGGGCTTGGCCATGTTGGCTGACTTCAGCCAATGAGCTGTCACAAAGACTTGAAATGTGCTTGTGTGGCAGGGCTTGCTGTCTTGCACTTCAGACATCATCAAGAGAACATGCTCTGGCTAGCCTCTGGGGCCTGGAGAATGACATACATACAGGGCAGAGCTGCAGCAGGAAATAGAGCTATCCCACCTGCTCCCTACCAATTATCATTATTTTAAGGGGCTTGTTTGTTACACAGCAATACTGTGGCAATAGCTGACTGATCCACCCCTGTAGTCCAAATGACCACAGTTTTGTTTCTTAACTTCCATAGTAATCTCTTAACCAGTTTACATGTTTTAATTTTGCCCCTTGCCACTCCATTGTATAAACGGCAGCCACTGTGATATTTTTATAGTAAATTTGATTGCATCTTTTCCTAGTTTAAAGGATTTCAATGGCATCCCATTGCAATTTTTTTAAGATCAAGCACTTCTAATGGTACAGCCATTAAAGGGTTTAAGTGTGTAGATCTCAAAAAGAAAAACAGAAGGCAAATGCACTTATCAAGTAAAGGAAAAAATGCAAAAAAAAAAAAAAAATTGGGAACAAAGAAATCCTATGCCATCACTCCCACAAATAAAACTTCTCAAAACCACATTCAGAAACAATCCTAAGTTTATACAAGTGCGTTTGTAACACTAAACAAAACCAGAATTACAGAAAGCTCTCAATTTATTCTATACTCCATCTCTGTTTTGGACTCTGCAGTAGCTTGTACTGTGTCAACCAAGCTAAGCTGGAGTCATATCTCCCAGAATTCCCTCCCCTTTGTGTGTCCAGGTCAGGGCTGGCCACAGGAGTAACTTGTGCAAGATTTGGAAAGAGACAGCAGCAGCAGCTGTTACATTTGGGAGATGGGTGCAGGCTCTAGATGCCACTACAGCTGCATCTGTCCCCATCCCCATGGCCTCATCTGCCTGAGCCCAGTCAGACCAACAGCTCCTGCTCCTCACATTGGACCTCCTACATGTGCAGCTCTGAGGGTTTTGTAAATTTTTAAATTTTTTGGATACAGGGACTCTATTGCCCAGGCTGGAGTGCAGTGGTACAATCATAGCTCACTGCAGCCTCGACCTCTTGGGCTCAAACAATCTTCTCACTTCTCAGCCTCCTGAGTAGCTGGGACTACAGGCACACACCACCATGCCCGGCTAATTTTTGTATTTTTTTTGTAGAGATTGGGTTTCTCCATGTTAACCAGGCTGGTCTTGAACATTTGGGCTCAAGCAGTCCTCCTGCCTCACTCTCCCAAAGTGTTGAGATTACAGGCGTCAGCCACCCGCACCCAGCCCACAGACGTCTTCTGTAGGTCACTCCAGATGTATGAAAGACAGACAGGTTCCAATTTGTCCTCATGGGTTTTGCTGTGGCTTCCTGGGTCTCCATTCATGTTTGCTTTTTCCCACTTCGTGTCAAGCTTTTCTTTGTAGCCTGCCCTGGCTGACCCAGGTTTACCACTACACACAAAGAACAGCCTTCCGTAGATTTTTTTCATCGTTTCCACTGTGACATCTTTCTGATCTTCCAGTGATCCTTACAGGTGTTACCTCACCAGCTTTTCCCACAAGTACATAAGGTCTAACTCCTATAATAAACCCATGATTCAAGGGCATCCTATTGCAATATGACTGAAACCCCCAGCTCCTTATCGTGGCCTGCAATACAAGGCATGACATGGCCTCTCCCATCTCATCTTATGCCCGTCTCCTCCCTGCTTGCCTGGGTATGGTGTCATCATTCCTTCAGAACAAGAGCCAATTGACTGGATATCATAATTACATTCTCTGTTGAGTCACTTAGATGCTTCAAGTCTCTCCTCCCCACCATTCCTGGTTGCCTGGGTCTGGGGAGGAAGAGGTTAAGGTTGTTGGAAGGCCTGGATAGCTTGGGCCTGTTCTCAATCAGAGCACAGCAGGAAGGCGTGGGGCTGCTTGCTGGGTCGGGGAAGTCTCCATAGCAAAGCGATTAGGTCAAGTGTGGGAGAGAACATGCTGAACGTTCATCTCTGTGCACGGAGGAGGGTGGGCTGGGCCAGGGGCAGGAAGGATGGGCGGTCAAAGTCTCAAAGTGGTAAAGCCCTGGGAGTTGGCTTTGCATCTGCAGAGATTTGGCCAGCTCTGGGCGGAGGGTCAGCGTCTCAGGCATCTCATGACAGGCTGGAATGGGTCAATGGACCAGTCTTGCTGGCTGTGCTGTCCAGCCCTCCCCTCCTTGGCTTCTTCCTGATATTTCTTGGCCCAGGAAGCATGTCTGTCCTCCAAGAAACTTCTCCCAGCTGGCTCCTCTCAGCTGGCTCTGCATCGCCGTGAGAGGTGGCGTTGGCTCCCCGTCTGGCCCTGCGGTTTGGACCAAGTACACACATAGGGGAAGGTGAGCTGTGTCCCTGAAACACGACAGGAATCAGGGAATTTGACTTGTCTTGAATACTGTTTCTTGGCTGCATAAGTGGAACATGAAACACCTCTCACCTCCCACCTTCTGTTCCAGCCACGCTGGACCACACGCTGTTCTCTGGTCGAGCCAGGCTCCTCATGGCTTTGAACTTGCTGCTGCCTCTGCCTAGAATGTCCTTCCCCATCTCACCCTTAAGACCTGACCCAGATGTCACTCCTTTTATGAGGGAGTTCTCTTCTACACCGAGTCCTGTCTTCCTAGGGGCTTCTGTGTAGTGACTGTATTACATCCCTGGTCTCCACCTTTAACCTCCACACAGAGCACCTGAAACTTTTTAAAAAAATATAATTTAGGCAGGGCGCAGTGGCTCACACCTGTAATCCCAGCACTTTGGGAGGCCGAGGTGGGTGAATCACAAGGTCAGGAGATCGAGACCATCCTGGCCAACATGGTGAAACCCCGTCTCTACTAAAAATGCAAAAATTAGGCAGGCATGGTGGCGGGCGCCTGTAATCCCAGCTACTCAGGAGGCCAAGGCGGGAGAATAGCTTAAACCCAGGAGGCGGAGGTTGCAGTGAGCCGACATCGTGCCACTGCACTCCAGCCTGGGCAACCGAGTGAGACTCCATCTCAAAAAAAAAAAAAAAAAAATATATATATATATATATATATATATATATATATGAAATTTAATCTCTACTTTGAACCTCCATTTGGCTGGCAGCAAAAATCATGCTGGTCAATTTCTGAGAAATGTGGTCATTTTAGGTTAAAATTCACTTACTTCTGAAATGTTCCTTTCTGCAGTCCCATTCCCACCTTCTCGCCAGGTTCTCATCTCTGTTTCGGTGGTGGTGGGCTGATGGAACATGGGTGTCGTCATGGTTCTGGGCACAGCATCCTTCCTCCCTGGCTACTCCCAAGATGTTTGAGCTTCCATGTGGTCCCTGGCAAGACTCATGGGTCCCCTTGTTCCAACCATGAGATGCCCTCAGTTCCCCAGCTTTCTCCCATCTGACTTCCATGCCCTTCTCAGGGTTATGGGAAATGTTAGCTGCTCTCCTATAACATCCTACATCCCCTAGAAGCTCTCTGGGTCTACTTAGGTCCCTCTGCCACCAAAGATGCCTGGGCAGCCCTATGCCATGGGTACCATGTTACTCCAGATGACTGATGGGAAGTGGGGCGGGTCTCTACCTTCAGATCCCAAACTCGTATGAAATCTGAGGGTCTTATTGTCCACTCCCATCCTTCTAGATATAACCCTAGAGAGAGGGCAGCATGCTGGATACTCCCAGGATCCATCCCCTCCGGTATCTAAATGACTTGCTTCCCCAGCTCACCTCTCCCTACCTGCCTTCCCCCGACCCTCTTCCCTGCGCCTAGGATCTTTACTTTTTAACCGTTTTTTTCAAGCTGGGATCTCACTCTGTCACCCAGGCTGGAGTGCAGTGGTGCAATTCCAGCTCACTGAAGCCTCCACATTTCAGGCTCAAGTGAGCCTCCCACCTCAGCCTCCTGAGTAGCTGGGATGACAGGGGCAAGCCACCATGTTTGTCTAATTTTTTATTTTTTAATTTTTTGTAGAGATGGGGTCTCCCTATGTTGCCCAGGCTGATCTCAAAGTCCTGGCCTTAAGCAATCCTCTTGCCTTGGCTTAACTATCTTTTTTTTGACTAGTTAATATATGCACATGGAACAAAAGGAAGTCAAATAGTACAAAAGAACACTCATATTTGTATATAATTTATTCAATCCTACATTTCTTCGGATATAATCAATTGACTCTTCACCAAGAGTAATGACAAAACCACTTTCTCCCAAATCCTCTCTCTTCTCTCCTCCATTCAATTTGGGCTGGTTATTGCTATTATTAGTTCTACTGCTTTACTGCTCCGTAGGGACACTGTGAGTGTTTGTATGAGAAAAATCGTCTTTGTCCAAGACAGTCAAGCATTTTACAGTTTGCTCATTATCTTTGGTCCCCACACACCAAATGACATCAACACTCTCAAGCTCCAAGACCACCAAAGAAGCAGATGCTACCTCTGGCCAACAGCCTCTCTCTAGAGGGTTCTTGTATAACTTCACACTTATTTGTATCCCTAATAGCTGGGCTACAGACTTTAAACGTATCTTTTCTTGGCCTTCAACTACAAAAAAATGAGAAAATCAAGATACTTAACACATTCTTACCTTCATTGGGTTTTACAGTTTCTGCTTTATAATGGTTTATAGCATTTGTTTTGTTTCGCAACCATAATTCCAATAGTTGTTTTAATTGTAATCCCGAAACATACATGTATTCAGTGCTCATTATTGGTGTTTTTGCTTCTGTTTCTCATTTGTTTACTAAACTTGGTCTTTCTGTATTTTCTTCAAGGTAGCTGAATTTTTGTAGTTTTGAAAATATATGCATGTTCTTTATTTGGACTAGAGTTTGGGTTGATAAGGAGTTCCTGAACCATGTTTTCTTTCTCTGAGGACACCATAGTAGCATATGTGGCACAAGATTGTTTCATTGTATTCTAGCTTTGAATCTTGCTGTGCTGATGTTTGTAGTCAATCTGATTTTTTTAGCTTTAAGTTCAGGGGTAGATGTGTAGGTTTGTTATATGGGTAAATTGTGTGTCACAGGGGTTTGGTATACAGATTATTTCATTACCCAGATAATAAGCATTGTACCTGATAGGAAGTTTCTATGATCCTCACCTCCCTCCCACCCTCCACCCTCAGGTAGGCCCCAGTACTCAATGTTTAGCTCCCACTTAAGTGAGAACATGCAGTATATGATTTTCTGTTACTATGTTAGTTCACTTAGGATAATGGCCTACAGCTCCATCCATGTTGCTGCAAAGGACATGATCTTGTTCTTTTTTATGGCTGCATAGTATTCCATGGTGTACATGTTCATCACAGCATTATTTTCTAAAACTTCTACATTTTTTTTGTAGATTCAGGGTCTCACTATGTTGCTCAGGCTGGTTTCGAACTCCTGGACTCAAGTGATCCTCCAGTCTTGGCCTCCCAGAGTTCTGAGATTACAAGTGTGAGCTACCACACTTGGCCCTTGTGGGACTATTCACAATAGCAAAGACATGCTGTTATTTTTTAATGGATGATCTGATCTTTCTACTGAGTAACCAGAAACTCTTTATCTTTGAAGCATGGCACTGTTAATAGGATATGTTGCTATTGGTTAATCTGTTCCTTTAGCAATTCATTTACTGAATGTTCATTGGGGCATTATTTTAAGCATTGGGAACACAGCAATAAACAAAAAAGGACAAAAACCCCCATCCTCATATCTCAAGGAACATACATTTGGCTGTAAACATACATTGGGCATAGTTTAGAAAAAACTATATCCATTTTCCCAGAACATAGTATGGTCTTTCAATCTATAAATTCACATTTTCAGTTTAGGAAATTTTTTTTTAGTGTATATATTTGAATGCCAATTATACATATGTTGACTTTCTTCTGCATTTGTTCTATGTCTATTATTTCTTCTCGTCTTAAAATTCACTGTTATTCTCCATGTTACTGCATTCATTTTTCTGAAATGTACCTTCCAGGCTTCTAGGTGAATTTTCATAGTGTTTTGCTCCTCCATTGGGTCTTCTATTTCTGTGATAGTTTTATTCTTCTCTTTCACTTCTTTTCCTGAGTCCTGGTAGCTTATATTTCTCTTCTTTCCCTTGTCTTGTAATTCTTTTCTGGTGCACTTGTAATTTCTCTTTTTTTTCTTTTCGTTGTCTTCTTTCTTTCTTTTGTGCTTGCTTGATTTTTTTTTCTTTTCTTTTTTTTTTTTTGGACAGGCTCTCACTCGTTGCCCAGGCTGGAGTGCAGTGGCATTATCTGGCTTACTGCAGCCTTGACCACCTGGGCTCAAGTGATCCTCCCACCTCAGCCTCCCAAGTAGTACAGGCACGTGCCACCATGCCCACATAATTTTTTAATTTTTTTTGTAGAGACGGGTTTTTGCCATGTTGCCCAGGCTGGTCTCAAACTTCTGGACTCAAATGATCTGCGTGCTTTGGCCTCCCAAGGTGCTGGGATGACAGGTGCGAGCCACTGCACCTGGCCTGTAACTTTTCTTGGAGTAATTGTTTATAGATAATTTTTTTTCATTAAGTTTCTGAATTCATGAGAAAATTCTTGGTCCCAATTATCATCTATCCAGGACAAAGTCTTCCTTAAATGTTAGCAAGAAGTCTCTTTCTGGCTCATTGGAAAGCTCTGAACAATAGAGTTGTGTGTGTGCATGTGTGTGTGCATGGTGGGTGTGGTGGTAGATTGGCCTTTCCTATGCCAAACACAGACTCTATAGTTTCACCTTGGTAATATATATATATATATATATATATATACACACACACACACACACACACACATATATATACACATATATATACATATATATAATCAATATCTATAATTTTGAATATGTATTCAATTTGTATTGATAGGGTAACATTTTTCCCACCAAGTAATTGGTATTTCCTTCCAAAAATGGAAGGGGAGCTTTGGTGGAATGTAACCCTGGGGTTAAAAAAACCTGAATGGATTCCTAGGAAAATTATATGACATATCCCACATAATCTGAAACATGGTTCAGTTACCAAATTGTTTATAAGCACTTTGTTTAGCAGGAAGGTGGCCAAGAGAGAGTTTAGCCTTGAGGCTGTCTATCAAATACTTTTTGTGAAAAGAGACAAAAGGTGGAAATGAGTAAGTTTAGGTTATGCACTTTAGGTCCTTTTCTTTTCTTTTTTTCCCTCTTACCAGCACCTGTTTGTGTTTTAACTGAGGAGGGAAAGCCTAGTAAGATAGGTCTCCTGTCTGGGGCCCAAGACATGTGGACGTGAGCCTACTTAGATATCAGCTGAGCGAGAGCTTCAATCCACTCTCCATCTGCAAGGATGGATCCAGACACTGTGTCATATAAATATTTTAAATGCTATGGAAATTGCTTAGTGGTGGATAAAATGAACTGTTTTAATTAAGATAGTCCTGCCCCATGAAAGATAAACTTGTAGAGTTCAGTGACAAAATCTTTGTTACTCAAATTTCCCTAGGTCTCTCAAGTTTATGAGAACAAATGGAGTCACATTAACAGCCATAAATCTAAATGCCACCAACTCACTCAGACTTGAGCCATTTGAAAATACCTCTTCTGCTGCTTTGGTGGTGGGGGCAAGGGCGGGGGCACAGGGCTGGCAGTGGGGACAAATTCCTAGAGGTACCTCACACAAGCTCAGAAGCAAATCCAGGGGACTTCAGACTTATGTCTGCTGAATACCCTGGTCGTGTCAGCCTTGATTGCAGTATCCTGTTAAGTTCTTTAACAGTTCACTATTGCTATAAAACAAACTATGCCAAACCGTAGTGGCTTAAAGTGACAACCATCTATTTTGTTTACGCTTTTTATCAGCTGGCTATTTGGGCTAGACTCAGCTGGGCTCCCTCATGCATTGGTGGTCAGCTCTGGATTTGGGTATGGGACTTGACAGATCTTGGTTGGGCTCTTTCACATGCCTGGGGCTTTGGCTGGGACAGCTGGGCCCACTTGGCTCTGGGTCATGTGGTCTCTCATCCTCCAGCCAGCTAGCTCAGGTGTGTTCAATGGTAGAGGCAATGTTCCAATAGAAAGAGTGGGAGAATGCAAGGCTTCTTGAGGCCCAGGCTCTGAAAAGGTACAACATGACTTCTGCCTCCTTCTATTGGCCAAAGCAAGCCACACTGTCAGCCCAGATTCAAGGTGGAGAAGTACACTCCACTTCCTTATTGGAGGAACTGCAGCATCACATTGCAAAAAGCAAGTGTGCTGGGAGCCAGTAGTCGTGACCATTTTGGCAATCAAGCTATCTCATCCTAGGTAGTGTTGTCAACATAACAAGCTCTTGAAATAGAGAAGCTGAACAGTGGAGGGTTGGCCCCTTAAGTATTACTCAGCAGGAGGGTTCCCAAAACATGGTTGCTTGGGTCTCAGAATACCTGGAGGTTTACAAAACAGCCCCTTCAGTTGTAACCTAGAGCCCCTTCTTCCCAGGAGCCCCCTCCTGTGTGTCCAGGGGACCAGATTGGGAGCAGAGTTGAGTGACAATCTCATTAGCCTTCTGTCAACTCAAGCCTTGTTACCACTCGTTTTCTTCTTTCTTTAGAATGCAAATTCTCTCCCAGGAGGGTCTTTTTTCACCCGTCAAGCAGATGTCCAGCTGGCCTGCCATGCTGGTGCACCAGACGTGTGAAGAGGTGGCGGCAGCCCAGGGGTAGACCTCACTTAGGCTTCCTTATTTCTCTATATCTCATTGGATCTTCCTCTGTAAATTGTTACCTCCTGGATAGCAGAGGGGAAAAATATCTGAATATTAGTCTGGTAAATGAAGTCTTACGCAATACTAAATGGTCCCTCTGGTCTTCTTACGCAAACCCTCTCTCAGAGTTCTTCCTTCCTGCCCAGCTCTTTTTAAGACGCATCTTTGGGAGAGGTTGAACCTTACTCTGGTGGTGGCAAGTGAGGCTCGTGCTCAGGATCACGGGGAGGCCTCTGGGTCCTCCCTGGGCCCCGCTGCAGATGGCCTGCTCTGGACCCTCCCTTGAAAGCAGAATGCTGGACGGGCTGGTCCCATTCCTGAGTACTGGGCTGGCATCTACTGCTGACGCCTGCAGCGTGTGCAGTTCAAGGTCTGGGTGCTCCAGGCTCCTTCGGATCTCTGCACTCTGATCTTCACTCGGCCTTCGCTGATGCACCCTCTGGGTCTCCATTATGTCCTCCTGCCAGCCCCTGATTTAGCCAGGGTCTACCTGCCCCTCTTCATCCTGGGGCTTAGAGCAGATGATTTGTTGGTTCTGTGTCGCATCCCCTCAGCCCGTTTCTCATCCCAGCAGGGCAGTGGTGGACAGCTCCACGAACAGGAACCCATTCCACCTTAAGGGACAATGGCTCCTGTTTTTCTTTTTTCTTCTTTTTTTTCTGGATTTTTGTTCTGTCGCCCAGGCTGGAGTGCAGTGGCGCGATCTCGGCTCACTGCCACTGCAACCCCCCACCTCCCAGGTTCAAGCAATTCTCCTGCCTCAGCCTCTCAAGTAGCTGGGATTACAGGTGTGCGCCACCATGCCCAGCTAATTTTTGTATTTTTAGTAGAGACGGTGTTTCACTATGTTGGCCAGGCTGGTCTCGAACGCCTGACCTCTGGTGATCTGCCTGCCTCGGCCTTCCAAAGTGCTGGGATTACAGGCACGAGCCACCACACCCGGCCGGCTCCTGTTTTTCTGCCTCAGATGTTTCTTTTAGAACAAATATGTCCACACAAACCAGGAAGTAAGAGGAGGTAAGCTCAACTAGAGGAGAATGAGAGGAGTCAGCAGAAGAATGCCCCAAACCCCCCATCTTTAATGAGATATTTCTGAGGCGTGTTCTACACAGTTCCTTATACGGTCCCCAGAGAAGTCAAGCCCCAGTTGCCCCCAGCAGTAACCTGTCCAATAATGCACCTTCCCCACTCTCCACTTCCACCCTCCCTCACTCCTGCATTCTGGGTCCTCAGTAAATGATCTGCACCCAAATCCTTGTCTCAGGCTCTGCTCTTGAGGGAGCTCAAACCAAGACGGGCCCTGTTAAAAAGCCTGTGGCTCACACAACTCAGCTTCCCTCTGAAGCTCCTGGTCCTTGGGAGCAGGTGGGAACTTTGGCATTACATCTATGCCACACAGGGATTGTGGGTGACCCCAGGAAGCTGAACCCAGGCCCTCCCTCTGTGTAGCTATGGTGCCGCACTGAGCTGACTTGTGTGAGGCTGTCTAGGTTGGAGGAGAAGCGAGTGGGCAGACCGTGTTTTTTTTTTGTTCTTGTTTGTTTGTTTGTTTGTTTTTGACAGTTTTGCTCCTGTTGCCCAGGCTAGAGTGCAACAGCGCCATCTCTGCTCACTGCAACCTCCGCCTCCCAGGTTCAAGCAATTCTCCTGCCTCAGCCTCCTGAGTAGCTGGGATTACAGGCGCCCACCACCACGCCTGGCTAATTTTTGTAATTGTATTAGAAATGGGGTTTCACCATGTTGGCCAGGCTGGTCTTGAACTCCTGACCTCAGGTGATTCTCCTGCCTCGGCCTTCCAAAGTGCTGGGATTACAGACGTGAGCCACCGCACCTGGCCTGTAATCCTTGATTCTATCCCCAGAACTCCACTTAACCCACCAACATACCTCGGCTCTAAGGTCAAAGGTCACAAATCGGGGAGACGCAGCATCCAGGACTTTCTGTCTTCCTCCCTTTTCCCAGAATCCACTGGGAACTGAGGAGTGGGCTTTGGGCCTCCCGGTTCTCTGCATAGCCTCCTTTTCCCAAGCCACACAGGAGAACTCTGATCTGCCTCTCCAGCTGTTATAGGGGGAGACAAAGAAATGTAGAAGCTCCTTTTCTTTCTCTGGCCATGCTTGTCATTCCCACTACTGTTTTGCTAAGGAAAAAAGGAACTTAGCTTTGAGACTCCAAACTCATCAGTGGCCTCCTTGTTCTGTAAACCTGTGCTGTCCCAATCTGGTAGCCTGTGGCTATTGAACACTTGCAACATGGCAAATGCCCCTGAGGAACTGAATTTTTTTTTTTTTTTTTTTTTTTTTGAGACGGAGTCTCGCTCTGTCACCCAGGCTAGAGTGCAGTGGTGCGATCTCGGCTCACTGCCAGCTCCGCTTCCCGGGTTCATGCCATTCTCCTGCCTCAGACTCCCGAGTAGCTGGGACTACAGGTGCCCGCCACCACGCCCGGCTAATTTTTTGTATTTTTAGTAGAGACGGGGTTTCACCGTGTTAGCCAGGATGGTCTCTATCTCCTGACCTTGTGATCCACCCACCTCGGCCTTCCAAAGTGCTGGGATTACAGGCGTGAGCCACCACGCCCGGCCGGAACTGAATTTTAAGTTTATTTATTCATAATTAATTAAAATGAAAATGTATATGCCGATCCTCGATTCAGTTATTGGGCAACATTTAAGTATGTTTGAAACAACTTGGGCATGTGAATCTACTTTTTCAACTAGAAGTTTTACAAAATCTGAATTCAGATCAAGTAGTTTTGTTGAAATTTTAATGTCCAAATTGAGATGTCCTCAAGCAAAAAACACGCTAGATTTCAGCCTTAGTATGAAACTAGAATGTGAAATGTCTCATGGATAATTTCTTTATATTAATTACACATTGAAATGATAGTATTTGTAATATATTGAGTTAAATAAAAATCTATTACTAAAATTAATCTCACCTGTTTCTTTTTACCATTTTTAATGTGGGTGCTAGAAAGTTTAAAATTGCACCTGTGGCTTGAGTTGTATTTCTTTTGTATTTTTAGTGGAGGTGGGGTTTCACCACGTTGGCCAGGCTGGCCTCAAACTCCTGACCTCAGGTTGTCTGCCCGCCTTGGCCTCCCAAAGTGCTGGGATTACAGGCATGAGCCACTGTGCCCAGCCACAAGTTGTGTTTCTATTGGAGAATTTTAGACAATTCTAGACAATGCTCACCTGTTGCTTCCTGGGCCATGAGCCTCTTGGTCTGGCCTCTGGTGGTAGAAGCCTATAAGAAAACACGGTCTGGCCAGGTGCAGTGGCTCACGCCTGTAATCCCAACACTTTAGGAGGCCGAGGTGGGTGGATCACAAAGTCAGGAGTTCGGGGCCAGCCTGGCTAACATGGTGAAACCCTATCTCTAAAAAAAAATACAAAAAATTAGCAGGGCATGGTGGCACATGCCTGTAATCCCAGCTACTCAGGAGGCTGAGGCAGGAGAATCTTGAACCTGGAGGTGGAGGTTGTGGTGAGCCAAGATTGCACCATTGCACCCCAGCCTGGGCAACAAAAGCAAAACTCCATCTTAAAAAAAAAAAAGAAAATATGATTTAAGGGTAGACTTTAATTATTAGTTTAATATATGCAAAATATTATCCCTGTTCAGATGTGTTGCTATATTCTGCCTTGAAGGATGAAGGATGAAGGGCTATTCCTTTCTCACCTGTGGCTTTGGTATGGGGAAATTGATGGATGGAAAAATTTTTTCTGGTGACTTGCCTGAATGAATGAATGAATCAATCAATCAATTTATTCACCAAGATGGAGAATCTAAGTAGAGAGAAATGTGTTCGGGGCTTGGCAAGATGGCTTGTGCTTGTAATCCCAGCACTTTGGAAGGCTGAGGGGGAGGATTGCTTGAGGCCAGGAGTTTAAGACTAGCCTGGACAGCATAGTGAGACCCCATCTCTACAAAAGATACAAAAATTAGCTGGCCGTAGTGGCACATGGCTGTAGTCCCAGCTACTCGGGAGGCTGAGGCAGGAGGATCTCTTGAGCCCAGGAGATTGAGGCTGCAGTGAGCTATGATCATGCCACTGCACTCCAGCCTGGGTGACAGAGTGAGACCCCATCTCAAAATTACAAAACAAAACAAGAACAAAAACAAAAGTAATGGGTTTAGTTTTAAATAGGGCCTAGGTTCAGGATTTCTGGCAGCCCAGTTTGGACAACCTGAGCTCATCCCTAGCCCCACCGTCACAGGAGGGTGAGCTGCTCTTTTGGGAGATTAGATTAGAGAATAAGGGATTCTAGCAGCATCTGGCTGCTTTCCTGAGCAGCAGAGCTCCAAGCCCCGGAGATAGAAGTCATGGCCACCTTTCACCAAGTGTCTGGGGTGCAGGGAGGGCCAGTCTGTGATGAAGGAGAAGAAAGAACCCCTCAGGGAAGACTTTCTGGGTTACGGGAAGCCCTTTAGGCTCTGGATTTGCCTCTTATACTGAGCTCTCCATGCAGTTCTGACACTGAGATCAGATGAGATTATCGAGAAACCACTGCGTCTGCAAATGCATTCCCCCAAGGTTATTTCTATTACCTGCAAAGGAAAGAAGCTTAACACATAGAGTAGTGGGTCCATATGGGGAAACTTAATGGGAGAACTTTAACTTATTTAATTTATAGTGTTTATAGCCCAAGAAGAAAGAACCAGAACATATATACATATTTTTTCTACAAATAAAGCTGATCAGTGGCCTCCTTTTTCAGGGTAGCTGACACAGTTCTCAGCACCACCCTACAGCTGCATTTTGGGTTCAACAGACTTTTGTGGCTGGCCTGGGAAGCAGATCACCATTTATAACATTGTTTCTAAGGGAGACACATTCCAAGATCCAAAGAATGAATTTAGTAAAGAATGCTTGGCTTCCAGGCTGGATGAGCTGGTCTGGCTGTACCTTGGGGGTTGGCCTGAGGCTCCCTTCCCCTTTGGTCCGCAGACACTGCAGGGTTGGGGATAGGCACGTGAGGGGGAGAACCCTGAGTAGATAGGGAACCTGCAGCCGGGCTGCTCAAGGGCCTCTGTGTGCTGGGGGCGCCAGGAGGTCCAGGGATACAAAAGGGGGAGGTGAGAAATGGACAAAGAAACTTGGCCTCCTTGGCATTGCTGTCACGTCTGGCCGGCCCGCCAAGTCGAAGGGGCCTGTTTAGCCCCTGTCCGGCTCAAACCCTTTTGGGAATAAGCTGGGATGTTAGAAAAAACAAAATCCCACAACCTCTGCCTGGGGAATCCAGGCCGCTGGAGGTGGGCTTGGTAGGGCAGCGTGACTGTTCCCTGGGAGTGGCTGTCACAGCTCCGGGTGAACCGAGGAGCTTGGGCCAAGTCTCCATCCCTCTTGGAGAGGGCAGCAGCAAGGAGGTGAGGGGAGCCAGCTCATCCTCCCCAACCCTGCACTCCCCCCCACCTCCCCACCCCCAGCCCGGAAGAATCGCTGGCGGCGGGAGCCTGGACGAGCTGGCGGGGAAGGGGACGCAGCCACAGCATTGTCTGGGAGGGAGGGGAGAAGCTCCGCCCCAGAGGGGAGGGGAGAAGAGGAGGGGGCAGGAGACAAGGGGAGGAAGAAAGGCGAAGGCAAGGCGAAGGGGTGGGGAGTGATCTGAAGAGCGAGAGAAAAGAGAGGACAGCGGACGAGCAGATCCGGTAGGGGCTGAAAAAGGCCAAGGGGCTGGAGGGAGGGAGAGGAAGGAGGAGGGGAGCGAGGAGGGCGGGGCGCCCGGTCCCCAATCGCGCGGCCACCGCCTGCCCAGCCTGGCTGGATTTGAGCCCGGCCCGCCGATCGCTGGCCGAGGCGCAGCTGAAGCAGCCCCCCAGCCGCGGCGCCCCCACTTTCCAACTCCACGGTTCCTGCGGCGCGGGCGCGATGCAGCTGGCCCGGGGTGCAGGCAAGGCGCGGGGCGCGGGGCGCGGGGCACTGGGAGCGAGGCACTGGCGCGGGATGCCGGGCGCAAGGTGCAGGGCGCGGGCCGTTCTCTTTCCGCGTCCCCCCACCTCGCCAAAGTTTTTCCACGATGGTCCCTACCCCGGCTGGGTCAGCCCCTTAATCCTCGCCTGTCTCTTGTCTCCTCTTTCCTCCCCGAGCCGCGGGGCTCCCGGGGCGCGCGGACCCCCGCCAGGGGCCGTGTAGGCGCGGAGCCCCAGCCGGCCTGCCTTGGGTCCGAAGAAAGTTGTGGCTTGGAGCTAGTCCTCCTTCTAGGACCCCTGGGGGCGTCCTTCCTTCTTTTTGAGCCCGCGATGGGAAGGCGCTCCCACCCCATCCCCGGGGTCTCTGAGACTTCCTGGCGAGGTGGGGCGGCGTGGCAGGTGCAGGGCTGGGGAGGGCCTGACAGCCCTGGAGAGTGCCCGACCCCAATCCGCCGCCGTCTTCTAGGCGGATTCCCCAGAGGCAGGTCCTAGTCCCCGGCGCGGGGAGGCGGCGCGCTTCAGAAGGGCGCAGGGTGCGCGGGGGCCGTTGGCCCTCCGGGCACTTCCCCTTTGCGGTCTCCCCGCCCTCCTTCGGAGCTGGTGCCTGAGGTCGCTGGGACCTCTGCCTGGCGTCTTCTCTCGCCCCGAGCGAGGCAGGTGCCGTGGGCGGCCCCGGCGACTTCTGCATTTCGAGCGCTTACTTTGCATTCAGCTCTAAGTCGGAGAGCTCTGGGGACAGCCGAGAGTGCCAGTGGCCTCATAGGGAGACTGAGGGTTCTGTTTCACCTCGGGCGCTGCGTGGGTCTGGGCTGTCCACAGCACCTCTGCGCCTCAGTGACGGGAGAAGCCAAGCGCGAGGCCTCTCAGCGCTGCGTGCACTCTATTTCCCAGGTATCTGGAATCCCGGCGCCTAGAACGTGTTTTTCGGGAGAGCAAAGGCTGTGTCTACGGCAGGCTGGGGATATAGTAAGTACCTTGTAAATGATGAATGAATGTATGAACCAATCAGCTGACAAACAACAATTTGTCCTGGAGGGGGACCCAGTTCCTGCCACAGTTGATCTTAGTACAATGGGAGGAAAGAATTAGAAACAATGATTCTTTTAAACAGCCGGGAAGACAGAGCCAGGGGCCTTCTTTCAGGAACATCTGGATGAGGAATCTGCAGCTAGGCTTATTTTACTAATAAATCCACATTTACTTACTAGGCACTTTTTCTGCAGGTGGTCTGAAGAATTAAAGAAACCTCGCATGGCAAAGATATATCGGATTGTTTGAGGAGAGTTAATTTTCAAAAAACCCAAAACACTTGTGTTCAAATATAGTGTCCCAGGGACACAGTGTGACATCTACCTGGGTGGTGGCCATTTGGGATCAGAGACCCTTGCGTGGGGGCTTTGAGGGTGGGCAGTAGCTGTGTTTTCTCCTCTGGACAGGTCAGCCTGATGCCTAGGGGCTGTGGCAGTCCAGCAGGCCTCACAGGGGTGGAAGAGGGCCTCAAATGATGGCTGAGCTTGGAGAGGGCAGTAGTTTTGGAAAGAGCGGGTGTTCTTGCCCTGGGAGAAGATGGAGGCATAGCGTGCAGCCTGCCTGGGCACGTGGAGTGTGGACTGGTACAGCTTGGGTTCCCTGTGCTGGGGAGGCTGGAAGGTGAGTTCCGCTCCTCCTTCAGCAGATGGAGGAGCAGAGGTGGAATATCAGGGAGACATATGGTAAGTGTTGGGGTGCAGCCTAGACATATCCCAAGTGCTCCACTCCCCTCATTTTTATTCTGTTGAAATTGGGTTGGAATGATGATGGCCCCTTTGAGGAGCCAGGCTGAGAGGAGACCAGGGATCTGAGGTCCCTTTTCGTGCCTTCCTCCAGGGGAAGAGGACTGTGTGCCCTCCATATTGGCCAACTGGGGCTGCGCCCACATCTGCTGTATCTCCAGCCACATCATCCCCACTTTCCTGAGCGTGGCCTCACTCTGTCCCTAGTGCTCCACGGCCCACCTCTCTCCATCTCCACATGGCTTCTGTTTGGAGGTTCAGGTCTTCTCGCCAGTTTGTGCCATCTTAGGAGTCCAGTTGGTGTGGCGGACAACCCTACACCTTGTTTTCAATCCTTTGGATGCTCTGACCCACCTGAGACATCCCAGTTACTATTGGTTTTGCTTTGACTTCTTGGTCTATTTCCTGGTGCCCCGGAGCCAGGCTTCGTGTCTGCGTTCCCTACGTGAGCTGCTTAGGAATGGCTGAGCGAGTCAGCTGGAGAAGTGCCCAGGGTGTGCATCTGCTGCCTCAGAGGGCTGGACGACGCTGCTTGCCAGAGAGGAGACCTGTCATCAAAGCACAAAAGAACACGGGCCTGATTATTACTTTCAGTCATCTTTAGGATATTTTGGCAGGAAGTGTCCTTACTGAGTGGGAGGTGGGGGCAGAAAGGCAGGGTCAGGTTGCCAGAGAGTCTCACGGAGAGGCTGGGAGATGGACTGAGTGACCCCAAGAGTAGTCCCAGGACTCATCTCCTCCTCTCTTCCAGAGCGAGAAACAGGGCAGGTCTCAGCAGTGTGCTTGGAATGGAACAAGATGTTTAGCCTCTATCTTCAATCTATAGTAGCTGAGAACTGCCACAGCTGGGTTTATAAAGCAAGGGGTAGAAATTCCCTCCTGCTACCTCCCTAATACTCTTCACAACATGGTCCAGTTGTTTACTGTAATGACACACTGTCCTATTTAAACACTTCCCTGTCTCCAAGAAGAAGTTTTATTTTTTATTTATATTTATTATTATTATTATTTTTTGACATAGGGTCTCTCTCTGTCGCCCAGGCTGGAGTGCAGTGGTGCAATCATGGCTCATGCAGCCTCAACCTCCTGGGCCCAAGCGATCCTCCCACCTCAGCCTCTTGAGGAGCTGAGACCCCAGGCATATGCCACCACACCCAGCTACATTTTTATTTTTATTTTTTTTATAGAGATGAAGTCTCGCTATGTTATCCAGGCTGGTCTCAAACACCTGGCCTCAAGCCATCCTCCTGCCTCAGCCTCCCAAAGTGCTAGGATTATAGGTGTGAGCCACGTGCCTGGCCCAGAAGAATGTATAAATGTCCTCAAGGTGGAATGAGCTCCCACAGGTCTCACGGCTGGTTTCATTTATTTGGCCTGCTTGTTGGTTACTGTGGACCACATGGCCGTGTGAGGTGGGGGTTGGTGAATGGGGCAGGAGGCACCAGGGAAGGAGGGTGGCACACCCTCTGACTTGGGCTGTGCAGCCAGTGGGTCATTTTTTATCATTTCTGGGATGGCAGACTCTAAAGTCTGTCATCACAGGTTGATGCTGCTGTTTGCGGTGACAGCTTGGGGCTGGGGAACTGCTGCTGCTCAAGGCAGCTGTGGCGGAACCAGAGAGGGGCCCTCTCATCCATTCCTGTGGAACGGGCAAAATGACTTCCAAGGCCCTTTCCTGTTCCTTCAATTGGTGAAAATTGGCAGAGAAATACCTGTGCTTTCTTTGAACATGTCGACCCAAAGTGATTTGGCAAAGTAGATTTCCTTCATCAGCACGGTGCTTTAACCGTAGTTGGCATTCAGTGAAGTGTGATTAACTGCTCATTTTTATAAATGTCATGAAAGAGTATTGGATTTGGAGTTTGAATTGCATCTTACCATTTCCTAGCTGTGGGCTACTGAATAATGTAATAGATGCTGTCAGTCTCCTGCCCATGTTCCACTGGTCTCAACCAATGACTGATGGGAGAAGGTGTGCAAATACTCCAGCTTCCTCGCCTCTCTTTTGAGATAAGTTTGGGGCATGTTCTGTGCTGTCTCTAAGAATTCCCTTGCAGGACCGAATCTCAATTGCTCATAGTGTTAGCTTGCTCACTTCCTCATCTCCAGTACATTTCAAGTACAAAGGGAGTGTACTTTGTACTTTGTACACTCCCTTTGTACTTGAACTTGAATTCTTGTTTCACGATCTACTTTTGGGTGAAACCAACCTAAGACAGGCTTTAACTTATAGTTAAAAGTCATTAAGAGTCTCAGTTTCAGGCTGGGCGCAGTGGCTCATGCCTGTAATCCCAGCACTTTGGGAGGCCGAGGTGGGTGGATCACCTGAGGTCAGGAGTTCAAGACCAGCCTGACCAACATGGTGAAACCCCGTCTCTACTGAAAATATGAAAATTATCCGGGCATGGTGGCGGGCGCCTGTAATCCCACCTACTCAGGAGCCTGAGGCAGGAGAATCGTTTGAACCTGGAAGGCGGAGGTTGCAGTGAGCTGAGATCTCGCCATTGCGCTCCAGCCTTGGCAACAAGAACAAAACTTCCTCTCAAAAAAAAAAAAAAAGAAAAAAGAAAAGACTCAGTTTCCGCAACTGTAAGATGGGAATTATAATAAGTATCTCACAGCAATATTGTGAGGGTCAAATGGGCTATCATGTGCTCAACCTGGCACATAGCAAGCATGTAGAAAACCATTTGCTGGCTAGAAGCAGGCTATGATGGATTTCAGAGTGTGTATTATGGTGGAACATAGAGAGTTACAGTGCTTTGGAGAGAGACTGCTCTTAGGTTAGGTGAGGAAACTGAGGTCACCTGCACATGGTTTGTATTACTAGGTTGTGACCAGCGACGTGCTGGTGAATATTTAACACCCGGCTCTTGGTAGGGGCTTTGGGGGAAGCCCTGCTTTGTGGTGTTCTCCAGTTTATATGATATAAATAAATATTCCCACTATGGCTGACTTCACTCTACCAACCTGGTGTCAGTGAACACTCAGTTGGGAAGAGTTGTGTGCCATTGGCACTTGAGAGCCAGTAGGATCTGGCCCCAGCACACATCTGGCCATGACTAAGTCAGCATGTGACCCCAGTGATTTTAATTTCCAATTCTGTACATGGGGAGGGGAGGATAAGATTTGTATTAGGCATCCAAGTCATGGGATATGTTCAAGCGCTGCCCCAAACCGGTTGAACCTCACCTGCATGTGAGACACTTCTGGGGTGCATTTAGTGATTATAATTATTATTGTTTTTTTTTTTTTTGAGTTGGAGTCTCACTCTGTTGCCTAGGCTGGAATGCAGTGGCACGATCTTGGCTCACTACAACCTCTACCTCCCAAGTTCAAGCGATTCTCCTGCCTCAGCCTCCCAAGTAGCTGGGACTACAGGTGCACGCCACCACACTCAGCTAATTTTTTATTTTTTGTAGAGACAAGGTTTTGCCATGTTGCCCAAGCTGGTCTTGAACTCCTGCATGCAAGCCATCCTCCCGTCTCGGCCTCCCAAATTGCTGGGATTACAGGTGTGAGCCATGGAACCTGACCTATATTTTAAAAATAAAACAAAAAATGTTTATTTTACTTCTGTAATAGAAAGGAAAGGAAAGCCCTGGGAGACAGTTGTGGTATTTGGCCCCTGGTGGTTCCATCTCAGGCTGGGTCATGTGGTCCTGACTATCCTTCCTGGCCTGGGCAGTGTCAGGGTGCTGCCTCCATCTCAGCCTCACAGGACAAAAGTGGCCAGGGTGCAGACGTGCAGCACCACTGGCTTGGGAGCTGACCACAGCATGGCTTGCCAGCTGCTGGCAGCTGGCCCTTGGGGCCCAGACCCCCTGCTGCTGAATCTCAGGGTTTTCTGTGTGGTGATGAGTTTGGAAAGGTGGGCTCACGATTCGCCATGACTTTGAGGGAGCAGCTGCCATGCAGAGAGAGAGATTCAAACCAGGTAGAAGTGGAGTTGTGTGGACACTAGCTTCCTTGAAGCTCGAGAAGGAGGGTCTCTGCCTTTCTATTTCAAGCATCCTTTGTGTGTGCCAAACGCTTGCCCTGCTAAATACCCATCCCAGTGGCTGTAGGGCTGGTTGTTGAATGTTTTGTCCATAGTGTGGCATGGGGTGCAGGGGGGACTTTAACTGGTGGAGTCCACGAGGCCTCAGGTACTCTGGGGAGATGGGTGGTAGCCTCAGATAATCAGTGCCCCTTCCTAAAGTGCCATGTAGGGTCTCACAGCTAATCACACAGACATTTAGGGCAAGGATGGCTCTTTTGTGTCCAGTCGGGGCCACGGTGCCACGGGGTTGGGGGGCTGGTGAGGCAGAGTTTGCCCGCAGGTCAGCTCAGGAAGCTGCGGGACCCAGAACAGGGAAACCAGGTCACGTGACTCTATTCAGGGGTCACGGGAGTGGGTCAGGTGGCTTTTCTCTGGGACATTTGCTCTGAGGCAAATGCTGTGAGTTCCTTGTTAGGTGAGTTCCCCGAAGCGCCCGCGGCTCCTCCAGTGAGCTGGTAAGAGCGTGAGTCTGGGAGGGCGCTCAGGGTCTCTTCACCTGGCCCTGCCCAGTGGGTGGCTACCTTATTAATCTTAGGCAGTCGTCGGGGTGTACGGAGGTTTGATAGAGCCGCCTCTGCGGGCCACGTGGAGGAGCAGTTCTGCTTTTCATGGGGCTGACTTTCCTTTAGGGTTGGTCAGCTGTGCCCAGGGCAGACAGAGGAGGGTGTGAATGTGCTACTGTGGCAAACTTCCCCTGGAAACGGTCTGGAAACCCCCCGATGTGCCATTTCTCCTGGCACTAGGAGGGGTCTGAGATCTGCAGTGAGCGGGGAATTTCCCCGCACATGTTGTTGGATGCGTTAACTCAAGGTTAAAGGAGGGTGGAGGGTGGATGTCAGATATGCTGCAATGACTGCCCCCTGCCGACCACCCTGGAGGGCTCTGGACACACCCAGCACTTCCTTTGCTCTTCCCACTCACTGCTTTTCAAGTCCAAGGAACCTGCCGGGGTCTGGGGGTGGAGGAAGCCAGCGATCCTAGCTTTTGGGTTTTCAGTCCTGTCCCCAGGTGGCGAGTAGAGGAAACCCCAAGATCTCTGCACACACAGCTCAGAGTCTCAGCCTATAGCACCAAAAAAGGAAGAATGCTGGGGTTCCCTTGAGGAAGGGGATGTGAAGTCAGAGATGAGTCTGAGTGGCCTGTGACTTGGAAACCACTCAGTAAACAGGAAGTGTCGATACCAAAGAAATCTGAGCTTGTAGGAAACAGGGGACCCGGAGGCAGCCCCTCCTTACCTGCCTGGATCTGTCTGTCTCTGTCTCTGCAGAGCTGGGAGACGAACCCTCAGATGGGCCATCGGGAGCACTTGGGGACACAGGCCTCAGGCCCTCCCTGCAGGGTGGCCTCCCTTATATCCTGTAGTTATTGGACAGGAGGAAAGCTTACCTTGCTCTTCCCCAGGTAGGACATTAAAACTACCCTATAAACTGGCTCAGCTTTGAGAAATGCAGGTCAGGGAGTGTCTTGTCTTATTTGCTTTATTGGGGCCAGTGTTGTCTCCACCAACTTTCCACTCTCCCCTTGGGTCCTACAGTCACATGGAATTTCTCACTTGGTTGAACTGGAGCCCACGAGGGACTATGTCTTGGCTGGTTAGCATTCTAGGTCTTTAGTTTCTCTGAGCCAGAGTCTAATTCTACACATACCAAGCACACACACCATACATGTGGATACACACACATACACAGCCATACACACCACCCCCAACCATACCCTCCACACACACACACACACGCCACACACTGGACTCTCACTCACACACCGGGAGCTATGCTCACACCCACGCACACACAGCTGCTTTTTTCTGGAGTCTGTGCTTCCTTTATGCTTCCCTTTTTGTCCCGCTCCAGTGCCCTGGCTCTCTGATCAGAGGCTAAGCGCTCTGAATTTCCTTCTGCAACATCCATCCTAAAGGTCAGGCACTTGTGGATGCCGGTGGGGCTTCCCTGTAAACATGTGGCTGCTCCTCCGGCCTGCGAGGCCATTGTCTGGGTGGGCCCAGCGGTGGCCTTCTGGGTCACTCACCTGGCCACACCCCCACTGGCGTGGAGCTGGAGGCAGGCCTTTCCGGCAGGAGTCCCAGGACCGCTTCCTCCCATCTTCCGCAGTCGCGTCCGGGAACCCAGGCCTGTGCAGACAGCTTGGGCAGGGAGGGCTGGGCCGGGCTGGGCCACAGTTGGTGGCGGAAGAGTGGCGGCTTCGTAGGCTGACATGCTTGAAGAAACCCCAGCACGGCCCTTGCTGCATTTCAGTTCCTCCTGTGTCGGTGGGCCAGGCAGGGGCAGCTCTGGGGATGGGAGTGCGGTAGCTTGCCAGGAAGGGCCTGTGCCTGTCAGTTACCAAGCATCGGGGCTTTTCTGGGAATGGGGTGGGGATGGTCTGTGGGGCCTGTGAGTGGGAGGGGTAGTTCATTGTCCCCTCAGTGTCCCACCCAGTGTGTGATAAGGGACTGAGAGTCAGTGGCTCTGTGACTGCAAGTGCCCATGTCCTGGACCTGCGGCTCTGGGCCTCTCTCCCTGGCCCCTGCAGGGTCTGCTTTTCCCACAGCTTGTCCTCTGGGCTGGTCACTCACTTGCCTCGCATCCCCCGGACCTCCCAGCCTGCTGTGGGCTGGTAACTGGAGCCAGCCTGCACCTGCTACTCGCATAGTGACCCTCTCAGATCCAGCGCTCAGCCAGAGAGCCACAGGAGCACTGGGCTGCATGTCGGCTGTGCCACCTGGGACAAGCCACCTAACCTCTGAGACCTTCTGTTTCCTCACTTGTAAAGTGAAGTCTTCCCCCTGGGGTTCTTGGAGGGACTAAGATAAAGCATCTAGAGCCTGCTACCACCAGCAGCATCAGCAGCAGCCCTGGGCGCTTATTAGAACTGCACCTTCTCAGACCCCACCCCAGAATTACTGAATCAGAAACTGGGGCAAAGGGACCTGCAATCTGTATTTTAACGAGCCCTCGGAGGGATTCCAATACACACTCAAGTGGGAGAACCACTCCTCCAGAATACAGTTGGGTTGGCTGATTTTTGGCTGAAAGCACTTTCGCCCTTATCACCTCAAGAGAAGCTGTAGTCTACAGGGGTTCCGCTTGGCAGCTGCACCGCCCTGGATTTGAGCCTCAGCTCCGCCCCTTCTAGCTGTGTGTCTTTGGGCAAGTGGCATAGCTTCTTTGTGCCTCAACTGTTCAACTGCAAAATGAGGATAATAAAGTTTCTTTCGTAATGAGCTTGGTGTAGGGGTTAAAGGAGTCCAAGCAGTGATGGGGCTTCTGTTCCATAAAGCAGGAAGGCAGAAGGCAGAGTATGCCATTTCCTTCCGAGGCAGCCCACATTTTGCCCATGCCCAGGACAGGCTTGGGTTTGGGAAGCATGATCTGGCATCTCTTGCCATCTCTAGGTCTTGGCAGGGCCCCAGCCTGCAGCTGAGGTCTCCTTCCTCGTGTGGTGCAATGGGGCTGGGGTTTCCTGTTTGCCATCCGCACCGCTTCCTGCCCCACTACAAGGGGGCCGAAGCGCAGAGGGATCACTATCTCCTCTGCCATTGCTTGGTTACAAAGCAGATTCCCTCAGGAGACCCGGCCAGTTGGTCTTTAACACTGTAGTGGAAAGCACTGTGTCCAGCAACTTTCTTCTCCAACCCAGGAGATCCAGGTTGTCCTCAGAGGGAGGGGCAGGGCTCAGAGAAGAGGTGTGCACAGGCCCCAAAAGGGGAAGCTACAGGCCTCCAGTGAGTGTTTCCTTTGCATCAGACTTGGGGCCTGGGGCTGGGGTTCTGGCTTCTGTGACATGGTGCCCTGGCTTGCAAGAAGGAGCCCTTTGCGTCAGCTCCATGCCTGCACACATAGACCCTGCGGGACACTCTACACTGTCCCCTTTCTCCTTGGAAATATTAGTAGTAGGGAGAGGGTGCTAAATACCCAACTCAGTTTGCTTTTAGAAAATTCCACCCCTTCCTTTCTTGAAGGGCTGCTTTGAAATACCTATGGTGGTGTCCTCAATCTACACAGCTCTTTCCCTACCAGGTTCCACAGTGGCGCTCAGCCCTGGATGTACACTGGCATGACCTGGGGAGGCTTTGAAAATGCTTCTGCCTGGGCCCCTCCCCTAGAGTCTGATGTAATTGATCTGGGCTGCAATCTGGATGTCAGGATTTGATTTGATTTGATTTTTTAAAGAAGGGGATACACTCCATCTCCCAGACTGGAGTGCAGTGGTACCATCATAGCCCACTGCAACCTCGAACTCCTGTGCTCAAGCGATCCTCCTATCTCAGCCTCCTGAGTAGCTAAGACTACAGGGGTGCACCTCCTGAGTAGCTAGGACTACAGGCATTAACTGTGCCTGGCTAATTTTTTATTTTTTTATTTTTTGTAGAGACGGGGTCTCACAATGTTGCCCAGGTTGATCTTGAACTCCTGGTCCCAAGCCGTCCTTGTGCTGTGCTGCAATTACAGGCGTGAGCCACCATGCCTCACTGACATCAGGATTTTTAAAGCAACCCCTCTCTCTACCCACTCCCTGCCGCTGCTCTGGGAGTCTCATGAGCACCTGGAGTCAGAATCACTGTGACGTCGGGTGTCTCTAAGCCACCTCTTCCCACCGCCCCCCATCCTTGGTTTCAGTCCAGGCTTTGGCAAGTGCCCAGCCCTCCCACTGGTCAGGTGGTGGCTCTGTGGGGTCTGCCACCCTGGGAATTCTCCATGGAAAGCCCTCTCCTCCCCAAGCCTGTCTCAGAGACTGGGGCTGCCTGGATCCTATAGAACAACTGTTGCTCTCCCTCCCTCACCCCCACTGGGAGCTGAGGTGGGGGTGGGTGGGGCCTGGCCCCTGCTCTACAACCAGGAAGACAATTCAGGAAACAAAAAACAAAAGTGACCACCAAAGGGAGCTCTTCCCCTCTCTCACCCTGGACTTTCCTGCCAGGGCTGCCCCTCCCTTGGAGGACTTCCCAATTCATAAATAAGACGAGAGGGGCTGGGTCTCCAGGCTGGAACTGAAACCACGTAGGGCGAGCCAGGGTCCTGGGGATGCTCTGAGACCAAGGAAAGGTGGCACGTTCTCCGGGCTCCCTGACCGTGGAGCGTTTGGAGGAAGCAAGACCTAAGAGCAGAGGGGATTCTGCTGTCTTTGGTGGGAGCTCCAGACGCCTTTCCCTCCTCCTAGAGCGTCTTGAGAACTTGGTGTGTGCTCTCCTCTCAGGAAGCTGAGGCTGTGAATTTTGGGCTTGGCCAGCCCTGCATTTGTTCTTGGAGAGGCCTCCTGTGGGAGGCTGGAAACACCTGCAAGTGGCATCTGTGGGAAGGAAGGGAAAGGACCCTTCATGCAACTGCTGCAGGGCTTCAGCTGGTCCAGAGCTTGGGTGACGCTGACCCCGTTCCTGCAGCCTAGGCTCCAGCGCCAGGCTGGTCCTGAGTGGGCAGCTGTTTCCTCCCAACTTGAGAGTGGGTGGGGGACAGTGACAGACCCAGTAGTTGCTTCAATCTCAGATATGGAGCAGGTGTAATGGATGCTGCTGTACCACCCAGGTCCCCTTAATCTATTGCATGCTGTGAGTGTTGACAGTGCTGGGTCTTAGCGGCACACGTTTCCTGAGAATTGCTCTTGCAGGGAAATGCCTACGGGCTGGCCCTCTGCCAATGACTGACATGCAGCGGTCCAGAAGCGCCACCTGCCCACCTCCACGTAGGACAACTCTGGGGGCCCTTCACACCACAGAGCTCCCCAGGGGATCAGCTGTGGCTGGGCTCCAGCTGAACCCCCCTCATTCCTAGCTCCTCCCACTGCCCCCGTCCTGCCTCCCCCACTCCCTTACAGGTTTCTCCTGAAAACACCTGCACAATAAATCACATGCTTTCTCTCAGGCTCTGCTTCTAGGAATCCCCTGGCCTAAGGTAGCAGGTTAGTGTCCCTGGACAGACTGCTGATCCCATCCCCTTCCTGGAAGCAGTAATCATGATAACCCGGGTGCAGGAGAGGCACAGGCTGGGAGCTGGGGGCTGGGGGCCAGAGAGGAAGCTCCAGGCCCAGGAGGGGAGAGAAACACCAGCAGGTGACTTCTGTGTGGGGTACGTGCTGTGCTGAAGGGCAGGCCGAAGTGGGAGTGCCTGTCCCTGCATTGTCCAGGGGGCATTTATAGGGGGAGGTAAGTTTTGATGATGGTCGAGGCTAGAACATGTGAATCTGGGTCTGAGGGGGAGCATGGGCACACTCACAGAGCATAAAAAGTAGGCTCAGAAAGTTCTCTGTGGCTGGGATGTCATCATATTAAACGGCCAGAGGACCTTCCCTCTGTAAAGACGTCCTCCTGGGTCTTAGGGAAGGTCTTACCCCCAAGTTGTCTTTCAGGCAGTCAGGGAGTCATGAATGGATCTCCAAGTAACCAGCTGAATTCCACTGACAAGCAGAATGCATTGCCCAGGCATTTAATGGAGCTGAGGAGAATTTGGAACATTCTGCCAAAGCATGAAGCCAGTGCCAGAGGGAAAACTTGACTGGTTGGTGGTCCCAACAGGGTTGCAGCATGACAGGAACCTGGGAGACTCATGTCTCAACTAGGCAAGCCCAGCTGTATTCACATCTCCAGCTATTTTGGCAGACATGCTTTGTGGTTAGTAGACATTCAATATATGCTTTATTTTCTAAAGTGTTTTTTCTAAAAAGAAGTACTGATTTAGAATTCTAGAGGGAGTAACTATGTTCATAGAGGAAGTTCAGTAGATTTAAATATGTTTTAGACTTCCAAAGAGCAGCTCCATATTAAAAATGATTTTTGAGAGATAGCTCACACCTGTAATCACAGCATTGTGGAAGCCAAAACAGGAGGATTGCTTGAGGCCAGGAGTTTGAAACCAGCCTGGGCAACATAGTGAGACTCCATCTTTACAAAAAATAAAAAATTAGCCAGGTATGGTGGCGTGTACCTGTGGTCCCAGCTACTCAGAAGGCTGAGGTGAGAGAATCACTTGAGCCCAAGAGGTCAAGGCTGCAGTGACCTGTCATCGTGCCACTCCATTCCAGCCTGGGTGACAGAACGAGACCCTGTCTCAAAAAAAAAAAAAAAAAAAAAAGATTTGTGTAAAATTTGCCCTTTCTTTCTTGTCCCCTTTCTGCCCCTCTTCTCCTTTCTCTGTGTGGTAGACTATGAGGTGTTTTAGTTCTGTGCCTAGATGCTGGCTGATGTGGGAAGCCCCTCTTTCCTCCTTGCCTCAGTTTCCCTCCTACGAGACATAACAACCATTAGTCTGTATTCCCAAGGCCCCGTGGGAAGTCATGATCGTAAATGGTTCTTAAAGGCATTTTGGAGCCCAGGAGAGCACCATAAATTCTGGATAATAACAGGGGAGGCAGAAGCATTGCAACCAGCCAGCTGAACGAATCCCTGTCTCCAAGGCCACAGATACTGGCAGGCACCCCTGGAGGAAGTGTCCAGTTGAATCCAATTGAATCCACATTCCTGTTCCACAAACCGTCTTCCTCTGACCTTCCTTGTGTGAGGAACAATGCTCTGTTTAAGGAATATCAGAATTAACTGTGAATTTCTGGCCCTCTGTTAGTGCTGCTGCTGTTTGCCTTAAGGTGGATGTGAATGTAGCTTAGTATCTTTAGCTGGCTGCAGGGAGACAGTGCTTTGTGAGGGTGGTTGGAAAGTTTGTGAAGAAAGGTGCAGATGCCCAGAGTGGGGCAAAAGAGGGATTGGGTCCTAGAATCACCTACCTGTAATTTCAGCTCAACTTTGGGTTAGGCTATGCAAATATTTTCTTAACACTTTTTTCCCAAGAAATGTCAAAGTAAGAAAAAAGGTGGGGAGAAGTCAGGCCATAGACAAAGATGGGGCAACATGACCCCATAGGTCGGAGTTATAGCTATGGCCTTGGTGAGATCACCCAACAGGTAGAGAGAGAGTGGCTGAGCCCTAGAAAATTCCCACAGTCGGGGCCATCAGACTATCTGATGTGTATCAATCTGGTAAGTAAAAAGTAGGGTCATGAGGGAAGTCGAACACCTTTTCATGAATTTATTAATTACTTGTATTGAGTTTTCCATGAACTATTGTGCGTGTCCTTTGCCCATTTTATGAATGAGCATAGAACCTTTTTCTTACTGATTTATTAAAGCCCTTTATGTATTAAGGACATTAGCCCTTTACCATATGTTTTGTAAATATTTTTCCCCAGTTTTCAATTTGCCTTTTTGACTTTGTATAGTTTCCTTTTTTTTTTTTCTGAACAGAAGTTTAAAATTTTCACAGGTTGGTATCAATTTCTTCAGCATTTTATTTTTCAATGTTTAAATTTTTGGTTCAGTTATTTCTTTTGGTGGAAGGAGTAAGCTAGCGATTTCACTTCCCTGTCTTCCCCCTTCCAAACGCCAGCGAATTCTCTAGTGATATTTTAAAAAATTAAGCTACCTTTCCCCTGCTATTTAGAACTGCTGCTTACATTCCATGTTCCCAGATATATTTGGGTCTATTTCTATATGTTTATTGTTTCATTGCTCTGGCTATTTTTTTCTGTAGAACCAAATAGTTTTAAGAATCAAATTCTCTAACTGGTATTCTCAGTAGATTTAAGAAGACATGGTATTAAAAAGAATTGTCTTAAGAGCAGGACAGATGCAGAACTAAATTACCAAATGATAGGTTATGTTGGAGGCAAAGAACGAAAGAGAGAGGCCTGGAGAAAATTCAACTGGTGAGTTAGAAGATTAGCTGGAGAATTCTGAGAAAAATAAGGAAATGGAGGGTAGCTGCCGGGGTGGATGGATGCATAGTGCTAGAGAGAGAAGAGATTGCAGAAGAACCAAGAATGGACCGGCTGCAGTGGCTCACTGTAATCCCAGCACTTTGGGAGGCCAAGGTGAGAGAATCACTTGAGGCCAGGAGTAAAAGACCAGCTTGGTTAACATAACAAGACCCTGTCTCTATAAAAGAAAAATTAAGAAAAAAATTAGCTGGGTGTGGCAGCCCGTGCCTTTAATCCCTTCGGGAGGCTGAGGCGGGAGGATCGCTTGAGGCCAGGAGTTTGAGGCTGCAGTGAGCTATGATGGCTCCACTGTACCCCAGCCTGAGTGACAGAACCAGACACCGTCTCAAAAAAAGAACCAAGAATGGAAGGAAGAGGGGAAATAATCAAAGAAAGATAGAATAACATTTCCTCTGGCTGAAGAAAGACTCCAGTGTTGGAGAGTGAGAAGGGCTGCCGACAGCAGGCACCGTTCACCTGATTTCCACTCCAACCAGGCTGCGCGATCAGCTCTGGCTGAGTCCCCCATGACCTTTGTGTGGTTTAACAGAGGCTGCTCTGGGTTCCCCTTCCTTGGGCTCTGACCACCAGCTCCTGGCTCTGCTGGCCTTGGCCTCCTTCTCAAGGCCCCTTGTTTCCTGGGCTTCCTTGGTACCATGTCTCCTGTTTTTCCTCTTTCTCCAGGGACTCCTTCCTCTGCCCATGCTGACCAACTGGGTTAATGGGAACCCTGCTCTAGGCCCTGCCCCCTTCACCCCTTCTGTTCTTTCCCGGTGACCTCATCCTCTCCCCTCACCTCACGTGCCAGGAATCGCTCTCCGGGGCCCCAGGCCTGCTGTACTTCTGGTTATCTGCACTGAAAGTTTCCATGGGCCTGCCTGAAACTCAGTCCTGGTCCTCACTTCAGCGACTGTGAAGGTGGCACCTCTGCCTACGTTGCGGTCCTCGCCAGCAGCCTGTGCATCACCAGGACTCTGCCTGTCACCCCACGTTTCATCCGGCAGCACACCCTTTCCCCAAAGGGTGTGCTTTCCGCATCATGACTTTCCTCTTCTTCTTCGAACTCTCTAGAGTCTGTCTCTCCAACTCGGGCTCCGGCCTCTCAACTGGTCCCCTGGATGCTCTTCTCCCGGATTATTTCTCCACAAAGCAAGGCATTGGGTGGGTGACCTTTCCAAAATGTACATCAGATCACATCCCTGCCCTCGGAATTCCCCTTGTTTTCCTCTTGCTGCCGAGAAAAATGACTATGGTCTTGGTAGTTTAAAACAACAGAAATTTAATACTTATATTCTGGAGTCCAGAAGTCTTGAAGTCAGTTTCTCTGGGTTGAGAAATCCTGACATATATATATATATACCTATCTGAATAAATATTTATACATGTAAATGTGTGTATGTATATGCACATTTTATACTTACATAGATTTTAAACAAAATTAGACCCATAGTTTTGTTACCTGTGTTTTTGTAATGTATTGTTATAATTAAATTGTCTTTCACATTGTAATATTTTAGTGGTGTCTGTAGACACATACTGTGATTTCTCGCACTCGGCTGTATTTGGGCATTTTCAGGTGGTTTACCCATCCTCAGTAGACCTCAGTAGAATCGGGCTGTCCCTGAGATAACTCTCTATTCTGTGTTGTGACGGTCTCTTCAGAGAGGAGGACTCATCAGTCGTCCTTGGAACCAATGTGGGTGTCAGTGTGCTCTGTGGCTGGGGCATTTGTGCTTGGATTGTCCAAGGGTTGTCGTCTTTCCTTTGGATGTTTGTTCTCAGAGGCTGTGGCAAGCCGAGGCAGCAGCCAGCAGTGTTGCCTCTCACAGCCTTGGGTCAGTGTTAGCTGTGGATCTGGGTGGGGAGGAATGGAGAGCCATGGCGTCCAATTTTGTGCCGCCTCCCCACCCCAAGTTCTGCTGAGTTCCCAAGCACACAACTTGACTTTAACCTCTGTCTTCTCCTTCCAAATGTAGGCCTCTCCTTCCGATGAAAAGAGAAAGGAAGAATGGACTACAGCCACCAAACGTCCCTAGTCCCATGTGGACAAGATAAATACATTTCCAAGTAAGACGTTTTGCTAGAGTGTTTTGTCCTCAGTGACCAGTCCCGTGCTGGGATGTTGTGGGTGGACGGCAGCCGCTGGCAGAGGGCCCCCTACTGTATATCAGACTGGTGGGGCTCCTGCATGGGGGAAGGAGCCAAGCAGCTGAACTTGGACTTGTAAGAGCATCAGGGCTGCTGCTATAGATAAAAACATGTCCCGAGAGCCTGGCCTGGAGGTGAAGTAAAGGGGAAGTCAAGATGCAGAAATTTGGGGGCTCAAAAGATGTGGTATCCTGGAAGACTTCCAGGAGGAGGAGTTGGCTGGTGGCTGTTCGCTATCTTCTGAATATTTGTGTCTCCCCCAAATTCCTATGTGGAAACTTCACCCCAAGGTGCTGGTATAAGCAGTGGGGCCTCTGGGATGTGATTAGATCTAAGTACCCTTATAAAAGGCCAAGGGAGATTGTTTTTCCTCCGTGGTGTGAGGACGCAGTGAGAAGGCACTGTCTGTGAGGATAGGGCTGTCACCAGACACTGACTCTACCCTGACCTTGGACTTCCTGGCCACCAGAGCTGTGAGAAATGAATTTCTGTTCTTTAGAAGCCACCCAGTCTATGGTCCGGCAGCCAGAGTGGACTCAGACACTGCTCCCCGTCCTGTCCGTTGTGTTCCCAGGGAGTCCTGGCTGGGGTAGTGTGTCCCTCGGCTGCTCTGGGTCTGGCTAATGCCCTCTGAATAGAAGGGGACAATTTAATTGCTTTCTGTGCACTAAAGTCTCTTGAGCTCAGGCTTTTTGCTAATGTGACTGGGCTTGAGCCAAAATAGACCCTTGAATTGGAAGTTCCAGCATAAGATTTCTCTATCTCTTTTTTTTTTTTTTTTTAGAAGGAATCTCCCTCTGTCACCTAGGCTGGAGTGCAGTGGCGTGATCTCAGTTCATGGCAACCTCTGCCTCCTGGGTTCAAGTGATTCTCCTGCCTCAACCTCCCAGGTAGCTGGGATTACAGGCATGCGCCACCACACCCAGCTAATTTTTTAATTTTTAGTAGAGGTGGGCTTTCACCATGTTGGCCGGGCTGGTCTTGAACACCTGACCTCAGGTGATCCACCCGCCTTGGCCTCCCAAAGTGCTGGGATTACAGGCGTGAGCCACCGCGCCCAGCTGGGATTTCTCTATCTTAACGAAATATTTAATTTATCTGAGACTAAATTGTTGGAAGTCCTTAGGCACGCTTGACGCATGTTTTGTGACATCTGACCATTCTTATCTCTTTGTGGACAGATTTCCCCAGGGACTTCTACCAACCAGTGATTTTCTATCCCGGTTTCAGATCTGTGTGTTCAAAAGTACCAAACGGCCTTTTGTCTTAGGTGATTTTGAATCACATTTTCCACAAATTTATTTCAGCTTGCATAGAATCACGCTGCTTTATCTAGGTTTAACTTGTCAGGATTTTCTTGGCATTTCCAGTGGGTTTTGACTCCTGGCGTGGTCCAAAATCTCTCCACTGAATGGCTGGGTTCAGAGAGGCTGAACTCTGCCACCTCTTACTTGAGACTAGACAAAAGCGCACAGTGGCCCCCTCCACCTCTCTCCCCTCTCATCCCACCTGGAGTGCAAAACATGCACTTTCAGATGAAACTTGACTTGTGCATTCTCAGGGTTGATGAGGGATTTCCCTGATCACAAAGGGGGTGAAATCTCCTCTCTGGCCACGTGCAGTAGAGCTGTACTCCCAGTGCAGCCACTTGGAAAACTTGATGGCTAAGGAGGTCCAGTACTGGGCTTCAGAGGGGGAGTTTCTAAGGGTTTTTATTTTTTAATTTTTAGAACTGAAAAAGTATTGCCAGGGCCCAGAAGCCACCTCATGCCCACTTCTTGTCACTACTCCCCAAGGTGAACCACTATCCTGAATTCTAACACTCCATTTTGAACTTTATGTCAATGGAGTATGATCTGTGCTTTTTTGTGAAAGAAGCTAGACACAAGAAAAGCACATATCCTATAATTCCCATGAGTCACACACATGCGTGTAGTTGTGTAGTTCATTCACATTCTCTTCGCTGATAGTTTTCCGTTGTGTGGCTATTGCTTCCTTTATTCACCCATTCTGATGCTGATGGGAGTTTGCAAGTTTTTTTTTTGTTTGTTTGTTTGTTTTTTTGAGATGGAGTCTCAATCTGTTGCCCAGGCTGGAGTGCAGTGGCGCGATCTCGGCTCACTGCAACCTCCACCTCCTGGGTTCACGCCATTCTCCTGCCTTAGCCTCCCAAGTAGCTGGGATTACAGGTGCACGCCACCATGCCTGGCTAAATTTTTTTTTTTGTATATTCAGTAGAGATGGGGTTTCACCACGTTGGCCAGACTGGTCTCAAATTCCTGACTTCAGGCAATCTGCCCATCTCAGCCTCCCAAAGTGCTGGGATTACAGGCGTGAGCCACCGCTCCCAGCCACAAGTTTTTAAACACGTGATAAGGTCATGTCTATGAAGCATGAGTTAGTGTGGCTCAAACCTGTCTCATTTCACTTCTGAACAGCCTGGAAGCTTCTGAGTCTTTTATTATTTTCTGAGACCGAGTTTCACTCTGTCACCCAGGCTGGAGTGCAGTGGCATGATCTCAGCTCACTGCAACCTCTGCCTCTGAGGTTTGGGTGATTCTCCTGCCTCAGCCTCCTGAGTAGCTGGGAATACAGGTGTGCACCACCACGCCTGGCTAATTTTTTGTATTTTTGTTAGAGACAGGGTTTCACCATGTTGGCCAGGCTGGTCTCAAACTCCTGACCTCAAGTGATCTGCTGGTCTTGGCCTCCCAAAGTACTGGGATTACAGGCGTGAGCCACTGCACCCAGCCAGTTTCTGAGTCTTGTGAAGGCCTATCATTATCGTCCTTTCCTCACTCACAGCGTGCTTGAGGGAGAAGAGGCCACAGCCATGCAGGAGAATCACTGTCTGTGGGCTCTGAAGTGCTCGCCTCAGTGAATCCATGGCTTATTAACACCTGCTCATTCAGCTTGAGTTTGGGAGTATTGTCGGTAGACGAGGCCTGCCTCGGTGTCCTGGAGTTGCTCCTTACATTCAGCATTGTTCTGGGGTGGTGCTCACTCTTGACTTTGATCCTGGGGGAAGATGGTTATGGGGTGGTGGCAGCAGAACTCTGTGTGCGTGTGCATGTGTGTGTATGTACATGTGGACAGTTACCCCAAAGTGGGGTGACTGAAGGCCAGGTGAGAGGTGAGAGAAAGGGGGAACAACTGCATTATAAGTGGCTTCAGCTGATAATGTTATACCTCTTCTATTTTTCCCCCTAAGAAATGAACTTCTCTTGCATCTGAAGACCTACAACTTATACTATGAAGGCCAGAATTTACAGCTCCGGCACCGGGAGGTAAGGAGTCCCCAGGGAAGGCCCTGATTGGCTAGTCCAGGGCTTGTCACCATGTGTCCTGGGTCTGAAGGTCCCTGAGGTCCCAAGAGAACCCTGCCTCTCCTGCTTCTCATTTAGGATGCTAGTGAGAGTCCTTGGGGTTCTTTGGAAGAAGACTCCAGGCCCAGTTTTGTTCCAAAAAGGATGAATGTTTCAGAGATGTGTTCCAGAGACATTCCTGTAGAAATGTGGCAGGGCTAGCCCAGTCTCATGGGGGAGATTCTCCAGAGGGAGCGTTCATGAAATGACCTTTCCAGGTGGCTCCCAAGCAGACGTTCTCTTCGTTGGGCAATTCGGGAACCCCACCCAGTCCTCTGTGTTTAAACACTTGGGCCCAAGTTGTATCACTGCAGTGACCTGGGCAAAGCACATAAGTTCTGGATGTTAGCACTTGGCCCGTCCCCACACTTGGTCATCCTAGGTTGCTTTTGTTACTCATCTGATTCCCATCCCGAAACTGAGCTTACTCATCCTGTATCCATTTCTCTAAAGCCTGTTATCAGATAGATGATGAGTTATAAAGGAGTCTGGTAGGGTACTTTATACTCAAGCGCCTGTGACTGATAAAAAGGTCCCTATGTGTAATGCCCTTTGAAACACATTTTCAGGTTATCAAGCTGTGGCGATTTAACCATAGAAACAGATAACAGATGGTGGAATTTCAGCTGCTAGGGCAGGTTGCTTGGGGACAGTATGTGGGATGTAGTGGCCTATTCTGTGTCCCTCAAACCACTCCACTTAGACAAAATCCTGTTTGGGGTTAAATTTTGACCTACAATTGTGTAAAGGAATGATGCCCACCTTGAGCAGGGGAAGGCCGTGTAAATTGCCTATGTTTACATAAAGCCTTCCTCTCCCAGACTCCTAAAATTGTTTCATTTCTCTCCTTCCCTCTTTTATTCCTTCCTCCCTCTTTGAGGATGATTTTGGGGCCCAAGTTAGTTAGTTAGTTGCTCAATGGGCTGATGTCATTTTCACCTATGGGGCTTGTCCTGAAGATGTGTCCCATGACCCAGATCTAACACTTGAATAGCCCATAAAACATGGCTTCAAAAAGGTTTTTCTGAGACTAGAGGGAGGAGAACTGATTCTTTTAGGAACTGCCCTTCAAGCTTTTACTCATCAGCAGCTGGGCCATGCAAGATTTTCGTTCTTAAATAGCTTTCCCGGGTTATGTCCTATAGAATAAATGATTAAAAGTGCTTCATGATTAAAGGATTTCATAGTCATAAGCGAGTCCCAATTCTTTGGGATAGAACAACATATAAATGCCTCTAGAATGGTTTTACATTTAACGTCTAATTAGTCAGCAACCTTTGAGTATAAATTGGGGACGCCTGCAAGATTTATTCACCTGTTGGAGAGTTGTCATTTAGCCCGTTAGTTTATTACAGAACCTGGGACATTCTGCTGTTTGGAAATCTGATTAGCGCAGCCTCTCCCAGCTCATGATCACTTGACACCCTTTTAAAGACAGCAGTTCATCTGCTAGAGGAGCTGGTATTCTGTAGAATAAACTTCGGCAAATGTTGCTTTAAATTTCCTTCAACCACCAGGTTGGATTGCTAAACAGATGTTGTAGCTAAAGAGACATCATTTTCCATAGCAGGGGATGGGACGTAGCTAACTCCAGTTCTTGCTTCTGTTAGCAAGGCTAATCTCACTTATTTTAAGAAATGTATTCCGCTTTCTTTAAAAGTCATTAGGATAAAAAGAAAAACAATGCTTTTTATAATTTACACCTATGTATTTGAATTTCACAGCAACTTTTGTGCTGACCTGTGAGGTCAGCTTCAGGATCTGGAGTAGTTTACGTCAGAAAGTATCTCAGAGCTGGGGTGTGAACTGGGCAGCTGCCCCTATCCTGTGAATACAATCTGGGGGCCCCCAGCCAGGACATGTGAAGAATGTGTCATTTGTCCCTCAGCATGGTCTTGGCTTCTGTGGGGGCTTTTCTAGGCTCACCACTCTGATTGCTTTGTGGGCAGGAAGAAGACGAGTTCATTGTGGAGGGGCTCCTGAACATCTCCTGGGGCCTGCGCCGGCCCATTCGCCTGCAGATGCAGGATGACAACGAACGCATTCGACCCCCTCCATCCTCCTCCTCCTGGCACTCTGGCTGTAACCTGGGGGCTCAGGGGTGAGTGAGGAGAGATGGGGCAGGGAGATGACTGGGATGCTTGGGGGTTCTATGTGTTCTCAAGCACATAAATGCTGCCTTCTTCCAGCCAGCCCTGACCCTGGCTCCTCCTCCTACTACCTCTACTGCCCACCTGCCTTGGCCTTGGAATGAGGAACAAGGGGCAGATGTGGTTGTGATTGGGCCCCCTTCCTGTCACCGCAATCACTGATGAGGTCACAGGAGGGGAGCTGCTGAGTCATACGAGGGAAGCTGCTGAGTCAGAGTCCTCCCTTAGGGAGAACTCAGGAGTCTCTGAGTGGAGCTGCTAGTGGCTAGTGAGGCCCAGCCTGTATATTTCTAACAGGGCGCCCCATGCCCCAGCACCCTCCCCACTGGGACCACTCCTCATAGAATAGCCCCACTCCAAAGCATTTATGACTTGAACCTTCTGACCAAAGCTCTCTGAATCTTGGGGGAACCTAGAAGAGGAAAAGGAATGTCAGGCTCTGTCAGAGTCAGCCAAGCGAGATCAGCCAGGGGTCTGCTCCCTGCAGACCATACGGGGAGCCAGGGTGTGGTGAGATGGTGGTAGTCTAAGTTCCCACCAGAAGGGCTGGGAAGCCCTAGTCCATCCCTCCTTATCCTCCATGGCTGAATAAGCCGCCAAATGCCTCTAGCAAGGCATGCCCTCTTTATTGTCTTTCTGGGACTTGAGTTTTAGGATCAAGTGACTAGCCTGGCTCCATCCTGAAACCTGCTGATGCTGACTGCCTTCGGCCCCAGCCTGGGTGGAGTGTGCTCGCCTCTCAGCCAAAACCACAGTGACCTTTTTTTTCTGGTTTAAATGAAAACCAAGCCCTCTCTGTTGGCCACATTGAACATTTTGCTAAACTCCACAGCCAAATCTATGTTTCTCTACAATTGAGAGAAACCTACTATGTGGCCAGCCCTGGGGCTGGTCTGGTTTCTTTCCAAGGGGATTTAAGGAGGAAAATTGTTGCCCACCCCATAGGCGCTAGGATGTCTGGTTAACGTTCTTTGGTTTCATCTAACTTTGCAGGTTTCATGCTCTGCTTTTCAGCACTATCATCATATTTTTGTTTTGTTTTGTTTGAGACAAGGTCTCACTCTGTTTCCCAGGCTGGAGTGTGGTGGCTTAATCACAGCTTACTGCAGCCTCAACCTCCTAGGCTCAAGTGATCCTCCCAGCTCAGATTCCCCAGCAGCTGGGACTATAGGTGCACACCGCCCCACCCCGACCTTTTGTTTTCTGTTGCCCAGGCTGGAGTGCAGTGATGTGATCTCGGCTCACTGCAACCTCTGCCTCTTGGGTTCAAGCGATTCGTGCCTCAGCCTCCTGAGTAGCTGGGATTACAGGTGCCCACCACCAAACCCAGCCATTTTTGTATTTTTTGGTAGAGAGGGGGTTTCATCATGTTGGCCAGGCTGGTCTTGAACTCGTGACCCCAAGTTATCCACCCTCCTTGACCTCCCAAAGTTCCGGGACCATAGGTGTGAGCCACCATACTGACCCTACCTGGATACTTTTCGTATTTTTTGTAGAAATGGGGTCTCACTATGTTGCACAGGTTGGTCTCAAACTCCTGGCCTCAGGCAATCCTCCCACCTTGACCTCCCAACGTGCTGGGATTACAGGTGTGAGCCACCATGCCCAGCTGTACTTGTTACACTGTACTGTATTTGTTGTTATACTATACTGTATTATTGCTGTGTTTGATTTCCAATGGCCAAGCCCATTTCACAGCCTGACTCTGACCCCCAGACTATTCTATTCCCTAAGTGAGATGATTTTTAAGATTTCGTTTGACCCTGCGGCCTTTGGTTTGGGCTGCTAAAGGGTCCTTCAGTCTGCCTGCTTCTTCTCCCTTCTCTGTGGCATCAAGCTGGTCTTGGTTGACTCTGCAAAATACTTTGGTAGAATTTTCAGGAATGGTAAATGATGTCATTTAGATGTCAGCTATAATACAGTGAATGCCTAGACTACTGTCTTAAGAAGGATCCTGAGGCTGTGCGTGGTGGATCATGCCTATAATCCCAGCACTTCGGGAGGCTGAGGCGGGTGATCACTTGAGCTCAGGAATTCAAGACCAGCCTGGGCAACATGGTGAAACTCTGTCTCTACAAAAAAATAAAATAAGAAAAAATAAGGATGCTGAGACTGGTTCCTGCTTCAGCGAGAATGAGGGCTTTAAATCAGGGAGTGGGAGTCGCTGCTCTGGGTGCCAAGTGTTCACATTCCCCAGAAGCTCTGACCAGGTCCATTCTGTGGTTCAGAAGTATACGAGTTAAATTATAATAGGAAGTTCTTTCAGATTTTCCATTTTAATTGTCCCTCCTTAAAACGATCGTCCCCAGAACATGAGGTTTATCTCTACTGGGTCCCAGGGAACCCATGCTCTTCTCACCATGGGTTGTTCCTAATTGGTCAAATATGATTCTCCTTTCTAGCCAAATCCTCTGTTGATTTTGGATGTTTTTCTGAGCTGCTCCCTTTGTCCTTTTTGGCTTTGAGAAGTTATTTGCCAGTTATGGTGGCAAACCAGGGTCTCAGCTTGGACTGCCTACTTGTAACCCTTTCTTCAGCTTGGATGAGGACTCCATCCTTGCAACGCTGAGAACACTGTCAGTGTCCCTTCCAAAGCTGCCCCTGCCCTTGTTGTGGCCAACCTATTACTTTCCATTCCTTTTGAATGCCAGAAGCAATTATGAGTTATTTCTTCAACAGCAATGAGTCTAAACTGGAATCTTACCCTGCAAAACAAATGGCCATTATTAGAGTTTTCCAAGTAAGCCATAGAATCCATACATGCTTAGAAGCAGTGCAGGCAGCACGTGGGTTTTGTTCCTTGGTATTATCCATCCTGGGCTTGATGAATTGGATGGGTGTGTTACTGCAGTTGCTGCAAAAGAACATCTTCTCCCTCCAGAACTCCCCCTGCCCCACCCACTGCTTGACCTGGGAGCTGGGCCAGCCTTTCACGGGATGCTCCGCGCAGCCCATCTGCACCCTTCATCACCTGATGTGTGCCAGTACCCAGCCTGGCACTAGCAAAGTGCTCCCCTTTCAGGAGTGGGGTCCAGCGGGTGTGGGGGCATCTCTCCACAGGGGTTAAACTAGTCTCCCCCCTCCCCTTTGTCTTCTGCACTCCCAGAACCACTCTGAAGCCCCTGACTGTGCCCAAAGTTCAGATCTCAGAGGTGGATGCCCCGCCGGAGGGTGACCAGATGCCAAGCTCCACAGGTACATGTGAGTGGAAGGTGCTTCCAGCTAGGGACCAACTGTGTGAAGACCGCTGTGATAGATGTTGTAAACTGTTATTTATTTTTGAGAATATAAAATGTATATGGTTCAAGATACAAAGGGAGAGAATTAAGTCACCCACCTCATCCACCCACCTAGAAGCATCCCAAGAACATCCTTCGTGGGATAGTCCATGCAAATATAAGCAAAACACACTGACATATCTTTATGGGTGGATGTAGTTTCTTTCCCCCTCCCCTCCTCTCCCCTCGCCTCCCCTTCCCTTCCCTTCCCCTTCCCTTCCCATCTCCCTCTGTCACCCAGGAGGATGCAGTGCAGTAGTGCAATCTTGGCTCTGCTTCCTGGGTTCAAGTGATCCTCCCACCTCAGCCTCCTGAGTAGCTGGGATTAAAGGCATGGGCCACCATGCCCAGCTAATTTTTGTATTTCTAGTGGTGATGGGTTTTTGGCATGTTGGCCAGGCTGGTCTTGAACTCCTGGCTTCAAGTGATCTGCCCACCTCAGCCTCCCAAAATGCTGGGATTATAGGCATGAGCCACCGCGCCTGGTTGGATGTAGTTTCTTTTCTTCCCCTAGTTATACAAGTGGTAGCATTTTGCAGATCCCAGTTTTTATTTATCAGTTTATCTGGGGGAATGTTTCCATATACATTTGTAAAGAACTTCCTGATTCTTTACAGCTCTGCATTCTTTCACTGTATGGAAAAAGGATAATTTATGTAATCACTCCCTATTGGTAGACATTTAAGTCATTTTCAGCCTCTGCTATGACAAACGAGTTTGCAGTCTTATACATGTGTCATGTCACACATTTGTCAGCGTGTAGGAGTCTTTCAAGTGGAATTTCTGAGCTTAAGGCCATATGCATTTTTAATTTTCATAGATATTTCAGTTTGCAAAATCTTTTTTATGTTACATGGATTAAATGTATTTTAATAAGAGCAGATTAACCTACTTGTGATTAATGTCAATATTTTATATTTATACACATACAAGGATAGAAATATGCCATGGGAACCCCACATATTTTTAGATACATGTTCTGTTAAACATTATTTTTTCTAATTTTTTATTGTGGTAAGATATACATAACATAACGTTTACCATCTTAACCATGTGAAGTGGTACAGTTCAGTGGTACTAAATGCACTCGTAAGGTTGTGCGACCATCACCACCATCCATCTCCGGAACTCCTTCCATCTTGTGAAACTGAAACTCTCTACCCATTAAACTCGCAATAACTCCCCACATCCTTCTCCCTTTAGCCCCTGGCAACCACCATTCTACTCTCTGTCTCTGTAATTTTGTATGTACCTAGAATGTACTTACAGTGTACCTCAATTATATGTGGTACACTTACATGAGGTACACTCTAAGTATCTCATATAAGTGGAATCATTCAGTATTTGCTGTTTTGTAATTGGCTTGTTGCACTTAGTGTAATGTCATCAAGGTTCATCCGTGGGTAGCATGTGTCAGAGTTCGTTTGTGGTATCTTGTTAGCTCTTATATCATGCTTATCCTGTGCCAGGCACTATTCTAAGTGCTTTATGTATACTAACTCATTTAAACCCTCAGCAACCCTCTGAGGTGGGTGTTATTATTATCCCTATTTTATATATAAAAGCACCGAGGCACAGAGAGTTTAGTGATATACGGCAATCGTGGAGCAGGGATTTGAACCCAGGGAGTCCGGCTCTGAAGTCTGTTCTCTGAACTTTTCCTTGTATAGCTTCTCTGTAAATTCTGCATTATGTTTTTCCCCCAGCAGAAAATATTATTTGTATAAAATATATATTTTTGGAGACAGTGGGTGCTGTAGCACTGGCCACAAATTGGGGACCATGTGCCATGTCCCAGGTCCAGACAGACAGAGTTCATTTCCCTCTCCTCTCTCAGACTCCAGGGGCCTGAAGCCCCTGCAGGAGGACACCCCACAGCTGATGCGCACACGCAGTGATGTTGGGGTGCGTCGCCGTGGCAATGTGAGGACGCCTAGTGACCAGCGGCGAATCAGACGCCACCGCTTCTCCATCAACGGCCATTTCTACAACCATAAGGTAAGGTGGACAGGGGGACGGGGAGGGGGAAAGACCTCTTCGTGGGTAGATGCCACCTCAGGGCTACAGCTATATGGTGGGTGGTGTGGATGCCTGGGAAGCCAAGTGTTTGCTGCTGTTTAGTCTTTGGGTTGCAGGTGGGCTGCAAGCCCTGCTGGCTTCCTGAGGGCTGAGGGACCCCAGATCAGAAGCCTCAAAGTCCCCCTGTGGGTTCCCCTTAAGGTGATGGGTGAATTCAGTGGGGCTGTACAAAGCAGTCCCTGCTGTAGCCTTGAAGACCCCATAAACGCAGCTCATCAGTCTCTCCCAAGAAAATCCACGTGTTACCCTCTTCCCGCACACTGTGCCCCCAGCTGGTGTATGGTCTGGCTTTTCCCGGAGCTGAAGCAGAGCTGCAGGTCTCAGACCTGGGGTGTCAGTGCACCACCCACCCCACCCCAGCTTGCTGATCCCTCCTTTCCTCCTGCTTTGTTCAAATCCTATCCCCGGAGGCAATACATGGTGGGAGAGTGGTCAGAGACAGCCTTGTGCCGAAGTCCCAGAGGAAGGGTCTTTTTGAGTGTGGAGCATGAACTGAATTATGCAAACCCCGAGGGTTGCTTTGTCTACAAAGCCTGCTGCTTGCCAGTCTGCCGGGGGCTCCCAGGGAGTACATTTTGAGTATCGTTGTCACTGTGCCCTGTACCGCACCTGGATTTTAGCACTGGGTCCTTTTTCCCACTCCCACCCTGAGCTGGGCCCTTCTATTGACAGACATCCGTGTTCACACCAGCCTATGGCTCTGTCACCAACGTCCGCATCAACAGCACCATGACCACCCCACAGGTCCTGAAGCTGCTGCTCAACAAATTTAAGGTAAGTTCCCTTTGCTGACTGGCCACAGATGGGGTCACAGCTGTGCCTTGGGACCCCTAGAGTGGTTGTGCGAGGAGCTATGGAAATTGTGTGTTTTGTAGGATGCTGAGCAGAGGGCTTCAGTTCTTTAGATCTTCACGATCCAGGACAAAGTCCACAGAATCAGCATCAGCATCACCTGGGTGCTTGTTAGAAATTTAGATTCTCAGGCCCCACCCCAGACCCACTAAATCAGAAACTGTGAGGGGTAGGCCAGGGACGCCGTCTAACAAGCCTGCAGGGGATTTGGATGCCTACCGAAGTTTGAGAAACACCAGCCCTCAAATCCTTTATGGGCTACTTTAGAAGGACCCTGGGGCCTGCTGACTGGTTTTGGGCTCAGTGCGAAGATTGACTTCTGGGACACAGTTGGGAAACCTACTTTGAAATATGATACTTAAATAGACGTGCAAATTATAGTGCAGGAGTGCTTTTAAAGTTCTGTTGCTCTGTGTTTTCCACAATCTCTTGGAGACCAGAGATCTTTTGGAGACCAGGTGTTCTTATTTTTAATGGAAGCCAGTGTAGCCTAACAACCTAAGAACACAGGCTCTGGGTTCAAATCTCCACTGAGCACCTGCTAGTTGGATGAATTGGGCAGGTTACTTAACCTGCCCCTGCCTCTGCTTCGTCATCATAAAATGAGGATAATGGGACTTCACTATGGTATCGTCGTGAGCATTAGATGGGTTGAAGCCTTTAACATTTGTAGAACTATGCCTGGCACATTGCAATAGATGATAGCTGTTATCTATCCTAGTTATGTGCTACCGAATGACCAATTTGGTCAATGACGCACCACATATATGACAGTGGTCCCATAAGATTATAATCCATTTTTTATGGTACCTTTTCTGTGTTTAGATATGTTTAGATACACAAATGCTTACCATTGTGTTACAAGTGCTTACAGCATTGAGTACAGTAACATGCTGTACAGGTTTGTACACTAGGAGCAATAGGCTATATACCATATGGCCTAGGTGTGAAGTAGGCTATGCCACCCAAGTTTCTGTAAGTACACTCTGTGATGTTTGCACAACAATGAAATTGCCTAGTGACACATTTCTCAGAATGCATCCTCGTGCTTAAGTGCATGACTGTATTATTGATAAAGTCATCTGCCTTCTCGATCTTCTCATCACTTCTGAGAGTTGTAGATAAATAGCTCTCCCCTCAAAACAGCCTAAAATTGACTTAGCTTTGCATTGCTAAAGAAGAGGAAAAGCCTCGAAGTTGGGATGTTTAAATAGAAACTTTCAACAAGAATCTTTTGCTCCTGCTTCAGATTGAGAATTCAGCAGAGGAGTTTGCCTTGTATGTGGTCCATACGAGTGGTGGTAAGTCTGAAGACCACAGTGTACTTTAAAACTTCTAATTAACTCAAAATAGCAAGTTAAAAAAATACCTCTGCCTCCTTTGCTTGTTGTTTGAGTTTTGGAAACTTCCAAATGTTGTTTGCCTTCAAGGCTGATGGGCTTGCTGTATGAGTCTACTAGGGATTGCCTTATATGGCCAGTAAACAAATTCTAAACCTAACTGCCTATTAAAAGAGGAACTAGATTTTCTTAAGAGACAGATAAACCCAATTCCTCCAAGGAGTTTGAGGCATGGTGGTATTGTTGAGGGGTGGGGAGTGGGAGGAAGTTGCTTTTCACAACACCTATGGAATAGTTCATTTATAAATCAGTCTCCTGACGTATATGGCAGCATCTCCTAAGGTGCCTAGTCCATTTGGACCCCTGCATTAACCACTACTTAATGTGAGAAAGGCCTCTCAGGGCTGCTCCTGGTTGTGTGTGGTTGCAGAGAAACAGAAGCTGAAGGCCACCGATTACCCGCTGATTGCCCGAATCCTCCAGGGCCCATGTGAGCAGGTCTCCAAAGTGTTCCTAATGGAGAAGGATCAGGTGGAGGAAGTCACCTATGACGTGAGTTCCCTTTGGGTCAGGTGATCTGTCCTCAGGAGGGTGGGGATTTGGTTGGATCACCTGTAATTGGGGTATAGAATGACTTTTTTGACCAATGACCATGCCCCCTTTTACTTCTTCAGCACCAGGTTCTCTTGAAGCCAGCTTTTGCAGAGTAACAAACATCTCCAAATCATAGTAGCTGACAACAGCAAACATTTACTTTTTTGCCCATGATTCTATGGTCTAGTAGCAATGGCTCTACTGTAAGTATGGGTTGAGTTCAAGTCTGCACTGTGTGACTCACCCAGAGGCCCAGGCTTTTGGGGCAGTAGTTACTGCACATGGGTGTGCTCCTCATGGCAGATGGCGGAGCATGAGAAACCAGGCCAAATCATGTAAGCATATTTGAAGCCTCCACTCAGATTTGGTGTGTCATGTCCACACACATTCCACTGGCCAAAGCCAGTCACATGGACAAGCTCGGCATTAATAGGGTAGAGAAATATACTTATCCCAGGGAGAAGAGTTGATAGAGCAGGGTGGGGATTCTTGTGGGGAAAGGGAAGCCATTTTTTAACTTTTTTTTTTTTTTGGGATGGAGTCTCGCTCTGTTGCCCAGGCTGGAGTGCAGTGACACCTCCCTGGTTCAAGCTATTTTCCTGCCTCAGACTCCTGAGTAGCTGGGACCACAGGTGTGCACCACCATGCCTGGCTAATTTTTGTATTTTTAGTAGAGACGGGGTTTCACCATGTTGGCCAGCTGGTCTTGAACTCTTGACCTCCAGTGATCCGCCCGCCTCAGCCTCCCAAAGTGCTGGGATTACAGGCGTGAACCACGATGCCTGGCGCCGTTTTTAAACTTTAACTCACCCCAGAGCCACCCACAGCCTCTCCAAAGCGAGTTCATATTTGGATGCTTGTTTGAGCCTTGAGACCCAAATCGTCATTTGGAACCCTGATTCCTTCCATTCTCTTAGGGGAGAACACAGGGGTTTATTAAACATAATGGGTTCAGTTCTTTCTCTGCATCACTGTGTCAAAAGAAAGTACTTTTCTGTGTTTGGCGTCACCTCATCATGAATTGAATGCATGACATGAAAAATGAGAAGTTATGAGATGGTGTCACGTAAGCGAAGCGATCATCGCAGACTCCTTCCCACCCTGGTGAGGAATGAGGCTTGGCTCCTGCCTTTAAGGAAATCCTGGGTTTCTGAAAAAAATAGACTTCCCAAGGCTTTGTGCCTTGTATAAGGACAACCCTGAAAGGAATTGGAATAATGCTGGGAAGGGCATTCACCCAGACTTGCTTCTTTCTCTCTAGGTGGCCCAGTATATAAAGTTCGAGATGCCGGTACTTAAAAGCTTCATTCAGAAGCTCCAAGAGGAAGAAGATCGGGAAGTAAAGAAGCTGATGCGCAAGTAAGTGTGGCCTCTGGGGCACTGGGCGCACTTCTCCTGGGGCCTAAGCTGATGCGCAAGTAAGTGTGGCCTCTGGGGCACTGGGCGCACTTCTCCTGGGGCCTAAGCTGATGCGCAAGTAAGTGTGGCCTCTGGGGCACTGGGTGCACTTCTCCTGGGGCCTAAGCTGATGCGCAAGTAAGTGTGGCCTCTGGGGCACCGGGCGCACTTCTCCTGGGGCCTCAACAGAGGGGCCTCTGCCGGGTCCTCGCGGGGACTGTGCTGAGCTGCTGCGTGCGCCTGGGTCTCGGCTTTCTTTGGAGGGCTGCCCATGGACAAACCTGGATTTCAAGTGAGGACGTGACAGTTAAGTGTGTTCATCTACTTCTTGTGTCAGCTTCTCGTTTTGATGTGGGACATCAAAGTGTCTCTTGTCCTCCCTCTTATGGAAAGACTCTGAAAAGAAGGCGTTGGTTTAAAATTTCTTTGGGGTCTAGATGCAGAAATAGGGAAGGTGACTGCACGCTGGTTTCTTAAGTATACGATCAGGCTCCCAGCAGGAGACAGATGCTCACTCCGATGAGGGTCTTTGACGGGTGTTTGAAGAAGGGACTATTTACAAAGACTTGGGCAGAGTCTGGGGTAACCTCAAGGGATAGTGCAGTCCCTGGGGCTAGTGTTACCACCCCTTGCCTGAAGGGGTGAAGGCAAGGAGTGCCAACCAAGACCCGGAGGTTGCAGGGATGTCAGGAAGGCTGTCTTAGCCGTGGATGTAGCCTGAGCTACTGGCCTCCAAAATCCTTTCTTCTCCCCCTTCCTCCCTTTGTAACATTTATCTTCTGGAAATTGCATTTGGATTGAAAAATAAAGCTGCTTTCTGGGAAGGATTTTGTGATTTCTTTGCTATGTTTAGTCATAGAAGAGACTGCCTTTCATAGATATGGTGGAATAAATGATTCATTTTTGCCACTGGAGAATAAAGCCGCTGCTGGATTTGCTGTATCGATGATCATAACTAGTCTGATAACACACTGAACACTTACTATGTCCTAAAGTTTTTGTTGTTGTTGTTTTGTTTTGTTTTGTTTTGACACAGAGTCTTGCTCTGTTGCTCAGGCTGGAGTGCAGTGATGCGAGCTCGGCTCACTGCAACTTCTACCTCCCAGACTCAAGTGATTCTCCCGTCTCAGCCTCCCCAGTAGCTGGGATTACAGGCATGCGCCACCATATCTAGCTATTTTTTTTTTTTTTTTGTATTTTTAGTAGAGACGGGGTTTTGCCATGTTGGCCAGGCTGGTCTTGAACTCCTGACCTCAAGTGATCCACCCTCCTCGGCCTCTCAGAGTGCTGGGATTGCAGGCATGAGCCACCATGCCCAGCCAACTATGTCCTAAACTTTAAAAATAGCTTTTTCTGTGCAGCACAAATCCCTGAACATAAGGAATATGTCCATTGATCCCTGCACAACAGTGCCCACTCCTGTAGCTGCAGTGCCACAGCTCAGGGAAGTCGTGGGAAAACAGAACTCCCCCCAAGCCACAGACCTCCATGCCTAGTAGCTGCTATGGCCTCTTCGGCAGAATGCAGGCTCTGTTATAAGGTTGAACCATACGAAGTTGCCATTTTTGTAGGATCCCCAAGAGGGTCAACTGTTAGCAATTTTATATCATCTAGCCTAGGTGAGGGTTCATGAGCTGCTGTGCATATGAAGTACTATGCATAGTGTCTTGGACATAGTAAGCAAACGCACTGAATTCGTAGAATGCTTATTATTGCTGTTGTTTTTTTTTACCTTTTTTTTTTTTTGGCTAGATGTTCTACCCATAGTAAAATAATCTAATTTGGATTTGGCCTCTTTATTTCCTCTCATCGTGTTGTAGGAATGAACATAAGCAACAAAGTAGCTAAAGAGGGGTCAGTAATGGAAGCAAAGGAGCAGGGCACTTGACTGCACTGTTACCTGGTGTGACCTTGGTGTTACCCAGGTGGCCGGGAAGGTCCTGGGCAGGGGTGTGTTGCTGGCTGCTCTCCACCTGAGCCTGTTTCTTGTCTCCAGGTACACCGTGCTCCGGCTAATGATTCGACAGAGGCTGGAGGAGATAGCCGAGACCCCAGCAACGATCTGAGCCATGAGAACGAGGGGATCTGGGCACCCCAGGAACCGCCATTGCCCATAAGACCCCCAGGAAGCTAGGCACTTTCTTTCCATGGAAACATTTAGACACAAACCTCCCCAGCTCCGGCCAAGCCATCATTTGCTACCTGGAGCTGGATGTAGAAGTCAGCAGACAGCTCCCTATCCCTGGACCCCTGCCCTCCTTTTTTCTGCTCACAAGGACTTTTGATTTTAGTTACAAGGAGGACCCAAAATGTGTGTGTGTGTACATGTGTGTGCACGCATGGTACGTGTCCATGTGCCTACCTGATACTTTCACATGTAATTAAATTCCAGGCAACCAGCACAAGAGCCGTGAGCTTGGCACGTGTGCTGCTCGTGAGCAGGAAAATCAGAGGAGCCACTGATCTGAGTGGTATTTAGGTTGAAGGAAAGATTTCTCCTCTCAAGTGCCAGAGAGCAGCCACATGTCTGTCTGTGTTTAGAGAGGGAAGAGGGTTCTCCAGGTTCACCATTTGGGTTGTTTATATGTTGGTAGAAATTCTCCCTGTATGCCTAGAAGGATCAGTGAATGTAAGAGCCTTGGAAATTAGCAAAATAACAGCCACATAACCTTGCGGCAAGTCTGATGGAAAGAAAAAGATAAACCATCCGTGGGGTAGATGCAATAAGCCCACGTATTTTTACACTGGAAACGCTGATTGTTTTAAATGACAAAGACATACGTGATGTTCTATGTGGAAACCTGTGAAGAGTGGATTCTGCCTCCATCTCTGCTTCCATGGCTACCTTTAGGAGACAGAGAAGATCCTGTGTGTTTCTCTACCCAGCTGACAGCCTATCTCTCTGGCGCTTCCTTGAGTGGAAGGATATGTCTCAAGAAACAAAGATCTCGCTGGTGCGTACACAGTGCTGACCAGCTAGTGTGGCCAGGGCCTGGTGGCCTGGTGGCCAGGAAGTTTCAGGTTGAAGGGAAATGTCGAGGCTACCTGCGGAAATGACAGGTGCCTTGAACGCAGCCCATCTTCATGTCATCAAAGGTCTTCCTGCACTTGAAGCTGTCAAGTTTGCAGTCAAGACCATTCTTTCCAACCTCTGGGTTCTTGCAAGTTGACCTCACCTTGTGTGTGGAGATGCATTCCAAGAATGAAGCCTCATCTTGCTAGTGAGTGTGGGGTTCAGGGAAGCTCTTTAGGCCACCTGGTGAAGGTGCACGGGGAGGATGGAGCTTCTCCTCAGCTCCTCTGAGCAGCCACCTATGTGATCTTTAAATCCAACCCCAATGGGAGAAAAGGGCAAGAACAGTCTGTGCCCTGGGACTCCCATCAGGAAGCTTGACAGGCAGCTGGGCATCAGTGCAGCTGATATCGTTTGAGGAGGGAGACAGATGCTTGGCCCTGGGTGCCTGGCTATGGAGATTGACCAAGCAAGATCAGGAGCTCCTGATAGCAGGCGTCTTTGAGCCTAGCTGGGGTAGAGGCACTGCCCATCTCTTCTCCACCTTCTCTCCACAGAATGTTTGCAGAGCTGGGCAGTTGAGGAAAGGACAGCCCCTGGTTGGTGCCTCCAAAGGAAGGTGGACCTTTTTGGTGGAGACGTTTCTGCCCTGGGCACCCTCCTGCCCCCCATTCATACCTATGGCTTCTTTAGAAGGCTCACAGCTGTGGTCTTAATGTAGACTGCAAAAAGATGGCATGCGGCCCCTGGCATTTCGCCAGGGGTTTTATAGCAAGTCTCCTTCCTCCATAGGGACAGCAGCACCAGCCCTGTGGGGCATGGAGTGGAAACCCAGAAGGGCTTCTGCAAGCTGCACAGAATTGGGGTAAGAAGACAAAGAGTGGGCACCGGGAGAGGCTTCCTTTGTTACAGCTGGGAAAGAACAGTTCTGTGAATGCAAACACCTCCTGAGTTTTGCAATTAAGAAAATGATTTGGAGAACTTCTCTTCTGGTAATTTTTATTTTGAATGTTCAAGGCCTTAGTTGGCCCCAGTAATTCTCCTTGGAGGACTTGGGAGAAGAATTTCCACAAAGCAAACTACTAACCACTAGCTCTTATTGGACAGCGATTTCTGGCTTATAAGAGTTCTCTTTGATTTGCACTAGCACTACGATAGTGTTAAATGGGGAAATACTGCAACATGTCCAGTTGGCCAGATCACTTTCCAAGGGAGCAATACTAAGGCAGACTCAGCTTTTTAAAGATGGGAGGTCAGGAGGTGGAAGTGAGAGGAGATCCCATCTCACACAACACACTTCCACGTAATGCAGACCACACTTTTCCATTTTGTCCTGCCCTCTTGAGAGGTCATTTCTCACGTCCTAAGAACCTGATCAGAAATTTTGGAAGGGTTCTTTGAAATAGCAGCAGTTGAAACAGAGACACTTTGCCACAGTGTGGAGCAGATTTTCTCACTGGTATCACATGGTCTTGCAGTTTTGAACTCTTCGACTGATTTGTGGGAGTTTATGTAATTGCGTGCAATGAACCTGAAATTGTGTAAAGAACAAAAGACCAGTTTATAGGGTTGGGTTTTTTTTCCAACTTGTGAAAAGCATTTAGCTGCATCTGTCTCCCCACCACCCCCACCCCGGGAGGGGCTTATGTTACAAGGTGATCAAGTGAAGGAAAAACCTGAGCCTGTCTGGCTGCGATGGTGGAATTAAGCACAAGGTCACATTCTCTGTGATCACATGAGAGGGAAGGTGATGACTTAAATGGCAGGGGGTGGGGATTATCTTGGGGAGAGGCTGAAAAGCACAAAAGATAGTCTTGCCTGTACGTATTGGTGAAGAACGTGCACAAGGCTGGATGGACTTCAACTTGGAGTTGAGTTGAGGCAAGAGGATTTCTGGATATTAGTCACCCATCTGCAAGAAAAATGCTGAGGCCTCGGGTCAAGATTTTGATCTGAGACGTGCTGATGCTTCAAGGAGAAATATTTTCACAATCCTCTCTTCCCTCACCAAAAGAAAACAGTACTCTCTCCTAGAAACCTCTAGGTAAACACATTTTATCCTAATATCGGTAGCATATAATGCCCCCCCAAAATATCTGTTTTTCATGCAAAAAATCTCAAAAAGAAGTCTGTGGAGGTGAGTGGTTACTTCAAAGTGTCAGGAGAGTGAAGAAATTGGCCACAGAAGAGCAAGAAGCTCTCTTAAGAAAAGGGAATTCTCTTTAAAGAAACCACCACCAACAACAAAACAACCAAAAACCATGTTTTATGTCAAAGCTCTGTAGCACAGAGAATGTGGTGTCATAGATACATTGCCGAGAGAGATTTCTTTCTTTCTTTTTTTTTTTTTGAGACAGAGTCTGGTTCTGTTTCCCAGGCTGGAGTGCAGTGGTGCGATCTCAGCTCACTGCAACATCCGCCTCTGGGGTTCAAGTGATTCTCCTGTCTCAGCCTCCCAAGTAGCTGGAATTACAGGGACCCGCCACCATGCCCGGCTAATTTTTTTGTGTGGTTTTAGTAGAGGTGGGGTTTCACCATCTTGGCCAGGCTGGGCTTGAACTCCTGACCTCGTGATCCACCCGCCTAGGCCTCCCAAAGTGTTGGGATTACAGGCGTGAGCCACTGTGCCCAGCCAAGAGAGAAATTTCTACATGAACAAGACAATTTCAGTGTCTTACAGCTGCCAAACCATGACGTGAAGAATGAGATAGGAGACAGGAGATCACCATAAGCGTCCCTGATATAGCAGCACACATTTTCACATTTCCACTTAAATCGTTTTGCACAAAGTCTTGCTTCACTCAGATGAGATGAGATATGATTTCCTAGAGATGTAAAAATAAGAATGCATGTGGCGCCCCCTTCTTCCAGATGTAATAGAAAGCTCTGCCCTATCACAAGGGGGGTGTTGAAGCGCCCCTTGTGTTTTAACTGTATTTAACTGAGCACAAGATGCACAAGCTACGGTGGGAAACCCTCAGTTTACCTTTGGAGTCTTCCCTGCAGATTGCAGACCTGTTTCCAGGCTGATGTTTCTGGTGTGTAATTGCTAGTGTTTCTGAAGGGTTTTCCCAATTGTTTTAGCCTTGTGAAGTATTCTTAATTATAACTTGCCTTTCAGCGATGGTACATGACTTGATTCGACGTTTGGTTCTGAACTTACACTCTGATGCGTTTACTTATCTAACATAATCTGACAAGGCCTCAGTAAGGGAGCCATACATTTTTGTAGCATTTTGATATGTTTTAATGCATCTGACTTAGATCTTACTGAAATAAAGCACTTTTCAAAGAGATGCGCCCCGTGGATGGGTCTGTGTGTGACTGCTGGGTGCGGGAGCTCTGTGTTGTGAGAGGGTGGTTGTAACGTGGGTGACAGGAACAGGAAGGAGCACCCACCAGATAAGTTAATTTTCTTCCCCGAGTTTATGGTTTGAACATGTTTGGGCCTGGCTCTTATGTCTCAAATAGGAAGTAAAATGAGAAGGTCGTCTTAGGAGCTGCCAGTTGAGGGCTCTGGAGAGCCAGGAGTTGTGGAGGAAAGAGCTTGGAACTTCTACTCGGTGAGGCTGGATTTCCACTCTCACTCCACCCCTTCCTCTTGGACCCTGGGACCAACTCAACGATCCTTTCTCTAGGACTTGGTTTTCTCACCTGTAAAATGGCTAAGCCCCCCTGCAGGGGTTGGGCACCTGGGCTTGCTTCTGTTGGAAGCATCCCCCCATGGCTCCCCAAGTGTGAGATTTTCAGACTAGGGCCCAAGTTCCACCCTATGGTATGGGGAAGGTATGATATTTAATTTTATATGTCAACTTGGCTAGGCCATGCAGCCCAGATATTTGGTCAAACACTAGATGTTACTATGAATTTGTTTTTTTTTTAAAGTTGAGATTAACATTTAAATCAGTGGACTTTGAGCAGTCTGCCCTCCATAATGTGGGTGGGCCTCACCCAATCAGTTCAAGGCCTTAAGAACGCAGACTGAGATCCCAGAGAAGAAGGAATTCTGCCTCAAGACTGCCTTTGGACTTGAACTACAGGATCAATTATGTGAACCAATTCCTTAAGCTCTGTCTCCCCACACCTACACCTCTCTCTCTCTATACACACACACACACACACACACACACACAATCTTTGGAGAACCCTAATACACAGAAATAATTTCATTTGTTCATAAAGTTTAATATGAGATTTGACGGTTGTCTTCCTAAGAAACCTGGCCATGGAGCATAAATAGTGACCATTATAATTTGGCCTCTAGAAGAAGGTAACAAGACCAGATTTTTAATGATGCTTCTGTAAACAATGCATATATAAGTATGAAAGAGAGAGAGATGGGGAAGGAGGGAGAGACAGAAAGAAAGTGTGGATAAATCACAGTTCCCTTGGAGTGTTGTTTCGATTTCCCATATTTAGAGTTTTCAATTTAAATAGAGCTTTCAGTTGCTGCTTTTAAGTTGGGTGAAACAGATGAGCAGTTAACCCTTCCAAGGTAGTGAGACTTTTGTACAGTGCATCGTGTAGATGTAGGTGATATACACTGAAGATAAATGGTTCATCTGGAGTCCAACCACGACCCCCCAAAATGCAGTAAGCCTTGTAGGAGTTACAGTGCCTAAAATAACCAAAAAATTCGAATAGCCTTCTGCCAAAGGTGCTGGCAGTTCTTGGCTTGTTTTATAGAAACAGATTTTATGAAGTAATTTGGTATTATCTATTTTAGGTAATGAAGTTATGACTGAATGGAGTTTGCTGTGAGTACAAGACTTCACTGTCAAGTTTTGAAGACATTTGAATAGGTTGCTGAAATGTTTAAATGCAAGAAAACACTGCTGAAAACTGAACTTGAGTAAAATTAACATTGCTATTTTTAGTTTAAAACCATGCAAAATGTTCTGCGGATCATATGGGGGCAGAAAGAAGAAAAGAAGAAATAATGCAAAAAAGAAATTGTGACTTACAGTTTAAGTATATGTCATATAAGTAAGTTAACTTTATATAAGTGATAAATTATAAGTATATGCTTTATAAGTGTATAAGTTAACTTTAGAAGTTTTAAAATGGTAGGTAGGCCCACTGGCAGAGACGGTAAGTCCTGGTTTTCTTGGGACACTTCCACTTTATTCTGTGGTTATATGTAATTATTAACAGCATCCCCTTTTACTCTCAAAATGATCCAGTATGGATGATAAATATGATCACCCTATAAGTTGGCCAAAGAGCAGCTTATCATAATTTTGATGAGAAGTTTTTAAGCAGCAGCCATAAGTTGGAATTTAAGTGTTAAGTTTAAACTTTAGGAAAAACTGAAATCTAAACGTGTTTTGACATAATGCAGAATCTAATATGGATTTTTATGTATCAGTGTTTTATTAACCCTGATTTAATTGTTCTTGCATTAGAGCAAGATACATTTTTCTTATTGGAGTTTTAAGCTTGGACTTACTAATTCATAAGCCATAAACATGAATATTATTATTTTTGAATTTAAAAAGTATTTATTTTTCAGTTTTATTGTGGCATAACTGACAAATAAAAATGACATATATTCAAGGTGTACAACCTGATGATTGTTGTACATACACATTTCACATATACATTGTGAAACGATTACCACATCACATTAACACGTCCATCATCACACAGTTGCCATTGTGTGTGTGTGTGTGTGTGATGTCAGGACACTTCAGATCTACTGTTTTTTTCTTCATCCAGCCCAAAATGTCAAAGATCTACTTTCTTAGTGAATTACAAGTAAACAATACAGTACTATTAACTATAGTCACAGCACTGTATATTAGATCCCTAGAACTTACCTTGTAACTGAACATTTGTTCTCTGATTTTTAGGATATGACACAAAAAGCACAGGCAACAAAAGCAAAAACAGGCCAGGTGTGATGGCTCATGCCTGTAGTCCTAGCATTTTGAAAGGGTAAGGTGGGTGGATTGCTTGAGCACAGGAGTTTGAGACCATCCTGGGCAACACGGCAAAACCCCATCTCTACAAAATATACCCCCCAAAATTAGCTGGGCATGGTGGCATGCACCTGTAGTCCCAGTTACTCGGGAGGCTGAGGTAGGAGGATCGCTTGAGCCCAGAAGGCTGCGGTTGCAGTGAGCCGAAATCACATGCACTCCAGTCTGGGTGACAGAGAGATACACTACCTCAAAGAAAAAAAAAAGGCAAAAATAAACAAGTGGGACTACATCAAACTAAAAACCTTCTGCACAGCAAAGGAAACAATGAAATGAAAAGACAACCTATAGAATGGAAGAAAATACTTGCAAACCATGTATCTGATAAGGGGTTAACGTTCAAAATACATAAGGAATTTCCACAACTCAATAATTCATGACTTTGAATGTCCCCTGCTAGTCACTAAGCCCCTCTAAGCTGCCCTTGATGCCACCTACCCTCACCTGCAGAGCCATCTATGGGGTCAACAGCACCAAGAGTCAGGTATCTTACAACATCCTTCCCTGGGACAACCCAGGGGTTCTGAGAAGGTAGTTGGTGCCAAACACTGGGACAGATGGAACATGACAGCATGGGTATGTCTTGCTGATGGAAAGTAATTATGTCTCAGAGATGTCTAGAGTATAATTTTGGGAACAAACTACTTAGAACTCCCACACATTGTGGATATTGAATGTCCGGGACTACAAAGAGCCTTGATTCCAAAATGATCCCAAGGAGAGATCTTAATTGATACAGACGTGCTGGGAAGGGAAGAGCATGGTCCCTTTAAATGATACAGAAGCGGGGAAGTGAAGTGCTGGGTAGAGGAGGGCGTGGTCCCTAGCTAGGGCTCTACCCCCACGGACCTAGGTGAGGACAGGCATTTTTGCTTTGCTGTCCAAATGTTGCACTTCCCAAGACAACCCTGGCCTCTCATGCTCCCATCCTATGCCTATAAAAACGCGAGACCCTAGCAAGGCAGGGACAGGAGCGGCTGAAAGTGGAGAGGAGCACATCAGCGGAGGAACACTTGGGGGGCTGGACATGGGGAGGAGCACATCGGCAGGCACTGGCACGCTGGCAGGCCATGAACTGGCAGAAGGGCATGGAGTTTGGCTGGGGCAGTTGGAGGAGCGCCCGTGGGGTCGAGTGGCCTGACTCCAGGTGAAAATCATCTCCTTTCTGGCACCGCCCCTCCCATCTGCTGAAAGCTACTTCCACTCAATAAAGCCTTGCACTCATTCTCCAAGCTCACGCGTGATGCGATTTTTCCGGTACACAAGGCAAGAACACCGGGATACAGAAAGCCCTCTGTCCTTGCGACAAGGTAGAGGGTCTAATTGAGCTGCTTAACACAAGCGGCTTATGGACGGCTAAACTGAAAGAGCACCCTGTGACACATGCCCGCTGGGGCCTCAGGAGCTGCAAACATTCACCCCCTGGACACTGGCGTGGGGTCGGAGCCCCACAGCCTGCCCGTCTGTGTGCTCCCTCAGAGGTTTGAGCCGCAGGGCACTGAAGGTGCGAGCCACAGTCCCTACCTCACGCCCTGCGAGGGGGGAAAAGGGAACCGTTCCCGTTTCATAATGTAGTGTTCAACTTCAATCGTTAAAGTTCTTTAGCCAAATATTAACTATAACACAAGTTGTCACAAAAATCACTAAGCAAAAAAGCGAACTATAACATCTATGACCCATTAAAAGAAACCAACAAATAAAAGTTGAATTCAAGTTGGTCATAATAATCTGGAGATAAATTATTAGAAATATAAAATGAATTTTGCAAGGTTGCTCAAACAAGGAAAATATATAAAAATGTATTTCTATGTATTTCTAGGTGTATAATCTAATAAAAGATTAAAAAATAAAATTAAAAAATGGGAAGATATACCTCATTTATGGATTGAAAATTTAGCAGATCTGCCCCAAATTATCTATACATTCAAGTAATCCCAATAAAAAGCCAAGTACATTTTTTTCCTTGCTTTCCTCCTTCTTTGTGATAATGGTATAGGTAAAATAAAAACCATAAGCATGAATATTATTCTGCTACTGGAAGTGTAATTATCAAGTTTATGTAGAAGGCTGGGTGTGGTGGCTCACACCTGTAATCCTAGCACTTTGGGAGGCCGAGTCGGGCAGATCACCTGAGGTCAGGAGTTTGAGACCAGCCTGGCTGACTTGGCGAAACCCTGTCTCTACCAAAAATACAAAAATTAGCCAGGCGTGGTGGTGGGTGCCTGTAATCCCAGCTACTCAAGAGGCTGAAGCGGGAGAATCACTTGAACTGGGAGGTGGAGGCTGCAGTGAGCCAAGATTGTGTCACTGCACTCCAGCCTGGGCCACAGAGTGAGACTCAGAATGAAATTACATAATAGTTTATGTAGAAACATGGAAAATATTGTTATGTAAAGTAAATAAAATAGTATGTTCAATATGATTGCAGGCCTACATGTAAAGGCTTATGAAAAACGTTACGTTGGGGTGGTGCTATTAGATTTTCTTACTGCTTCTATTACATTGGCTTTAAAATTAAAATTTCCTGCTTAGTAACTCCAAAAATATTGAGAATCCAAAAACGTATAAACACATACAAAACAAAACAACAACAACAAAAAAACAGTGGCCAGAAGATTAAAGCCAGCCAGGCCTTTGTGTCCCTGGTAGGGTCAGTTTTTCCAAGCACTAGACTTCAGAATTCCTAGAAGAATAAGAGGCCCATTATGCAATGGAAATGCAGTCCCATATACCAAAAATCATATATATATATATATATATATATATATGTAATGTAAATACACACATATGTAATACACAGACAAAATGGAAGGATGGCGTCAATAGTTCCAGGGCCTTTGAGGAAACCAGCCACCATGCCATGCCATCTCGAGTACGCAGGAGCCTGAGGTTAGAGACCTCATGTGAGGAATTGGGAAATTCCCTGTGTTTAGAGTCAGTCACCCTGGACACCAAACACATTTTCAATCTGTACTCTCAATTCTCCTTTCAGAAACTGGACATGCAAAAGTTTTCAAAAGGAGAGAAAAATACACACCATAAATCCTGGAAACCTGAAGTTAGCCAGAATGTGCTGTTAGACAGTTCTACTTTCAGTTTCTTATATTCTGAAGTTCTCTTGATTAGGAATTGGGTACCAGATGCAGTGCCCGATTCACAAACCAAGCCCTTTGCTTGGTGTCTTCTGGATAAATGTGTGCCTTGTCCCGCCTGGGCACATGGGACACTCCTGCTCCCCCAGCCCACCCCGCCCATCCCATGAACCTGAGGCCTGAGCCAGGAGCTCAGGAGCTGCTCTGCCTTTCGTTCCCATAGAGGCCAGGACACTGGCAGTGAGCATGATTTCTGGGCTGACTCAGATGACTATCAAATAAACTGAATTTAAAAATAGTTCACTCAGGTGCCTACTGGTACCTTCTCAGGATACACACACTAAGTTGACAATAAACAACCCTAAAATAACCCAAATGACTCTAAGTTTCTTAAAATGCCCTTAGAATTCCCCCACCCTAAAAAAACCTCAAGGATCCTGAAGATCCCTGTAAACTTCATGCTAGTGGGGTTGACCTCTAAGAAGCATCAGAATCACCCAGGGTTCCTGTGAAAATGCAGACTGCTGGGCCCCAACCCCAGAGTTCCTGATTCAGCAGATGGAGTAGGGCAGAGAATCTGCATCTCTAATAAAGTTCTCAGGTGATGCTGATGTTTCTGGTGCACTAACTGTTCTAAATGAGCCTAAGGGGAACACTGCAATCACCTGGGGAGTTTTTTAAGAACACTGATGTCTATATTCCGTACCAAGAGATTGTGGTTCAATTCTTCTGTGCTGTGGCACTGGCAGCAGAATTTTTAATATTGCCTCTTTCTTACTAACTGATATGGTTTGGCTGTGTCCCCACCCAAATCTCATCTTGAATCCTAACGTGTTATGAGAGTGACCTGGTGTGGAGCGGCGGGTAATTGAATCATGGGGGCAAGTCTTCCCCATGCTGTTCTCATGATATTGAATGTCTCATGAAATCCGATGGTTTTAAAAAGAGGAGCTCCCCTGCACAAGCTCTCTTTGCCTGCTGCCATCCATGTAAGACTTGCTCCACCTTGCCTTCCACCATGACTGTGAGGCTTCCCCAGCCACATGGAACTGTAAGTCCAATTAAACCTCTTTCTTTTGTAAATTGTCCAGTCTCGGTTATGTCTTCATCAGCCACGTGAAAATGGACTAATACACAAACCTCCTCTCCGATTCCTGTATGCACTGAATTTGAGGACCACTTTACCAACCTTAAAAGATCCTAAATGAATCCAAACAATCCTTAACAATGAAACACAATCCCCTGTAAAACATTTAAAGGTGATAGACAATTAAAATGACAACAATAAAATGACACTAAGATTCCTAAACGCTATTAATCAACCCTAGATGATCCCAGAGGACCCTAAAAGAAGCTAAATAACTTTTAGTGACCATAAACTCTAGAAAAAAGTTTAAATGCTGTAATAATTGGAAAAGGTCCTAAATAACCTTAATGAAGTCAAGATATAATTAAAAGGTCTAAATGACAGCAAATGCTACATGACCAGCCACATTCCTACCAACTGTAAACCTAAAATCTTTAAAACCAAATCCTTAACAACAAAAACCCTAAATCATCCCAAATGAATTTCAAAAATCATAAATAATAGTAAAAGATCCTAAATAGCCAAAAATATTCTAAATGATCTTTGGTGGCTCCTAACATCCCTAGAGGTTCCTAAACCTTGAATGAGCCAACTTTAAAATCAAAGAACCCAAATGATATTCAGTGACCTAAATGACTGTAAACCTTTTTTTTTAAAAAAATCCCAAGTCCTTATCTAGCCTACCTGGACCTGCTACTGAACCAACCAGGGGTTTAGTCTATGTCCTACTGCTTGCCTCCCAGAAAACCAATCACTGAGACAATGAGCCTTGCCAAGGAAGAAGGCTTTCATCAGGTGCTGCAGCTAAGAAGATGGAAGATCAGTCTCAAATCCATCTCCCTGAGCAACTAAAATTAGGAGTTTATATAGCAGGAAATAAATGTGTGGGAAAACGGGAATTAGCAAGGGGTAAGCAAGAAGAGTTGATCAACAGGAAGCAGGTGGTTGCTTAGACAATCATGATGGGTAAGGGGGTTTTGCCTCTCATTGTTTAGATGCAATGATCTGGTGAGTGTCAGATCCTTGATGCTATCTAGAAGGCCTGATAGTTGGTTTCCTGAGAAAGGAACTCAGATAAGACAAGTGTCATTTTCTCAGGTTTTAAGACTGGGAGGATAAATTTCTCTGTTTATTCAAAGAAACCATAAACATCAGCTCTATGGGACAACTGGGTCGGTTTCAGACCTACATGGTCTTCCTCAGGCCTCTTCTTGGGATCAGCTACACTGGCCTTGCTGCTCTTCAAGCATGTCCAGACCTGTCCTGCTTCTGGGACTTGCACTTGCCACTTGGTCTTTTTGGGATACTCTTCACCCAAGCTCATCACGTGCTTGCCTCCTTTTTGATTCAGGTCTCAGCTCAACTCTTCCTTCCTAGCAAGGCCTTCCCCGAACACCCAAATCAGCTGCTCTCCTGCCAGCTATCCTCTGCTTCCACACTCTTCTAAGTGCTTTTTGCAGTCTGAATGTATTCGTTGACTTATGTATCTCCTCCACTAGAACCTAAGCTCTGTGAAGGCATCCCAACCACCTAGAGCAGCACCTGATTCTTGGTAGACACTGTGAAAGGAAAATAAACCTCAGGACCCCCAACTCACTAAGGCAAAGGGAAAAGTCAAGTTAGGAAATGGGTCATGCAAACCTGCTTCCCATTTTGTTCAGAAAAAGATAGCTGCAAAGATAAAAAGAGCTACATAATTCCCTCACAATGTGCCCACAAGGAAATTCCTTGTGGGTCCCAAGATCTTTACCTTAAAAGAGTTCTATTGAATTTCACCCTGACCTTCACACGGATAGGACAAAGGACAGAACTAAAAGTCATCTCTCTGTTCACCTGACTGCTTCCTCTGCCGTAAGTTTATTTTATCTTATGTAAAAATGCTGATTCACTGAGCATCAGACGAATGCATAAGTGACTATTCCTCTACCCTTTTCTTGCATGTATAATGTGTATTCAGTGAATGCTGATAGAAGAAGACTCAAAAGAATGCAACTGCTTGCCTTTCTCATTGCCCACCCTTTTGTAAAGTTCCTTCCTTTTTCCTGCAATAGTTGCTTTTTTCCCCTTTAAATATTGAGGTCTCCAGATGCCCTTTGGAAAAAGCAAAGGACCACAGATTTTTCCTGAGCTTCTGTGTTCTTTTCCTGGTTGTGTCCTTAACCTTGACAAATAAACCTCTTAAAATGATTGAGACCCATCTCGGTCATTTTCTTTGATTTACAACACCTTGATAATATTTGTGTAGTGAACGAATAAATATCCAAATGTACCATAAACATGAAGACCTCAGACACCAAGTGTGCCAATGCTAACAGCCTCTAAGTCCTGACCCAAACTCACTAACAAGTGTAATCCTTCTTAAAATGAACTTACATGATCCCATGCTATCGAAATCACCTCAAATGGTCCTAAATCCTTTGTGATCCTAAACTACCCAAAGTGGTATAAGACTTCAGACGCTCTTAGAGATTCTGAAGAGGTATAAATTACTCAAAACAACTTTAAATGCTAAATAATCTTCCATGACTATAAATGGTGCCAAGTGATACAAACCACCCCTAAAAAGCTCTAAGCAATCAAAATAGAACCTAAATCTTAAAAATATCTGTAAGACTTTCAAGACGTTTGAACCCTAAACAATCCTAACTCTAAATGCATAAAATATCCTGAATGAATAATTTCAGGATATTCTTTAGAGTCTAAGCACACTAAAGAAACCAATCGTTTAAATGACCCTATGGTAATGTATCTAACAACCTTAGAGACCTAATACCTAGAAGTGGCCTCAGATGCCTGTAAACTACCACAGAACTTGAATATGCAAGTTTTGTGATTCTGGAGAGGATCTTGTTAGAACATTGACTCAGATTTAGCAGACCTAGGGTGCGGTTTGAGACACTGCCTTCCTACCAACTCCCAGGGGATGTGGATGCTGCTGATCCACAGGCCACACTTGGAATAGCAAAGCTAGAAGCTATATAAACCCAAAGGATCCTAAGTCAATTAAAACTACCCTAAATTCTAAAACACCCTCAGAGATCCCAGACAATCCTAAATCCTAAACAACTCTAAACATGCTAAAGTTTCTTAAATGATGCTTAAAACCTTAAGCCCCAGATTATCTCACATGACCCTAAACTAACCCAAACAACTCTAAATGACCCTAAGTATCTCAATAGACTCTAAGAGATCTTAAGCCTTATACCTCCCTAAGGGCCCTTAAAAATTTAAACTTGCTGGAAATGACCTTACACCCCAACAGTCCAAAAGACTCTAAAAGATCCAAGAAATCATAATTGCACCTAAAATACCCAAACTATTCTAAACTATTCTAATTGATCCAAAATTATCCTAAACCCAAAGTGGCCTTAAATAGTTGCAAAGGAACCCAAGTCTAATGAACCCAACCTTCTCAGCCTCAACAACATTAATGCTAACTCCAACGCCCTGGACATTAATGACTCAACAATCCTAAACCCTAACAGGCAATGGAGCAGACACCTCATCAGTGACCTGTCCTGACCCTCATTATTCCATACCTCAATGACTCATCTGTTACCCAAAGACCAGAGCTCTGTTTGTATACTTGGACTTTAACCTTGATTTAGGGATCCTGTTGGTGTTGCAACAGAAGACCCCAAATTTCAAATGATGATAAATTAATGGATGTTTGACCCTGAACCCCTTGACAATGACAACCCTAAAGGCCTAATTACCACAAACAAATGATCCTGAGCTCTGAACTCTGTGAAGAAGTTGGAGCAGACCCACATACATTGTGATCAGAATCCGAACCCTACATCTCTCTTCTTAATTATCAGATACCTTCACCCTAATAATCCCAATGATACAAGAAAAGTGACAGAGACTACGCTGAGACTTTCTTGTTCCCAAATGTAACTTTGACTCTGATCCCAAGGGCTCTAAACTCTAATAACTCCAATCTTAAACCCTAAACCCTAAATAATGATAAAGCATTATTAAGATACTCAACTGTGGCTGGGTGCGGTGGCTCATGCCTGTAATCCTAGCACTTTGGGAGGCTGAAGCGGGCGGATCACAAGGTCAGGAGATCAAGACCATCATGGCTAACACAGTGAAACCCCGTCTCTACTAAAAATACAAAAAATTAGCCGGGCATGGTGGTGGGCGCCTGTAGTCCCAGCTACTCGGGAGGCTGAGGCAGGAGAATGGCGTGAACCCGGGAGGCGGAGCTTGCAGTGAGCTGAGATTGTGCCACTGCACTCCAGCCTGGGCGACAGAGCGAGACTCCATCTCAAAAAAAAAAAAAAAAAGATACTCAACTGTGAGGCTAACTCTGAAACTCCTGATGAACATCATCGGACTCTTCACCACGGCACTCCCTACCCTGGGCCCACGTGCATGCCCATCACCTGAGGATGTTATTATAAAGTAATATGAACTCACATTTCTAAAATAGATTTATTCCACTTTTGAACCGGGATCCAAAAATCCACTTGAGGACCACGAGCCATGTTTTTCTCATTTTAATCACCAAAATTCATCCTGAATTGAGGTAAAAAATAATGCAGATTTGGGGCTTTATGAGATGAAATATAAGTTACCCCTGCAGCAGTAAAGTTGCTCTTCAGGCCAGTGTGACATTCAGCATGTTGAAAAAGAGGGGGGCAAAGTCCCAGGAGTAGCTACTTAAAGGACAAGAATTCATGTGGGATATTATAAATGAATTATGCTCAGGGACAATGACTTAAACTGCTTTATCCCCTCAAGAAGGATGCTCCAAAAATGCATCTCCCAGAAAATCCAAGATCCAGAATACTGTCTTTTTTGGGGGGACATATTGAAAGATAACATTTTAGTTTCAATGGACTACATAAATGAGATTCAAGTCCTGGTAATAAAGATGGGTCTGTGTAATAATTTCTTCATTCAGAATTTGTAGAGGAAGGATATTAAAGCCTACAGACCTGTGACCCCACCAATTCTACTAGCTGAAAGTAGATGCCAAGACATAATGTTAAGTGAAAATAGATAGTTGGTGAAAGATACATACATGATGATACTATTTATGTATCATATACACGCAAAAGTTGATCTTTATAGATATATATATAAAATCCTTACCTATATTAATAGATACATGGATCTCAACAGACTCTAAGAGATCTTAAGCCTTTTTTTTTTTTTTAAGATGGAGTTTCGCTCTTATTGCCCAGGCTGGAGTACAATGGTGTGATCTCAGCTTACTGCAATGTCTGCCTCCCAGGTTCAAATGATTCTCCTGCCTCAGCCTCCTGAGTAGCTGGGATTACAGTTGTCTGCCTCCATGCTTGGCTAATTTTTTGTGTTTTTAGTACAGATGGGGTTTCACCATGTTGGCCAGGCTGGTCTTGAACTCCTGACCTCAGTTGATCCACCCACCTCGGCCTCCCAAAGTGCTGGGATTACAGGCGTAAACCACTGCACCCGGCCAGATCTTAAGCCTTATACCTCCTTAAGGACCCTTAAAACTTCAGATTTGCTTTAAATGACTCTAAACCCCAATGGTCTTTATATATCTATATATATATCTATATATATATATCTATATATATATATATGAAGGATATAATTGTTAAGGGTTATCGTGAGGCAAGGATGGGGGCTGGGGGTGGCGGCTTTACCTGTGATCAATTAACTTTTTTCAAAACACAGTTTGTCTTTTCTTCAATGATAGACATGCACATGGTTAAGAATGTCAAACGAAACCAGCTCTCTTTTGCTCCTACCACACTCTACCTCCCCTTCCTTCCCACGGCCTTCAATTCTTCTAGCTGATTCTTTGGTACTTACCATCTTATCTGTAAGTAGCATGTTGGTGTTTCTCTTCCTGATTTGCTCATCTGGGGCCTTATCTTTCTCTACCTCCCTCCCCAATTCTTGGGTCTCCATCCTGCCAATCATAATTTTTGGTTAGCGCACATCTGCCTTTATGTTGTATAACTGTATAAACATGCTCTCTAAAGCTGAATGTGTACTGTATTGGGCTTATTTTTCCATTTTTAGCCCAACTTTTTGTTTTCCTTGAAGTTAAAAATTGTCCTTCTGTTTGCTTAGGTTTTCAATGTATTTTTCATGAATTCAGCCCATATTTGTCCCAAATTCTCTAAACTTTTCATATGTTCAGTCTCCCCCAGCATTCTATCCATTGTATCTCCTTGAGGACCTGTCTCCGGGGTGACTCTCAGCCTGGTGCTGGTTGTCAGCGGGGTCTGTCTTCGTCATCTCCTGGGGTTCGTGTAGCACACACACACACTCTCTCTCCCCATCTTTATTTCCTCTTTCCTGCAAACCACACCTTCCTCTTTTGGATTGACTTTCTGCTACTAGCAGGATTGCAAATTCTGACTTCTCAGGCAATGCTGCCCTGTAGAAGTGAAAGTTCCATGGGATTCAGGAATTCCTGATTTTTCAAGAAAATCCAGAAACCCAGATTATTATCAGAATCTCTGGTTTTTAAAAACTGTGGTAGACAGGAAAAGACTGTCACTTGGATGGGTTTGTAGGCCACCACTTGGTTATCTCTACTTTAGTTAACTCAATCTAACTAAAGTTAAACTGGTCTCCCAGGCCATGCCTATATCCTTTTGCTCTATCGTTTGAGATTATTAAGACTTTAGGCCAGGCGCGGTGGCTCACGCCTGTAATCCCAGCACCTTGGGAGGCTGAGGCAGGCGGATCCCTTGAGGTTAGGAGTTTGAGACCAGCCTGGCCAACACAGCAAAACCCCGTCTTTACTAAAAATATAAAAATTAGCCAGGCACGGTGGCACATGCCTGTAGTCCCAGCTACTCAGGAGGCTGAGGCAGGGGAATCGCTTGAACCCAGGAGGCAGAGGTTGCAGTGAGCCAAGACCGTGCCACTGCACTCCAGCCTGGGCAACAGAGTGAGACTCTGTCTCAAAAAAAAAAAAATTATTAAGACTTTAGAAGTCTATATGTTTAGAAGATTACAGAAGAAAACACATGTGTTTCCCCACCCAAAAACAAATGGAGGGGAGCTGCTGGCCTTACAAGATTTGTTGAAGGTTTCTTTAGTCACAAGGGTTTGGCTTGGGGCTTGACATTTGGGGCAGATACTAGTTGTGGAACCTAGGTTTGCCCCCTCCCTGAGATAAAGTTCATTACTCCTGCATCTCCATCATTCCAGCCACTGCAGGTGAGGTGCATGCCCTTGGCTGATAGGGCACAACCCTTCCACCTCAGCAGAACACCCTGGATGTCCCCGGGGCCTGGAAGGTGCGGAGGCAGCAGGGCCTCTCTCCTGAAGTCCCAGCAGGGGAGCACACCTGCCTCAAGGTCTGGCAGGCATTTGGCTGCACAATTGTCCCACAGGCCCATGTGGTCATTTTCGCACACACGGCTATGCATTCCATCACCTTCAAGCCACTGAAACTACACCATGGCTTGGGTCAGCTTTCCAACTCTGCCCCAGTTGCCTCCTGATATGAGAGGGCCAGGAGGGCCATTTGACTCAGGATCAAATTCATGAAGGGCCTTTAATACATGCTTTTGACATTCTCACTAAATGAGATGCAATAGGGTCTTAGCTTGGGCTCCTTCAGAAGCAGACATTAAGGCCAGGAATTGGGCCAGGCGCGGTGGCTCATGCCTGTAATCCCAAAACTTTGGGAGGCTGAGGCGGGCGGATCACAAGGTCAGGAATTTGACACCAGTCTGGCCAATATGATGAAACACCATCTCTACTAAAAATATAAAAATTAGCCGGGAGTGGTGGTGCGCGCTTGTAGTCCCAGCTACTCAGGAGGCTGAGGCAGGAGAATCCCTTGAACCTGGGAGGCGGAGGTTGCAGTGAGCTGAGATGGTGCCATTGCACTCCAGCCTGGGCAAGAGAGCAAGACTCCATCTCAAAAAACAAAACAAAACAAAACAAAACAAACAAACAAAAATAGGATTTGAAGGCTAGTAGTTTATTTGGGACTTGATTCTAGAAAACAATGGAAGTGGAGTGGGGAAATCCAATAGGAGGGGAAGGAATCTTATTTGGGTGTGTCATTAAATAAGTTCTGATGGTGGGCAACTGGAGTTCAGTCCCAGTGGAGACCTCTAGGAGCCAGTGTAGAAGGTACCCCAGAGTTTCTCCACCTAGGGGTGAGGGAGCTGGGGTATTTATATACCAACTTCCATTAGGCATTGGTTGAAGTCTGCTCTTGGGGGCCAGAGAGGCATTAATTCCCTGAGACATCTGCAGTGTACACAAGCAGAGCAGGCTCTGGTGTCCAAAAAAGCCTGAAGGCCAAGGGACACGGTTGATGGCCATTAGAGGCATATGTGCACAGACATGGTGAGTGGATATTAGACGTCAATATTTAAAGTATTCTACTCTTTTGTGAACTTGTTTTGGCATTTCATCATCTTTTAATTTCCTGGACATCCTAAAAAGAAATACCTTTTTCCTCCACTCCAGATGACATTCTTGGAATTTATTTAAGGTCCACCTAAATATTAATAATCCAAAATAACCTCCCTCTCTCAAGATCTTTGACTTAACCCAATTTGCAAAGACCCTTTTCCCATATAAGACAATATTCATAGGTTTCAGGGATTAGGACCTGATATTTTTGGGGGACATTTTTCAGCCTACCACACTCTGGAAGATCTAAACTAGTTTGGAAAAAGTGAGGTTGGAAAAAAAAAAAAAAGAAATGCCCTCAATCAGTTGGATAACCCTGTTTAATAGACAAGAAGATACACAACATGGGAAGTCTACTGCATTGCCCGGTCATGAGAGACAAAGGGAAGTGAATGTGGCTGAAGCAGGGCTAACTCCAGACCAGCTCTCAGCACCTCCACTTCCCTTCTTCTCTTCTTCTAAGCCAACTCCAAATCTCAATGCTATCAAAATTCTGGGTAAATCCCAGAGCAGTTAGTGAACTGGGGAAGCTTTGGTTCTTTCCTCAGTCCTTCATTTGACACTGGAAACAATTAAGATCCCAGGCAGAGAGACAAGAAAGAGTGTTTTCACCTCTGCAGAGACAGTGCATCCCAGGAGAGGAGCCCTTTGGGAATTTGGAAGGCCAAACCTTCCTCTGTGGAAGCCTGAGGGACATGCTGAAATTGCCCCTCTATTTCCTTGCTTTCCACCCAAGTGATTTGCTCCAACTTGTCCCACTGTGGATGAGGTCATCTCCATTCTCTGACGGCCCCATCTGAGATATTCAACTTGACTTTTCTTGCTCTGAGGAGCTCAGGCCATTGGGTGTTTGGGGTTGGCTTTTGCTTGGTTTGCTTCATTCTCCTCTGAGCACATGGCTGTCAACTCCAAGGTACCTGCCAGATAGAAAGTATGAGGGAAAGCATTTTGCAGGCACTCTTTGGAGTTTTCAGCCACCTGCTGACATTACAGAAACCCCTAGTTTTCCCTGTGTGGACCAACCAGGTGTCTGTTCCCTGGAATGCCAGACCTCCTTAGGCCCATCCTGTGGACCCCGAGGCGGGGGTATTCACAGAATTCAGGCCAGTGGCTGGGCAATGCCCTTCCTGCTGATAGCACTCGGCTTTGTGCCATTTCTTCTGGCTTTTTTTTTTTCCCACATCTGCAACAGATTTATTTTTTAAAGGAAGGGATTTTGAGAGGAAAAACATTGGGCAGAGACGTATGGAATAGAAAATAAATACAAATGTAAGCCATTTAGCTGCTGACCCGTTACACAATCTAGTAAGCTGGGAGTGGTGGCGCCTGCCTGTAGTATCAGCTACTCAAGAGGCTGGGGTGGGAGTATTGCTTGAGCCTGGGAGTTCGAGGCCAGCTTGGGCAACATAGCGAGACCCCGTCTCTACAAACAAACAAAAATGCAATGACATTTCAAACATTGAGATGTTCCCTTAACAAGGCCGATAATTTTGGTCTCTGGTATTTGGTATTTGGAATTTAGGCTATATTTTATTTATTTATTTATTTACTTATTTTTTCTCCTTTTTGAGACAGGGTCTTGCTCTGTCATATAGGCTGGAGTGGAGTGGCAGACTGTCGGTTCACTGCAGACTTAACCTCCTGGGCTCAGGCTATCCTCCTGCCTCAGCCACCTGAGTAGTTGGGACTACAGGCATATCTATGCCCAGCTAATTTTTGTATTTTTTGTAGATATGGGGCTTCACCATGTTGCCCAGGCTGGTCTCGAACTCCTGAGCTCAAGCAATCTGCCTGCCTCAGCCTCCCAAAATGCTGGGATTATAGGTGTGATCCACCGTGCCTGGCTATCCTTCTTTAGACTCTGCCTGGAGGTGGTCCCAAGGCTGATCGGGTTGGGGACCTGTATCTTTCCTCCATGTGGTCCCCCAGTGACTTCCAATTGCACTTAGAATGAACTTAGACCTAGACAGACTTCAAATACCTCATCAGCAGCCCCTGGCTACAGCCTCAACCTCCTCTTGCGTACCTGCCCTCCTGCTCCCTTTCCTCACAACGGTCTCCCCATGCCCTCATTGCGTTCTCACCGGGGGCCCTTCCAATGCAGCGTTTCCTCTGCCTGCAGCATCTTGGTAGGAAGAGACAAGATCCTGGCATGGCTAACTCCTTCTAGTTCATTCTCACTTTTCAGGTCTCAGCTCAAATGTCCCCTTTGCAAAGAGACCATCCTGATCACCCTAGTTAATGTCTTCCTTTCCCAGCTATTCTTCTTATATAGAAAAGATTTTTGTTGAAAAATGTGCGTACAATGAAACACACCTATCTTAAGTGTTCAGTTTGGAGAGTTGGGCCAAATGTATACATCCATGTAGCAATGCCCCAATCAAGGATACAATAGTCTCTCCTTATCCATGGGGGATACATTCCAACACCTCCAGTGCATGCCTGGGACCACGGATAATACTGATCCTTATTGCCATCAATCAGAACACATTTCTCTTCATGTTTTTATCCACAGAATTAATGCCTTTTCCATCTTAACTAAGCTCTTATCACGCACCATGGCCATTACTTTGCAGTCCGAGGTGTGACAGCAAAACTAGCATATATTTCTTTTTTCCATCTTCACAATTTCATGAATCAAAGCTTCCTTGTTATCACAGATCTTAGCAACCTCAGCTAAGGTTGCTAATTAAGTCCACAACTTTCACTTTTCCCCTTAAAGCACCTTGTAGCTTCTCTTTGGCATATCCAAATTGCCAGCATCACTATGCTTGTGATTTGAAGCTATTGTTAAGTAAAATAAGGGTGACTTTGAACACAAACCCTGCCATGCCTCGACGTCATCTGAAAAACTGAGATGGCTACTAAGTAACTAACGGGCCTGGAGCATGTACAGTGTGGACAGGCTGGACAAAGGGATGATTCATCCCCGGGGCAGGACTGGGAGAGATGGCGCAAGATATCATCACGCTGCTCAGAATGGCATGCAATTTAAACTTAGGATTGTTCATTTCTGAAATGTTCCATTTAATATTTTTGAACCTCGGTTGAACATAGGCAACTCAAACTGCAGAAAGCAAAATCACAGCTAAGCCTTTTCCCAGCCTCTTCTTATTACCTTGCCTTGTTTCATTGATGTCACTTAGCTTGGCAGGACAGTGTCGTGCTTATTTATCTGTTTGTTGTCTCCCCAGAAAGCAGGCACCTCTCTGTCTTGCTTGCTGCTGTATTCCTCATGTTCAAGACACCCTTCTTACTGGCACTGAAGGAACCATCTTTTGCATTTACGTGAGCATTGCAGGCTCTGACTTCCAATGCTGCCCCTGACCCAACTTCCGTGGGCTCAGGCATTGCCCTCTCCTTGGAGGGCCAGAATTCAAGACGCAGGTGACTCGGGGCGGAGGGCACCCGCTGTCCCTCTGGCCCTGGGGGTGAGGATGCCTGAGGCTTTCCTCTCCCTCGCGCCCACCCTGAAAGCGCCACCTCGGAGTCACCGCCAGGGCCAGGAGGCGCCGCGGAAAAGCCAGACGTCGTTTTTGGCTCCTTTGGAATGTTTGGAGCACGTCTGGGTGTGAGAGCTAGAGTTTGCGTGCGTGAGGGGCGCCCTGCATCTTTCTGTCTAGCAGAACCCCCGACAGGTGTCCCCATAAGTCATCAAGGCAGACCATCAGAGACCATCTCCGCCAGGACCAGGGCGACGCCCTCGGGGCACTTTCTGTCTCTGTGACTGTAGGAGGGTTCCACCTCCTATATCAGCTGAATGTTACAGCAGGTTTGCCTGTCCCGAGGACGTCCCTGGGAAGGATTTGGGGCTAGGAAAGCCCTGGGTGGGCTGGAGGGCTCCCGAGGACCAGCTCTGCGGAAGGCGTTCGTGCGGTTCTTCCGGCCGCCAGGCGTCTGGGACGGTGGCCTTGCCCGGCGGGGTGGGTGGTGTCCGCGCGCCCCCTCGTGGCCCGGACGCGGTGCAACGCCCGCTCCCCCGCTCTTCCTAGCAGTGGCGCCAAAGTGAGGAGGAAAAAGACTATAACTTCTATCTTGATATAATTAACATTTTTAAATCTCAAAAATAGTGACATTTGGTCTTGGTGTCTTTACTTGGTTTGTGTGTCAGCCCCGCATCACGAGACACCTTCCCTGGGCTCAGTAGTTTGGGACCTAAAGCTTTTGACACATCCCTGGTGTGTTTTGATGCCTTCTGAACCAGACTTCCAGGTTCAAATCCTGTCTCCCCTGCAGTGAGAACTTGGATACTGTCTGCCTGCCTCCATTTCTTCATCTGCTTAATGGACGTAATATTAGTATCCATCTCATGGGGCTGCTTCAGGGATTAAACATCTTTAAAATATTTAAGTGCAGATTAGAAGGGATCATGGCGGACTGGAGGCAGGACTAGATTGCAGCTCTGGACAGAGCAGCATGTGGGGGCTTACACTATGAATTTCAGCTCCAGATCCACTACAAGAACAAACCAGCACTCCCAAGAGGACGCACAGATCCTCTGAAGGAAGCAGAGTGCTCCTGCAGGGCCTGGGAGACACCCCAAATACTGTCAGTGCCCCAACTGAGGAAGTGAACACACACCCTCAGTGGAGAAGCTGAAGTTCTGTTTGTGGGGGAAGTTTCTGACTTTACCTGGAGCTGAGTCAAGTTAGAGAGCCGACTGAAAGACAGGGGTACAGGAAGTAGCAGAAAGGCCCTGGGAGCTCGCTGGGTCCCCAAGCATCCCATTCCTGCCTGGCATAACAGGGATCCATCAGGAGGGTGGCTAGAGGAGCAGGGGATAAAACTCCACAGGGAGAAGGAATTCCCCAGCTGAATTTTGTAACTATTTGAACGGGGCAAGAAACCTCCTGGCCAGAACTTTGGGGAGGGTGCGAATCCAGCGGGCAGACTTCACAAGCAGGGGAAGAACTAAAGCCCTTTTCTCTCCCAGCTGGGAGGCGGATAGCCTCGGGCAAGTTTTCAAGCCTGTCACCTGCAGCCTGAAAACAGACTGGGCTGTTGGTGGGGGCACAGTGGGAGTGAGACGGGCCCTTTAGTTTGCGTGGGAGCTGGGTGAGGCCTGTGACTGCTGGCTTTCCCCCACTTCCCTGACAACCTGCAGGATTCAGCAGAGGCAGCCATAATCCTCCTAGGTACACAACTCCAGTGACCTGGGAATCTCACCTCCATCCCCCACAGCAGCCACAGCAAGACTCGCCCTAGGAGAGTCTGAGCTCAGACACGCCTAGCCCCACCCCCACCAGATGGTCCTTCCCTATCTACCCTGGGTGGAAGACAAAGGGCATATAATCTTGGGAGTTCTAGGGACTGACCTAACACCGGTACCTCTCCACGCTATCACAGCTGATGCTTTCTGGAAAGCGCCACCTCCTGGCAGGAGGCCAACCAGCACAAACATAGAGCATTAAGCCACCAAAGCTAAGGACCCTCACGAAGCCCAGTGCACCCTCCGCCACCTCCACCGGAACAAGTGCTGGTATCCACGGCTGAGAGACCCATAGACAGTTCACATCACAGGACTCTGTGCAGACAACCCCCAGTACCAGCCCAGAGCTGGGTAGACTCGCTGGGTGGCTAGGCCCAAAAAAGAGACAACAATCACTGCAGTTCGGCTCACAGGAAGCCACATCCATAGGAAAAGGGATAGAGAACTACATTAAAGAAACACCCCGTGGGATGAAAGAATCGGAACAACAGTCTTCAGCCCTAGACCTTCCCTATGACAGAGCCTACCCAAATGAGACGGAACCGGAAAACCAACTCTGGTAATATGACAAAACAAGGCTCATCAACACCTCCCGAAAATCACACTAGTTCACCAGCAATAGATCCAAACCAAGAAGAAACCCCTGATTTACCTGCAAAATAATTCAGGAGGTTAGTTATCAAGCTAATCGGGGAAGGACCAGAGAAAGGCGAGACCCAATGCAAGGAAATCCAAAAAATGATACAAGAAGTGAAGGGAGACATTTTCATGGAAATAGATAGTTAAAAGAAAAAAACAATAAAAATTTAGCAAACTTTGGACACACTTCTAGAAATGTGAAATGCTCTGTAAATTCTCAGCAATAGAATTGAACAAATGGAAGAAAGAAATTCAGAGCTCAAGGACAAGTCTTTGAATTAATCCAATCTAACAAAGACAAAGAAAAAAGAACAAGAAAATATGAACAAAGCCTCCAAGAAGTCTGGGATTATGTTAAACAATCAAACCTAAGAATAATCGGTGTACCTAAGAAGATAATTCAAAAAGCCTGGAAAACATATTTGGGGGAATAATTGAGGAAAAATTCCCCAGCCTTGTAAGGGACCTAGATATCCCAATACAAGAAGCGCAAAGAACACCTGGGAAATTCATCGCAAAAAGATCTTTGCCTAGGTACATGGTCATCAGGTTATCCAAAGTCAAGAGGAAGGAAAGAATCTTAAGAGCTGTGAGACAGAAGCACCAGGTAACTTATAAAGGAAAACCTATCAGATTAACAGCAGATTTCTCAGCAGAAGCCCTACAAGCTAGAAGGGATTGGGGCCCTATCTTCAGCCTCTTCAAACAAAACAATTATCAGCCAAGAATTTTGTATCCAGCGAAACTAAGCATCACATATGAAGGAAAGATACAGTTGTTTTCAGACAAACAAATGCTGAGAGAATTCGCCATTACGAAACCACCACTACAAGAACTGCTAAAAGGAGCTCTAAATCTTGAAAAAAATCCTGGAAACAGAACCTGTTTAAAGCATAAATCACATAGGACCTATAAAACAAAAATACAAGTTAAAAAGCAAAAACAAAAACCAAAGTACACAGGCAACAAAGAGCACAATGAAAGCAATGGTCCCTCACATTTCAATACTAACATTTAATGTAAACGGCCTAAATGCTCCACTTAAAAGATACAGAACCGCAGAATGGATAAGAACTCACCAACTGGCTGGGCGCAGTGGCCCACGCCTGTAATCACAGCACTTTGGGAGGCCGAGGAGGGTGGATCACTGAGGTTAGGAGTTCAAGACCAGTCTGACCAATATGATGCAACCCTATTTCTACTAAAAATACAAAAAAAAAAAAAAAAAAAAAAATTAGCCGGGCATGGTGGCATGCACCTGTAGTCCCAGCTTCTTGGGAGGCTGAGACACAAGAACTGCTTGAACCCAGGAGGTGGAGGTTGCAGTAAGCCGAGATTGCACCACTGCACTCCAGCCTGGGCAACAGAGTGTGACTCTGTCTCAAAAAAAAAAAAAAAAAAAAAAAGAGAACTCACCAACCATCTGCCGCTTTCAGGAGACTTACCTAACACGTAAGGACTTACATAAACTTAAAGTAAAGGGGTGGAAAAAGACATTTCCTGCAAATGGACACCAAAAGCAAGCAGGGGTAGCTATTCTTATGTCAGACAAAACAAACTTTAAAGAAACAGTGATTAAAAGAAACAAAGAGGAACAGTATATAATGGTAAAAGGCCTTGTTCAACAGGAAAATATCACAGTCCTAAACATATATGCACCTAACACTGGAGGTCCCAAATTTATAAAACAATTACTAATAGACCTAAGAAATGAGATAGACAGCAACATAATAGCAGTGAGGGACTTCAATACTCCACTGACAGCACTAGACAGGTCATCAAGACAGAAAGTCAACAAATAAACAATGGATTTAAACTATACCTTGGAACAAATGGACTTAACAGATATATACAGAACATTTCATCCAACAACCGCAGAATACACATTCTATTCAACAGTGCATGGAACTTTCTCCAAGATAGACCATATGATAGGCCATAAAATGAGCCTCAATACATTTAAGAAAATTGAAATTATATCAAGCACTCTGTCAGACCACAGTGGAATAAAACTGGAAATCAACTCCAAAAGGAACCTTCAAAACCATGCAAATACATGGAAATTAAATAACCTGCTCCTGAATGAGCATTGGATCAAAAGCAAAATCAAGATGGAAATTTAAAAATTCATCAAACTGAATGACTAACGACACAACCTATCAAAACCTCTGGGATACAGCAAAGATGGTGCTAAGAGGAACATTCATAGTCCTAAATGCCTAAATCAAAAAGTCTGAAAGAGCACAGACAGACAATCTAAGGTCACACCTCAAGGAACTAGAGAAACAAGAACAAACCAAACCCAAACCCAGCAGAAGAAAGAAAATAACCAAGATCAGAGCAGAACTAAATGAAATTGAAACAAACAAACAAACAAAAAATACAAAAGATAAATGAAACAAAAAGCTGGTTCTTTGAAAAGATAAATAAAACTGATAGACCATTAACAAGATTAACCAAGAAAAGAAGAGAGAAAATCCAAACAAGCTCACTAAGAAACAAAACAGGAGATGTTACAACTGACACCACTGAAATACAAAAGATCATTCAAGGCTACTATGAACACCTTTATGCACATAAACTAGAAAACCTAGAAAAGATGGATAAATTTCTGGAAGAATACAACCCTCCTAGCTTAAATCAGGAAGAGTTAGATACCCTGAATAGACGAATAACACGCAGTGAGATTGAAATGGTAATTTAAAAATTACCGACAACAGAAAAGTCCAGGACCAGACAGATTTACGGCAGAATTCTACCAGACATTCAAAGGATTCCACAAGATAGAGAAAGAAGGAACCCTCCCTAATTCATTCTATGAGGCCAGCATCACCCAATACCAAAACCAGGAAAGGACATAACCAAAAAAGAAAACTACAGACCGATATCCTTGATGAACATAGATGCTAAAATCCTTAACAAAGTACTAGCTAGTCGAATCCAACAACATATCAAAAAGATAATCCACCCTAATCAAGTGGGTTTCATACCAGGGATGCAGAAATGGTTTAACATATGCAAGTCAATACATGTGATAACCACATAAACAGAATTAAAAACAAAAATCACATGATCATCTCGATAGATGCAGACAAAGCATTCTACAAAATCCAGCATCCCTTTATGATTAAAACTCTCAGGAAAATTGGCATACAAGGGACATAACTTAATGTAATAAAGCCATCTATGACAAACCCACAACCAACATAATACTGAATGGGGAAAAGTTGAAAGCATTCCCTTTGAGAACTGGAACAAGACAAGGATGCCCACTCTCACCACTCCTCTTCAAGAGTACTGGAAATCCTAGCCGGAGCAATCGGACAAGAGAAAGAAACAAAGGGCATCCAGGCCGGGCGTGGTGTCTCATGCCTGTAATCCCAGCACTTTGGGAGGCTGAGGTGGGCAATTCACCTGAGGTCAGGAGTCTGAGACCAGCCTGGCCAACATAGCGAAACCCCATCTCTACTAAAAATACAAAAATTAGCTGGGCATGGTGGCAGGCCCCTGTAATCGCAGCTACTTGGGGGGCTGAGGCAGGAGAATCACTTGAACCCAGGAGGTGGAGGTTGCAGTGAGCCGAGATTATGCCACTGCACTCCAGCCTGGGCAACAAGAGTGAAAACTCCATCTCAGAAGAAAAAAAAAAGAAAGAAAGAAAGAAAGAAAAGAAATAAAGGGCATCCAGACTGGTAAAGAGGAAGTCAAACTGTCACTATTTGCCAATGATATGATTGTTTATCTTGAAAACCCTAAGGACTCCTCTAGAAAGCTCTTAGAACTGATAAAATAATTTAGCAACGTTTCCAGATACAAGATTAATGTATACAAATCAGTAGCCCTTCTATACATCAACAGGGACCAAGCAGATAATCAAATCAAGAACTTGACCCCTTTTACAATAGCTGCAAAAAAAAAAAAATACTTAGGAATATACCTAACAAAGGACTCAAAAGACCTCTACAAGGAAAACTACAAAACACTGCTGAGAGAAATCACAGATGACACAAACAAATGGAAACACATTCCATGCTCATAGATGGGTATAATCAATATTGTGAAAATGACCATACTACCAGAAGTAATCTACAAATTCAACTCAATCACCATCAAATACCACCATCATTCTTCACAGAATTAGGAAAAACAATTCTAAAATTCATATGGAACCAAAAAAGAGCACGCATAGCCAAAGTAAGACTAAGCAAAAAGAACAAATCTGGAGGCATCACACTACCTGATTTCAAACTATACTCTAAGGCCATAGTCACCAAAACAGCATGGTACTGGTATAAAAATAGGCACATAGACCAATAGAATAGAATAAAGAACCCAGAAATAAACCCAAATACTTACACCAACTGATTGTCGACAAAGCAAACAAAAACATGCAGTGGGGAAAGGACACCCTTTTCAACAAAGGGTGTTGGGATAATTGGCAAGCCATTTGTAGGAGAATGAAACTGGATCCTTATCTCTCACTTTATACAAAAATCAACTCAAGATGGATTAAGGACTTAAACCTAAGATCTGAAACTATAAAAATTCTAGAAGATAACATTGGAAAAACCCTTCTAGACACTGGCTTAGGCAAGTATTTCATGACCAAGAACCCAAAAGCAAATGCAATAAAAACAAAGATAAATAGCTGGGACCTAACTAAACTAAAGAGCTTTTGCACAGCAAAAGGAACAGTCAGCAGAGTAAACAGACAACCCACAGAGTGGGAAAAAACAATCTATACATCTGACAAAGGACTAATATCCAGAATCTACAATGAACTCAAACAAATCAGTAAGAAAAAAACATGGCCAAGGACATGAATAGACAATTCTCAAAAGAAGATATACAACTGGCCAGCAAACATATGAAAAAATGCTCAATATCACTAATGATCAGGGAAATGCAAATAAAAACCACAGAGCAATACCACCTTACTCCTGCAAGAATGGCCATAATAAAAAATATCAAAAAAACAGTAGTGTTGGTGTGAATGCAGCGATCAGGAAACACTTCTACACTGCTGGTGGGAATGTAAACTAGTACAGCCACTATGGAAAACAGTGTGGAGATTCCTTAAAGAGCTAAAAGTAGAACTATCATTTGAACCAGCAATCCCACTACTGGGTATCTACCCAGAGGAAAAGAAGTCATTATTCGAAAAAGATACTTGTACACGTATTTTTAAAGCAGCACAATTCACAATTGCAAAATCATGGAACCAACCCAAATGCCTATTAATCAATGAGTGGATAAAGAAACCGTAGTACATATATATGATGGAATACTACACAGCCATAAGAAGGAATGAATTAACAGCATTTGCAGTGACCTGGATGAGATTAGAGACTATTATTCTAAGTGATGTAACTCAGGAATGGAAAATCAAACATCGTATGTTCTCACTGATATGTGGGAGCTAAGCTGTGAGGACGAAAAGGCAAAAGAATAATATAATGGACTTTGAGGACTTGGGTGGAAGAGTGGGAGGTGGGTGAGGGTTAAAAGGCTACAAATATGGTGCAGTGTATACTGCTCACGTGATGGTTGCACCACTCACAAATCACCACTAAAAAACTTAATCATGTAATGGCCGGGTGTGGTGGCTCACACCTGTAATCCCAGCACTTTGGGAAGCCAAGGAGGGTGGATCATGAGGTCAGGGTTCGAGACCAGCCTGACCAACATGGTGAAACCCCATCTCTACTAAAGATACAAAAATTAGCTGGGTGTGGTGGCGGGCGCCTGTAGTCCCGGCTACTCATGAGGCTGAGGCAGGAGAATGGCATGAACCCAGGAGGCGGAGGTTGCAGTGAGCCGAGATCGCACCACTGCACTCCAGCCTGGGTGACATAGTGAGACTCCGTCTCAAAAAAAAAAAAAAACAAAAAAACTTCCTCATGTAACCAAACACCACCTGTACCCCAATACCCCAATAACTTATGGAAAAATGAAAATTTTAAAAATGCATGTATTTTTATTTTTATTTTGAGAGACATGGTCTCTGTCACTCAGGATGGAGTGCAGTGGAGTGATCATAGTTTACTGCAGCCTTGGACTCCTAGGCTTAGCCTTGAACTCCTGGGCTCAGCCTTGAACTCCTGGGATCAGGTGATCCTCCTGCCTCAGTGTCCCAAAGTGCTGGGATTTCAGGTGTGAGCCATTGCCCCTGATCTAAATGCATCTAAAATAATTTAGAGAAGTGCCTTGGTGGGGACCATGCAAGTGGCAGAAATGATTATTTTTTTCAGTATTTTTTTCAGTTTTACTTAGACTAAAACTGTCACAAAAATCCTAAGAGGCTTAAGCGTGAGTGCAAAAAAAAAAAAAAAAAAAAAAAAAGATGAAGATAGTCCTGTAACACAAGTGCAAGAGGGTGAGAAGATGAACCATTAAAATGAATGATATTTAAAAGTACATGTATGTAATGTTATACATAAGCATCAGCACATATTGAGAATGCTCACTGAGTGGGTGTCCAACCTGAAAAGTTTGGAGAACACTGCTTCTGAACCTGGATGAGGACCAGCGAGCCTCAGCACAGGTGTGGGCTTCCTTTTGCTCCTCTCCTTTGATTTACTCTACTGCCCTTTGGGTTGGTAAGGACCTCAGAGGTCAACAGCCTTGTCCAAAGTTACACTGGTGCTCATTGGCCAAGCCAGGACTCTTCACTCCAAAGGCAGCTCCCAGCTGCTTTCCTGTCTGCCCCATTCTTCTTGGAGGTACGAAGAGGGACCCCAACAACCTTTGCACCTTGTCCACTGGTTACCTTCTGCAGCCCCCACTCCCTTAAAGAATAAGCAGGTTTTGGACAAGGGGAATTTGGAGCTGGGTCCTGCTCTGAATTTCATCAGTTCTGTTGTATCCATAGTAGAGAATGCCTCACATGGTCCTTGTCCCAGTCAGGGCCATGTTCATGGGCTTTTTCTTCTGCCCTGGATCAGGAGGTGGCTGTTGTAGTCCTTAGGACCATGTCCAAACAATTGCTAACAAGTAGGTATGAAGTTGCCCGTTGATTAATAAAAGACTCCATCGTTAAGCAAAAGTTTGTCTATATCTGAGTCCATATTCAACAAAAGCCATATCTGAGTCCAGGTGCAGTGGTTCACGCCTGTAATCCCAGTACTTTGGGAGGCCGAAGTGGGCGGATCACCTAAGTTCAGAAATTTGAGACCAGCCTGGCCAACATGGTGAAACCCCATCTCTACTAAAAATACAAAAATTAGCTGTGTGTGGTGGTGGGTGCCTGTAATCCCAGCTACTTGGGAGGCTGAGGCAGGGGAATCACTTGAGCTCAGGAGGCAGATGTTGCAGTGAGCCGAGATCACACCACTGCACTCCAGCTTGGGCAACAGAGCTAAAAAAATAATAATAATAAAACAATTAAAAAGCCATATCTGAAAAGCCAATTGCTGTCATGATGGTTTTATAGGACAATTGTCATCTAGAGGTAACACATGGGCTTCCAGTCTAGGAGTTCATTCAATGTATAATAAAGGGCCCCAACCATGTTGGCTCATGCCTGTAATGCCAGCAGTTTGAGAGGTGGAGGTAGGAGGATTGCTTGAGCCCAGGAGTTCAAGGTTGCAGTAAGCCGTGTTTGCGGCAGTGCGCTCCAGCCTGAGTAAAAGAGTGAGACCCTGTCTCTAAAAAAAACACAACAAAACGAAAGTATAATAAGGGAGTTGCTGAGCATCTGTCACATGTCAGGTACTGTTCTAGGTGCTGTGGATACCAGGTTCCTGCTTGCTCATTCTAGTGGAGAGTGGAGAAACAAAAATATTCATCATGAATCACAAATCGTGGCAGTTGAATGACTGCCCACATTTTTTTATCCATCCTCCCTGTGGACACAGGCCTGCCTGGCCTCACTATGGATGGAGGGCATTTCCCCACTCTTTGAGTTTGGGCTTGATCACAAGGATATGCTTTGGCCCATAAAATGCGGTAGAAAGGATGTTGTGTCTGTTTTGAGCCTAGGCCTTGAGAGAGCCTAGGCCTTGAGAGAGTTCACATCTTTCTGCTTGCTCTATTGTTCCTCTGCTATTACCATGAGAAAAACGGGCCCAGTCTCATCCCAGCAAGAGGCTGAGAGACATGTGGAACAGAACTGCCTCCCCTGACCCACAGCCCTTCCATGAGGAGCACAGGTGCCCAGCTGAACCCCAGCCAACCTGCAGTTGTGAGTGATAATAAATGCCTGCTGTTTTTAACCATGGAGTTTTGAGGTGGCTTGTTACACAGCGATAGCTGACTGATACAAGAAGAGAATGGCGAAGTGGAAACAGATAATGATGCAGTAGCAGAAGGAACCTACTTTAGAGAGAATGGCCTGGAGAAGCCTGGTGAGGAGCTGACATTTAGGCTGAGATCTGAAGTTTGAGAAGGAGCTTGTCACATAATGCAGGGAAGGGAGTGGAAACAGACAAAGGTCCTAAGGCTAGAAGGAACTGGTTGTGTTTCAGGAACTGACAGAGAAACTGCATGGCTGAAACAGAGTTTGTCAGGGAAATAGGGGTCTAGTGACCTTGTAGAAAGGCACAGGGCTTTTGAAGCCAGTGCAAGAGTTTGGATTCTATTTAGGTACAATGGGAAGTTTTTGAAAAGTTTTAAGGAGAGAGGGTGAGTCAGATTTTAGATTTTTAATAGATTATTTCTGTTTCTGTGAATGGAAGCAGGAACATCAGTTAGGAGGCTGTCGTAGACATCCAGATGAAAGATGATGGTAGTGAGTAGAAGTTGCTGAGAACTGGATTAATAATGCATTTTTGAGTGGGTATCATAGGATCTCAAGATTTCTGGCTTGGAGCGTGATGGAAAACTACTGTCAGTTACCAATTCCTTAACCCCAAAAAGCCATCCCTGGAAATCTAATGGAGAGAAAGGAAGGTAGATGGTGGGTTGGGCATGTGGCATTTGTCTGTGAGCACACATACTGCATCAGTGCAGTAACTCATATTGTGGAGCACTTGCTATGTTCTAAGCACTGCACTAAACACTTGGCATTCTCACACCAACTCCATGAAGCAGGTCAAGATCTCTACCTTACAGATCAGGAAACAGAGAGACCACGAGGATAAGTGACTTTCTCAAAGTCACACACAGCTGGTAAGAGAAGCAAAGTGTTCTGGGGCCTGGCACAGTCTCTGTCATGGCCATGCCCCAGAGGAGTGCCTCAGGTATCTGAATGGTGTTTCAGTTTGCCATTGCAAGGCTTTCAGTTCTGAGCAATGGCCCCCAATCCTGTGGCACCAGAGCTTGGATACCTGGATGTTCAAGGCCCCTGAGTCCCTCTCATGTGTAGGCTCATGGCATAAACTTTTCGGAGTCCTTGTCTACATATTCCTGGCCCCAACTTGCAAGCTTAGCTTTGCTCCCAGCTATGGATGGTGGCTGATGCACTTAAGAAACCTCTTTCTTGGTTAACACATGATTCCCCAGACTTAACATCTGCTTTTCAACTAGAGTTTTAAAGCAAATGGAAAAAAAATCTTGTCTTTTGGACCCAAAGTTTTAAGTCCCCTTTGAGATCTGGGAAGTCAAATTCTCGGGCTAATGCCTGGTTTGATGGTGACGGGCATGGGAGTCTCTTGCATTTTTTAGGCATATTCCCAGGAATGGCTTTCTTCCCCCACTCCAACACAATGAGCTCTCAGGCCAGCTGTAACATCTCTCCAGGGGTCCTCTGATTTTCCTCCTTCTCTTTGTTCAGTCAGTTTCCTTTCCTGCCAGCTCCCATTCTTCCCACCAGCAGGAAGAGAGGACAAAACCCGGAGCCAAAGCTTCCTTCAGCTGGCCCGCACCATGCCCTGGACAGCTCTGAGACATGCAGAGAACAATGGAGCCCTGGAGAGCCCGGGGCCGGCTTCCTCTGGACAATCTTCATCCTCACCTGATGTTTCTGCTGAAGTCACTTTGCTCTCATGGAAAGGTGTTGGCAGTTGTGCCTTGGGGGTTGAGGTTTCCCTGTGTCCATATGGAGAGGGACCCTGTGTGCTAAGAAAGGGGAGGAAAGTTCGTGAACTTGAAATTCTCAGTATACTGCATCCCTGGTTCTTCGATCACCCAAACAAGAGGGCAGAGCTCAAGGCCAGCCAGGTCTTGCCTTTCCCTGGCCTGTACCTAGAGACGAAGGTCCCGGCCCATATGGCCTCAGCCCAGGCTGGAGGCCAGTGCAGAGGCTCCTGCCTCTCTCTGCCTGAGTTCTTTCTCTGGTGTGCTTGGAGCCACCCTCACCCTGTGAGGCAGGGCTGTTGGTCAATAAAGGCTCCAGCTCCCTTGCTACTGGGTGGGCAGATTCTGAGGTGTGTCCTGTGGTGTCTCAGTGGGTCCCCAGGGTGGGTGGTACAGTGCCCCTCCCTACACTTCCCATCTCCCTTCTCCCTTCCCCATGTGCTCCCATGCAAAGCACTTGCATTCAAATCCTTGTCTCAGGCTGTGCTTCTGGGGAAAACCCAGTCTTGGAAAAGTGCTGCTAGAGATCTTGTTTCTACTGGTAGTTATAGAGGGCAGGGGATGGTCATTTTGAGTGACAAGAACAAGTTGAACATCATAGAGATTTCCTTCAAGAATGAACAAAGCGTGGCTGGGGACAGTGGCTCACGCCTATAATCCCAGCACTGACTGGGAGGCTGAGGCGGGTGAGTCCCTTGAACCCAGGAGTTTGAGACCACCCTGGGCAACATAGTGAGACCCCATTTCTACAAAAGACAAGGAAAGAAAGAAAAAAGAGCAAAGTAGTTTGTAGCTCCAGTGGAACAGCCTGCTTCTTGCTTTTTAAATTTTTATTGAAGTATCACCTCCATGCAAGGAAGTGCACACATTTTAACTGTATAATTCAGTGATATTTTCCATGTGTCTATGACTAGGTAGCTACCACCTGGAACAGGATGCATTTTGGACACTCTTGAAGTCTTCCTTGTTTCTCTTCTGAGATGAGGACCATCCTCTACCAGTATTTGAGCTTCCATCTCTATGGATTAATTTTGCCTTCTCTTGAATTTCATTCAATGAAATTTTGGTTTTCTGGGGCCACTGTAACACATAACCACAAAGCATGTGGCTTAAAACAACCGAAACTGATGCTTTCAGAATTCTGGAGTTTGGAAGTCTGAAATCAAGGGGTCAGCAGGGCTGTGCTTCCTCTGAAGTGTCTAGGGGAGGATCCTTTCCTGCCTCTTCCTAGCTCCTGGTGGCTCCTGGCAGTCCTGGGTGTACCTTGACTTGTAGTGAAATCATTCTCCAATATCTGTCTCCATTATCACATGGCCTCATTCTCTGTGTCCTCTCCTCTTGTTATAAGAACCCCATTCATTAGATTCAGGACACATCCTAATTCAGGGTGGCCTCATCTTAATTTAGTTACATCTGCAAAGACCCCACTTCCAAGTACAGTCCCAATCTGAGATTCTAGGTGGATGTGAGTTTTGGGGAGATGCTATTCAACACCCTATGGAAATCATACAGCGCATGCCCTTGTGTCTGGCTTCTTTGGCATCACGTGTGGGCTCATCCATGCTATTGCAGGGGGCAGCTGTTCACTCCTTTTCTTCCTGTGGAGTGTTCCATTGAGTGTCTATGCCACAAATTATGCATTTAGTCTGCTGTTGATGGACTTCACCTTGTTTCCAATACGCGGCTATGATGACAGACCTGCTGTGGACTTTGTTTTCTGTCTTTGGGTTGACCTAACACCCTTTCCCATAGGTCTTTACCTAGGACTGGAGCTGACAGCCTGTCTTTGCAGGTTGGTAATTAAACTCTGCAGCATTTTTGGACTCCATTAGCTATTTCTGTCAGTGGGTGGAGGGAGAATCCATGTTGGGTGCATATCTGAATGAGCTGTTCCTCCCAGACTCCTGACTGGTGAAGGTCAGGGGAGGGGACTCCGGGCAGCTCCAGATCCCCCTTGATTGTTCAGTGTCTGAGGAAGACGCCCAGAGAAGGAGCCTCCCCCAGAGCTGCAGTGAGCCCTTTTCAGCAGGGGCAACTGGGTCCTCTCCTTAGCCAGGCGTGGCTGAGGTCTCATGGGAACCTGCAGTGCCTCATTGAGAGGAGAAGGTGCCCTAGATGTTCTCTTCCTAAAAGGATGTGGTAAATAGAACAACTTGGGGACTGAGCAGTCAGCGGGACTGGCGTCTTGACCAATAAGTAGAAAACATGATTGCAGACTCCAGTCTGGGTGACAGAGTGGGGCCCTGTCTCAATAAAATAAAATAAAATAAAATAAAATAAAATAAAATAAAATGCAAATGCTATAAAATTCACCCTTTTAAAGTGTGCAATTCAGTGGTTTTTGGTATATTCACAGAGTTGTACAATCATCACTCTCTGATTCCAGACCTTTTTCATCACCCTGGAAATAAATCCCATATCTATTAACAGTCCCTCTCCAATTCCTCTCTTCCCTCTGGGAAGTAGATTGGAAACCACTAAGCTACTTTCTGTCTCTATGGATTTGCTTATTCTGGACATTTTATATAAATGGAATCATCCAGTATATGGTTCTTTGTGTCTGTTTTTTTTCACTTGTCTTAATGCTTTCAAGATTTACCCATTTTTTATTTCCCTTTATGCCTGAATAACATTCCATTGTATAGATAGACCACATTTTGTTTATCATCCTCCTGTTTTAATGTTCCCCTTTGAAATCTGATCTCCACACGTGCAGCAGGTACAATCAATGACTCTCATTTTGTAGTAATTATTCCATCTTCAAAGACTCACCTATTTCCTCTTTTTAACGTATGTGTTAACTGATACAGAGCAAATATAAAGTGCACACATCTCAAGTGAGAAGGTTGCTAAGTTTTGACACATGTCTATACCTGAATGACCACCAGCCAGATGCAGACATAGAATATTTCATCTTCCCACTGGGCTCTCAAGCCTCCTCCCAGGCCATATCATCTGCCTGTACCTCCTTCCCAAGGAAACCACTATTCTAGTTTCTATCACCTTAGATTAGCTCTGCCTACCCTTAAACCTCATAGACACGGAGCTGTACAATATATCATTTTTTGCATGACATTTTTGCTTAGCAATCAACCCATGAGATTCACTCATGCCGTGTGTGGTAATAGTCTCTTCTTTTTGGTTGCTGTGTAGTAGTCCATTGTATGGCTATGCCACCATTTAGCTACTCTTCTCTCCATGGACATTTGAGTTACTTGTAGCTATTGTGAATAAGGTGGATATGAACATTTTTGCATGTATCATTTGGGAGCCATAAGCTCTCACTTCTGTTGAGTATTTACTGAGAAGTAGAATTGGTGGGCCATAAAATGAGCACGTTTAGTTTGAATAGATACTGCCCAGTTGTTTTCCAAAGTGAGCTGTGCCAATCCCACCAATAGTGCATGGGAGCTGTAGTTGTGCTACATCCTCATCAATGTTGGTGTCAGTCATCCTGGTACATAGTAGCATCTGGGTATAGTTTTAATTTGCATTTAACTGATGATGAGTGAGATTAGGCACCTTCTTATGTGCTTATTGGCATTTAGATAGCCACCCGTTACTTTCGAGTCATAGTTTCCTTTACAATGGGGCAAAGGGATCATGCCTTTCTTTTTCTCTTAGTTTCCTTAAAAATTCACCCTTGTCAATTTATACTTAATTACACAAGTATTGTATGGATACATTTTCATTGTTTCTTCACACCCTTGCTAACATTGGATATCACCAGACCTTTAAAGTGAGAAGAGAAATCAGTCTTACTGGTATTTTAATGGAATGTGCATTTCTCTAATTATTAGTGAGATTAAGTATTTTTTCTTATGTTTTTTGGACACTTGTATTTCTTCCATGTATTGCCTTTTCACATCCTTTGCCAATTTTTAAAATCAGGTTATTTCTCTTCCTCATTGATTCTGGAAGTTTTTTATACAGTCTATATAAGAATCTGTTATCTGTTATATATTGTAAATACTTTCTTTTCTTCTGTTGATTGTATTTTTATGTATTTATTTATTTTTTTCACATAGGGTCTCACTTTTTGGCTCAGACTGGAGTGCAGTGCATTAAACAATAACCTCTAATTCCTCCCCCTCCCAGCCTCTTGTAACTTCTATTCTATTTACTGTCTTTAAGAATTTGCCTATTCCAGCTACCTCATATAAATGGAATCATACAATATTTGTCCTTTTGTGGATATTAATCTTTTCATTTATTTATAGATTCTTTGTTTTTGTTTTTGAGATAGGGTCTTGCTCTGTTACCCAGGCTGGTGTGCAGTGGTACGATCATGGCTCACTGCAGCCTTGGCCTCCTGGACCCCAGCAATCCTCCCACCTCAGCCTCCTGAGTAGTTGGGACCACAGATGTGCACCACAATACCTGGTTAATTTCCAAAATTTTTTGTAGAGACAGGGTCTCCCCCCATTGCCCAGGCTGGCCTCAAACTCCTTGGGCTCAAGTGGTCCTCCCACAGTGTTGGGATTACAGGCCTGAGTCACTGCACCTGGCCTTGATTGTATTTTTAAAAGACTTTTTTTTGTTTAGAACTGTTTCAAACTTACAGAAAAATTGAGAAGATAGTACAGAGTGTTCCCATATACCCATGGCCAATGTTCCCTTTGTTAACATCTTGCATGAGTACGGCACATTTGTTAGAAGGAATGAACTAGCACTGATACATGATAATCGTGTCTCCTTGGGCTCCTCTAGCTGTGACAGTTTCTTAGACTTTCCTTGTTTTTGGTGACCTTGATAGTTTTGAGAAGTACTGCTCAGATATTTTCCCAAATGCCTATTTATTAAATTTGTCTAATGTTTTTCTCTTGACTTGACTGGGGTTATGAGTTTTTGAGAGGAAGTCCACAGAAGTAAAGTGCTGCTTTCCTCACATCACATCAGAAGTACATATGATCAACATGATTGATCACCACTGATGTTGACCTTCATCACCTGGCTGAGGTCGTATGTGTCAGGGTCCTCCACTCTAAGGTTACTCTTCTCCCCCATTCCATACTGTCCTCTTAGGAAGGAAGTCACTATGCTTACTCCACATTTAATGAGTCAGGAGTTATGCCTCACCCCCTTGAGGCAGAGTATCTGCATAAATTATTTGAAATTTATCTGTCCAAGGGACTTGTCCCTCCTCCCCCATTTATTAATTTATTCAATCATTTATTTGCAATAGTGAGGACTCAGGGGTATTTATTTTATACGTTGAATGATAATCCAGCACTGCTTTATTTTGTTGCTCAAATTGTTCCAGCTTTGGCCGTTGGGAGCACTCTCAGTTGGCTCCTGTGTTTCTTTGATGTAGCTCCATTAATATGCATTTGTTTTTTGATTGTTTTTGAGTGCCTCCTTATTTTCTGGCACTACAAAATACTCCAGGCTCCTTTTGCATATTTCTGTCAGAGGCATAGAATTGGCCATTTCTCTAAGGAGCCCTGGTACCTTTCATTGGAGAGTGTTATTCGAAACCAAATTCTGGGTGCTAGGTATGCTTTTTGCTACTGGGGTGCTGTTTCTTTTAGTCCTTCTCAGATGACAGAGCAAGGAAATATTAATGTGTATACTAACCTATGGATATCACATATCTATACATATTTCTATATGGAATCTTCTGCCCCTGTATTAAGCTAGACATGAGTTCATACTGATGCCTCCAACTCCGCTCTGTTACCAAGTGGATCATTCTAGCCTTCTCCCCTGGCTTATCTGTAAATTTGCATTCCAACAGTGAGCAACCTGGCTCCTACCATCCACCATTTGTTTAATTAATTTTCAATTTCAGTATGCACGTATCAGAATTGTTAATGCATATCCCCATGAGAACAAACTTTATTAAATAGAGTAAGGTACAAAACTCATATGAGAGAAGAGGCCTTGGTGACTGACCATAGATGGGGTTATCTTAGCCTGCTTGTGTTGTTATAAAAGAATACTTAAGGCTTGGTAATGTATAAAGAAAATAGGTTTACTTGGTTCATGGTTCTGCAGACTGTACAAAAAGCATAGCACCAATACCTGCTTCTGATGAGGGCCTCCGGCTGCTTCTACTCATGGTGGAAGGGAAAGGTGAACCACTGTGGGCAGATCACATGGGGAGAGAGGAGGCAAGAGGAGGGAGGAGGAGGTGCTACACTCTTCAACAACTAGCTCTTGAGGGAACTAAGAGTGAGAACTCACTCCCGTGAGGATGGCAGCAAGCCATTCATGAGAGATATACTCCCATGACCCAAACCTCCCAGTGGGCCCTACCTCTGACATTGGGGATGAAATTTCAACATGATATTGTTTTTGGAGGGGAGGCCAAATATCCAAACCATAGCAATGAATCTTATTTGCAGCTGGCCTGTGTTGGTTCAGTGCTTAACTCCAGTGGTATTTGGGAGTCCGGTAAAGACCCTCAGCCAAAATATTAATTGATTGTTCTTGCTGGTGATTTATAAGATGCTGTTTAAAGTCCAGAACTCCCTGGGAGGCATGCTGCAGCAGTATGTCTATATTATTTCTTAAACATATGTAGATTGATGATTTGCATTTGGTTTACATGTTTACCCAGCCTGATTTAAGCTACGTAATTAGTGGGGTATACAAAACCCCTTTGTAAGCTGTGCCTTAGCTTCCCAAGACCAAGGGATTACACACATATCAAGAAGAAAGTGCTCTTTCTCATGATATAGAAATATTTCTTCATGTTACTGATAATGCAATAAAGTGTATATGCTTCTGAGTGATTTGCTAATGTGTATGTCAGCAACACATTCAGTATCCAGAATGGCTTGAAGTTATGCCTTCAGGGCCAAAATAACATAATGTTAAATTCTGTGGATTCAATAACAGAATTCATTAAGAAATCTGCACTGTGAGGTGAATGATTAAACACTGACTCTTTCTCAACATTAGATAATTCTTTTTATTCATCAGAGAAATGTGATTTATGACACATTTAAAAGCATGTTTAAGGCCGGGCATGGTGGTGTATACCTGTAGTCTCAATTACGTGGGAGGCTAGGGTGGGAGGATTGCTTGAGCCTAGTAGTTCTAGGCTGCAGTGCGCCATGATCACACCTGTGAATAGCCACTGCACTCCAGCCTGGGCAACATAGCAAGATCCCATCTCTAAAAAGAAATTTTGTTTTAAAGCATGTTTAAAACATACATACACCAGCCTGGCCAACATAGTGAAACCCTGCCTCTACCAAAAATACAAAAATTAGCTGGGCGTGGTGGCATGTGCCTGTAATGTCAGCTACTCGGGAGGCTGAGGCAGGAGAATTCCTTGAACCTGGGAGACAGAGGTTGTGGTGAGCTGAAATTGTGCCACTGTGCTCCAGCCTGAGCAACAGAGAGAGACTCTGTCTCAAAAAACAAACAAACAAACAAACAAACAACAAAAAAACCGTACATAGAAATGTTCCAGTAGAATACAAAGAACCACTTTCTAGAACTGAATGCACCAGAGAGGATTAGAAACCCACTTATTCTCTCCCAGCTTCAAGTATTTAACGTTCCTACTTTTGCATGTGGCAGGCTTGCTGACTCAGATCCGAGGGCGTTGAAAGACAGATTCACAATTTCTGGTCCACATTTGATGCAAATATTTAGAACTATCTAGCAGAGCTTGCTGCCTTTCCAACAATCCAGTTAGTGAATTGAGAATGTTCTCATTTAATAGAAATGAAAGGTAAACGAAGGATCCACCTGGCCATGGGACTGGAGGAATGACCCAAGCCATGCTTCATAGAGGCACAGATAGACACCCCCAGGGAAGCCGAGACCCTTTGAAAAAAGGGCCTGGTGTGTGTATTTTCACACTGCCCCCTGCTGGCTGACACTGGAACATTGATTCTTCCTGCTGACACTGGAACATTGATTCTTCCTGTGGCTCTAGGACGACCTAACAGGATGAGGCCAGCGGCCCCCCGCAAGGAAACTTGAGCTAGAGGCAGTTGGATTTGGCTGAGACGCTCTCCTCAGGGAAGGCCAGGTCTGGGAGTGGGTTTGAACAGCAGTGGAGAAATAACTTCCATAGGGCATGTCAGAGTAAGTTCTAGTGTTTCCAAGAGAATGGGACAGGATCTTAGTGGAATTTAGAAGCCAGGCAGGTGGAAAAGCATCGAGGACCCCATCCCAAGGGCTCGAGTCCCTAGAGACAGCCTGGAAAGATTGGGTGCCAGCTGCAGAGAGGAGAGCAAGGCGACCAAACGCAGGGTAAGGTCTGGAGGTGCTCATAGTTCACTACGGGACATGTACATGATAGTGAATAATTATGTCACAAGGTGCCAAGGGGGCTAGTTACCTCACATAGGATCTTAGAAAAGGTCTCCTGGAGACCATGTCTGAGCTGGTCCTGAGGTGTGAGTAGGGATTCTCCGCAGGGCGGGAAGGACTTGAAAGAGTCTGGCAATATGGAGCACATCAGGATTATGGAAGGTGAGCTTGGAGAACAAGGCAGAGTCTAGATTGTAAAAGGCCTCTTGCAATTTGTTGAGGAGCCAAGACCTTCTCCCATGCATGGTGAAATGCCCTTAAAGGATTTTGAATAGGTTTAAAAGACACTCAGAAACAAAAAATGGTAGATTCAAAATAGACGGTAGGGATCACTTTCTTCCATTTTCTTTGAAGAATCAGAAGTGTTTACCACCACCTGGATTGTTTTTGGGCTTTCAGGTGAGTGGGAAAACAAAGAAATTCATGCCTGATCACATTGAGCCACTTATATAATGTTGCTTTGACACTAATGGAGATGTAACTTCTCTTAAGACATAATAGAATCTCCTAAGTGGGTGTGGGAGTCGTAAGAAGGAGGAATCTGGGCTTCTACAAGCAAGATAGCATGTATTCATTTATTCAGTCAGTCAGTCGCTGGATCGATGCGCTTAGCTTTGTGCTCTGTGCTGGGTGCTGTGTGGGATATAAAAGAAGGTGAGGCCGGGTGCGGTGGCTCACGCCTGTAATCCCAGCACTTTGGGAGGCCAAGGCAGGTAAATCATGAGGTCAGGAGAGCGAGACCATCCTGGCCAACATGGTGAAACCCCGTCTCTACTAAAAATACAAAAATTAGCTGGGCGTGGTGGTGTGTGCCTGTAATTCAGCTGCCTGGGAGGCTGAGGCAGGAGAATAGCTTGAACCAGGGAGTCGGAGGTTGCAGTGAGCAGAGATTGCACCACCGCACTCCAGCCTGGCAACAGAGCGAGACTGTCTCAAAAAAAAAAAAAAAAAAAAAAAAGGAAGCTGAAATTCCAGCTCTTATCCCCCAAGGAATCTGTACATCTGTACTCTGCTTGGGAATCCACAGAAGAAGGAAAGAATGTCAGCAAAGTAAGATCATGCTGCATGACCTCAAGATAGATGTTAAGGACATTTTGATGGGATAAAGGGAATCTTTGCTGGTTCAGAGATGAGCTTTACTGGCTTTGAGCTAGGTGATAGACATAAGCGGGTGGAGTGCAACTGGGGAGAATTTCAGGCCTGGGTAAGGGCCAAGTGTGAATGGATGGTCTCATGTAGGAAGCCATCAGGATAGGCATAGCAAATCCAGGAGTCCTCTAACGATGGAAAGAAGACCTTTGCTGATGTAGGAATCGCATTGCAGGTCAGTACTCCTCAGTGAACCTGGAGACCCTGTTGCTTCCTGTTCCCTACCTCAAGGCACTCAGTCTTACAACTTTGGGCTACATCTCTGAGACAGTAGACTCTGGAGATTCTAGCCATATCTTCATCTTTAACATTCACTCAAGATGAGCTGATAAAGCACCTCTCTCATGAAATAGCTCTATAATTTCTATAATTAGAAGTTGAAACTACTCTCATCACATCTTTTGATGTTTATATGAACACTCTTCTGTTAAAAAAAAAGATTGCCCTAGTTTTTAGGGCTAATATTAGATGTTTCTGGCATATTCTTTACAAAGCCTTCAAACTAAGTTATGGTATAATATTTGCAATTAGAAAAACAAATACCCAAAGCATGTTTAGAGGTATTTATATGTTTTCTGGTGTCAGTTGGAGGTGGAGAGGCCACCAGTGCTCTGAATCCACAGGCTAAGATGAGCTACTTGTTAGGCTTGGCTGTTTGGAATTGTCTGTTCTTTGCAAAAAGCAGACAAAATGAAGATATGGTAGTTAGTGGGATGAGTGGGCCACCCAGAAAAGCCAAAGTTCAGGTTGGACTCATTTTCTCATGTATTTAAGTGTCTTTGCCATTTGTTTACCTTCTCCTGTGCCTCCACCTCTCATCATTAGGAGATGGGACCAGCATGCTCGGAAGCCCACTCAGCCTATGCACTCAGCAGGTTGGAACTATTAGGGAAGTATAGCCTTTGGGAGCTGTCCTTAACCAATGATGGACAGATCTTGGTGTATAAATTCCCCAGCTCCCTCGCCCTGCAGGCAGCATAACCCTGAGGAATATGTTCTACTCTGGCATCCAGGGGCCTCCCAAGCAGAGTGAAGCTCTGGTTGCCCATGCAATAAACATGCTAACACAGCCTTTTTGGGCTACCTTCCCTTCCCTTTTTCCATTCCCCACTTGCAGCATTTGCAGGGATCACCTCCCGAATAAACCACTTGTACATGAATCCTTGACTTGGCATCTACTTCTTGGTGAATCCAGCCTCAGGCAATGAGTAACTCACATAGAGACGGCCTGCTATCTAAGTATAAGCGAAGATGAAGGAAGACTCTATTTTCTTTGGACCTGAGTTTATTTACAATCTTGATTTTATTTTTATTATTTATTTATTTATTATTTATTATTTATTTATTTATTTATTTAATCGAGACTGAGACTTGCTCTGTTGCCCAGGCTGGAGTGCAGTGGTGTGATCTCGGCTCACTGCAACCTCCACCTCCCAGATTCAAGTGATTCTCCTGCCTCAGCCTCTGGAGTAGCTGAAATTACAGGTGTGTGCCACTACACCCGGCTAATTTTTTGTATTTTTGTATTTTTATGGGGTTTCACCATGTTGCACAGGCTTGTCTCTAACTCCTGCCCTCAAGTGATCCACCAACCTTGGCCTCCCAAAGTGCTGGGATTACAGGTGTGAGCCACCACGCCCGGCCTACAATCTCGATGTTAGACTTCACTTATTTTCTTCTGCTCTGTAACCCAGTGTGGACTGCAGTGGTGCAAACATAGCTCACTGCAGCCTCAAATTCCTGGGCTCAAGCAATCCTCCAGCCTCAGCCTTCTGATTAGCTGGGACTACAGGCATATGCCACCACACCCAGCTAATGTATTTTTATTTTTTGTAGAGATGAGGTCCCACTATGTTGCCCAAATATCCAGCCCTAAAAGATAAAATCCTGGTTTCTGCCAAAAACCTTGATGATGTTCTGTTTTCTTTCACCAAATTCAACATGTTTTCACGTAGAACAGTTTCAAACACACGTTTCATAGAAGCTCAGAAAAGACATTTTTGGGCCCAGTGGGCACTCACAGAAGGATACAAATATCCAGCCCTAAAAGCTAAAAGTAAGGTTTGTGCCAAAACACTTGATGACGTACTGTTTTCTTTCGCCGAATTCAACATGTTTTCACGCAGAATAGTTTTCAAACAAATGTTTTGTAAATGCTTAACAAAGACGTTTTTGAGCCTAATAGACTCATAAAACGATACAAATATCGAGGCCTAAAAGCTAATAGAAAGCCTTGGGCTTACAGAGCTGGAAAGAGATAACAAGTTCTGCCCATGCCACACAGCCCAGTGCAGGTTTATCAGGGCACCTTTTTCTGCTCCATTCTCTCACTTTTTCCTGGACTCTGCCCAAGTCTCATTTCTAATGTCCTAGGACCAGCTATGTGTCTGCCTTTGGGCTCCCATAGCAAATCCCCAAGTTCCTTTTGCACCTCTGATGTTTCCCTATCACTGTAGACTGTGGACTTTCCAGAGCAGGACATTGTAGGATTTTTGCAAATCTCATTATACATAATTCCCCTTGCCAATCTCATTACACATGATTCCCCTCTAAAATTCAGTAAAGCTTGATTAGAAAACACAAATGGCCACTCTTTAGGTCTTGACCATATACTCCAGGGACAGCCATTTATAAAGCTCCCAAGGCACACCTGAGCCCAGCACTGATGCCACCCTTGTGCCAGGCCTGTCTTTTAGGGCAGATCAGACATCCTGCGACCATGCTTTAGACAGGCATTGGACATCTCCAAGAGCAACAAGTTCAACTCCTCATAGACAAGTGTATTCTTTTTACAAATTCATTATTTATTTATTTTTTAGAGTCAGGGTCTTACCCTGTGACCCAGGCCAGAGTGCAGTGGTGTGATCATGGTTCACTGCAGCCTTGACCTCCTGGGCTCAAGTGATCCTTCTGCCTCAGCTTCCTGATTAGCTGAGATTACAGGCATGCACCACCACACTCAATGAATTTTTAAAATGTTTGCAGAGACAGGATCTCGCTATGTTGCCCAGGCTGGTCACGAACTCCTGGCCTCAAACGATCCTCCCACTTTGGCCTCTCAAAATGTTGGGATGACAGGTGTGAACCATTGTGCACCACAGAGAAGTGTATTCTTATTGATGAAAATGACAGTAATATTGGAACTGAGACCAAGAAGAATTGTCACGTGAATGAAAACTTTGGGAATGGATTATTGCATCAAGCTCTTAGTGTCTTCTTACTCAACACCAAAATGAGCTACTGTGACAGCAGAGATCAGATGCTGAAATTACCTTTTGAGCCAGTTTCACCAATACTTGTTTGTAGTCATCCATTAAGTAATCCAGACAAGCTTGAGAGAAATGATGTCATTGGCATAAGTTGAGTAGCACAAAGGCATCTAAAAGCTGAATTAGGAATTCCCATGGAAGAGGCTCCTCCAGAAGAAACCTATTATCTAATATCAACTTGCAGCGAAGTCCAATCTGATGGCATCTGGGGAGAACATAAAACCGATTATATTTTGTTTGTGAGGAAGAACATAACTTCGAATTCAGATCCCAGTGAGATGAAAAGCTATTTTCTGTGTGTCAAAGGAAGAGCTAGAACTTCTGAGAAAAGTAGTCATTGGTGAAATTAAAATAACACCATGATTTCAAGTTATTATAGAGACTTTTCTCTTTAAATGGTGGGATAACTTAAGTCATTTGAATCAGTTTATTGACCATGAAAAATATATAGGATGTGGATGTGGAGATAAATGATTAATAAAGTACTGAAAACTTTCTCTACTTAACCTTAGAATAGGCTGGGCACAGTGGCTCATGCCTTGTAATCCCAGTAATTTGGAAGGCTGGGGCAGGCGGATCACTTGAGCCCAGGAGGTCGAGACCAACCTGGGCAACATGGTGAAACCCTGTCTTTACTAAAAATACAAAAAATTAGCTGGGCATGGTGGTGCATGTCTGTGGTCCCAGTTAGTCAGGAGGCTGACGTGGGAAGATCGCTTGATCCTGGGAGGTTGAGGCTACACTGAACCATGATCATGCCACTGAACTCCAGCCTGGATGATAGAATGAGATCCTGTCAAAAAAAAAAAAAAAAAAGACTGGGCATGGCGGCTCATGACTATAATCCCAGCACTTTGGGAGGCCAAGGTGGGTGGATCACCTGAGGTCAGGAGATCGAGACCAACCTGGCCAACATGGTGAAACCCTGTCTCTCTAAAAATACAAAAAAATTAGCCAGGCATGGTGGCGGGTGCCTGTAATCCCAGCTACTTGGGAGGCTGAGGCAGGAGAATTGCTTGAACCCGAGAGACAGAGGTTGCTATGAGCCAAGGTCATGCCACTGCAACTCCAGCCTGGGCAACAGAGTGAGACTCCGTCTCAAAAAATAAAAAACAAACAAACAAAAAACCATAAAACCCCCAAAACTTGGAATAATTTGAAAAAAAGTTGGCTCCCAATTAGAATACTCATATGCCACCTTGATACTTTACATGTGTGAAAAACACATTTGCTTTCTCTTGTATCACACATACTATATATATGCACTGATATTTGTAAAAGTCATGTATAAGAGATCATTGTAAAAAAGAGAGAACAAATAAAAACTAATTTAACTGTCCAAACACATGTTCATGACAAGTTTGGACAAGTAGGTAAAGCTCTTCACTTTTCACATGTTGCAACAAACATTTTGAGAACATTTGTAGAGTGCTTTTCTATTTCCCAGGTGCTTTATATATAATTTAATTTTTGTCATAGTTCAGAAAAGTGTTCAAAGGAAACTATGTGCTTAGCTAACTCAAAACAGTTCTAATTAACTTTCCATATTAATAGATTAGACTGGTAGAGCAGATTCAAGAACAATTAAATGGTATATAAATAATATGTCCCAATTTCTATCTTTCTAAGCTGACTTTGTGGTTTAATCATTCTGGAAGTATCACTTGATACTTAAAGTCAACCATTGCTTTTGGTAATGACATTGGTTAGGTTAAATATTCTTTTAAGTAGTATATGCAAATTAGTCAAGTCTGTGTTTTCAGAATTACATTGAACAGAGAGGCTATTCATAAAATGGGAATTGAGTTGCACTTTACAACAGGGTTTCTTAACCTTGGCATGGTTGACATTTGGGCTGCATATTTCTTTGTTATGGGGTTCCATCCTATGCATTGTAGGATGTTTAGCAGCATCCTTGGGTTCTACTCACTGAATGCCATTATCTCCTCTGCCCCGATGACAACAAAAATTACATCAGATATTTCCAAATGTTCCCAGGGAGGCAAAGTCACCAGTAGTTGAGAACCAGTGTTCTGCAAAGTCAAGCCATCTTGTAGGGAAAAAAAAATAACAGAAAGAAAGGCTAGTGTTCACGTTAAACAGATTCAGATTATGAAATATGTATATATCAATATTTAAAATTTAGCCTTGATTAATGCACTTTTAAAAACTTGGTATAGCTAGATTTCTCAAATTTTAAATCTTAACACAGCTTTATTATCCTTAAAGGTTATATAATAATGTGTAATGAGAAAAAAATAAAAATCTGTTTCTTTTAAAGCTGAATGTTTTATAGATTCAATAGAATAACTCATGCTTTGCTAACCCTGAACAGTTAATTTATAATTTCAGGAGAAACTGCGTAGCAAGTATTTATTTTATTGAAAAGGAAAAACAATAAAAATTACTACATAAAAAAATAAAGCTACTGAAATAGATCTTCCCCTAAAATAAATGACTTCACTCTGAAACAGGACTGAGTGACATTAAGCATGACTTTGCCCAATTCTGTAAAGCCAAGTCATGCTGCACAAGCTGGCACACAGAGGCCTGAGAAGATGTCCTGGAGTACGAAGAATCCTGGGGGCTCCACATCCACCTTGGGAGGAGAAACAAGTGAGACAGGTGGTGAGGACAAGAAGCCTGACAAAAAGCAGATGGGATCCCTCAAGCTCATCAACGTGCCAGATTTAACTCATTCTTTTTTTTTTGAGAAGGGTCTTGCTCTGTTGCCCAGGCTGGAGTGCAACAGCAGGATCATGGCTCACTGCAGCCTTGACCTCCTGGGCTCAAGCGATCCTCCCATTTCAGCTTCCCAAGTAGCTGGGACTACAGGTGCATATCACCACGCCTGGCTGAGTTTTTATTTCTTGTAGAGACGGGGTCTCGCCATGTTGCCCAGGCTGGTCTCGAACTCCTGGGTCAAGTGGTCCTTCCGTCTTAGCCTCCCAAAGTGTTTGGATAAGAGGCATGAGCCACTGCACCTAACCTAGACTTAACTCTTAACCTTCTTTTTCTCTTCCATTGCTCCTGCAGCTGTGGCTGCCTGCAGCCCATCCTGCCCCCAGCACCTAGAGTCATCTTTAGAAATGCAAGCCTGATCGTGAAATCCACCTTCCTAACACCCTTCAGTGCTCTCCTCTTCCTTACACCCTTGCTATACAAACGATAGTCCATGGACCAGCAGCATCAACATAACCAGGGAGCTTGTTAGAAATGTAGAATCTGGTCCATCCCAAACCTGCTGAAGCAGAAGCTGCATTTTGCCAAGATCCCAGGGAATTTGTGTGCCCGTTATGGTTTGAGAAGTGCTTCCCAAGAGAACATACGGCAAGCCAGAGGGATCTTTGCAGATCTTGCTCCTTTCATTCTCTGGCCTCATCTTGTCACTCTCCTCCATCCGTGCCCACATCCCCACTGTACTGGACCGCTTGCAGCTCCTTGAATGCAGCATAGTCTTGTTTTCTTTTTTGCAGTGATTCTACATCTTTCCCATCTTCTCCACCTGGATGCCTCCATCCATCCTTTCAGACTTCCCTTCTCTAGCAAACCTTTCTTGCTAATTCCCATGTCTAACACAACACTTCCCCACACTGCATGGCCGTTATCCTTTCTGCATCAGACTGTGAGCACCTTGAAGGCAGTGGCAGTGACTCATTCATTGTGGCATCTGCAGATTCCAGTGGACTGCCAGGCATGCAATAGAAAACAAAAAAGATTTACTGCTAAATAATCCTCAACTCCAGTGGCAGCTCCATGTGCCATTTCTCTTCCGCTCTGGCCTCGGCTCTTCCTGTGCCTACCTGGGCTGGGCTTTCACCTAGGTGTCTGCATGGAAGGGAGAGCGACCTGGAGGACCATTGCCAATCCATCAATAGCCTCCCAGTTGAGATGACTTCAGCTCTGATTTGGAAGAGCTATGATATTGTTTATAGGAGTGAATTAATATGTGTAAAGGTTACAAAGTAAACAGTTAAATTAAATTAATTGTGCTGGAGCAGGTCAAACAGGCTTCTGAGAGATGAACATACACATCTCTATTAACTCCACATTCAGTGAGTGTGGGTAACTTGAAATTGGCTGGGTCACCATTTACATCATAGAAATTGGCAAATAGTACAAATTAGGGCTCCCTCACCCCTACTCAGGCATAGAGCTGGTACACTAGCACACCTCTGGTTATACATGCATGCGTGTGCCACCAGAACAAAACACCTAACAGCAGGCACGTTGCCTCTGTTGCCCACCATTACAGCTCCCGCACGGAGCAGACAGACTCATGGCAGGAATTGAATGCATGTTTGTCGAGTGGAAGCATGAACAAATCCACAAAATGCCCAAGATGAGGCAAAGAAGGACATTAGCTCAAATGTTAAACATAAGTTAGGAGCTGAGATAATGCCCAGAGGAAAAATGTTCTGTAATTCTAAGTAAAACCCATCTCTAAGGCAGGATGCTGCTTATGAGGGCTCCACAGACAGATGGGGGAGGCCTGGGTCCTGCCCTTGGAAAGAGTCTGACAGCTCGACTTCTGGAAACAGCCATCTGCACAGGTCAACATCTTCTTAGCTGACAGGGAGCAGATTTGCAGACCACATCACGTTTGAAATTCCAGAGGAAACTTCTTGGAGTCTGCTCTTGTGCAAATGAGCCTAGAAAGCCCGTTAACTTTGGGTGGAGGCTTCCACCATCTGGCTATCCGAAGTGGGCCCAAAGCTAAGGAAAACCCACCAGCCCTTTGCTTCCTGCTTCCTCTATTTGTTTGCCCCAGGAAATCAGAGGTGATGACATGATTTGGCTTGGGCACGACAGGAATAAACGATATTTAAGAGACGTCATAAGCGCCTCCATTTTGTTCTTGATTGCTAAGTAGCCCCGAACCAAAACAGCCAATTAAAAAAATTAGAATCTTAATTACAGATTTTGAAATTCCAGCACAACACAACCGACATGGCTTGCACCTAGCCAGGACCCTGCCTGCCCCTTGCCCTCTGCTTCGTTCTTGAAAATCCCTCTCCTTGGTGCTGAATGTTATTTTTTTGAGCATGGAGCCCCTGGTTGCAAAACACCTTTCCCTGCTGGATGCTGGTGTCACCTCTGATAAGCCTGTGCATGTAATTCTCCCTTGGACACGGGGTGTATGGAAGGTCTCCTCCCCCCAACCAGTACCTCCCCTCTCCCTCCCCACCACCCACCTCCCACCATCCAGGGAGGGCAGCTGTGTGAGTTCATCTGGCCTTGAACTGCCTGCTTCCAGCTTCCTCTAGTTCCTCTCTGGCCTTCTGCCAATTTCCTTCGACAGATTATAGCCAAACCTGTTGGAGTCAAAACAATTTGCATTGTTTAAGAAAGCAATGCTTTCTCACAAAAGGGTTTGCATTAAAATAAGATCTGGGAATCCCCAGGACAGATGGGAGGGTGGGAGGGGCGGATGGAGGGATGAAGTTCAGTTTAGGGTACAGGGCATCTTGGAGGAGGCAGTGACACTTGTTAGAAATGTAGAATCTGGGACTCAGCGCGGTGGCTCATGCCTGTAATCCCAGCCTTTGGGAGGCCGAGGCAGGCGGGTCACCTGAGGTCCGGAGTTCGAGACTAGGCTGACCAACATGGACAGACACCCCATCTCTACTAAAAATACAAAATTAGCCGGGCGTGGTGGTGCATGCCTATAATCCCAGCTACTCAGGAGGCTGGGGCAGTAGAATCGCTTGAATCTGGGAGGCAGAGGTTGTGGTGAGCCGAGATGGCACCATTGCACTCCAGCCTGGGCAACAAGAGTGAAACTGACTCAAAAAAAAAAAAAAAAAAGAAAAAAGAAAAGAAAAGGAATGTAGAATCTGGTCCACCCCAAACCTGCTGAAGCAGAAGGTGCATTTCACCAAGATTCCAGGGAATTTGTGTGCCCATTACAGTTCAGTCCAGGGTACAGGGATGACACTTGAGTATTGGAGGATGAGCTCTTTTGGGGGGTCAGCTTTGTGCTGACCAGGAAGATCCCTTTAGAAGGGGCATGGTCAGTGCATGGGGCTCATTTCGGTCTGAGGCCTCTCATCCAATGCCAGAGGAGCAGATTCTCCACCCTCTGTTTGGGGTCTGGGGCTCACTGTGGGAGGGAGGCCTCGGGGCTTTAGTGCTCTGGGGGTGGAATCTCGGTCGCTTCCCTGTGCATGCTCCTGCTCCAAAGTGAGGCTCCCTAAAGCCACGGGCCCAGGGGAAGGCTCCCATTTGCCAAAGCTGAGTCTGTTTTTCCGGGGCAGTCTTTGGATGATCTGGAATGTGCTTTGAGATTTCTCAAAGGCATAGTATTTTAGTCTCATTTTGCAGGGAATATCTTGAGTTATTCCCATTTTGTAGGGATGCATTCCCAGAGGCATGAGGGTTGGGCTCCTTTTTCTTCCACTGGGGAAGCTGGGTGCCCACTGAAATGGGGTCTTCTGCCAGCACTGAGGATAAGGGAAGAGGAAGCCCTCGCTCATCTCTGACTCGTGGCCTCTGGGGAGACAGCAAACTCTTAGCCTCTGGCCTGAGCCAGGCTCACCAAGAAGTCTGCTCCTCAACAGAGTGGTGTCTGAGCCAGAAAAACTGAAACTGGTCATGATGTCATGTCTGTCTTGATCACTCGCCTGGCAGGTGTGGTCTGTGACAGTGCTGGTTACATGAAGGCACATGGACCCTGCTGTCACATTTCAGTAGAGACTCTGGTAGACTCAGGATGTGTCATGCAGCAACACAGAGACAGCTTAGGGTGCACGTGTCCATCCGTCTACAGCCATGACGAAAAGTCTTGGGTGCAGGAAAAAGATGTGACCACACCATAGGTACGATGTAGGGCCTGGGGTCCTTGACCCAATCAGCCACCACCCCAATCCAGTCACTTGTTGTCAGAAAACTTGAGGTAGAGAGTGTGGGCGGCTCAAGACAAACTTAAGGTCACTGCCTGGGACACCCTATTAGGACCAGAGGGTGAAGTTTCTAGACATTGTCAGGCATATCCTAAGCAAGGTAGGGTGTGAGGGGCTCCAGGGAAATGCTGGTTGTCTGCCAGAGCCTGGACGGGAGGAACAGCATGGGCTACTTTAATAGTGTTCTCAATTCTCTGCTCCTTTTGAGCTTTTGGATCTAGAGGGTATTCTGGCTGGAATGCAAATACTTGCATGTGTAATTTTAGTAAAAGTCAGTAAAAAGGCCAGGGCATAACCTCACCTCAAGCCTTCCCAGTTGCTGGGGTGTGTGGAGCTGTGCAGACACACCACCCTCTGAGTTGGAAGCCTGCACACTCACTGCCTGTTTTCCAGGCTTCTCATGCAGATGTTTTGGGCCAAGGACCAGGTTTAGAATGAGAATTGCTAACAGTTTTAGGAGGATTTTCAAATGGTCCTCATGGCCGAAAGTTTTAGAGAGCTTTAGGTGTGCCATTTGCAAAAGAGAGAAGATGTGTAGGCAATATTTGTAGAAAAGGTGGCTTCTCATAGTTAAATGACAGAAACTCTTCCAAATTAATGCCATAAACAGCTGGTGGGAATAGGATTTGCTCCAGCTATGTGCGAGCATAACCCGGTCATGGCTGGTAAAATTTAAATTACACACAGGCTTTGTTCCAGAAATTTTGCACATGTGAATCTATTCCACAGAAACAAAAGTACCAGACTGCAATGTAGTATGTACAAGGATGTTTATTGTTTGCAGTGGCAAAAACTGGAAATAATCTGAAGGCCCATCAACAAGGCAATGATTCAATCAATCATGATACATCTGTATTAAGTGAGATTACGTAGCAATCCAAAAGAATGAGCCAGCTATCTAGATAGCTGTTGTTCCAAAGAGTTTCATGATGCAATGTTAAGTTAGGGAAGCCAAATTGCAGATGAATAAATATTTTACATACATAGTATTTTTAAAAGGCATAATCAAGTTAAAAAGCCCTCACTTATGTATCTGAGCACAGTTAAGATGGAGCCTACATCTCAGGCTGGAAGGAGGGGGCAGGACTGGAGAAAATGGGTGGGGAGGAAAGAAAACAAAGAGTAGGCAGGGCGTGGTGGCTGACGCCTGTAATCCCAGCACTTTGGGAGGCCGAGGCAGGTGGATCACCTGATGTCAGGAGTTCGAGACCAGACTGGCCAACATGGCAAAACACTGTCTCTACTAAAAATACAAAAAAATTTGCAGGGCTTGGTGGTTGGCACCTGTAATCCCACCTACTTGGGAGGATGAGGCATGAGAATCGCTTAAGCCTGGGAGGTGGAGGTTGTAGAGAGCCAAGATCTCACCACTGCACTCCAGCCTGGGCAACAGAATGAGACTCTGCCTCAAAAAAAAAAAAAAAAAAAAAAAAGTATAGAAAAATGAGTAGAAAGCATTGAATTAAGTAAAAATTTAGAATATAAAAGCTCACTTTTTTATTGCAAATATGAATGTTTATATACACAAATGCTTAAGAACTAGGAAAGTACAGGGGAAACAGCAAACACTGACTCAATCAGATGCTGGGATTGTTGTATTATTTTGGTCTGGAATATCTGTTGTAATTTTCATGTCACTTTTACAATAAACTTATATTTTAAGAAGTCAACACTTAGCAGGGGCTACGAAAGCAATGGTTGGCGAAATTATGCACACTGCAAAATGACGATATCCAGAATAATTCAGAAGCCCCTCCCAATGTCTCGCACCTAGTAGGCACCCCATTGCCCCTTTGCTAAAGTGAAAAACTAGACTCAGCCTTTATTCCACCCCATGATTCATCAACTTGAGCAAGAATGTTCAGGCACACACGCTTTCGATTAAAAGCCCCATAAACAAATTTTGCCTTTGAATCACCATGTACACATGAAATCTGGTTGCCGGGACTATTAACAGAATGAGAAAAGGCAGCAATTACGGAAAATGAACGACATCATGGCCTAAGCGTTTTCACATCAGAAATGAAGTCATTTGGCTGACGTGGCTGCACGTGCTGTTGTAATTAAACTTAGGAGAGCGAGGAAGTGAAATGTCAGTGTCAGCCTCTGAGTACTTTCTCTTTCTTTCTCTCTTGCCATGGTTATTATTTTTTTAATTAGAAAGCAGGAAATAACCGTAGAGGATATGTTCTGTACTTTTTTCTTGCTCTCTGATCTAGAATTAACAGGACTGTGGAAGCAGAAGGCGAGTGTAGCTCTGGCAGCAACGTGAACCCCAGTCCTGGCTGCAGGGTGGACGTCTCCTCCATGTGCCCAGTGTAAGGCTGTTTCTTTGTGCTGCTCTGCCCCCAAGTCCTCCACTCACTTTCAATGTTAAAACCTTCCAAATGTGTCCTTGAGAAGAACACTGATAGCTGAGGGGACTCAGCACAAGAGGTGCCCTCATCAGCACTCATGTTCTGAAATGCTTTGGATAAATTGTCTGATAAAATGCATGTTCCCCCCTTACAAACTCTCTTTAAAGGAGAAATGATAATATTCAGTGGCTGTTTTCTCCAAATATAGTTCAACAGCTCCTGGGAGTCTCTGAGAGTGGCCTGGAGCACCTGTAGGAGCCTCTTAGAGCATTCAATTCATTATTTTAAATTTAAAACAGATCTTAAACATTACTCATATTGTGTTATATATATTTTTAGCTAATAAGGTGGTGTATCAACTCCTGCTTATGGCATGGATTGAACTCTTTATTGGGTCTCCCTAAAGACACAGCTTTATTTTTTAAAGTTTTTGGTGAGTAATTGTATTTTTGTAGTGACAAGTGGTTTACAGAGATGATGGCCTTCATTAGGCTGCCTTGAAAGAAATGAGAGACTTTGCATAGAACACAGATATAAAGGGATTATATTTAAAGATACTCATATGGGTGTACATAAAACATGCATGTAGGGTTAGGAGAACATTAGAAGCAAATATGCCATTAACATTTTGTTTTTCTTAAATACATGCAATGTTTCAGGGATGGGAACAGCAAGCACTTACCCTTCTTTTGAAAAAAAATAAAAAAAAATCTAATCCCAGCACTATGGGAGGCCCAGCTGGGTGGATCACCTGAGGTCAGGAGTTCAAGACCAGCCTGGCCAACATGGCGAAACCCTGTCTCTACTAAAAATACAAAATTAGTCAGGCATGATGGCACACACCTGTAATCCCAGCTACTCAGGAGGCTGAGACAGGAAAAGTGCTTGAGCCTGGGAGGCAGAGGCTGCAGTGAGCCAAAATCATGCCATTGCACTCCAGCCTGGGCAACAAGAGTAAAACTCCATCTAAAAAAAAAAAAAAAGAGAAAGAAAATCTTCATGCCACAGGCACATCCTGCTGTATATGTGATCTGCTCTGGGAATCAGCTTCCAATAATATTTCCTTACAATATGATTTCTGGGCCTTTGTCTAGCTTTACTTCTATTTTAGTTTAATTCCTTTATTCTATTTTAGTTTAGTTAGAAGGATTAAAATAGCCTCCATGTACCAGTCAAAGTACACAGCCACCAGCTCAGGTGTTTTCATTTATTTCTAAACATGGAGCTTTCACAATTTCATGAGAGATACATGTTTGGATGTGGGTCCCTGTGAGATGTAAAGTGATCACCAGACAGCTCTGGAATTGGACAGAGCAGAAAACCTGGGGTTAGACAAGCCAGGGTTGAATCCTGGCTCTGTCACTTTCTAGCTGGTGATGCTGGGTGCAGTACTTCAGCTCTCTGAGCCTCAGTTTCCTTATCTGTAAAACGGGAATACACCTACCTCTAAGAGTTGTTGGGAAGTACTGTGAAGCAGGTGGCGCAGTGCCTGATGTGTTCTTCTCATCAAGCATTTACTACTAATCTAGTGTGCCAGACACTCTGCTAGGGGCTGAGAATGGAGTGATGGAGAAGCCACAGTCCCCCATCTATCAGAACGCAGGCACATACCAGGGCGCATACGTGGGAGCGGCATTTGCAGTGCGAGTGCATCGCCGCTCCTGGGCACCTTCAGAACACGCGTGGGTTTGGGGGAGAAGAGCTGGATCACTTGCCAGGATTTGATCGCTGCTGTGCTCTGTACTGCCAGCCTCCTGGCAAGCTTATTTCACCATGAGCCAGATGAAAGCCAGAAGGCAGAGGAGCACTGGCTGGTGCATGGTGACCCGAAGTCCCGCGCCCCTCTCCAACCAAAACTCGCAATGCTTGAGGGAGCAGAGCTCCCGGACCAGCCGCCAGAGCACCTGCTGGTGGAGCTTGTTGTCTGGCTTCTGGAACTCCCCCTGGTTTGCCGCCTGGGTGGCATTGATGCAGCCGGTGACAAATACCTCCTTGGTCACATTAGCCTCAGAGCAGCCGTTGTAGTGGATGCCATCGGGGAACTGCCAGTAGTTGGCCTCGTAGTACCTGTTGCCCTCGGCTCCGAAGTCAATGTCGAGCTTGCGGCCTTGCTTGATGAAGGCTCCCGGGCGGTTCTCAGCCACCTGGGCCTCAGTGATCTGGGCAGTGCTGGGCAGGGCCTTCCGGTTCCACTTGATTCTGTGCTTGATGCCCCTCGCCTGGACCGCAGAGAGGTGACTGAAGAGCAGCATGCAGACAGTGGCCAGCCACCACCAGCTCAGGTGCTTCCTCATCGCGTCAGAACCTGCCAGAGAAACGGCGGTGGGTCAGCTCCCCATCAGGCCTGCCCGGGCTCCCCTGCCCCCTCCCAAGTGCAGGAGATTTTAAGGAAGGAATCGCATCCTTGTGCTATTTATGTGGTCTCAAAAGCATAATTGTTTCCCCATGTTTGGGTTGTGCAGGGTTAACTCAAACACCGAGCTCCTTGGCTATTGCTAGGATTACATTCACTCAGGGCTCTGGTCCCGGTTTCCTAGACAGGTAAGAATGGCAAAGGGCAATTATAGTGGCTTTGAATACGCATGGGAAAATAAAGGAGTGGTGACTTAATACATGTAGGTTTTCTTTGATACTCCCAAGTCTTTCAAATCAAGAAATCCCTGGGAGGAAAATACAATAGAAGAGTTGGAATCAAATGCTGGTGGGCATGGACTATATGTGTGTGTGTGTGTGTGTGTGTGTGTGTATACATGTATATATACACACATATATATGTATATATACGTATATATAAACACACATATATACACGTATATATACACACATATATATACGTATATGTACACACACACACACATACACACACACACACACACATATTTTAGAGACAGGATCTCACTCTGTTGCCCAGACTGGAGTGCAGTGGCATGATCATAGCTCATTGCAGCCCTGAACTCCTGGGCTCAAGCAATCCTCTTGCCTCAGCCTCCAGAGTAGCTGGGACTACAGGCGCACACTACCACACCCAGCTAATTTTTAAATACATTTTGTAGAAATGGGGTCTCACTATGTTGCCCAGGCTCAAGTGATCCTCCCACCTCAGCCTCCCAAAGTGCTGAGATTACAGGCACGAGCCACTGTGCCGACTTTAGATTGTACTTTCAATCTCCCCTCTTTGTTCTTTATTGCTCTGAGCTGGCACTGTCTTGGGGGCATTCTGCCATCCATTCTGAGGAATTCACTGGCTGCTGATCCTAAAGGGCTTTGCAGTAATGAGAGAGAGAGGAAGAGGAAGGAAGGGAAAGATGGAAACGTAGCGAAGGGACCCCTGCCTCCCCTATGTCCAGGGGTCAAGTGTGCTCCAGGCATCCTTTCCAATCTCACCCCTGGGGGAGTGTGACCATCTGCTTATCCTACTGGCTTTTTATTGCATACTTTCTTCATGCCTGCCACCATGTTAAGCTCTTCTCTGACATTGCCTAACTTAATTCTCACATAGGGTAGGTACATTATTATCCCCATGTTATAAATGTTGTCCTGGGATTCAGAGAAGTTAAGTAATTTGCCTAAGGCTGCACAGCGGGGAGGTGGCAGACCTGCACTGGGCTCTGTCTAATGCTGCACTGCATGCGTCCACTAGCCATGCCCCGCTGCCAATCTGGGTTTCAGGAGAAGACAGTGCTCACACACTGTGCTTTTCACTCACTGGGTATGATGCCCCCTGAGCTGGGCAAAGGGCAAAGGGCAGGGCCCTTGAGGAATTTCGGAGAAAACGAGATGAAAGGGAAGACAGGAGGGCCTGGGGGAACACCAGGAGGGTCCCGGGTCAAGGTGGCCCTGGGACATCCGAAGGGCTGCCACTGATGTCATGGAAAAGCCCCTCACCCCACCCCTTAAGGTTGCCTGTCACATTCGGCTCCTAAATCTACAATAGCCATCGAGGAAATCCACTTCCCAAGGCCAACTGTCAGGGCATTCTAGCACCTGGGTCTTTGCCTGTGTGGATTAGGGAAATGGAAGGAGTTCCCATAGCGGAGCTTGCCTAAGCTGTCTCCTACGCAAAGACTTACTGTGAGGCCGTGGGGCCCCAGAGCCGGAGGAGGCTGACAGGGAGCTTGTTTCGCCCCTCACACACCCTCCACCATCCTGCTGCAGCTTCCCTAAAAGTGGCTAATGTTCCTCTGATAAAATGTTCAACTCTGATGCCACATTGCTCCTTATATTTAAAAAAAAAGGCAAAACACAGCTGAAGTGATCTCTAGCAGCACATCCAGTCATCTCTAGAAGCCTGACTGACTTTCTCCAAAGAGATCCAAGCATGAAGCAAACATTCATTAGTCTCCTAAATAGCAGGCCATACTCCACATCATTCCTTTTCTAAGGAGAAATCTTAAATAAGAATAATGGCATAATAGATCATTTCAGGTGAGTCAAATAAAAAAAATAAAAGCACAGCATTCTTGAGAAAGAGATTAGTTTTCATAGGCAGAAGCTTAAAGGCAAAACAAAATCCCAACCCACAAACCCTAAAGTAGCATTTTATTATAGCACCAACTTATAGAAAGGCAAGCTCAGTGATGACTGGGTATCCTCGCAAGTCTCCTCTGAACTTGGGACCCATCCCCAGGTGTGGGAGTAAAGAAATCATTGCATGATTTTCAATCTGGGATAGAGCCTTGATAAGAAACCAGCAGTCCTGATCACAGAAGTGGCCCCCCACGTACCTTGGCTCTCTCTGGAGTGTGCTTCTGAAGCCTCGAGCTGCACAGTCCCCCAGCACACCCTCTTGGCAGCCAGGTCCGCCCAGCTATATAGAAGCTGCCGGGGGAGGTGGCATTCCTGCAGGTCTCCAAATAAGGCAGCCCTTCCCTCCCCGGCAGACCAATCAGGGCTTCCTGGACCACTCCTTCATCCTGAGAAGGATGGACCTTCTCATCACACTTTACTAAGGAAACCACGTGAAAATCTTGATGAAGTTCAGCAAGACCTGAGAGGTGCCTTTTAGAATTGGAATTAGATATGTTAGAAGGAAAATGCTTTTCCCATCAATATCTATGACAGATGTGGCTTCAACAAGCCTCGCTGGACATGCATAGTGTCCTGTACCTAAAGGCCAGCCTTGGACAGCAAAGCAGTCTTTGCTGACAGCCTCTGTGGGGAGGTGCAGCTCAAAAAGAGGGCAAGCGTTCACCTGGACCACCACGCCCTGAGGGTGGGACCAACAGGGTGTGTGTGTGGGGGGGGGGGCCGGGGGGCGGTTACACTTTCATCGGGTAGTGGGAAAACAGAACTGGTAGGTATGGGGTGGAAGACACCTGAGAAGACTTCCTGGCATGTTGGGCGGGGAATGCTTGAAGGACTGAATTAGCCCAAAGGCCAATAAGTTAAAGATCTGTGGGAACCCTGGGAGACACATTGACACGCAACCAGTCCCCTGGACAGGTGGTGCGGGCTGAGGGCGAGTTCTGCAGAGTGCCTTCTCCTCTACATGGTGTCCGAGCGCTGCGCAGAAGGGGCTGGAGGTGCATTCCTGGGCTTTCCAAAGCAAGAGACTCATCGGTATTGGGTGACCATTTTGGGCCTTATACAGAAGGGACTTGCTCAGGTGTCCCTGTTACAATTAGTACTGCAAGGCAAAGTCAAAAGTGAATATGGGAGCAAGTATGGGGCCAGATTTTCCTGTAAACAGAATGCGATTTTTATGCCGAATGTGACCCCGTCAGTGTTCACGGTGGATTTGCGTCAGAGCAATTTTGCAAACCAAATTAAACGGTTGTTATCGAGAAGGACGGCAGACGGCGCCAGAGAGCTGACAAAGACCGCAGCCGGTCGGTGGGAAACCCGGGCTTCTGGGCTCTGGGTGGATTTGGGGCCTCCGGTTGGGCCTTTCTTTCTCCTCTGACTTTAACATTTGTTTCACTTCCCCACTGTTTTTTTTTTTAAGAACTTTTCTATTTCCTTTCTAGAACCACAGACTTTTTGTGCTTCTGAATACACACAAAACAGAAACACAGTAGTGTAATCTTAGTACAGACTGTTTGCAAAATGGAGACAAAAAAATAAAAATCTCCTAATAGTTCAGTACCCAGAGACAAATGCCAGGACAATTTTGTTTAACAGATAGATGCTTAGGGCCAGAGTGTTTAGAGCTAGAAAGGACTCAGAATTCTCTGGTCCAGCTTCTTTGCATGGTGAGCTCACAGGCCCAGATAGGCTCAAGGTCACCCAGCCAGGCCGGCAGTGCAGCCTCGGCGGGCTCGTTGTCCCATTCTGAACTCTGTGCACTGTCCCCCTGCCTGCTCCCACTAGACACAATCATCTCCAACCCCCTCCACCCCTCTTCCTCCTATTCCCTTTCTAAGCAGGACTTTACCCAGAGAATGGTGGGAGGTTGGTTTAGAGCTGACGTGGCAGCAGATTCCTCTTGTTAGTGAACAAAAGGCTGTTTACAAAGGCACAGAGGAATGGGGAAGACTGAAATTGCTACAGAAGCAGGGAGGAGCTCTGGAAGCTGCAAACAAGGCAAGAAAACAATAAGCAGATGTGGAGAATGTGGAGCCGACCCAATCCTGCCTCGCATCCTCCCTCTCTGCCTGTAAAGATCGACAAACAGACCAAGGAATTAGTGTGAGAACATTCATTTCTTCAAAAGAACTGAGAGACCAGGGCCAAGTGAATTATACTATGTTACATAAAGTGGATTATATTATATAGTCTGGGAAATTGAACTGTGTGTAGATCATCTTTGAGAAAGCAGGAAGAATGAGACGGAGACCACAGATCTGGGTGTTCTATGATGCAGGGGTCTATGACATAGTTCTCTAGATCGCGTAAATAATAGAAAAGTATGCCAGTTTCTAAAAACGCAACAGGGAATGGCTGAATTCTAGAATGCATGAATGGGTCATTATTTGATCAATTTCTAGCTTTGATTAGACCTTGGACCAGTTTGAGAGCATTTATAGGTGAATACAGTGATCGTTTGGATATAACCTAGCAGGCCAAATTAACTATACCAGGGAGGTTACTGTTTGGCAAGATTACCGGCCATATTTGTGCCAGGAAAGGAAGAACACAAGAAGGATAAGCCAGGTTCCATTGCTGGCCCATGGCCTAATGGTAGAGAAATCGCTGAAATGTGATTTGGAAAATAATACTTATTTAGCTGTGTAGCTACCTAAACAGCTGTTATAGTCTGAATGCTTGTGTCCCTCAACAACTCATATGTTGAAATTCTCACCCCCGAGGTAATGGTAATGGAGGTGGATCTTTGGGAGGTGATTAGGTCATATGGGTGAAGCCCTTATGATTGGGATTAGTGCCCTTATAATAGAGGCCTGAGAGTACTCCCTTGTCCCTTCTGCCATGTGGGCACACAGTGAAAGACGGCCATCTATGAACCACAAAGTGGGTTCTCACCAGACACCCAATCTGCTGGCACCTTGATCTTGGACTTGCCAGCCTCCAGAACACTGAGAAATAAATGTGTGGTGTTTATAAGCCACCCAGTTTATGATATTTTATTATAGCAACCTGAATGGACTAAGACAATAGACATCCTTAATTTTTTCCTTTTATTCAAGTCTGAGATCCACACAAAGGTGCACATATTTGCAATGTCCAGCATTATGGTTTTTTTTTTTTTTAGATGGAGTCTCACTCTGTCACCCAGGCTGGAGTGCGGTGGCGCCATCTCGGCTCACTGCAACCCCCGCCTTCCAGGTTCAAGCGATTCTCCTGCCTCAGCCTCCCGAGTAGCTGAGACCACAGGCGTGGGCTACCACACTCGGCCAATTTTTTGTATTTTTAGTAGAGATGGGGTTTCACCGTGTTAGCCAGGATGGTCTGGATCTCCTGATCTCGTGATCCACCCGCCTCGGCCTCCCAAAGTGTTGGGATTACAGGCGTGAGCCGCCACACGCGGCCCAGCATTATGTATTTTTACAAACCAAATACACCATTGTAACCTGCACCTAGATTAGGAAACTGAGCATGACAGCACACTCCAAGCTCCTCATGGCCTCTTCACGCCACAATTCCCTCCCCTATACTGACCACTCTTCTGAGTCCCATGCCATAGATTAGTTTTGCCTGGTTTTGTATTTCATATACATAGAATTATATAGAATATAATCTTCTGTGTCTGTCTTTTGCTCGAATTACGTATTTGAGGTTCACCCACATTTTGTGTAGTTATACATCATTCATTCCATTGTAAGAATATTCCACAACCTACTTATCCATTTCCCTGTTGATGGACATTTGGGCGGTTTCTCATTTGGGATCTTATGAATAGTGTTGTCATGAATATTCCTGCATGTTCTTCTTGGTGCCCATATTTCTGTTGAATATATACTCAGGAGTAGATTTGCTGGGTCATAGAATATGCCTATTTTTCAGCTGTTACTGTTTTAGAATTTGGACTATGGCTTTTTTAAAATCTTAAATTCACCCTCCTTTACGGTTTGCCCACTCTTCTGCTCCCAAACCCAGCCAGGAGTCTCCATGTGGTTCCCTTGCCACTTGGCACAGAGCCTATTACTGTAGTCACCGAAGCTTCCCATTCACACATTCTGCTGAGCTCATAGAAGTTGAAGGACTGTGTTTCATTCACATGTGTTTGCCTGGCACCTAGCACAGTGCCTGGAATCTAGATGCATCTAGATTCCCTTTATCCCTTGTTGATCGGTGACGGTCCAAATCGCAGTTGGTTGGAATACACAAAAGCAGCAAGAGAAAATTTTACAGGGATAAGGGAGACAGTTTTACAGTTGTTGCGGTTGTTTTTTAAATCAAGGGCAGCATGTTGAAGACCCGTCACGGTGGTAGCTGAGATTCTGTGGTATAGAGTTGTTTAGAAGCAGAAAATGAGCCCAGAGGGTGGCCACGGCTTGGAGAAGCAAATGCCGTGCTAATCCATGGATCATTTCCCCTGCAGTTCTCTGCCCTTCCCGGTCAGAGTGCAGTTAGTGTTTGGAACTTGGCTGTGAGCAGTTGACTCAGGGCAGGGATTGGGGTGGAGTATGGGGAGGATGGGAGGGAGGTGAGGAAGGGTGGGAGATGAGGCAGAGCCGTGGTCCTTCTGGCTCAGCCGGGACCACTGAAGCAGTTCTTCCTCTCGTGCGGGAATCACCCAGTGTATGTGGGACAGGATGTTTGTAGGTGAGAAGGTAGAAGATGGGGAGCCACTGAAGGCTTAGGGCAGGTACAGGATGAAGGCTGTGTTTTAAGGTGATCTGTCTCTCGGGTTGTCCAGAAAGGAGAGCCCCAGGAAAGGGCAGAAACTCCCACCTGCAGACCCAAAGAAGGGCAAAGAATGCCAGACTCAGCCACCACCGAGTTCCTCATTTAGCCTCCCCATCACTTTGCTCCTCGTCTGCGATGTTTTTAAAAGCATAATTAACCTGATAAGTTGGTCTGCAGTTTGTCACTCTCCCTAAATACACAGGAAAATGTCCAAATAGAGAAAGGCCTCCCCCAGGATGAGGCTACCTGGACCAGATGACGGTCCAGCTTTTACTGCGTCAGAGTGGGGACACCTGGGTTGCCCAGGGGTGGTGTTCATTCTCGGGGGAGGGGGGTGAGGGCAGGGCGCTGCACAGAGAGTGGACATGAGCCAAAGACATGAGTTCTAATCCCCAGCCTGCCATTCTCGGCTTTGCAGGGCTTAGTCATCATCGGTTACAGGGGAGCTTTGGCCTTCTCTCTCATGGAAGGTGATTTCCACCTCAGACAATAAATGGTATATTTGCTGGGCATCTTTGGGGTGACATAAGCTCACACTGAGGATGAGTTTTCTCATCTGTGCAGGGGTATCATGCCTGCTGCTCCCATCATTGTTACAGCTGCTGCGGATGAAAGATTATCAATTGCTGCTTGGCACAGTTGAAACCACAGAATTCAATACAAATCCTTCCCTGAAATAGTGTAAACGATAGTAAGCTCAGGCCCCAAAGCTGCTTTGAATACACAGGCATGTGCTAACATGTTAATTACCAGCCTGCCAGAAATACTAATGAAGCATTGATGGTTGTGAAGGCAACTTAAGAGGTTCGTGCCAGAGGCTGTGGTTGCCCTTGCCCAGGAGGGAGTTCAAAGCACTGTGGAGAGAGGGATGGATTCAGCAGGGAAAAGTCTTCGCCAAGTCGCAGAGCCAACCCAAGTGGAAAATGCAGGGAGAGGCCACTTCTTGGTGGTGGTGGCTGCAGGTGGGATCTGGCAAGAGGTGGGAATGAGGACCCAACATATTGAATGCTTTTGTTGAAGTATAACATAATATAGAAAAATGCACGTGCCATAAGTACAACATTCAGTAGATTTCACGAACTCAATACCCTTAGGTAACCAGCAGAATATTCCCACCCCCTTCAGCGGTAACCACTGCCTTGACTTCTAGCTTCCAGGCTGGTGTTTCACCCTTCTTTTATACAAATGGAATCATGCAATATGCATTGTTTTGTAACTGTAATTTTGTTCAAAATTATGCTTGTGAGGTTTATTAATATTGTTCCCTAGATATGTTATTATTGTTTTTTAAATTGCTTTTTAATTTTTAGAGACAGGGTCTCGTTCTCTTACCCAGACTGGAGTGCAGTGGTGCCATCATGGCTCACTGCAGCCTCAAATTCCTGGGCTCAAGTGATCCTCCTGCCTCGGCCTCCCAGATAGCTATGACTACAGGCACACACCACCATGGTGGCTAATTTTTTTTTCATTTGGTAGAAGCGAGGTCTTGTCATGCTGCCTAGGCTAGTCTTGAACTTCTAGCCTAAAGGGATCCTCCAGCCTCAGCCTCCCAAAGTGCTAGATTACAAGTGTGTGCCACCAAACCTGGCTGAGATATTATTTGTGAATTCTCATTCCTGTATGGTATATGGTTGTTTAAATAGATGACAACTTCTTGATCTGTTCTTCTCTCATGGACACTGGGGTTATCCTTTGTTTGGGGCTATTGGAATACAGTTGCTAGGAAAATTCTTAGGCATGTCTCTTGATGACTATAAGCTCTCATTTTTGTTGGGGAAATACTCAGTAGTCAAAATGCTGGGTGATAGGATAGGGGCATGTTCAGCTTTAGTAGAACCTGCCAGTTTTCCAAAATTTTTCAACCAATTTAGATTCAACCATGCAAGAGGGCTCTGGTTGTATCACAATGATCTGCTTCACGCCAGCTCTCCTGCTTCACGCCAGCTCTCCTGCTTCACGCCAGCTCTCCTGCTTCACGCCAGCTCTCCTGCTTCACGCCAGCTCTCCTGTATACATTTCTTTTAATTCTCCCACAACCCCGTAAGAAAGGTGCTTAATGGAGAATTTTTGTTCTGTTGTTTAAACAAACAATTACAGCGTTTGGTAAATTATTGTAGAGCTAAGAACAAAGTATGAATATTAGGGGAGAGTAGACCTAACTCTGTCCTACCAATTGCAGGGGTTCTTAACTGGAAGGGAGCTGTCCACGGATAGAAATTGGAAAATACATGAACTTGGATGGGAAAAACCAGCACATCTTTATTTTCACTCACCTCTACCTGAAATAGAGCTTTTCCTCCATGAAGAATGCAGGTAGCAACTCACAGTAGCGTTAGCTGTACCTGTGATTATAACACCACTAACAATCACAGATGCTTTCATGCCACATTACAGGTAGGGTGACCAACTGTCCCAGTTCGCCAGGGACTGAGGGGTTCTCCAGGACACAGGGTTCTCAAGTGCCAGTTTGCCAGGGACAGAGGGAATTTCCAGGACACAGGATTTTCAGTGCTAAACTGGGAAAGTATGGTACAAGCCAGGACAAGTTGGTCAACCTAATTCCAGGTGTAACAAATCTCAAAATATCCTTTACACATATCACTGTTAAATTATGTTTGTTATTAGGCTCACCACTAGATCTTATTCAGTGAGTTTTTAGATATTTAAGTTTAATGAGTATTAACATATTTTGATAACTATATTTTAGTTTAATCAGTTTATTTTATAACCCATGTATCTTATTTTATGCATTTAAAACATTATACTGAGCAGGATTCATAGGCTTCATCAGACTGACATTTCAGATTTCAGTTGGGTGTTTTTTTTTTTTTTTGAGATGGAATCTCTCTCTGTCGCCTAGGCTGGAGTGCAGTGGCACGATCTTGGCTCACTGCTACCTCCGTCTCCCTGGTTCCAGCCATTCTCCTGTCTCAACCTCCCAAGTAGCTGGGATTACAGGCATGTGCCACCACACCTGGCTAATTTTTCTATTTTTAGTAGAGACAGGGTTTCACCATGTTGGCCAGGCTGGTCTCGAACTCCTGACCTCAGGTGATCCACCAGCCTCGGCCTCCCAAAGTGCTGGGATTACAGACATGAGCCACCATGCCTGGCCCCTGCTGGGTCTTGATGTATACATTAAGAGTTTGCCACTTGGAGATAGGGAGCAGGAAAGACATTCTAGGTGGAGGGAACAACATAAACAGAGGATTGTTAAGCACCCTAGAGGTGGCTCAAGAGGCTCTAAGGTATGGATTCATGATGAGTCTGAATGATGAGGCTAGTTCTTGGAGAGAAGTGAGGCTGTGCAGCGGGGAGTAACTCATTACAGGTGCCCCAGTGCCCCAGTGGAGGACTGGCTTGCCAAAGAGAGTGGGATGGGGAGGAAGGAACAGAATGGGAACAGCTGACATCTAGGGTGTCCCCATGGATGTCTTTTACAACTGTTTCTGCCCTGCAAGCTTTTCTATCCAGCTTAGCTTTGTGGTCCAGGAAAAGGAGGAAAAGAGCTAACATTTGCTCAACCACACGTTCTCCTTTCCATCCCTGGATAATGGTAATTACTGCGGGGCAGGAGGGGAGTGATCCCTTCAGCACAGGGGCATGCATCTTCGTAGACCACACCCACCTCCACCATGGAGGTCCTTGATTTGAAGGGTTGACTGAGTGTTCTCTCCCCTCCACTTTAGCTGCCACATGGAAACATTACTGATTTTCCAACTGGACATGAACCAATGCCTCTCTTCCGTCTTCTCTGCTCTCCTGACTCCAGCTGCAAGTGCTACGCAGGTGTGTGATGACACACAGGGAAGGAGGACTGGGTGTAAATGCAGGCCGGGGAAGACAAGGCCAAATGCCACACGATGACTCAGAAGGGACATCTGGGTCTTAAAGGATCAAGCAAGACCTCTGAACAGAGCAAACAGGTCAAGTGAGTAAGACAGAGAGGCAACGTGGGCAGTGAAGAAGCTGAGGCTCCAGCAAGGTCCCCCGCCCCGTCACAAGGCCTGATATTCACACCACCTAGTCTTGCCAAAACAGCTCAGTGTGTGACAAGGGTGCGTCCTTACTCATCAGCATAACTTTCCTGTGAGGTAGAGAAGGAGCAACTGGGCAGATTGAGATGTCAGGAGAAATGCCATCTTCAGGAAAAAGAATAGAGTTTCCACCAGGTGAATGAAAGGCGTAGAAATAGTCTGTATGAGAAGTAGACTGGACAAAGAAAATGTGGCACATATACACCATGGAATACTATGCAGCCATAAAGAATGAGATCATGTCCTTTGCAGGGACACGAACGAAGCTGGAAGGCATCATCCTCACCAAACTAACACGGGAACAGAAAACCAAACACTGCATGTTCTCACTCACAAGTGGGAGTTGAACAATGAGAACCCACGGACACAGGGAGGGGAACATCACACACAGGGGCCTGTTTGGGGGTGGGAGGCAAGGGGAGGGAGAGCATAAGGACAAATACATAAGGCATGTGGGGCTTAAAACCTAGATGACGGGTTGATAGGTGCAGCAAACCACCATGGGGCATGTATACCTATGTAACAAACCTGCACATTCTGCACATGTATCCCAGAACTTAAAGTAAAATAACAAAAAAATAAAAAAAAGAAATAGTCTATATGAGAAGTAATTTATAACCTAGTAGAAAAGGCAGTCACTAAACTTGTCACAAAAATGGGTGCATGAAGCCACTTCCCAGACCCCTGAGCATTTATTAGTTCACCAAAGGTCCAGAGGTTTTTCTCGAGGAAACTTTAGTACTTTAGGTAGAATAAAGGGGACCACATTTCTGCTGCGTATGGGCAAAGGGCCTATTCGCCTGGTAACAATCCCATCAGCTCTTGATACCAGCAGGCCTTGTAAATTACATATCACAGCAGGGGCAAGCAGGTTTTAAACTCAGCTGCTCCATAATTAAACATTACTGTGTTCCTTTTCATTTTTCTTACCTTCTAAAAGGTCGAGAATGTCGTATTTCATTTTTCAGCTTTCATTGATTTAGCCTTCGATTTTGTAACCAGAAAAGGCTTAGGACCAAGTGTCTAGAAATGTGCTAGACCTAAAGCTATTAGTGCTTCTCTATAGACTGTTTTCTGGAACACTCGTGAGAAAAACAAGTGGGCAGAAATGTTCTTACAACAGATTAAACCTTAATAAACTGCCTAAACCTCCCCCTACCCTCTCATCACCTCTGTGCTTAGGTAGGCAATTCTGTGCTTTAAAAAAAAAAAAAAAAGCATCATCGGCCAGGTGCAGAGGCTCACACCTGTAATCCCAACACTTTGGGAGGCCGAGGCGGGTGGATCACCAGAGGTCAGGAGTTTGAGACCAGCCTGACCAACATGGTGAAACCCTGTCTCTACTAAAATACAAAAATTAGCTGTGCGTAGTGGCACAAGCCTGTACTCCCAACTACTCAGGAGGCTTAGACAGGAGAATCGCTTGAACCTGGGAGGCAGAGGTTGCAGTGAGCCGAGATCGTGCCACTGCACTCCAGCCTGGGCAACAGAGCGAAACTCTGTCTCAAAATAAATAAATAAACAAATAGAAACAAAAATAAAACTGAAAAAATAGCACCATTGGGGTAATTCCCGTAACATGAGATTCGCCATTTCAAGGTGTACACTCAGGGATATTTGGAATAGTCAGAAAGTTATTCATTGATTTGCTACCATTTAATTCCAGCACATTTTATTACACCAGACAGAAACCCTGTACCCATTAGTAGGCAGTTCCCATCCTCCACCTCCCTCCAACCCCCGGCAACCACTAATCCACAGTTTGCTTCTACAGATTTGCCCTTTCTGGACATTTTACATAAATGAAACCACATCCTATGTGGTCTTTTGTGACTGGTTTCTTTCACTCAGCATAATGTTTTCAGGGTTCATCCATGCTGTAGCATGTAACAGTCCGTTATACCTTTTTATTACTGAATAATATTGTCTGGTCAGTGTGGTTTTATAATGAAGGTTGCCCCTCACCTTGGAGGACGCAAATACTCTGCCATTTTATATTGTGGTTTTACTTTTGGGAACTGGGAGAAGCCTAATTTAACAATGTTTTTTTTGTCCAATTACTTACTCTTCGGGGTGATTATGTCAGGAGCAAGATGGTGGTTTTTTTGCTCGCATTTTCCACAATTGGTGGGACAGAACCAAACAGCCCATCCTGGTTTGTTTGTTGGATTCATCTCCACCTCCTGGCAGCCTGGGGGAATGTGGCAACTCGAATGTGGCTGGTCAAAATCAAATGTGGGCTGGGTGTGGTGGCTTATGCCTGTAACTCCAGCACTTTGGGAGGCCAAGGTGGGAGAACTACTTAAGCCCAGGAGTTCGAGACCTGGGAAACATGGTGAGACCCCATCTCTACAAAAAATTTTTAAAAAATAGCCTGGCATGGTGACACATGCTTGTGGTCCAAGCTACTAGGAAGGCTGATGTGGTAGGATCGCTTGAGCCAGGGAGGTCAAGGCTGCAGTGAGCTATGATTGAGCCACTGCACTCCAGCTGGAGTGACAGAGGGAGACCCAGCCTCAAAAAAAAAAAAAAAAAAAAAAAGAAATCAAATGTGTAGCAGAACCACAATGGACCTTTTCCTTGGGGGGCAGAGAAAAATCTTACTCTTAAAATTCTCAAGCTAAGAATGGCCTTTGACAGACTTTATGTGGGGAATCTGGGCTTGATTGCACATGGAATCATTCCTTCATTCTTTTTTCTGTTCATCAAAGGTCCAGAGCTGTTTCTTCAGGAAACAGCCATGCTGGATGACCCCAGTTGGAGACTGGAAACCCTCCTTTGGGACAAGTCTGGTCCACAATAAATGCCCTACTATCTGTGTGGCAGAAATAGCAACCCCAGCACCTGTCATTCCTCCACTGAAAGGCGGTGTAGAGAAAGGGGTTTTCAGATTGGCTGGTGAGAAAAGGCCTCCTCCAGGGGTTGGGGTAAAAGGAGATTCAGAGTCATTCAGGGAAAAGAAGAAAATCAAAATTACAGGCTTCTCATTGGATTCTGCAGTCTGTGAGTCCGGACAGTGGGCAGGGCTACTGGTCACCCATTTGGAAGGACTTGGGCCTTTGAGATCCTCTGATCCTCTCTGTGGTGCTTCCCCTGACCTTAGACTTGGGGCCTCAGGAAGGTGAGCCTTGGCCATGAAGAAACCTGAGTGGACACATTCCATGTGTGGGTAGCCGCAGTACGCAGGGTGGTGGGCACGCTCGGCATTTGGAATTGGGCAACATGCAGGAAGGGGACCTTGCCAGCCTTGCTGTAGCAGCCACTGAATTACAGCCAACACTCCCTGCTTTATGTTAATTAACTTCTAATCAGCATAACTCCAAGCCAGGTGTGTTTGCAGTGTATTTGTGTGTGGGAGGAACATGATCCGGCGTAAAGTTTTAGATCTTCCTAGGTCTGAGCCAAACTAAACCACGTTGGTTGATCATGAAACTCTTCACTTTGTGCCAGACTTGGGGGTGTGGTGGCTGGATTTTAGGAGCTATATCCAGAATGGAAACACGGCGATTTGCTCTGCCACGGGCACTATGAGGTAGGCACCCTCGGTGATCCTAAGGTGAGCGGTGGGTCCTGACCCAGTCTGTGCAGAGGAACATGGCGACTCCGACGGTGGCATCTTCATTGTGAGACGCATGGGGAGTGTGTGAATGTGGGGTCCCCACAAGGCCCTCACAGTCCTGAGAGTGCCTTTGAACTGTGTTGAGAGTGACAGACATACTCTTATGACACTTCTAGAAAGATGATGTCGCAGGCTGCATTGCGTCTTCCCACCCCCCTCCATGTGTATACTGAAGCCCTAACACCTTATGACTATACTTGGAGATAGGGTTTTTAAAAAGGTAGTTACACTAAGTGAAGTTATTGGGGTGGGCCCTGATCCAATATGACTGGTGTCCTTGTAAGAAGAGGGGCTTAGGGCACAGACACACCCAGAGGGAAGACCATGAGAAGATATAAGGAGGCGAGAGCCATCTACATGCTCAGGAGAGAGGCCTCAGAAGAAAGTACACCTGCTGACACTTTGATCTTGGAATTCTAGCCTCCAGGACTGTGAAGAAATAGAATTCTGTTGTACCACCCAATCTGTGGTATTTGGTTATGGCAGCCCTAGAAAACTGATCCAGATGGTGTAACCAGCAAGGAAGGCAATGAAGATGGGGTCCTGGAAGGTTTCCAGAAGAGGATGGATCAAGTAGGGGAGCTAAGGAATGGGCTTACTGAAAACTGATAACTTTGCCCACCATAAAAATTTAGAGAAGGACTTTTTTTTTTTTTAGAAGCAGGGAGGAAAGCAGCAGATTGTCTGGGACAGTTAGAGAAAAAAGAGTTCCCAGCCATGCAAGCACCCTGGTGGCTTCCTGCAGGAGGTGACCCATTTTCTACGGCTCTATGGGATCATGGCTCAATTGGAGGGGGCATCATCTGTCCGGGGTAGGCAGCCTTGCAGGCTGAGCTTGCTTTTAGGATTGCTGACAATTCCCCCAGGTACTGCTGGGAGTCAGCAGAGTCCCTTGAAGCTGGTGCCCTGCACAAGTCCAGGAGGCACCATTCACAAAGGTCATGAGTTGTGCCCATAGCACTCCAGGCTCAGGACCTCTATACCAAACTCTTAAATATCATCACAAATCAATGGTCATGTGTTTCCATAATATAGTTTTGGGGAGCATACTGTGTACCCTGGGTAAGTGACAGAATGAACGTTTCTGAATGTGAGCTTCCTAAAACGGACAGCGTTGTGAAGATCAGATAAGGCTATATGTGCCAAATGTTGGGCACAGACCCTGGCATGTTACACTCTCAAAAGTTGTACTTATGTCTGAGAAAATGCTACAGAGAGGCCCCCCTGAAGGCAGACTGGCCAGGTTTGGTGCATACCATTTACTGATTGAAAATAATAGTTACCAATCTTTTTCTCATTGTAAAAGCAATATTTGATCATGTATGTATCAGCCAGACCTCTCAGAGAAACAGAACCAGAAGGACATGTATACAGGAAGAACTCACTCATGCAATTATGGAGGCTGTGAAGTACCATGACCTGCTGCTGTCTTCAAGCTGGAGACTCAGGAAAGCTGGGGTTGTGTTTCCATCCTAAGTCCAAAGGCCTGAGAACCAGGGGAGTGGTAGTGTAAATCCCACTCCAAGGGCAGGAGGAGATGGATGCATCAGCTGAAGCAAGCAGGCAGGAGGCAAAAAGGGGTGAACTCCTCCTTCCTCTGCCTTTTTGTTCTATTCAGACCCTCAGCAGATTGGGTGGTGCCCACCCACATGGGTGAGAACAATTTTCGTCACTCAGGTTACTGATTCAAATGCTAATCTTATCCAGAAACATCCTCATAGACACACTCAGAATAGACACACTCACACTCAAACACATACCCCTTGATCTAGTCAATTTGATACACTGTAAATTTTTTGGAAAATATAAAAACAACACAGAAGGAAATAAAAAAATCACCTGTTATCCACCACCCAGCAATAACCACTGTTAACAGTAAGGCCTGCAGATTTCTGTTATATTTTTCCTGTGTATTTGTACAGTATATATATATATATATATATATATATATATATATATATACTTTATTTTTGAGACGGAGTCTCGCTCTGTCACCCTGGTTGGAGTGCAGTGGCACAATCTCAGCTCACTGCAAGCTCCGCCTCCTGGGTTCACGCCATTCTCCTGCCTCAGCCTCCCGAGTAGCTGGGACTACAGGTGCCCGCCACCACGCCCGGCTAATTTTTTGTATTTTTAGTAGAGATGGGGTTTCACCATGTTAGCCAGGATGGTCTCGAGCTCCTGACCTCCTGATCTGCCCGCCTCGGCCTCCCAAAGTGCTGGGATTACAGGTGTGAGCCACCGCGCCCGGACATTGTTTTTGTTGTTGTTGTTGTTTTATAAAAAATGATTATCCTGCCAATCTGATTTTCAATTAAAATTATATTATGCACACTTCCTCATGTAAGGCACAACTCTTTTAAAGCATGGCTTTTCGTTGCTATGCAGTATTCTACACAGTTGCTGTGTAGCATTTAGTACTGTGATTAAATAAATTTAATTGTAGTTCACAATGTTTGTTTGCTGGTGTTTTGTTTTGTTTTGTTTTGTTTTGTTTTGAGACAGAGTCTTACTCTGTCATCCAGGCTGGAGTGCAGTGGCGCGATCTTGGCTCACTGCAGCCTCCGCCTCCTGGGTTCAAGCGATTCTTCTGCCTCAGCCTCCCGAGTGGCTGGGACTACAGGCACACACCACCACGCCCAGCTAATTTTTGTGTTTTTGGTAGAGACAGGGTTTCACCATATTGGCCAGGCTGGTCTCAAACTCCTCACCTCGTAATCCGCCCACCTCGGCCTCCCAAAGTGTTGGGATTACAGGTGTCAGCCACCGCGTCTGGCCGCTGGTTTGTTTTTATAAAGATGGTGTCTTGCTCTGTTGCACAAGCAGGAGTGCAGTGGTGCGGTCACAGCTTGCAACAGCCTTGCACTCCTGGGCTTAAGCCATCCTCCCACCTCAGCCTCCCAAGCAGCCACCTCACCCACGCAGCCCCAGGCCACTATAATTTTTGAATTGATTGATGGACCACAGTGGCTCTGAGAGGTCAGATCTTAGAAGCAAGTGTTAGCAAATTCCCTGGTGGAAGCAAGGAGACTGTTGTTCTTTGACTGGTAGGATCCTAGAAATTTCAGCACATGCTACAAGAAATTTCTGCGGCACTGGCTACTTTCTAGAGGTTCATCAGAAAGGTGCTTGAATACATGGGTGTATTTGGATTAATTGGATGTGGGGCCCTGGGAAGAAGGTGAGGGGCAGCCATCCTGGGTGGTGAATTGACTGGGAGTCTCCCAATGTCTAGGGGTGGAGGGACTATGGGAGAGGTGTAAGAACCTAACATGATCAGTCCTGACCTGTGGAGAACTTAAAAGCACTTTTATGACTTGCAGACATTTGCAAAAACTAAGGACTTTATTGCCAAATCCTTCCCTCCTTTCCCCTAGAAGCTTTGGGGGCAGAACTGCCTCTAACATTTGCAGGGCTTAGAGGAAGACTCCAGAGGGAGGCCTCTGTCCCGTGGCCCACCCCCTTCTCTTCCCACTCGAATTCATTGTGTGCCTCTTGGGGGCCTTGAGTTCATGGATGTGGACTCCCAGCCTACATGTCCAAGTTTCTTCTTAGCCACCAGACCCAAACAGTGATGTCGTGGCTGCCTCTTGGACATTGAGCTGTGTATACTGGTGGTGTGGTCCACTCGCAGGAGGACAGATAGGAGGACAACAGGGGCCCTGAGGCAGATAATTCCAACACCCTGGGCACCTGGAATGTGGTTTAGGAAGAGCGGGACAGTAGGCTCTGGAGGAGGACCCTTTAAAGTGCACAGTGAGGGCAGTGGCCCCAGTTCTGTGTCTGAGGTCTATGTGGAGAAGCCAGTGTCTCAGGCACAGGGAGCAGTACTGCCTGGGACTGCATAGGACAGGACAGGCCTCAGAGGCTAACCTGAGGCTAATGCTTTGGCCTGTCAAAGCATCAGGAGATGATAGACCCAGGAGCAGCAGCTGTCGGAGTCAGCCCCAGCTCATTGGGGCAGGATGCTGGGGCTTTGCCCCACAGGTCTTTGATTTTGGAGGTGGCTGCCCCTGAGAATTCCCCAGTATAATTTCGAGTCTCATTTAAGTCTGAACACAAAACTACTATACACACCTTACATGTGCCACCTGGAGCCCCACAAGGCCCATATTCACCTTGGAGAAGCCACATAGGGCCAGACATAGTGGCACGTGCCTGTCATCTCAGCCACTTGGGAGGCTGAGATGGGAGGATCGCTCGAGCCCAGGAATTTGAGACCAGCCTGGGCAATATAGCGAGATCCTATCTGAAAAGAAAAAAAAAAAAAAAAGAGAAGCCACATAGGTGAAAAGGCCACCTTTCTCGTCCTTTTATCTTGGAAATTACAGGCAATTTCTACAGAACAAGCAAGTCTGTTAAGGTTCAGGGAAACTGGGGATCCTGAGGGTGAAAATTTTGCAGCAGGGTGTTTGAGACTTCCTCAGAGAGAGCCCTCCCTTCTCCAGGGGCAGTCAACTGTCTTTAGTTCTGAGATAAGCCTCTGCACTGATTCTGTTGTCTGGGTCCAGACAAGGGAATTGTGTGTGAGAGGCAGCACTTAGAGTTCAAACAAGGAAAGTGAAGACTCCCCTGCCGGGTGCCTGAGCCCCAGTGCATCCCGAAGCTCTTGGCCAGGGTTAGAACAGGTCTCCAAGATGACCTGGACCTCTAGGTCCTTGTTTCTCAGAGAGCGGTCCTTGCACCAGCAGCATTGCATCACCTGGAAGCTTCTAGAACTGCAGAATCTCCGAACTCACTTCAGAGCTACAGCCTCAGAACCCACATTTTAATAAGATCCTCAGGTGGTTCATGTGTACATCTGAATCTGAGAAGTGCTGTTCTCAAGTGACTGGGCACCATTTCCAAGTTTAACTATATCTCTCACTAAGGGTGGGCTTCAGGCCTCGGCTGTGCTTCACTATTTTCAGACGGCAGGAGTTAGTCACCTCCTTGCACCTCCATTGGCAGTCACCCCTAGAGCTCCCAGCTCTCTCTTCCTCCCAGGCAGGATCCCCAGGCTCTTATTCCCCCGGCAGGTGTCTGGTCTCCACAGCAGCTTTGTGAGTATTTCAGGGTTGGGGCGGCTTCTGCTTCTTTTGCATCTGCCGAGCAGTGGTTTCCATGTGTCCTCTCCGCACCAGCAGCATCAGTATCACCTGGGAATTTGTTAGAAATGCAAATTCTCAGACCCCACCCTGGTACTAGGGAATCAGAAACTCTGGGGATAGGGTTCAGCCATCTGTGTTTAACAAGCCCTCCAGAGGTTTCTGACGCAGACTCCGGCGTGGGAACCCCCGGAGCCTTGTTACAATGCCGACCGCAGGACGGGCACAGCGTCACCCAGCAGCATGTTAGAAACACAGACCTACAGTCAGGACCTGCAGATTCAAGCGCACATTCAAGTTCCAGGAGCCCTGCTGCAGGCAGAGAAGGGAGGGGTAGTTCTACAGAAGCACAGGCAAGGCACGTGGACCAGCTGCAGCTTTCCTGAAGAACGTGGGTGGGACTCAAAGAACGGAACAATGGATGGACATACGCGGTTATTAGTTCAGAATGAGCTGAGTCCTAGGGGAGGAGTCCCCCAGCCAGGAGGAAGTCACCTTTCTTGGGTGAAAATGAAGCGCAGAATGCTTAGATCAGTCGGCAAGGTCAGGCCTTGCCTGGAGAAGCTCAGGTTCTGGCTGGGATTAAGGCTCCCCTTAGGGTGGGAAGCTGTACAGACCCAGATTTCCCTCCAAAGACAGACCCCTTTTGGTCTTAGCCCCAGATGGGGAGGGGGAAAAACAAGGGCAGCACCTGGCTGTTCTCCGAATAACCCTTTCTGGGGGATTGAACTCAATTATGTTTATGCTGATCATTTTAAATTTTTTTTCTTTTCCTTTTTAGTAAAAATTCCTTTTGCATGACTCACACAAGTTTGAAATAACAAAGGAAACATGAGGCCTGGGAAAGATACAGGTGGATATTATTCACTCTGGTCCTACAAGTAGCTATGCTTCGAACACTTTAAGTCTCCTCAGTTGACTCTTTTTGAGAAATTATTATAGGCAGGTAATGAAAAGTTTATTTTATTTTATTTTTTTGAGATGGAGTTTCGCTCTTACTGCCAGGCTGGAGTGCAATGGCGGGATCTCGGCTCACTGCAGCCTCTGCCTCCCGGTTATAAGTGATTTTCCTGCCTCAGCCTCCTGAGTAGCTGGGATTACAGGCATGCGCCACCACACCCAGCTAATTTTTTGTATTTTTAGTAGGGATGGGGGTTTCACCATGTTGGCCAGGCTGGTCTTGAACTCCTGACCTCAAGTGATCTGCCTGCCTCGGCCTCCCAAAGTGCAGGGATTACAGGCGTGAGCAACTGTGCCTGGCCGAGAATTGTATTTGTCATTCTTTCTGTTTTAGTAGTTTTGTGGGTGATGAGGTTTCAAGGAGTTGATTGGTATCTTTCCATCTTTAATACAAAGCTGATCCTCTGATCACTGTAGGAGGTTGGCATTATATTGTAAATTTTAAAAAACTTCATATTTTCCTGATACCTTGACATCCTACAAATAGGCAGTGGGCACCCTGTCCAGGTAACCAGGTGCCAGTGTAATAAGGCTGGTCCCTGCCACAAGTTCCACTTCTTGTCTTCCCCTGACTGTGACTTAGTGACATTCAAACACACCAGTGAGATCCCCTTACACCTTGTGCTTGTGTCCTCCATCCTGGCTCCCAATAAAGGCACTTGCCCAGGGGTTCTCTCTCTTTCTGTCTCATACACGCTGAGTTGCACCCAATCCCTGGGCACGCCTCCAATCCAGCCCCCTGCTTGGCATGACATGCCTCCCTCTCTAGGACCTATGAGTACAATAATTTCAAGTGCCTCTCCCCTAGAGTTTCCCTAGCCAGGCTGGAGTGATCCTTGAAGACCCCACCAGAGGCACTCCTCCATTTACAACACAGACGTTTGCTAAGATATTGGCCTGTGATTTCAACCACTGTCACTTCTGATTACCCCCTGCCTTTAGCAAATTAGTTGCAGGAGAAAACTTCTGCCAAGGATAACCAAGAACATCACAGTGCTGGTGCGTCGAAACATGTAGAGAATGAGTTGGAAGATTATGACAAATCAAAGTCACCTTTCAGATCAAAGGGATTGAATCTGAGAAGAGTGTGTCACTAAGGCTCACAGGACCTGAGACTATTTTAGAGCCTGATTTGGGGTGCATAAAGCAGGTACAGGGGACCCTTGAACACCACGGGTTGGAACTGAGTCCACGAGACAGATTTTCTTCTGCCTCTGCCACCCAGGAGACAGCAAGACCAACCTCTCCCCTTCCTCCTCAGCCTTCCTCAATGTGAGGATGATGAGGTGAAGATCTTTATGATGATCCACTTCCAGTCAGTGAATAGTAAATATGCTTTTCCTTCCTCATTGTTTTAACAACATTTTCTCTAACTTACTTTATGGTAAGAATACAGTATATAGTATATATGACATGCGAAATATGTGTTAACCAACTGTTTACGTTATTGGTAAGGCTTCCAGCCAACAGCAGGCAATTAATCTATTAGCAATTAAGTTTTGGGGGAGTTAAAAGTTCTATGCAGGCCGGGCGCGGTGGCTCACGCTTGTAATCCTAGCACTTTGGGTGGCTGAGGCGAGCAGATCACTTGAGGCCAAGTTTGAGAACAGCCTGGCCAATATGGTGAAACTCCATCTCTACTAAAAATACAAAAATTAGCCGGGCATGGTGGCATATGCCTGTAGTCCCAGCTACTCAGGAGGCTGAGGCAGGAGAATCGCCTGAACCCGGGAGGCGGAGGTTGCAGTGAGCCGAGATCACGCCACTGTACTCCAGCCTGGATGACAGAGCAAGACTCCTCTCAAAAAAAAAACAAAAAACAAAAAACAAAACTTCTCTGCAGCTTTTCGACTGTGCAGCAGGTCAGTGCCTCTAATCCCTGTGTAGTTCAAGGGTCAACAGTTCTTTAGAGCTTGTTAATTTTCATTTTAATCAAGAAAATCTATTTCTAAATCCAGGACTGATAAAAAGCTCCCAGACTGTTCCTCCTGCTGCAATAGTGCCTTTGCAGTTTACCAGTGCTAAGCCCACTTAGATGCTTGTGGAGAAAATGCAAAAGCCGCAGAGATGAACTAGTGGGTGACTGGGAAGTGAGGACAAGGGCAGGAACAGGGGGAAGTGCGTGAACCATCGGCCATCACTTGAGAAGGGAGGACAGAAAGCACCACTTGGCTCAGATTAACCCCCAAAACAGTCCCCAACACAGGGCAAGCACCAGGAAATACAACTGCAGACACGGGAGGTGGTGCTCATCTTCGCTCGTTTAATTTCAGTCAGATATTAAACATTTACAATTTTTTTATATAACAAAACAAGAACATGCAAAGTTACAAATATAGAAAATATAAAGTACATGCATATTTCAAAGACCTGTTAATGGTGTCCACTTTGGATTCTTATATGAAACGATTCAGTGCACATCGTAAGCCTAAGGACCACGCAAAAGGGTTTCCCACATATTAAGTATTCAGTACCTTACAAAAGTTAATGCATTAGACACTTCAGATGTTAACTGCTCTAAACAAAACTCCTAAGTCTGTCCTATGCAATATATATTTTATATACATATATATTTTTACATAGAATACTCACAAAGTGCAAGCCAATAATAACATTGCAGAAAAGTAATACATATCTGCTAGGTGACAATATCAAACAATTCAGGGAATAATTTTACTTTAATTAACATTAACAGAATTTCTTTTTCCACTTCAAATCAATCATATTTCTGTCATCTCCAACCTAAGATATTTTTTAGATTGTCTCCCTGTTCTTTGATTCAAAAGCCAATTACAGAAACTATGAACTTGACCTAATTCTGGTTTTTGACAATTATGAGACAGAAATGAAGAAATGCAAGCAGTTCTTTTCTTTGCACGCTGACCATTTTTCAATCACATCATCCTCTATGATGATGGTGCTTTCACGACCGCAGCTCTCCTGTATGTCAAGATCATTCTGGTTTCCAGGTAAATGGACAAAGGAGATTTGCCTTCAGTGTCTAGAAGGCAATTTACTTTTCAGCTGCCTTAATTACCTATAGTTTAAAGAAAGGAATGCCACATATAGCGTCCTTTAAACATCTAAAGTGGGAGGTTGCCTCCAAGGGCACCATTCCCAAACATTTGATTTCAAGTCCCAGAAGCCTTTCATATATGTTACAGTTATATTCACTGTGAATATGTCCTCTAGCCAGAGGTTCAGTGTTGTGACAATATTTACTCTTGTTGAACAGCTGCTGTGTAGCCCATACTGTGAAAAGTAAAACATCACCCCAGTTCTCGGTAGACACAGAGCTCATGCTCCAGCGGGCTGAGCCTGCATCCCAAGAGCTAAGAATTTCTAGGATTTTTTTGAATAAGTATCATGTGGCCTCCTAACAAACCTGGCAGAAATGTTGTCGGGTTTTCTTAAAACGGAAAAGATCTCTAAATAGCTATGAAATCTCTACTAAGATAGGGCATTAGTATACTGAGCTCTAGCTGCTGAAGGAGCCAGAGGTATCCAGGCAAAGGTATTTCAGACTGTTCTGAGATTTGTTTTAGCCTCAACCTGTTGCACTAAGTCCAAAAATAAGTCCAGATTAACCAATGGTTATTTGCTGTTATACTTTTACTGGCCTGGCATTAGCAACGGCTCATGATGAACTCAATCAAAGGGGGCTTGACTAGCATCTCAGGTCTACTCTATGTTTTCCAGTGCCCATCAGTGCCAAGGGTATTGATTAGCCTATCCGGGACAAAGAGAGAAGAAAGAGTGAGACACCACCACTAAAAGGGCTGCAGGTGGATACCGCCTCCCTCAAGCTGGAAAAAGATTAGAAAGATGGTGAAAACAGGAAGACCTTCCTCATCCCACTATCAGGAAGATGAGGAAAGAGATCAGGAGGATCACAGGTGGAGAGGAGAAGAGGACCATGCTCGATCCTCTCTGGTAATAGGCCTGAGATTCCCTCTCGTACTGGGTGATACACATCTGCTCAACCACGCGCTCCATCATCTTAACGTCGGTCTCGGTGAAGTTCTCCCCCTTGGTGGTTGTGGTGACCGTGTGCTGCTTGATCGTGATATTGACGCAGTCGTGCACAAAGTTGTTCTGGCTGCTGTACTGATCCATGGGCCTGTAGTACACTTGGTTGGGGTAACGGTGCATGTTTTCACGATAGTAACGGTCCTCATAGTCACTGCCAAAATGTATGATGGGCCTGCTCATGGCACTTCCCAGCATGTAGCCGCCAAGGCCCCCCACCACTGCCCCAGCTGCTGCAGCACCAGCCATGTGCTTCATGTTGGTTTTTGGCTTACTCGGCTTGTTCCACTGACTGTGGGTGCCACCTCCTTGACCCCAGCCACCACCATGAGGCTGTCCCCAGCCACCACCATGGGGCTGCCCCCAGCCACCACCATGAGGCTGCCCCCAGCCACCACCATGAGGCTGCCCCCAGCCACCACCGCCCTGAGGTGGGTAGCGGTTGCCTCCAGGGCTGCCCTGCCCCGGGTATCGGCTGCCCCCAGTGTTCCATCCTCCAGGCTTCGGGCGCTTCTTGCAGAGGCCCAGGTCACTCCATGTGGCCACAAAGAGAACCAGCATCCAGCAGCCAAGGTTCGCCATGATGACTGCTCTGCAAAATGAAGAGGAGAACGTCAGAGTCCCATATTTATGTTGAAATTACTAAATGTTTCCTGCATAATGAATGAGTGCATAGCAATGGTATCAGCTGCTCAGTAGAAACACTGTTGCCACCCTGTACTTCTCTGAAGCACTTAGGACAAAAGCAAAAGTAAGAAAAGGGTGAACACAACTCTTTCTCCTGCTCCAAGGACAAATGTGACCCTAAGTTATGGACTTGATGAATGAATTTTAGTTCATTATTTAACATTTTATGAGTGAATTATTCTCTTCTAATTTTTGTACCAAAACAACAAACAGATCAAACATCCAGAATGACAATTTATGACCCTTTGGAGAATGTACATTCATCAAATCAAAAATCTCTTTTCAAATTAAAGATCTCATTTACCCTGGGCACTTAGCTCCAAGAGCAGAGACCTATGACAATAGTAAAATGATTGCTAAACAGTACCTGCTGTACCCTAGGTCAAATCATAGGCTCCAAATCATCACTGTGTGCCGTAAAACCTATAATGGCATATACTGGAACACTGAAGTTAGTCTTGTCCTCAGTGCTGGGATGATCTGCAATTGTTTTTCTCTCTCTCTTTCTCCTTTTTTTAGTTTTTAAAAAAACAATACCTAGCTTGTTGAGATATAATTCACATACCATATAATTCACCATATACCATGTACAGTTCAATGGTTTTTAGTACATTTAATGAAACGTGCAACCGTAACTGTTGTCAATTTTAGAACATTTTTGTGAACTCAGAAACCCCTTACCTTTATCACCCAATTAGCTGCACATTTTTCTAAAAATTAGAAAATTATTTTTCATCTCCTTCAGAGCTAATGATTAAACTGGATAATATTCATAAAAAGAATTATCAAATAAATAAATTAACATCCTGTTTATGTTTCTACTAACATTATTGAAATGGGAAGTGTTGCCTTGGTGGTCATAAGCAAATCAAAATATATTTGAAAGTTACAAGCAGAGTTAAAGTACTCAGGTCATGCCAGTTAGGGTTTTTGGAGGCTCTTTTAGGTGGGGGTCTGTGGGGCAGGTTCTTTGCAGGCCTGCTTCCCTGATGTAGTCCCCACGATCTCGTGAGGCCCAGCTCTTGGCCTCCCTGCTACTCATACACCCCAGGAAATCAAACTAGGGCACCATCCCCTCAGTCAGTAGCTTTCAGTCTAAAGGGCTTTTATGTCAGCACCTTCTCCATTCGCTGCAATGGGTGACAAATCCAGCCATGCTCTAGAGTGACTGAATTTTCTCTCCCAGCATACATTGGATCTATCAGCAAATCTCAGTAGCTCTACCTTGAAAATCAATGCTAAGCACCTCAGCTTCTCAATTTTTCCAACATGACCATCTTATTCGGTGCTTCCATCACTTCTCACCTGATTCCTTCAACAGCCTCCCAACCAGCCTCCCTGCTCCTCCCCTGGCTGCCATTGAGCGCTCTCCTTTTAATATGCGGGTCACATCATGCCACTTCCCTTGTCCCTCAGTGAGGCTCCTTTGTACTCTGGATAAAACACAAAGTCGTGGCCATACTGGCTGGGCCCCATGTGACCTGGTTCAGGCCTCCCACTGCTCCTCAAACTGACAAGCCCATCCTGTCTCAGGGCTGTTGCACTTGCTGTTCCCTGGTCCTAGAAGGCTTTTCTTCCAGCTACTCATGTGGCTAAAGTTTGCTCAGTGGGGCTCTTCCCATCACTCTACCTAAAACAGCACCCCCTAGCCCACCCCCTTTCCTGGCTTCATTATTCTCTGGAGCAGTTACAGCTACTTGAGATATTATGTTATTTCCTCTGTGCTTATTATTCATGTTCTCCACGGGACTGCAGGCTCCTTTAGGGCGGGAGTTTGGTTTTGTTCACAGCAGTGTTCCTAGACAGAGCGCTTGACCCATAGACATGCAAAATAAATGCTGGATAAATGAATGAATGGGAAAACACATGTTATAAAGCATAAGGAATAATCAAACTAAATACTAAATATTTATAATGGATATACAAAGAGAACCATATTTATAAATTTATAAAATAGTATTTTTGACAATGGCCAGCTAACATTTTCAATTCAGTTAAATAAACATTTATTTCATGTGCCAGCTACTGCAGTAGACTCTGGCTGGCTGGAGATATTACCTGAAATGGGTAAGATGGGAGGAAGAGGAGACTGCAGGGAATGACACTGAGTCGGGCTTTGAATGTGCCTCATTTAAAGCTGTAAGCATTAAGGATCTATGAGTTCTTAGAGACACCTGAATAGGCGAGGACATGGCATAGTGAGAGAAGCACAGAGGAGAAGATCCAGGCACAGAAGGTGGGTGAGGCCAGACAACTTTGGAGTGGAGATGGGTGGTGAGAGAGGACACTGGCATGTCTGGGGGCCTATACATCTGAGATACTCTCTGTCACCAGTCAAGTAGTGGCCTAGTCCTCTGGCATATTTCAAGATATCCTATTAAGTATATGGTAATGGTCAATACCTGTTTATTACTAAGAAGAATGCTAAGAATACACTCAGAAATACAACAGGGACATCCATTGTCATGGGACTCAAGGTGCTGTCCAAGGCCATATGCAAAGAAGTAACAGGCGTAAGAATGGCAAGGAAAGTGCTCTAGCTGACACTATTTGCAATTAGTGTGATCATGCACATAGAAAATCCAACAGAATAACAGGGATAACATGAGAACCAATGCTAGAGTGCAAGGTTGTGGGACTGAAGGTCAGCCTACGAAAACCAACGGCATTCCTCTACAGTAGCAATAACTGACCAGAAGAAAATATAGATATTCAAAGTAACAACCAAACTGTAAAGCGTCTAGGAATTGACTTAACTAAGAAAAGACTTCTGATGGGTGACACATTATACAGAGAACATAGAAGATGGTCTGAAAAAAATGGAGAGGCATTCCATGGTCTTGATGGCGATAACTCAGTATTATAAAGATGTGAATTATCCTAAATGAACTGGTAGTTTCAATAAAATGCCAGTTAAAATTCCAGGTAATCTCAATTTTTTGAGAAGTTCAGTAAACTTCTATGGGGAAGAAAATGTCCATGAATAATAAGGTCAACCTTAAAAAAAAAAGTGTAAAGAGGAGGGAATCTGCCAAAGCAGACATGAAATCACTACAAAACCAGTGACGAAGACTGGACGGTAAAGCTTAGGAATAGACGGAGAGACCAAAGGAAACAGAAAAGCAAGTTGAGGGAGAAACCCACGTAGATACACTTTAACTGGGACTTGATGTGTGCTGACATGGGCACCACGAATCAATAAAGGAGGAAGGTTTCATGCTTCTGGGAAACAAGAAAAAGAAAACTAGATCCCTAACTACATACAAAAGTGAACTCTAGATGGATCCAAGACTTACATGTGAAAGGTACAAGTTTGGCGCTAGAAGAGGAAAATATGGCAAATGTCTTTGTGACCTGGAGGAATGGGGAAAGAACTTTTTAAACAAAAAGCACAAACCACAAGGCAAATAATTGATGAATTTGATTACATCCTCAAAAACCTAAAGACGGAAATATCATTAGACCCAGCAATCCCACTACTAGGTATATACCCAAAGGAATATAAATCATCCTGTTACAAAGACACATGCACGTGTATGTTCATTGCAAAACTATCCACAATAGCAAAGACAAGGAATCAACCTAAATGCCCATCAGTGATAGATGGGATAATGAAAGTGTGGTACATATATGCTATCGAATACTATGCAGCCCCAGAAAAGAACGAGATCATGTTCTTTGCAGGGATATGCAAACTGACACAGGAACAGAAAACCAAATTCTACATGTTCTCATTTATAAGTGGGACCTAAATGATAAGAACACATGGACGCATGCAGAGGAACAACACATACTAGGGCCTATCGGAGGGCTGGGGGAGGGAGAGGATCAGGAAAAATAACTAATGGGTACTAGGCTTAGTACCTGAGTGATGAAATAATCTGTATGACAAACCCCCAAGACACAAGTTTACCTATGGAACAAACCTGCACTTATACCCTTGAACTTAAACATTAAAAAAAAAAAATTAAAATTTAAAGATTCTTGTTCAGCACGATAAAGCTGACTCTGGACAAAGTTAATAGAAAGAGTACACAATGGTAAAGGGGACTTTAGTACTTAAAATCAACAGAGGATTCATTTCTAGAACTTGCAAGGAATCCTTACAGAGCAGTAAGAGACAGTAATTCCAACAGAAAAAAATGGCCAAAAGATATAACTGATCATTTACCTAAGAGAGAAAACCAAAAGGATAGAAAAAGATAATCAAAATCATTAAGAATATAATAAAAATTAAAAAATGATATAACACTTAATGCTTATCAGGATAGCACAAAAAAAATCTTTTATTAAGAAGTTGAAAAATGTGAGGATTTGGAACCTACATGGCTATCACAGGAACATGGATAATACAACTGAATAGAAGAAGTAAAATAAAGTAAATGATTATTCAACTCAAAAGGAAGAAAACAGAAAACTTCAAAATAAACTGTCATAGTTATAAATTAATAATAGAGATGAAAATCGAATTTAATAAATAAAACCCACAAAAATGTGGAATTTCTAAATAAAATTAAGAGTTATTTGAAAATGTAACATACACACATCACTAGAAAACATATCTCTATAAGGGGAAATAGCCTTAGAGAATGCTTTAAAAGGATAATAAATTATTATATGCAACTTTCCTTAATGAATAAAAATATCTCTGAGATGGATTGTCTTTCTATTAAGATATAAATTATAAAAATCAACTTTAGAATTAATTCATTTAAGAAATATTTATGGAATAACTAGTATGTGCCAGTTTCTTTTTGTTGTTGTTTCTTTTCTGGTAGAGATGGGGTCTTGCTTTGTTGCCCAGGCTCACCTCAAACTTCTGGGCTCAAGAGATCTTCCTGTCTTGGCCTCCCAAAGTGCTGAGATTACAGGTGTGAGCCACCATGCCCAGCCAGTATGTGTCAGCTTAAAAAAAAAAAATAGAAGACTAGAACTGACCAATAACCATAGAAGAAATGGAGAAAAAAAGCTGTCAAAAATTATACACTGTAATATAATATTTACAGTACCATAACCTTTTTTTTTTTTTTTTTTTTGAGACAGGGTCTTACCCAGGCCAAAGTGTAGTGGCATGATCTCAGCTCTCTGCAACCTCCACCCAGTGGGCTCAAGTGATCCTCCTGAGTAGCTGGGACCACAGGTATGCACCACCACGCCTGGTTTTTTTTTTTTTTTTGTATTTTTAGTAGTGATGGGGTCTTGCCATGTTGCCCAGGCTGGTCTCAAATTCCTGGGCTCAACCAATCTGCAGGCCTCAGCCTCCCAAAGTGCTGGGATTACAGGTGTGAGCCACAGCTATGTATAGGTGATGCACAACACATTATTGTGCCACCAAGCCTGGCACAATAATTTATTGATTAGCTTAACACACATTTCAAGTGTCAGAATTCTAAGGGTCAAGAATTGTGCTAGGGGCTGAGGACACAGTTTTGAATAAGATACTTAGCTTGGTGGGCTTAAGGACCAAAAAGGAGATCAAATCTGTGGAGCCCCATGAGACAGTGGCAGGTGGACTGCTAAGACTAGGGAGGTGGTGAGGGTCAGATCATGAGGGCCTCATGGTCCACAGAGAGAAATTTCTATTTTCCTCTGAAAGCAGTGGGGAGCCATTAAAGGGTCTTAGTAGGACAGTAACATCATAGAATGTTTTTTCAAAAGCTCAGCTCAAGCCTATAATCCCAGCACTTTGGGAAGCTCAGGCAGGAGGATTGCTTGAGCCCAGGAGTTTGAGACCAGCCTGGGCAACATGGTGAAACCCCATGTCTACAAAACATTTTTTCTTAAATAGAAGAAAATTTAGTGGGACAAGAAAGGGAATGGAGAGGCCAGTTAAGAAACTGCTGCAGGAAGATGGTGGCGTGGCCTGGGATGCAGTCCATGCAGCTAGCAGGCTGTGAATAAATGAGACATATTTTACAGAAAGAGCCAATAAGACTTGCTGGTTGAGTGGATGGAGGAGTGAGAGTTGCCCGAGTCTGGGACTTCCACAACCAGGGAGATGGCGGTGATGCCATCTACTGAAATAGGACAAACTGGTGGAGGGTCATGCCTGAGAGAGAAAACCAAGAGTTTCAGTATAGACATATAAACTTTGCCACGCCTATGAGACATTCAAGTGGGAGTATCAATTTAAGCAATTGTTATAGGAATCTGTAACTCAGTAGAGACAAACATTTGGGCGTCTTCACCTGAGATGTAGTATTTAGAGCCAATGGGATAAAGGGCCAAAATTCAAATGCTAGTACACAGGTGGGCACACTTAGCCACCCTGCCATGGCACTCTCCTCTCACACAGGTGCCAAAATCTAAAAAAACAGCACCCAACTTATTTTAACAGTTTAGTAAAAGAAGAATACATTATGACCAATAAGGATTATCTTAGGAATACAAGAATGGTTGAAAATCAGGAGCTCTATAAATAGGTTAGGAAGAAAAAAAGATTTTCTTCAGATGTTGAAAAGTTTTCAATGAAAATTAATATCATTCCTAAATTTTTAAAAATTTAAGCTATTTTTAAAACGTTTCTATAGAACTGGAAGGATAGTCTCTTGCCATCATAAAGAAATGCTGTCACAAACACAAAGCCCAAGATATCATAATTTTAAGAGGAAAGGCATTCCCATTAATGTGGTGAACAATAATCTATTACTTTTATGCTATTAGGTTGTTCTATAAATTCACCTAGGTATAATTTTTTTTACCTGGAAAATTCAGGAAAATCTCAAAAAATGTCTTAGAATAAATATGTGAGCTCAACAGGGTGGTAGTTTTTCAAATCAACAAATCAAAACTCAGTGAGTCCCTAAATCAGCTGTATTTAAATATTTCATGGGGAAAAACATTCATTCATAATGGCAGTAAAAATTGAAAATATCTAGGATTTAACCTGAAAATAAGTAGTAGGCAAGCTACAAAATTTTACTGAGACTTAAAAGAAGACTGGAAAAAGAGAAAGACATACAACATTTTTTGTTCGGGAAACCAATATTGAAAGATACCAAGTCACCAGCAAATAATCTATAAAGTAAACACAATTTCAGTCAGAATTCAAAGGTAATTTTATAACCCCCTGTTTGCTTTGGATCTCTTAGATTTTTGGACAGGAGATTTAGAAAGAAAATAAATAAGGAGGCATCAGACTTACACTTCACTTAGACCAAATGGATCCAAACAGACAAATACAGGACATTCCATCCAACAGCTGCAGAATACACATTCTTCTTAACAGCACATGGAGCATTCTCCAAGATAGATCATATGTTAGGCCATAAAACAAGTCTTAACAAACTTAATTAGACTGAAATCGTATCAAGTTTTTTTTCTAAGCATGATGGTATAAAACTAGAAATTAATAACAGGAGAAACCAGCATTATCCTGATGTCAAAGTCCCACAAAAACATACAAGAAAATGGCAGTATAGGCCAATATCCCTGATGAACATAGGTGCAAAAATTCTTAACAAAATTCTAGCAAAGCAAATTCAACAGCTCATTAAAAAGATCATTTACTATGACACAGTGGGATTCATCCCAGGGATGCAAGGATGGTTCAACATACACAAATCAATAAGTGTGATACATCACAGTAACAGAGTGAGACAATAACCATAGGATCATTTCAATAGATGCAGAAAAAGCGTTTGACAAAATTCAACATTCTTTCATGATAAAAACTCTCAATGAATTAGGTGTAGAAGCATTGTACCTCAACACAATAAAGGCCATATATGACAAGGTCACAGCTAACATCATACTTAATGGTGAAAAATTGAGAGCTTTTCCTCTTAGATCTGAAACGAGACAAAGATGCCACCTTCACCCAATTTTAGGATTGTTTTTTCTATTTCTGTGAAGAATGTCATTGGTATTTTGATAGGGATTCTATTGAATCTGTAGATCACTTTGGGTAGTATGGACATTTTAACAACATTAATTATTCCCCCATGAGCACGGGCTATCTTTCTATTTGTGTCTCTTGAATTTCTTTCATCAGTGTTTTATAGTTTTCAGTGTAGAGATCTTTCACCTTCTTGGCTAAATTTATTCTGAAATATTTATTTTGTAGCTATTGTAAATGGCACTTTCTTTTTATTTCTTTCCAGATAGTTCACTGTTGGCATAGAGAAACACTACTGATTTTTGTATGTTAATTTTGTATCCTGCAACTTTACTGAATTTATTAGTTCTAATGGTTTTCTGGTGGAGTCTTTAGGGTTTTATAAGTGTAAAATCATGTCGTCTCCAAATAGGAACAATTTAACTTTTTCCTTTCAAATTTGGATGCTCTTTATTTCTTTCTCTTGTCTAACTGTCCTGGCTAGGACTTGCAGTACCATATGTTGAATAGAACTAGTGCGTGTGAGCATTCTTGTCTTGTTTCAGATCTTAGAGGAAAAGCTCTCTTTCTAATTTTGTACACAATACATATAATCTTATCTGTCAAAGAAAAAAATAAATTTGAAAAAGAATTCAAAAGAGATTGTAAAAGACATTATGAAATTATACTCAAAACTTAAAAGACTGAAGAAAATTTTTAATGAGAAGATAATCCAGGGTGCACTTGGCCTGCCAGGTGTCAGAGTGCAAAGCTACAATAAGATCACATGGCATTGGTGCATGAGCAGAATGGCAAAACAGTGGAACTAGAGAGAGGGTACCAAAAAATCTATAAATTACCCCGTTCATCTTATTCACATTTATAGATGGGGAGTGAGAGTCAGAGCTAGTAAGAACTTATGCCAAGGTTGTAAGAGTCCAAGGTGTTGGAGCTGAGATCTAAATATAGGCACTAAAGCCTTCCAGCCCATAAAACACATTACAACTTGAAGTTTAATTAGTTACATTGGGAAGGGGCAAATGTCAAACAGCCCCCGACCTTCACCCCATAGTGTCCCTTGTCTCTTCTGAGCTAAGTAAATTCCCTTGTTATATTTTAATTTTCTGAGGTCCGTAAAGAACTTGATGTAAGCTGAAAAAAATTTTGCACAAAAATTGGGGGTAGGGGTTTCTCACTGGCACCTAGAAACCACAAACTGAACAGAGCAAAGGGTGCCCAACCTGGTCCATGATCAGAATTACCTGAGGAGCTTTTAAAAAACAACATTGCTGGAACCCATCACAAGCCAGTCAGAGAGTGCCTAGCGATGGGATTTGGGAATCTATAAAAGCTTCTCAGGGAATTGGCACCCGTGATCAGGCTTCAGTGCTAGGTCCTCAGGGGTCTAATCTTCAACATTTATAATGCTTTTCACTGAAGGATTACCTCCCTTAAAGTGATCACACAATACTGTAACAGTTTAAGTAGAATGCAGTTGGAGAAAAAGGAATGGTTAACACATTGAGAAAAAGAATTCTCCTAGCTGTGAGAATTGCTGCACACACTATTCACTTAGGAGTTATTTTATAATGCTGTAGCCATCACTGGGTTAGATACAGACATGTTTTGAATGTTTAATATGCAGCAGTTCACAGTGGATATAGTTGCCTTGGAAGAAGAAATAAGATCTGAAAAGGGAGAATGGACGAAGTAAGTTAAAACTGAAGTTCAGAGAATCTTTCACCTTGGTTTGGCTAGTTGGTTGACAGCCATGTTCAGTGTCAGTGTGGTGCAGAAACTTCTGTTATGTTATTATTGTTATTTGATTACATTATTTTTAAAATGGCTGCTCCCTTACATAATTCAGCATAATTCTAAAAATCTGTGGCCATTTCTCTGCAAAATTAAGCTGATTTTACAAGAAATGATGATGCAATGAGGTGTGAGTCATACAGATGGAACCAAGTGGCCTCTGGATCAAGAGCTTGTGATCACAGCCTTTCCTGACCCTCATACTCTGTGACATTTGGTGACTTTCAACCTTCCTAAGACCACAGAGGTTCTGCAGGATATGTACAATCTGTTGCGGTTCAGCTAAACTAGATTTGTGCCTCCAGGAAGACAGAAAGCTCAGACATGGCTGAAATTGTTCAGTTTTGAAAAATATTCAGGAGTCCTTAAAAACAACAACAAAAAACTAGAATTGATAAATGAATCTAAGAACTGATTCTTAAAAAAACCCAATACACAAATTACTAAATCATTAATCAACTAAAAAAATGGAAAAATATTTGAAAAAGGAAACAAGTTTGGCTAAAAATCGTTTATTCTAAGTAGCAAATATAACAATCTCTCCTTTCTCTTACAGAAAACTGTGGGTCCATTTCATCTAAAAAATTAAAACCTGTGAACTATTTTTTAAATGTCCTTAGTGAGAGCAATATATTCACCAAAAGAAAATTAAGATCACTGACAATTTCAATGAAAACGTCCATTTTCTGTGCTTTTCCTTTCAGATTTTTCACATCTGCGTTCACGTTAGAGTAAGCAGGTGCAGTTAATAACCCACTTTTTTACTTGTCAGTTTTTCCCCACATATCACAGGCTCCAAAATCATGATTTTTGATGGTTACATAATGTTCATTTCAGTTAATGTGTCATAATTTTCTTAGCTACTGCCCTGGTGTTATACATTTAGGCTCTTTTCCAGGTGTTCTAATTTTAGATCATTCTGCTAGGAATACATGCCTGTTTTTGTTTGTTTGTTTCTTCCATTGCAGGTAAGTTCTCAGGAGTGGGGTTTCTGGGTCACAGCTTCCAGCTTCTTAATGCATCACCAGATTGCTTAACAAAATGTTTGTCACTGGTTCGAAATGCCCCCAATAACTCATACATACAGACGCAGAAAGTAGCTATCATTTCCTCCATTCTATGAATGGACAAAAGGAGGATCAGGAAATTAGGTAGCCTGTCCAAGGTCACAAAATTGACTGCAGAACCATCTTTGTGACCCCAAAGCCCTGCCACCTCCCCAGACACTTGAAAATGCCAAGTTTTGGGCAACCTTCCAGCAAGGGTTGCTGTTACTATTAATTATTTTGGTTATTTTAATAGATGTAAAATGATAACCCAAACATGCTCTAATTTGCATTTTATTGTGTAAATGACTCATCATTTTGCCATTTATCTATTATAATCTTAATATTGTCCTTTCGGTGTGGAAGACTTGTGTTAGATATAAATAACATACAAATCACATCCCACCCCTCTGCCTGCTTTTCCCCTTACTGGTTAGCTTTTTTTCACTGTAAGACCTTCTCTGTATTTGTGTAAGTAAAATTGCTCCTTTCCACTGGTGATTTTTTCCTTTCTTCTACAAATCTAAGAGCGTTGTTGATTTTTCCAGAAGTTTAACATATTTATCCAATTCCCTGTTCCTATGTTTTTGATAATTATATTTGTAAAAATCCTTAATCCTATTCTACCAGGAGTTTTCCCTAAGGAAACGGGAAACACTTCAAATCATATGGGGAACTGCTAATTAAACCGTGATGCTCTCAGAACAAGAAAATAACGCGGCCATGAAGATCCTCATCATTACAGCAGTGAAACTGCACTGTGTTGTGTGAGAATCTGGAGGCTAGGAAACAAAAACGGAGAGCTGTGGCTTTGCGATGGCGAGGATGGATGTGACCGTGGTGGAATTGGGAGGTTAAAAAAAAAATCTATTTCCTACAGCCACCTCAAAGAGAAGAGCAAAAAATTCCTTAAAAAGGACAGTAAACATGGATTTCTCCCCATTGTTTAATAATGAAACGTGAAGGCGCCTGCCGCACAGGTGGGGAGACCGGTGACCCAAGGGTCGTCATCCGAGGCTGGTTGTTCCTTGGAGCCCCCCCATGGCCAGTGTTCTCCCTCCAGGGGGACTGGGAGGAATGTGACTGGCCAAGCTGGGGTCCGCCATCGCACCTGGGGCCAGGCCGCAGACCTGCAGCTCCTCTCTCCCCGCCCCTGGAGAACAGAGGGTGGGGCCTCCCCGGACCCCGCCCCCGCCGAGGCCCGAGGCCCCGCCCCCGCCCGTCAGTCCGCGTGGGCCGCTTCTCCAGGCGGTGGCGACGGCCGCAAGGCTGCGGCCCCCCTCGGAGAAGCTCAGGCGGCGAGGATGAAGGGCTGGGCCGCCTCCCGGGAGGAACGCTGCAGCTGCGGCGGGAGGCACCGAGGCTCCCGGAACTCCCCCGGCGGGCGCCCCTCTCTCCATCCCCCCAAGCACCCTCTGGGCATCGCGGAAGCGCCAGGCCTTGCCAAGGGGCGTTCTGGGCCCCGATCTCGGCCTCCGAGGGGCGGCCAACGGGCGGGGAGCGCGAGCCCCGCGGCCCCCAGGCGCCCCTCCTCGCCCCGCGCCCTGCGGAGCCCGCTGGAGGCCCTCCCGGAGTTCCCTGGGCGCCAGCGATCGCCCGCTGGGCCGGACCCGCGCGGGGTGCAGGGGGCGCTGAGACACCCCGGCGCCACCGACCTCCCTAACGGGGCTCCGCCAGCTCCCCCAGCACCCCCACGCGGAGTAAAGGGAGCTTTCCTAACCTGAAAAGCGAAGCCAAGCCGCCTCACCCGAGCCGAGACCAGCGCACCCGGGCAGGCCCGAGACGCGTCACGCGCCCGCGGGGCAGCCCCCGGCCCCTCCTCACTGGGGTCCCGACCCCGCCCGGCCGGGCACCCTTGCGCCTGGGACCCGAGGCCCGGGGTCCTCACTCGGCCCCCGCGGCTCCCCTGCCCCCGCCCGCGTTCCTCCCACCCCGGGCGTTTACCTGCCTCGGTCGTGAGGAGAGGAGAAGCTCGCGGCGCCGCGGCTGTCAGCGACTGGCTCGGAGGACCGGCGACGCGCGGGGCCGAGGGGGAGGGACGCGGGGCGGGGAAGGGAAGCGGCGGCGCTCGCGGGCGGAGGTCGGCGCGGGGACCAATTGCCGCGCGGCCCGGCGCACGCTCTGTGCCCCCGGCGGGCGGCCGGCCGAGGTTTAAGTTAAAGGGTGCAGCGCTGCCAAGCAGGGCCGGGAATGAGTCACCGGAAAAAACGAGTTGAGATTCGCTTGAACACTTGCATCAGTTGATACCGCCTGCGGGTGCCATCGCTCCCTGACGTGGCTCATTGACTGTAAAAATCATCTTTAATTGGAAATTCGGCCCAAAGCTCCAGCTCCCCGTTACATAATGGAGAAATCGAGAAAATGAAAGGCTCGGGAATGAGGAAGCAATTTCTGGAACTTTGGCAACCAGAAATTTCTAAAGAGGAAAGCAAAAAATTTTGCTTACCCTGAATTGAGATTAATATTTATGAATTTTCACATAAACTCTTAAATTTTGAGGCGTAGAAAGGACACTGACCATCACCTGTTCCTTCGTTCATTCACTTTCTACTCCTTGTTTTAGGCAAGAGATGATTTAGGTGGTGATATTAACAAATGAGAAAAATGTGCTCCGTTTAAAAACCCCTGTTTGCACATTACCTGAGATATCTTCTATGAAACAGGGTGGTGTGTTCTTGCCCAGGATTCCTGCTGACAACTGTCTTATTTTAAAGGAGAGCGAAGGATGAAGTGATAGAAGGACAGGATTTAGAGGCAGGGGGATCTTATAAATTATTACCCAAATTGGGCACTTTTAAAGTGAAATGGGCGTAAACCAGGCATGCCGTGGGGAAAATAGGACATCTAGTCTCCTAGTTTTGGGTGAGAGGTTTAGGAAGCATGTAAGGAAAGAGACTTAAGAATGTTGACAGCCAGGTGCAGTGGCTCAGGCCTGTAATCCCAGCACTTTCAGAGGCCAAGGCAGGAAGATTGCTTGAGCTCAGGAGTTTGAGACCAGAGTGGGCAACATAGTGAGACCCCATTTCTACAAAAAATAAAAAAAATTGCTGGGAACGGTGGCACAGTCCTGTAGTCCCAGCTACTGGGGAGGCTGAGATGGGAGGATTGCTTGAGCCCAGGAAGTAGAGGCTGCAGTGAGCTGTAATTGTGCCACTGCACTCCAGCCTGGGCCACAGGGCTATAGGCCAAGACCCTGTCTCATTCTTTGTCTCTTTCCAAAAAAAAAAAAAAAAAAGCTGAGGCTGCATTGTAAACATATGTGCATCAAATATTTGCATCTCAGGACCAATCACTGTCACTCAAGTTGCAGGGGAGGGGTACAAATGGCGAGAGACAGGAGAAGCCAGGAGAATGCACAGAGGAGAGCTGCTGTAAACAGTGCCTGGGCCATGTTTATGTGAGTGTGGGTGAGCACTTGAAAGGTCTGCTGGGAAAGGACAACGGGAGGCCTGGAAAGCGCCGCCTTTGGAGGGAGCTGACTCAGTGCAACAGGGAGGACTGGATTGTGGCCAGTTAGAATGAGCACTAGGCAGCGAGGCCATTTTACAACCTATCAGTGTTATGTAATGCTTAGGTTGACATCGCATTCAGAGCCTTACCTCCTTTCCTCAGAGATGGCTCACTGGGAGATGAACTCAGCGGGCAGCACAGTGTCTCTTTGAGTCTCCTAGAGGCTCAGGGCCTGCAGGGAGGACAGAGCTGGGTGGGAGGACAGAGCTGGGGTGGGGCTGGAAGTGGGCGACCAGATCAGCCTAGGCAAGGGGCTGGCTGCCCACTGGCAGAAGGCGCTCTGTGAAGCTCGGTTCCAAGACGCTAAAACCCATCTTTTCCTCAAAAGAATCGTATGTTCTGGTCGACTGCTTTCCTCCCATCAGGAAAGGGCTCAAATGGCCTGGGATTTCTTGGAGGGAAAGAATTAGGGAACCAAAGGGGATTGACTTATGACCTATTCTGGTTATTACTGATGTGCTGCAAATACCCCACAACATAGGTGGTTTAAAACAACTACCATTTTATTATGCCAATGGATTGTTTAAGCCAGGGAGCTGGACAGGCACAGCGGGGACTTGATTCTGCCCCATTATGTTTGGGGTGTCAGTTGAGAAGACTCTAAGTCTAGGGGTACCTCGATAGCCGGGGGTTGCAGTCATCTGAAGCCTATGCACTTGCCTGAGTGGCACCTGGGCTAGGAGGACTTTAAGATCAGATGTGCTGACTGCGGTGCCTAGCTGCGGCTTCTCTGTGTGGCCTGGTTTCCTCATGGTCTGGTGGTCTCGGCTTGGATGAACTTCTTACATGTTGGCTCAGGACTCCAAGTGTGAGAGTTTCAGCAAACAAGAAGCTGCAATGCCACTTCCTGCCTGGGCTCAGTAGTCAGGTAGCATCACTTCCACTCTATGCTGTTGACGTAACAGTTATATAGCCCCATTGCCGGGCGCGGTGGCTCATGCCTGTAATCCCAGCACTTTGGGAGGCCGAGGCCCATGGATTACTTGAGGTCAGGAGTTCAAGACCAGCCTGGGCAACATGGTGAAACCCCGTCTCCATTAAAAATACAAAAATTAGCCAGGCATGGTGATGCGCACCTGTAATCTCAGCTACTCAGGAGGGTGAGGCAGGAGAATCGCTTGAACCCGGGAGGCAGAGGTTGCAGTGAGCCAAGATGGCACCATTGCACTTCAGCCTGGGCGACAGAGCGAGACTGTCTCAGAAAAAAAAAAAAAAGTCATATAGCCCCCAGATTCAAGGACAGAGGACATGGAGCCCACTCCTCAATGGGAAGAGTATCAAAGACCTTGTTGCCATTTTTAAAAGCTGCCACAATGGGGTTGATGGTCTGGCCTATGGATTCTTAGGAGTTTTTATTGACCTTATGAACCACTCCAAGGGTGGGCAACCCACAGGAAGTGGCTATTCAAATGGCCCTGCATAATTCCTCATTCCAAACTCACTCCCATTGCCTCTCCCATGACCACAACCACCCATATCTCACTATAAACAGTGAAAGTCGTTTTCCGGACTGGGTGGGGAGTGGGGTGTAGGGTTTGCCCTTGGAGGTCAAACCCTACTGTGTTTGCCCACAGAGCCCTATTGTGCTGAGGTTCACAGCATCATCAAGTCATTCTTTGGAAGTCTCCCTTCCCATCTCCTGTGTCCTGGCTGAAAGTGACTTGTCCACATCATATAGATCCTCCTCAGCAAGTAAGGAGACACTAAAGAAGTTAGACTCTGAATTCATCTTCTCACAAAAGAAGAATTATTTCCTCCACTTTACTGAGCACTTAGTGTGAATTAAATAGTTACAGTCTCTGACTTCAGACCTCAAAGAGGATACAGGAAGCCATACAGACAGTGACCATAGGGCCTGACAGCCCATGACAGATGCTTGGGTTTTAATAATTAAATATGATAGGAAGCCCTTGAAGATTTAAGAAGGGGAATGATGCGACATGATTTACCTTCTTCTTTTTTTTTAGATAGGGTCTCACTCTGTTGCCCAGGCTGGAGTGCCGTGGGGTGATCTCGGCTCACTACAACCTCTGCCTCCTGGGCTTAAGCTATCCTCTTACCTCAGTCTTCTGAGTAGCTGGGACCACAGGCGTGAGCCACCATGCCTGGCTGATTTTTGTATTTGTTTTAGAGACGGGGGTCTCACTATGTTGTCCAGGTTGGTTTTGAACTCCTGAGCTCAAGCAATCTGCTTATCTCGGCCTCTCAAATTGCTGGGATCACAGGCGTGAGCCACCAAGCTTAGCCTGATTTACCTTCTTAAAAGTCCACTCTGGTTGTTCCGTGGGCATGAGCAATACCTGGGTGGAGGCTTTTGCAGTGGGCTGGGGAGAGAAAATTGTGGCTTGGCCTGTAGTGGTAATAGAGGACAGATTCATGACAATTTAGAGATAGACCCTCTAGATATACTATTGCTAATAGGGTAAGGAGTTGGGGAAAAGGAGGACTCGTGGATGACTTAAGTTTTTTTAATAAACAGCTGGGGGAATGGTGGAGCTATTTTCTTAAATGGAAAAAAAATGGATGGCGACCAGATTTTAGAGGGAACATTGGAGTTCCTTCCTTCCATTTGGACATGTTGAATTTGAGATGGCTGTGTAATCCCCAGATGGGTGCTGAAGATACACATTTAGAAGCTGTCAGCGTATAGATGATTTCCAGTCACGGGCTTAGATGACATCATCATGGGAGAAAATGTAGCCAGAGAAGAGAAAGGAATCAGGATTTCGTCATGAGGAATGCCCACAGTTTCGGATTAGTCCTTCTCAGTCTCTCGTGTGCATCACCTGGAAGACTTGGCTAAAACACAGATTGCTGCCTCGCCGCTCCCGGACCAGAGATTTGATTCAGCAGGTCTGGGATGGGGTCCAAGAACCTGCATTTCTAACAAGTGCCTAGGTGATGCTGATGCTGCTGGGCCAGAGACCACACTTTGAACCAGAGGAAGAGACTGAAAAGGGACAGCCAGTGAAATAGGAGGGTTCTGGAAGCCGAGAGGAGGGTGTTTCAAGAAGGCAGAGCCAGCTACTGAGAGGCCAAGTCATGTGAAGACAGGGTAGTGCTCACTGGATTTGGTGACGTGGAGGTTTTTGGGGACTTGAGGAGAGCAGTTTCAATACATTAATGGGGGCAGAAGCAAATTGAAGAGGGAATGGAAGGTGAGGGAGTAGCGACAACACTTCTGAGTTTTACCCTGCGGGGAGCAGAGGAGTGGGCAGGAGCTGGAGGAGAGGGTGGGCGCTGGAAAGGGTGTTTTGAACTGCAATACTGGAGGATCCTCTTCAGGTCAGGGTACATTCAGTGGTATATTTATATCCTCACAGACCTCGTTTCTTCCCTGTTTCCACTCTGCCCTACCCAAGCTGGTGTTGACGGCTGTAGCAATTTGAGGCATCACATGGCATAGCACTTCAGACAGAGGAAGAAAACAGCTAATCTGTTTGTGTGGTCTTCTCTTAGGCGTGAGGAACATTTTCTCTAAAGATGTGAATCATGAATTTAAGGAGAAACTTGCACAGTTGCTGCAGAATGGTTCCTCTCTCCCCACCCTTTAAAAGCATTCAATGCTTCCTTAATGGCTGGATTTCAGTGTCTGCAGTTAATGTTTACAGTCAAGGTCTCTGTGAAACATTTCCAGTGATGCCTCTTTCTCTCTCTCTCTCTTTGTCTTTGCATTTCCCTGGGCGAAGCCCTGCAGGACCACTTGTCCTCCTTTAATTGCCTTGCTGAAGGTCCACTTGAGTAGTTCTCTCAGCCCTGAATTTCTTGACCCGGCTTCTCTTCTGTGGAGTTCTGGCTCTGATGCGTCCTTTTCTCTGAAATCCTTCCGTATCTTCCCATCAGAAGTCAGTCTCCTTCCTTCTAGCTCCAGCAGCAACTGGCTTGTATCATCCAGTCCCATTTTAAACTGCTTTATTATTTAAAAATTTATTATTGGCCTGGTGAAGTGGCTCACGCCTATAGTCCCAGCACTTTGGGAGGCCGAGGCGGGTGGATCACCTAAGGTCAAGAGTTCAAGAACAGCCTGGCCAACATGGTGAAACCCTGTCTCTACTAAAAATACAAAAATTAGCTGGGCGTGGTGGTGCATGCCTGTAGTCCCAGCTACTAAGGAGGCTGAGGCAGGAGAATCGCTTGAACCCAGGAGGCGGAGGTTGCAGTGAGCCAAGATTGTGCCACTGCACTCCAGCCTGGGCGACAGAGCAAGACTCCATCTCAAAAAAAAAAAAATTATTATTTAAAGCCCTGTTGGTCTTTAACTGGACTATAAATTCCTTGGGAGATGACTCCTAGTGCTTTGCCCGGGAAAATCAGTTCAATGGTATCCTGAATATGGGGCAAACTCTCCCATCCACTCATATTGCTTTTCTTCCTATTTTCTCCTTGGTGTCTAGAAAAAAATTTCCTTTCTCTTTCTAGCCATGTCTAACTGTCTAGGCGGGTCTGAGGTGTCTCAGTTACCCGAGACAATTTCAGCGTCACTTGGAGCCTGTGCTGCACTTGAGCCCTCCTCCACTGGACTTCTTCTGCATCACAGCCTTTATGAAATGGTCTGATTTTTTCTGATCTTCTTTGTTCCCACCCTGGGCTTGGCTTCTGACTTTATTTTTCTGGGAACCAGAACCTTCCTGTGTCTTTACTGGCAGTTCCTGAGGCCATGGTAATTTTCTTGTCCCTGATACCAGTGAATGATCCGCAGCTACCCTCATTCAGCCCCTTCCTCGGTGTGTGCCTAAAATGTTTCTTTTTATGTAGATTCCGCATAAGGCATATCAGTGTGATTCAAATTGACGCAACCAAGGGAGGGGATGCCACGTGAGGAGAGGCTTTTCCTTTCATGCTTTATTAGACCTATGAGCTAGGTAAAGGCTTTATAATGCACTTCAATGCCTGGTAGGACTCATATCACCCATTACTTTCTCTTTGTTTCAGAATATTTTCTGATTTTTTTTTTTTCTTAGATGGAGTCTCGCTCTGTCACCCAGGCTGGAGTGCAGTGGCACAATCTCACTGCAACCTCCACCTCCTGGGTTCAAGCGATTCTCCTGCCTCAGCCTCCTAAGTAGCTGGGATTACAGGCATGCACCACTATGCCTAGCTAATTTTTGTGTTTTTATTAGAGACTGGGTTTCACCATATTGCCCAGGCTGGTCTCGAACTCCTGACCTCAAGTGATCTGCCCGCCTCAGCCTCCCAAAGTGCTGGGATTACAGGCATGAGCCACTGTGCCCAGCCCGATATTCTTATTTCTCTTTCCAGATTAATTTTGTAATCTTGTCAAATTCCATGATACCTATGGTTGGGTTTTTTTATTGAAATGGCATTGCACTTAAGAATAAATTTGTGAAGAATCATCATCTTTATGTAAAATGTATTGCTCCTATATCCAGGAAATAATACAAATGTTTACTCAGTTGGTTTTGTGTACCTCCCAAGAGAGTTGTGGCAGATGCTGTCGATACCTTGTCCTGTGTCCCCTTGGCCCATCTGAGTTCACCTGTAACTAAGGCTTCCAGAATGCTGACGCCTTCCCACCCTGATGCCTGCCTCTCTCTTCTCTGCCTGAGGACTTTTTCTGGCATCATCTGAACTTGCCCTACTCCCCCTAGAAGCACCCCCAAAGTGTGTGGTGTCAGGGGTCCCAGGGCAGTTCTCCCCAGTGGGAGATGGGAGTCTGTGGATAAATGCTCCAACTCCTCACTCTTGCAGCTGGATGACCTGAAGTGTGCTACCACCCTCTATCTTGTAGAATGTTCTGTGGGGGGTGAAGCCCCAGTTGCTCACAGTAGTTGATCCATTACCACACCTGCACATGTGTGGATATTAAAAATGGAAAGAGTTGTAGCACATGAACCTTAGAAGCTGCTGGATTTCTAGGGAAACAAAGGAGTGAAAAAAGGGTGTTTTCACTTATGCTTGGGGCACTACCTGGCTTGGGGGTGGGAAGTCCCTGGGGCATCCTGAGGCTTCCAGAACCTCCACGGTGGTGACTGTGGGGTGGCCTATGAAGAGGGCCTGGCTCCAGGGGCTCGAGCCTGAGAAAGGGACTTGTTCTTCCTAGATACACATGCAGGAACATACACCTGTATTTCCACAATCCTTGGACAGGCAGACGCTGTTTTGTAGGAAACTGGGTCCTGCATTAGCAGGTGAGGAACCCAGATGTCTCCCGAATCTATCTTCAGTGCTCTAACTTTTTACTCCCAGCTCTTTACTTGGCCTTGGGGGTTGGTTGGGAGTGGGGACAATAAAATAAAGAAGGATTTATAAAGGAAGCATGTTTTATCTTCAACTTTCTTCCCCTATTTCCTCTCATTAAAACTCAATTTGCTTATGCTATCATTACACAGTGGTTATTTCCCACTACATCATGAATGGACCTTGTTGGTGATGAGTTCCTGAAAGTTTGCAGGTAATTCAAGATGTTTTTGAAATAAAAGTGTGAAAATATGTCAAAAGTGTATTAACTTTGTAAATGTACATTATATAAAATGGGCCTCTCCTTAATGAATGTATTTTGTGGGTCCATATTCTCAGATGCTAGGTTTGCAAAGGACATCTTCAAGCAGCTTTCATGTGACTCCTGGACCTTGGGTAGCTGGGATCCCTCACACAGTGTTCTAGGAGGAGGGCAGTGCATCCTCTTAGGAGGATGTGTTCACACGGAGGGTGAACACTGCCTTCACCCTCCGTGTGATTGTTCTTCATTAGGATGGCAGCATCCTGAGGCCCTCTGAGCCTCCTCCCTCAGCTAGATCTTTGTCTTGTTACTTTGAGTGTTGCCAGCCAGGGTCAGCTTCCAGGCTTGCTGTCCTGACCACACAGTTCTTTCCCTCCAAACCCTTGGCGTTCAAAACATTTACTATTGGCGTGTCACATGTTAAAATTCTAACTCTCTATCAACTTCTATCCTCTATCTTGTTTTCAGCTTTGTTTACTCATCCTGTGGTATTTTCTTGAGAGACTCTATTCTCTATCTTGTTTTCAGCTTTGTTTACTCATCCTGTGGTATTTTCTTGAGAGACACACAAAGATTTTAATGGGCTTCATTTTTCTGATGGACTGTTATTTCTTTGAATGGGACTTTATGGCAAGGCTGACCTGAGAGCAGGGCTGTCTTTAGGTTAAGTTATAATTGCCTGACTGGGACAACAATGGGAAATACCCCCACATTTTTAAATGAGTGACATCTGAACAGAAGTTAATAGCATGTGATGGAAACAAAATCAAATGGCAAAATTAACAACATGAAAGTAAAAATGGTCAGAGGTGATGTCAAAGCTCATACACAGTAGTGTTCTTTTTTTCTTGTTCTTGTTCTTTTATTGAATAAAGCAAACGAGACAAACCAGGATTGGAAATGCTGCCATTTGAAGCAATCTGGAAAGTTACTCTGAAAATTCTGGCTTATACTTGTTCATATTTTGCTTTTGATATTTCTGCCAGGGAGAAGCATCTTGAGACTGCAAAGGGTAGAATGAGCACTGGGTCAGAGGGAAATGGAAGCTCAAATGGGCTGAGGGAGGAGGCAGAAACTTTCATTTGTGTTAAATGCATTCAAGTCTCCAGGTCTGTTGGATCACATCTTAAGGAAGTAACAATTTGTGCATGACAATGGAGTGTCATACCTGTGGCTCAAGCCTCACACGCAAACCTCTACCTTCTTAGAAATGGTTTGTCTGAGATGACAAAGTATTAACCCTAATCCACAAATAATATAAAATGGTGCTACGGTTTGAATGTGTCCCCTCCAAGATCCAGGCATTGAAACTTTTTTTTTTAGACGGAGTTTTGCTCTGTTGCCCAGGCTGGAGTGCATTGGCATGATCTTGTCTCACTGCAACCTCTGCCTCCCAGGTTCAAGTGACTCTCCTGCCTCGGCCCCCTAGGTAGCTGGGATTATAGGCACGTGCCAACACACCCGGCTAATTTTTGTATTTTTAGTAGAGACAGTGTTTTTGCCATGTTGGCCAGGCTGGTTTCGAACTCCTGACCTCAGGTGATCTGCCCGCCTCAGCCTCCCAAAGTGTTGGGATTACAGGTGTGAGCCACTGCACCCGGCCCAGGCATTGAAACTTAATGGCCCGTGGGACAGTATTAGGAAGTGGAGGCTTTAAGAGGTGATTCAGTCACAAGGATTCTTTCCTTGTGAATGGGATTCAGGCCCTTTTAAAAGAGGCTTCACACAGCAGCGTCTGGCCCTCTTGCCCTTCTGCCTCGTGCCATGTGGGGACACACTGTTCCTCCCTGCTAGACGATGCAGCATCAAGGTGCCATCTTGGAAGCAAAGAGCAGCCCTCACCAGACACCAAACATGCCAGCGTCTTGATTTTGGACTTCCCAGCCTCCGGGACTGTGAGAAATAAATTTCTGTTCTTTATACATGTGTCTCAACCATTCCAGATGTTGAGGATTTGAATTTATTTCCACAAGTCTCAAAGTCTTTGGTGATGCAGGTGGTGCTGCTGAAATGTTACAAATCAACATCTGGGTTTCTTGTTTGGCTAAAAAATATCTCCGGATTCCAGATGATACAAAGTTGGGGTTAGAGTATTAGGGAGCATCGATGGCAAGATAAAGAAAGCCACTCAGCCTGGCTTGAGTTAAATGAAGTTTGTTACAATAAAGCAACAGATGGCAACCACCACGGAGTGGGCAGCCAGGCCTTGTCAACCTAAATAACAAACATTTTGAAAAGAAAATGATATTTATTTGGGAATAGGCATTGCGATGGAAATGCATGTACTATAATACACTATGTGCCTATTCAGGGAGGTAAAGGAAGACAAGGGTTTTTAGAGGAAAAATAAGGAGGGTTACATAACTGTTTTGGGTTAATTATCCTTGACTACAAGGTTCAATAACGAGGGTAGCACCAGTCTGAGGTTGGACAGGCAGTTGCTGGGCAGATGTCCTTGTAGAGGTATTTTTTTGAGTAAGGTTGAGATGGACTTTGTGTAAGGTTGTGATTTTTGCAGTCTTGCGATAGTTTTTGTACATGACAACCCTCTCTTCAAGGTCTCGTCTGGCTCTGTTTGTTGGGATTTTTAACATAGGTGACTTCATTTTGATTCTGAGAGTTTTCACAGCCTCATGTCGCAGTATTTAAAACACTTGCTCCCCACTCTCTCCTCCTTTTATAGGATCATTGAAGTTATTTTTTCTTGTAAAAGCAATACATATCAAATAGACATATTAGAAAATATAGATAAGACTAAAGAAAAGAATAAAAGAAAATGAAGAAAATATCTAAAATATTTACAAAATATTCATAAGTCTATCCCCTTCATATTACTTTTATGTATACATATAATTTTTCCTTACCCAAATACAATCATAATTTTTGAGCTAGGCTCCGCCTCCATCCCATATCACAATATATTCTGCAACAATATTTTAATGGCTGCATAGTATTCAGCCATTTAATGGCTGTATATCACATAGCTGGGAAGAACATCCCTGTAGTTAAATAAGTTGTCAGGAGTAGAAGGTGCAGAAAAGATGGGCATATTTTTAAGCTTTTGAGGCATGCAGCCAAAGTGGTTGCACCAATTTAGATTCCCACAAAAGCGTGCTCTGAATATCCCAGCATGATATTATCACTTTTTTCCTAATTATTACCAATTTGATAAGTGAAAATAGCATTTTAGTGACTGATTAAAGCTTTTTGATTGCTGTAAAGTTAATTGTGAAACCCTGGCTTTTACAAAGAACCTCAAGAGACAAAGTGAGGAGGAAGCATATTCGAACAATTTTTAAAGTCACTGGCTACTGGCTTCTTGGTCTTTTTTCGCTGTCTTATCTGGATAAGGAACCCAGCTACTCCTGTAATTGATTTAACACCCCATGTTTCTGGTTACCTATGTGAATGCTGATGTATTCATCTTGGAATATTCTCAAGTTATTTTCCCTTTATAAATGAACCAGAGAAATATGTGAAATTATGATAGAAAAGTTTAGAAAGTTGAGAATTTCTTTCTGGTCAGACATCTGTGAGAAATTATCTCTATTATCTTTGAAATTCTTCTTTCTTATTGTGTAATATACTTTGCTGAGGCAAGGTTTTCTCTTTCAATGCATTCTTTGTTTATTAGAAACTAAGTCAGTTGCAATAATTCTGTTGGACAATTTTCTTGCTTTCTGCTCCATCTTTTTTTCTCTAAAGAACAGACAAAAGAAATGAGAAAGAATAAGAATGCTATATTTCATTGGTATTTTTCAACTTTCTAAGATTTTGATGCTCAAAAAATTGTATAGAGGCATTCTTATGTATACACTGCTTTTATGTTTATTTGTTAGAATTGTTATATTCCTTCCCAGTAGAGAGGTACTTGCATAATATTTGCGGAATTTGTAAGTGGAAATCATATGTAACAATAATGCAAGATTACTCATAGGAAAATAACATTTCTGTGTGACCATCTGATGTTGACCATCAGAAGAGGGATTCACTTTGGGTTATTTTTCTAATGATATTGCCAGATTTATCTTAATTTGTCCACAGCTTCTCCTAGCCTTTCTTGTCCCAAGGGCGCACATTGGCAAGAAGCTTGGGGTGGTCGGGGAAATAGTTTTTGTCCAGGAATTGAGTTAATTTGGCCCACATGACCCCCATGGCCATTTCTAAACCTCACAAAAAAAAAGTACATCATCAAAATAAATCCTAAAATTCACAATAGAACAAATATATAAATGTAGAAAACTACAGTTTCAGAACTGATTAAATAAAAGGAATCCTCAGATCAAAATGTCAGTTTTAACTATAGTGTTCACAGCTGCATGTTCCATAGCTATAAGCCACATGTGCTCTTTAAATTTACATTAAAACATTTAAATAAAACTAAAATTTAATTCCTCAATCACACCTGTCACATTTTAAGTGTTCATTGGCCACACATGGCTGATGTTGGTCAAATAACTTTTACTCGTGTTTTTTTTAAGTTGTCTGTATACTTTGATCCTGAAAAACCTTTTTAGCTGGAGAGAGACTGTTCCTCCCTGGGCCAGCCAATTCTTAGAGATAACGAAGGACCCAGCCAGGAACGTGCCTTTGATATGAAAACCAACCAGTCCTAAACCGGACCTCCCCTATCTGGCCCATGCAGCTCAGGAAGCAATATTCCTCTGCCTTAATCATCCCAGGGCCAGGTACTGGGCAACTAGAGATCACTACTATAGGCCAAAGATCAACCAAATTATGCAAACGAACCAATCCTAAACTGTTTACCCTGCCCTGTTCTGCTTTTCCCACTGAAGCCCCAATGAAGGCTCTAGCTTCGGCTTTCTCCTCCTGTCTTTTGCTTCCTGACCACTCTGGTGTCTCTCCCATGTGGCCCTTCATGGCTTGCCATGCCTCCGGTCTCTGGGACCTGTGAGTACAAGAGACTTTGTTTTTTCCTGAGCCTCTCCTGTGTTTCCTTTTGTAGCTGCACATGCTCATCTCATAAAAGAATCAAGGGGGCCAGACATGGTGGCTCATGCTTGTAATCCCAGCACTTTGGGAGGAATTCAAGACCAGCCTGGCCAGTGTGGTGAAACCCAGTCTCTACTAAAAATACAAAAATTAGCTGGGCATGGTGGTGAGTGCCTGTAATCCCAGCTACTGGGGAGGCTGAGATGGGAGAATTGCTTCAACCTGAGAGGCGGAAGTTGCAGTGAGCCAAGATCGCACCATTGCACTCCAGCCTGGGCAACAGAGTGAGACTCCATCTCAAGAAAGAAAGAAAGAACGAAAGAAAGAAAGAGAAGGAAGGAAGGGGAGAAAGAGAAAGAGAGAAAGGGAGAAAGAGAAAGAGGGAGAGAGAGGGAGGAAGGAAGGAAGGATGGAAATAAGGGAAATGCATACAGAAAGTTAACTGAAAAACAGAAGTTACATATGTTCATGTTATTCCCCAAACGCACTTTAAAGAGTTGGCTTTTATTATTGTTTTATTTATTTATTTATTTATTTATTTATTTATTTATTTATTGAGATATAGTCTCACTGTGTTGCCCAGCTGGTCTCAAACTCCTGGGGTCCAGCAATCCTTCTGCCTCAGTTTCCTGAGTAGCTGGAACTACAGGTGCTCCCCACCCCACCTGGCTAGAGTTTATTGTTCAGGAATAAAGTTTAAGCTTTTGTGAGTGAGGAATATACTTATTCCAACCCATTAGTGTTGAGCTTGTCCATGTAAATTATGCTGGCCAATGGCATGTTAGTGGACGCGGTGCGTCCAGAGGCTTGAAATGTGCTTGTTTTCTTGTTCTTCTGCCTCCATCATGAAAAGAGCCTGCTGTTGGTCCAAAGAGGATGAAACACTTCTGGATCCAACCTGCAATTGAGATCCAAGCCTGCCAAACTCAGTCTATGTTGGCCCAATCCCAGGCAACCTGAGGATGCATGAGTGAAAATCAATTATTTGGTGTTGAATGCCAATCCATTTTGGGTTGATGTGCTATCTCATACCACGCTTACCCTTTCATCTTTTTTTTTTGAGACAGAGTCTCGCTCTGTGGCCCAGGATGGAGTGCAGTGGCGCAATCTCAGCTAACTGCAACCTTCACCTCCCAGGTTCAAACAATTCTCATGCCTCAGCCTCCTGAGGAGTAGCTAGGGTTACAGGCGCCCGCCACCACACCTGGCTAATTTTTGTATTTTTAGTAGAGACGGGGTTTCACCACATTGGCCAGGCTGGTCTCAAACTCCTGACCTCAGGTGATCTGCCCACCTCAGCCTCCCAAAGTGCTGGGATTACAGGCCACCACGCCTGGCCCCTTTCATCTTTTTTTTTGTATAAATTGTTCTCTCTGCTTTGAATATTCTCCCTGTCTTTGTCCACCTGGGTGAAATCCTTGGTATACTTCCAGCTCCACATTCAAATATCACATCTGCTGTGCAATCTTCCTGGATTTGTTTTCTTCTACCATCTAAATATAGTTGTAAGAAATATTTTTTAAAAAGCACCCAAACTTTAAACAAATTTTCTACTCACACTCACTATACAATACTTCACCTCTGGTCACTGACATGTGTGGGGATTTCTTCCCACCAAAAAAAACCCCAATTCTCTGGTAGACATCAACTAAGTGTCATACAATGTAACTCAGAGTTAGTAGGCACTGCTCCATTATCTCATTTCCTGGATAGTATTTCTTGGCTGTAAAAGTGTTCATGATTTTTTTTGAAGTTTTCTTCTCCTTGTATAGTTTCAGTGTCTTCCAGTTGATTATTTTGTATTGGTTTGGGATTTATCTTTCCTGTACCTTTCTTCCTCAGCCATCTGGCAATCTGCTCGTGTGGAAGGGTGAGCCCTTCACAGCTGATTGGATGCTCCGAGTGCACAGGTGGGGCTTGGCAGCTTCAACTGTCTGGGCCCTTTGACTGGAAACCTCTCTGCTTCCTGTTGGGATGGTGGCTGGTGTTCTGGGAACTGCATGAGGAATGAGGCTGGGGGACGGGATAGGGCTGCCCCAGCATCCACAGTGCCCACACTCATGTAGTTCTCCTGTTCTCAGTGTGACACCTTGCTTTCCACTGAGTTCAGTGTCTCCTAACCAGATCCTGTATTCACCCTCTTGAAATGAATCTCTGGCTTTCTGCAGGGGAGGGCAGAAAGTCAGTGATCTGGCTAAACAGAGTTGGGGAGATCTGGGGATCTGACAATTCCTTAAACAGCTTTTTTCCAATTCTCATTACTTCAGCCTTTTCCTCCATCTTCATGTCCAGAGGGGCCAGGTGTCACCAATTAATCAGCCTTTTGGGGATTCAATGGTAAAAATAGGGCAGGCCTTTGGCTTCCTCACTGCCAACCCAGCATTCGACTCCAGGGATCAGCGACCTTAGTGACCTCTCCAAAGTGCCCTTGCTGCATCTCCTCCCCCATTCTCCCTGTGCTCACCGCCCACGGTATTTTCATGAGTGTTCAAGCTGCTGCTTTTACACAGGAGTGCTGATCACGCCATCCTTCTCCAGCCATGCTCTTCTCTTGGCTTCTTGAGTGCCCCATACCTGGTTCCCTTGTCTCCCACTGGCACTCCTCTTGTTGCTGCCTCCCCCTCTTCCTCCTCCTCATCCTGTACGTGGGTGCTGCCACAGGACTTCAGCCAAGGCTCCCATTTGCCTCTGTCTATACTCTCCGAGTGATCTCCTCTGGTCTCATGGTTTTAAACAATATCTGTTTGCTGGTGACACCCAAATTTGCATCTCTAGCCCTGCTTTCTCCTATTTGAGTAGATACTAGAAGGAAATGAGAGTCAAGCTCCGTGGATGTCTGGGAGAGTGGAATTCTGGGCACAGGGGGGCAACAAGCACTGGTGCCAGAGATGCAGTCTGCCTGGCATATTGAGGAGCAGCTGGGATGACCTTGAGCAGGAAGGACATACGGTCTGGTGTCTGAGTTAGGAGTCTGCGGTGGCCACAGCCATCACCTACTACCCTGCTCTACAGGAGAACAGATGGTGAAAATAGTGGAGTGGAGCATGAGTGTACGAGGTCAATGCTAAGGGCATGACCAAGTCATGGGGCCTATCTGTAGGACATGAGAGTCACGGGACTGATGCCTACATACTTGATGGAAAAGCCAGGTGTGAAAACAAGGAGACCAAAGGTAGAAAATAGAGTACGTCTTATGACCTTGCTACTCAGACTGTGGTCCCTGGACCAGCAGCATCCGCATCACCTGGGAGCTGGTTAGAAAGGCAGAATCTCAGGCCCATCCCAGACCAAATCAGTATTTGCATTTTGGCAAGAGCCTCAGATAATTTGTTTGTACATTGAAGTTTGAGAAGCGCTGCCTTAAGTGTTCCTAGTGAAGGACCACTGGGCACTCGGAGGAGAGTAGGTGTCTGATGCTCACACAAGTTCCTGAAGATATTCTGCTCATGGTTTGAAAGGCCTATATGTTACTAGATTATACAGTCACCAACCATATAAGATCTAAGGGACACCCAGGCACAGAGAGTCAGGGATGTAGCCCAGGGCATCCTGGCGCTGGAGTGGACCTCAAAGCTTGGACTGGGTACCCCACAGGTTCCTTTCCAACACCAAGAATTTATGCTTCTATATACAATATCTTTGTACATTATCTTTGCCTCCTTGTGCAAGTGATTTCTGTAAGACACATTCCATAAGTGGGCACGCTTAAAATTTTCATAGATATTGCCAGATTTCTCAACAAAAAAGGACACCCATTTGCATTCCTGGTATCAGAACACATGTGTTCTCCACGCTGTTGCCAACATAACTTATTATCAATCTTTTACATTTTGGACTTGGATACATTAAAAAGTTATATTTAGTGATTCAAATTTACGTTATTGGAAGGTTGGACATCTTTTCATGTGTATTGATCATTTGTATTTTTTGCCCTGTAATAAGTCTGTTCACATACTTCTCTAATTTTTTTAATAAGGTGGTTTTTCTCACTACTGATTTATGCAAACTTTTTGATAAGTGGGAAATTAATTTTGGTCTTTTTCATTACAGATATTTTCTTTTGATTTCATTTAAGACACATACACACACACACACACACACACAAGCACAAACATACCTTTACAGTGTAGAAATGTAAAATTGTGGCCAGGCGCTTATGCCTTTAAATCCCAGCACTTTGGGAGGCCGAGGTGGGCAGGTCCCTTGAGGTCAGGAGTTTCAGACCAGCCTGGGCAACATGGCAAAACCCCTCTCTACTAAAAATTAAAAAAATTAGGAAGGTGTGGTGGTACATGCCCATAGTACCAGCTACTCAGGAGGCTGAGGCGGGATAATCGCTTGAACCCCAGAGGGAGAGGTTGCAGTGAGCCAAGATTGTGCCACTACACACCAGCCTGGGTGACAGAGTGAGACTGTCTCAAAGAAAAAAAAATTAATAAATTTAATATTGTTAGTCACATTCATTTTTTATCATGTCCTTTGTGGCTTCCAGGTTTCATGTTCATGCTTAAGAAGGCTTTCCCCCTTCCTAGCTTATTTTAAAAATGCACCCATGCAGGCCCAGTCAATTCATCAAATGATAAATTCAGTCTTTTAGAATTGTATCTTCTATGGACCGAATGTTTGTATTCTCCCTCCACTGCCCCTGACGGCCGCCCCTTCATATGTTGAAGCCCTAACCCCCAATATGATGGCATTTGGAGGTGGGGACTTTGGGAAGTAACTAGAACCCCTGATGGGACTAGTGCCCTTATAAGAAGAGGAAGACAGGCCGGGTGTGGTGGCTTATGGCTGTAATCACAGCACTTTGGGAGGCTGAGGTGGGCAGATCACGAGCTCAGGAATTCGAGACCAGCCTGGCCAAGAGGGCAAAAGCCCGTCTCTACTAAAAATACAAAAATTGGCCGAGTGTGGTGGCAGGTGCCTGTAATCCCAGCTACTCGGGAGGCTGAGGCTGGAGAATCGCTTGAACCCAGGAGGCGGAGGTCGCAGTGAGCTGAGATGGCGCCACTGCACTCCAGCCTGGGCAACAAGAGGGAAACCCCATCTCAAAAAAAAAAAAAGAGCAGGAAGACAGAGGACTCTCTTTCCACATGTGTGCACCCAGGAAAGGCCATGTGAGGACACAACGAGAAGATGGCCCTAGTGTGCAAAGGCAGAGGGAGAGGGAGCATTTGACTGTCAGCAAATTGTTCTCTGGTGAATTGACCCACAGCCCAGAAACCGGCTCTTGGGTGGATTGATCAATTTACAGATTTTTCATTTTCTCCCTCACACTTAGTTGCTATTTTTATTACATTCTTCTTTCAGTCTTCTTTATGTTACTGTGTTGAGTGCTGGGTTAATTTTTCCATTTCTCCTCATGTCACAATGAGAGCATTTAAGGCGATGTGTTTCCCTTTGAGCACAGCTCTTGCCTCTCTTCCCCCATGAAACTGTTGCAGTACAAAAGAATTTATTCAGCTTGGACCCCAAAGTCCAAATTCTAATGGGATGATGTGGGGTCTGTGGTAGTAATGAGGCCTGGCCCTTCTGCTTCCTCCTTTCCTACTTGTATGGCTCTCCTAGAACCAGAAAACATGCTTGTCATGAAAGCTTCACTACTTCACGGAACTTAAACAAGTGTGTGCTGTCACGTTCCAATGCTGCTTATCGTGGCTAAGCCATTTAAACCTCAGGGATTAATAGAAGAGTTACTACATGTTTTGTATGGGTTTTTGCATTTTGAAACTCATTTTGAATTATCTTGAGTATTTAGGCTTTATTTAAAATGAAAGACTATTAAATCACCTTGTGGCTAACCTTTTATCCCCTCCATAAGCCTTTACATCATTTACTGTCTGGAGTCTCTGAAATGCTCCATATTAACAATGTTTAAGAATTAGATTAGATTAGCCAGGCGCGCTGGCCCACGCCTGTAATACCAGCACTTTGGGAGGCCGAGGCAGTGGATCACCTGAGGTCAGGAGTTCGAGACCAGCCTGGCCAACATGGTAAAACCCTGTCTCTACTAAAAATACAAAAATTAGCCAGGCGTGCTGGCGCACGCCTGTAATCCCAGCTAGTGGGCAGGCTGAGGCAGGAGAATTGCTTGAACCAGGGAGGCAGAGGTTGCAGTGAGCCGAGATTGTGCAACTGCACTCCAGCCTACACAACAAGAGTGAAACTCTGTCTCAAAAAAAAAAAAAAAAAGAATTAGATTAGATTATGTACAAAAATGCAGATAAGGCTATGAAGAAATGCACCCCAGTATTAACTGTGGTTAATTCTGGGTAAGTGGATTCTGGGCAACTTTTTTCTTCATATTTTCCCTCCAATTTTAAACCTTTTCATTAGCATGTATTAATTTTATAATTTTAAAAGTGTTTTTAAATGATAGAAAATTTAAATTTTTGATATTGTGTAAATTGCAATTATGTAAAAAATAATCTGTATATTAATAGGACTAAAAGAGATGTGCCGAAACATTAACAGAGTATTTTTCTGGGTGGTAGCGCAATGGATGATTTTTATTCCTTCCTTTTGCTAATCTGTATTTTCTTAGAATATATTTGTATATTCTTTATTCTTTTCATAATGGAAAAGTTAATTTTCTTTTTAATAAAGTAAATCGAATTCTGCCAGGATGTCCTGGGTACAGAGCTCTTCTTTTCACAGATGTTTCCTGCAATGTAAAGAGTTCTTTGAATTTAAATATTCAGATTTAATCTTTTCATTCTTGGGACAGTTTTGTAACTGCCCAATAGGGTTCACCTTGCCCACTGCCTAGACAGAGATGATTCATCAAGATAGGGGAATTGCAATAGAGAAAGAGTAATTCACACAGAACTGGCCGTACGGGAGACCCGAGTTTTATCATTTCTCAAATCAGTCTCCTCAAGTATTCTGGGGTCAGAGTTTTTAAGGATAATTTGGTGGTGGGGGGCAATGAGTTAGGAGTGCTCATTGGTTGGGTCAGAGATAAAATCATAGGAAGTCAAAGATGTCTTCTTGCGCTGAGTCAGTTCCTGAGTGGGGACCACAAGATCAGACGAGCCAGTTACCAATCTGGGTGGTGCCAGCTGATTCACCAAATGCAGGAACTGCGAAATATCCTAAGCACTGATCTTAGGTTTTACAATAGTGATATTATCCCCAGGAGCAATTTGGGGAGGGTCAGAATCTGTCTCCAGCTGCATGACTCTTAAACCATAATTTCTAATTTTTTGACCAATTTGTTAGTCCTATAATACAAAGGCAGTCTAGTCCCCAGGCAAGAAGGGGGTTTGTTTTGAAAGGGATGCTATCTTTGTTTCAAACAATAAACTATAAACTAAATTCCTCCCAAAGTTAGCTCAGCCTACACACAGGAATGAACAAGGGCAGCTTGGAGGTTAGAAGCAAGATGGAGTGGGTTAGCTCAGAACTCTGTCACTGTTTCAGTTATAATTTTGCAATGGCAGTTTAGGTTTTTCTTAATTATGCCTTCGATTATTTGTTCTAGTTTAATGGTTGTTGCTTCTTACTCAGGAACACCCTCTGTTCTTGGGTTTAATCTCTGGTCTCTATACTTTTATATCTATCATCTTCTCTCTCATTTTTCATCACTTTATCATTTTTCTCTTTATCTGGGAGAGCTTTGCAAGTTTATCCTCCACATCAGTGCCCAAAGGACAGCCTCCCTCATCCTGGAAATGGGATTATAAGAAACTCATACCTGTTTAGAGGAGAAATTGGGAAACAGTCTGTGAATGCAGCCCAATTGAATGATGTAAAAGAAGTGAGGGTTGTTAGTGACATCCAAGAACCCTGGGAGCATGTGTCTGGGATTGCTGCTTGAACTCAAACCATGGGCCTGACCAGTTAGGATAGCGTGGCAGGACAGGCCAACACGAGGGCCCAGGAGCCAGCTGGGAACCCCATCTCCCTCCTAGGGAGGGGAGGCCACAGGGGAAAGAGAGTCACAGGACGGATCTGCTGGGACCAGCCCTGATACACAGATGCTAATACACACAGAAAGAGTTGTTTCCAGAGTTCCAGCACCACAGCTCCTCCCTCCGGGAGGAGCTCTTTTTTTGAGAAAGAGTCTCGCTCTGTTGCCCAGGCTGGAGTGCAGTGGCTTCATCTTGGCTTACTGCAACCTCCACCTCCTAGGTTCAAGTGATTCTCCTGCTGATACAGAATGGCTGGGTTCCAGCTAAACCCTACCCTCAAGCCTGGAACCTTGGCTCTAAGTGAAAGCAGCTGACCCTGCAGGTCTGGGTTCCCAGCTAAACTCCACCCTCAAGCCTGGAACCTCGGCCCTAAGTGAAAACAGCTGACCCCATTTTTCTGCCCAAATGATTGCCTTTTTGGCCTGCCACGCCCCTATGCTGTGCCCATAAAAAGACTTCGGCTGAAAGAACAACACAAGCGACTGATGCAAGTGGTCAGGGATGCAAGCTGCTGAGTATCAGGGATACATGCGGCTGAGTGTCGGTGACTATGGATAGACATAGTTAACTTCAGACGGTGTGGCTTCAGGGAAAGATCACCTTCCCACACCATCTCCCTTCCAATTCCCTGTCCCGCTGAGAGCCACTTTTACTGCCCAGTAAAATCCTTCACATACTACCCTTCAAATAGTTCATATGACCTGATTCTTCCTGGACACCAAACAAGAACTTGGGTGTCAAAAAGGGCAGGTGCAGGAGGCTGTCACCCTGACCCTTCACCAAGTTGTTAACACTTAGCCATCCATGAACTGCAGGGTGAATGACATGAGCGACTCCAGTTCCTGCCCATGAAGGGGGTCAAGGGAAAAATTTCACCTCAGTGCCTCAGCCTCCTGAGTAGCTGGGACTACAGATGTGTGCCACCATGCCTGGCTAATTTTTGTATTTTTAGTAGAGACAAGATTTCACCACATTGACCAGGCTGGTCTCGAACTCCCGGCCTTAAGCGATCCACCCGCCTCTGCCTCCCAAAGTGCTGGGACTACAGGCATGAGCCACTGCACCCTGTCTGTTGCATTACTTTTGAGGTCTTTGTCATAAATTATTTCCCTAGGTCAATGTATTATTAAAAAGTCAAAAAGCAACAGATGTTGGTGAGGATGCAGAGGAAAGGAAACACATACGCTATTGGTGTATGTACCAATTTACATTCGGTACAACCTCCATGGAAAACAGTATGGAGATTTCCGAAAGAACTAAAACTAGAGCTACCATTTGACCTAGCACTCCCACTACTGGGTATCTACCCAAAGGGAAATAAATCATTATATGACAAAGATACCTGCACTCGTATGTTTATTGCAGCATTATTTACAATAACAAAGTCATGGAATTAACCTAAGTGTCCATCAACAGATGATTGGGTAAAGAAAATGTGGTATACATACACCATGGAATACTACTCAACCATAAAAAAGAAAGAAATAATGTCTTTTGCACCAATATGGATGGAACTGGAGGCCATGATCCTACCTAAAATAACTCAGAAACAGAGAGTCAAATACCACATTCTCAGTTATAAGTGGGAGCTAAACAATGTGTACACATGGACATGCAGAGTGGAATAATAGACACTGGAGACTCCACAAGGTGGGAGGGTGGAAGGGGGATGAGGGATGAAAAAGTACCTATTGGATACCATTTACATTATTCGGGTGATGGTTACACTAAAAGTCCAGGCTTCATCGCTATGCAACATATTCATGTAACAAAAATGCACTACATTTATATTTTTAAAAATGTTATTTTCTTTTTGTCACCAAAGTTGGGCTCCCATCAGAGCCACCTGGGCCTCTAATGATTCCATTATTTTGGTTGTACTAGCCAGCCTTCCTGGAGCACTGTGAGGTTTGGGCCTTGGGGATACAACCCTTTGGTTTTACGACATGGATCTCTCTCCCAGGGTGTGTGATGCCCCATGGGGCTGATTTACAGAGGCTTTCCCAGCACGGTCTCACAGTGACAGGAGCCACTGCTCCCTGCAGCATGCACCGTCCTGCTGAGTATATTCCTCCTCTGCCCTCACCATGGGAAGCTGTCTGTCAGGGCCCAGTGCTTGCCCTGTTTCCTGGCTTCATCACCAAGTCTGATGAAATGCTAAGTTCAGGTCATTACCATGGACTTCTGCACTCCATAGAAGTCCAGGTGGCCAGACGCAGTGGCTCACACCTGTCATCCCAGCACCTTGGGAGAACGAGGCTGGAGGATTGCTTGAGCTCAAGAGTTTGAGACCAGCCCAGGATGGCTTTGAATGAGGCTCAACACAAATTCATAAACTTTCTTAAAACATTATGAAACTTTTTTTCGTGTGTAGTTTTCTTTTAGCTCATCAGCTATTGTTAGTGTTAGTGTATTTTATGTGTGGCTCAAGGCAATTCTTCTTCTTCCAATGGGGCCCAGGGAAGCCAGAAGATTGGACACCCATGGTTTTATTAATATAGTTACCCCTCACTTTTAAACATAGTTTTACTGAGTTATATTTCATGCACTGTAAGATTTACCCCTTTACAGTGTCTGTCTCAGTGGTTTTAGTATATTCATGGAGTTGTGAAGCTATCACCACATTTAATTTGAGAACACTTGACCACCCCAGGAAGAAACCCCTTGCACATGAGCAGCCATTCCTTACTCATGCTATCCCTTGCTCCACCCCATCCCCAGGCAACTGCTAACCTGCCTTCTGTCTCTGTGGATTTGCCTTTTATAGACATTTAATATAAATCAAATCATCCAGTGTGTAGTCTTTTGTGACTGGTGAGGACTAAGCTTTGATTTTTTATCTTGCCCAAATTCCTATCTAAGGGGTCTGGGGAGTCATGCCCTACAAACCATAAATTTTCATCAGATGGGTTTTATTTAGCCCTATATATCGTGACTTACTTTCCAACCTGACTCTGGCAAGTTGGAAAACATTATGAGGCAAGAAAGAAAATAAAAATATTTTATCCCAAAACATGTTTCTGGAAACGGCCCTGCAAAGCTGTCCTTTGTGGGGGAAAATGTGCACCTGTAAAGAATCTCTATTTGCATAGCTAGATCTTTTTCTTCCAGGCCCTCCCAATCCTAAAGAGATTAATTAAGAGTCTAGTGCCTTTTAAAGATCTGAATAGGAAACATTTCTCATCTATTGTCTCCAAGGGTAGTCACTATAAGACTTCAAAAGAAACTTGGGCCAGGCGCGGTGGCTCACGCCTTTAATCCCAGCACTTTGGGAGGCGGAGGTGGGCGGATCAAGAGGTCAGGAGATCAAGACCATGGTGAAACCCCGTCTCTACTAAAAATACAAAAAATTAGCTGATACAAAAAAGTAGCTGGGCCTGGTGGTGGGCGCCTGTAGTCCCAGCTACTCGGGAGGCTGAGGCAGGAGAATGGCGTGAACCCGGAAGGCGGAGCTTGCAGTGAGCCGAGATCCGGCCACTGCACTCCAGCCTGGGCGACAGAGGGAGACTCCGTCTCAAAAAAAAAAAACAACAACAAAAAAGAAACTTGATCTCCACAGTCTGTTATCTAACCTGAACATTTTCCTTTCTAGAGATCCCAGGTCTTAAACTCAACCAATTGTCAACCAGAAAATGTATAAATTTACCTATATTACCTACAGCCTGCAGGTGCAAGGCTCTTGTATTGGTTCGAAACCCGAGAGCGCGCCGACAAACACCACAAGGTGGTTTGGAGCAACACGTTGTTTTAATGAGCACCTGGGTGCAGGTGGGCTGAGACCTAAAATGGTGTCAGCACCAAATGAGGACCGGGCAGGGGTTTTATAGTCTCCTGTAAACAGGAAGTGTCTCAGTCTGATGTAACTGCTACGCGGTACCCCGGGGGCCTCTCTCGGTCTTCAGGGAGTACGTGTCTTCCGGCCAGCTCTCTTCCTGCCTCTGCTATCTTACTGATGCAGGTTGCTGGTGCAAGTGTCCTTGCACCTTGGGACTGGGCCTGAGGAGGGAGGAGTTATTCATTCCCTTAAGCTTTCAGGCCCCGGAGAGAAACTTTCAGCTGGAAGCAACCCCCTCCCCCGCCCTCCCTCCCTCCCTCCCTCTCTCCCTCCCTCCCTCCCTCCCTCTCTCCCTCCCTCCCTCTCTCCCTCTCTCCCTCCCCAGTCCCCCTGAGTTGTCTCACCTTTCTGGACCAAACCAATGTATTTCTTAAATGTATTTGATTGATGTCTCATGCCTCCCTAAAATGTATAAAACAAATCTGCACCCCAACCACCTTGTGCACACGTGCTCAGGACCTCCTGAGGGCTTTGTCACAGACCACGGTCACTCATATTTGGCTCAGAATAAATTCCTTCAAATATTTTACAGAGTTTGACTCTTCGTTGACACTAGCTTCTTTCACTTAGCATAATAAGTCAAGGTTCATCCACGGTTGGTATGTCTCAGCACTTTTTTTTTTTTTTGAGACAGGATCTTGTTCTGTCGCCTAGCTTGGAGTGCAGTGGCATGATCTGGGCTCACTGCAGCCTCTGCCTCTCAGGCTCAGGTGATCCTCCAGCCTCAGCCTCCTGAGTAGCTGGGACCACAGGCATGCGTCACCATGCCCAGCTAACCTGTGTATTTTTGTAGAGACAAGGTTTCACCATATGGCCCAGCTGGTCTCAAACTCCTGGGCTCAACCAATCTGCCCCCCTCGGCCTCCCAAAGTGCTGTGATTACAGGCATGAACCACTGTGCCTGGCCCACTTCGTTCTTTATTATTGCTGGATAATATTCCATTGTGTGGATACCCACATCTTATTTCTTCACCAGCTCATGGACATGTTTTCACTTTTTGGCTAATATTAATAATGCTGTTATGAATATTCATGTACAAGTTTTTGTGTAGGCATGTGTTTTATTTCTCTTTCATTATATTTAAAAGTGCGATTCCTGGATCATATGATAACTCCATGTTTAACATCTTGAGGAACTGCAGGACTGTTTTCCAAAGTGATTGTACCATTTTACATTAGGATCAGCAATGTATGAGGATTCTAATTTATCCATGGCCTCACAAGCACTTGTTATTGTCTGTCTTTTTAATTTCAGCCCTCCTAGTGAATGTGAAGTGGCAATTTTCATGTGCGTCCGTGTGAAGAGACCACCAAACAGGCTTTGTGTGAACAACATGGCTGTTTATTTCACCTGGGTGCAGGCGGGCTGAGTCCGAAGAAAGAGTCAGCAAAGGGTGGTGGATTATCATTAGTTCTTATAGGTTTTGGGATAGGTGGTGAAGTTAAGAGCAACGTTTTGCCGGCAGGGGTGGATCTCACAAAGTACATTCTCAAGGGTGAGGAGAACTACAAAGTACCTTCTTAAGGGTGGGGGAGATTACAAAGTACATTGATCAGTTAGGGTGGGGCAGAAACAAATCATAATGGTGGAATGTCATCAGTTAAGGCTATTTTTACTTCTTTTGTGGATCTTCAGTTACTTCAGGCCATCTGGATGTATACGTGCAAGTCACAGGGGATGCGATGGCTTGGCTTGGGCTCAGAGGCCTGACAGCAATCATTGTAGTTTTCATCTGTATTTCCCTAGTTACTTATGATGTTGAACGTCTTTTCCTTTGTTTGTCGGCCATTTGTATTTCTTCTTTGGAGAAGTGTCTATTCAAAGGCTTTGCCCACTTTTGATTGAGTTATTTATCTTTTTGTTGTTGAGTTGTAAGATTTATTTATATATTCTGAATACCAGCCCCTTATCAGATATATGATTTTCAAATATTTTCTCACACTCTGTGGGTTGTCTTTTTACTTTTTTGATGATGTCCTTTAAAGCACAAAAGTTTTAAATTTTGATGAAGTCAACTTACCTATTTTTTCTGTGTGTGCGTATTTTGTGTTGTATCCAGACAACCAGTGCCTAACCCGATGTCACAAAGATTTCTCCAATATGTTCTTCTAGAAATTTTATGCAATTTAGCTCTTGAAGTTAGGTCTATGATCCATTTTCAGTTTTTTTGTGTGTATAATTTGAAGTAGGGGTCCAAATCATTCTTTAACATGTGTATATCCAGTTGCCCAAGTACGTACCACTTATTAAAAAGCCAATTTTCCCCACTGAATTGTCTTACGCTCTTTTCGAAAACCGATTGACCATAAATATGAGAATTTATTTCTGGACTCTCAATTCTATTCCATTGACCTATGTATTTATCCTTATGTTAGCAGTACATTTCCTCACTTTCTACCTGGGCCTCTATATCTAAAGTGGTTTCTATAATATGGTTAGGTCTTGCTTTTTTCTTGTTTAAATTTCATTCAACTTGATTATCTCTGTCTTTTAACTGGAGTATTTACATCGTATTTTAAGTGATTATGGATATAGTTGAATGAAAAACTACCATCTTCACCATCTTCATAACTATTTTTGTTTTCATTTGTTTTTTTGTTTCTTTTCACTCCTTCCTTCTGCATTCTCTTGTTTTAATTATTTTATATGATTTCATTTTATCTTTTATCCTGGAGTATCATTTATACTATTAAAACCTTTTTAGTGGTTGTTTTAGAGTTTTTACAATCTGCACTTGAAAATAACCTAAGCCCGCATTCAAATAATACTATACCACTTCATATCTAGTATAGGTACCTCATAATACAGCATTCCCAACCTCTTTTTCCCATCCCTTGTGACATTACTATTATTTATTTCACTTATCCATATTAGATATTTTTAAATATCTAATAGCTTGCAGTTCTGGAGGCTGGGAAGTCCAAGCATACAATACACTGTTAATTACCATTTTCAAGTTTTCTTTTGGAACAATTAAGAATTTTAAACAATTGTGTATTATCTTTGTTTAGCCTTTGATGGTGTTCCTTTCTTTACGTAGATCAAGGTTTCTGACCTAAATAATTTTCTTTCTGCCTGAAGAACTTTAACATTCCATGCTGAAAATGAATTCCCTCAGTTTTTGTCTGAGAAAGTGTTTATTTCTCCTCCTTTTCTGAAGGATAATTTCTCTGGATATAAAATTTTAGATTGGCAATTTCTTTTAACACTTTAAGGGTTTTGCTGCACTTTCTTCTTGCTTGCATGATTTCTGCTGAGAAGTTCACTGTAATCCTATTCCTCTGCAGGCCAGGTGTTCTTTCTACCTGGGGACTAAGCCTTTGCTAGGAATGATAGTCTGGGCAGGTTTTAAGTTGCCTACTCTTCTCTTCTCCCATCTTGACCAGAAGGGGCTCTTTCTCAGATTATCCCCATGGGAACCTAGTGGGGCTTCTGGAGTGACAGTCCATGTAAGTGTCAAGCCCCTCTCATGGCTGCAGGCCCTCACCAGAGTTTCTCACTCTCATACAAGTCTGCACTCAGCCTCCTGCAATTCAGCAAAGTAATAATTTAAGTGTTCCCACCAGCTTACTGATTCTAATGGCTTTTATTCTAGGTAAGTAGATCTCAGGAGCAATAGCTCTGTGGATGCATCTGTCTCTCCAGAGCTCAGGGTAGTGGTTTGCCCTGTGACCTCAGTCTCTGATGGTTCCAAGAAGAGTCTATTATCTTCAATTTGTCCAGCTTTTCCTGGTATACATAGGTATGATGACTTAGTAGCTCTTTACGTCTAGGAGCTTGTTTGTGTGTTTTTTTAAAGGTGCTTGAATGGATGAATAACTGTTTACCGTAAGACTAGAGAAATCTGTGTGTCTGCTCCTCAGGTTGAACCCCAGTGGGTGGTGAACGAGTTAGTGCCCAAGCCCTAACCTATTTTTTTTAGGCAAAGGCTCTGTCTTCTGCCTCCTCTCATGTAAGCACTGAAATGTTAATCAGCAGGTTAGAGTTGCATTAAACCAGGGTTGGGGTTTAGCCAGGTGAGTGAGGACCAGAGAGTTGAGGGTGCATGTTAAGTGAGTGATTATACACGTGAATCATAAAATTTAAGCCTGAAAAGTAGAGAAAGGAGGGATGGTGAAAAGGCAATAGGAACTGTTGTAGGTTCTGGTTTCTTTTATATAGTTAGGTAGTAATGACTTCTCATTACCGAGTCAGCACTTTCAATAGAAATCAACAACTGTTTTGGGACCATCACTAGGCAAGGCACTGTGTTAAATGATGTAGCACAAAAAAAGACCATCTGTGCCATTCAGGAGAGGTAAGCATGCAATTCAAGGAGATAAAGTATTCCAAGTACTATACTAAAAAGCAAAAGATTCTGAAAAGAGTCTAGTATCTTCAGCTGACCATTCGAAACTTTCCACAATGTGATGCTAAGCCATTTTTTGTTCTTATCTCCCTTACTCCCCTAAACAAATCCACTGTGAGTCCATCATCATTTTATAAGCATAGTTTTCCTTTTTCCCTTCTCTGCACCTTTTGCATGCTGGTAATGTTCTTCCTAGAATGCTTACTTGTATGACCTCCTCCAGCAAAACTCACTTGCCATCCTGAAGGCTGAGCTCAAATGAGGAAACCAGGAAGCCTTTCTAATATCTTTAGCAGTAGTTGTTTCCTCTCTTCTCAATTGTTCACATGGTATCTACCATATGCAGATACTTGGATCATCTCCTCCAGCAGACACTGTGGACATTTTCCTGCCTGTCTGTGTAGCAGTGCCTGCCCTTTATGTAAGTAAGGGAAGCCCACGAGGAAAAGAGATACATAAAGAAGGAGGTTAGAACCAGATGGTTGAAATCAGCCACTGCCTTGGGCTTCCTGGTTGTCATGGATATGATATTTTCTATTGTTCATAACTCTGGTATCTATGGTGAGCTCACAATTAAAGCTAGAACTTTATGAAGGCAAGAAACACGATTGGCAGTGGCTTAATTAATATTTCAATGAAGGTGGAGGGCACTGTCTTAGTTGGTTTTCTGCTTCTAGAACGGAATACTCAAGACTGCGTAATTTATAAAGAAGAGAGATTTATTTCGTTTACAATTCTGGAGGCTAGGAAGTCCAAGATCAGATGGCCACATATGGTGAGAACGTCATGGTGTGTCACAGCATGGTGGAAAAGTGGAAGGTGAAGCCTGTGCCTGTGAGAAGAAGAGAAATGAAGTGGGCTGACCCACTTTATAACAACCTACTCTCTGGAGAACTAACCTAGTTTCTTAAGAACTGCACTGGGAATTGAACAATGAGAACACTTGGACACAGGAAGGGGAACATCACACACTGGGGCCTGTTGTGAGGTAGGGGGAGCGGGGAGGGATAGCATTAGGAGATATACCTAATGACGAGTTAATGGGTGCAGCACACCAACATGGCACATGTATACATATGTAACAAACCCGCACGTTGTGCACATGTACCCTAGAACTTAAAGTATAATAAAACAAATATATATACATAAATATATATATAATATATATAATATAAATATATAAATATATATAATATATATAAATATAAATATATATATAAATAAAACAAATATATATATACACATAAAGAACTGCATTAATCCCTTCATGAGGCTGGAGCCCCATGACCCAAACACTTCCCATTAGGCACCCCCTCCCAACACTGCTACATTTAGGAATTAAGGTCCCAACACATGAACTTTTTGAGGGATATACTCAAACCATATCAGGCAGGTATGGCAAGGAGAGATAGATGGGGTAAAGATTAAAATAAATATGTACTTTTCCAATGGTTTCCCTCCCCAACAAAATATTACATGTGAAGTTAGCTCAAATCTTGTTTTAGGTCTATTTCATCTTTTCCTGTTAAGAGAGCAATATAACTCACTCCACCAACTGACTCCCTTCTCACCACCTCACAATCCACGGTATCTCTTAAAATGACCAACTCACCACTGGCACGGGGGCTCACGCCTATAATCCCAGCACTTTGGGAGGCTGAGGCTGGTGGATCATCACCCGAGGTCAGGAGTTCAAGAACAGCCTAGCCAACATGGCAAAACCCCATCTCTACTAAAAATACAAAAATTAGCTGGGCGTGGGAGCCACCTGTAATCCCAGCTGCTTGGGAGGCTGAGGCAGGAGAATCGCTTGAACCCACGAGGCGGAGGTTGCAGCAAGCCAAGATTGTGCCATTGCACTCCAGCCTGGGCAATAGAATGAGACTTCGTCTCAAAAAAAAAAAAAGACCAACTGAATATGATAAGTGGAGAAAAATAATCCATGTCAGGGATTTCAAGGAGTGTGTACTGAATGTGGCATATACAGGACAACACTGAAGAAGAGGTTGACAGTAGGCTTTCTGGTCTCTCTCTCTCAGTAAGTAGATGGGACCCAGATGGGACCCTCTAACTTAAGTGATGAGGTACACAGGTAAGGGAGCTAGGGACACGTGGGAGACTTTCAATACTTGGACTGCCTTTTGCCCAGCATTTACAGGGTTGGCTTCAGCCAACATAAAACAGCAGCCTTAGGTAAGAGGTAGTGTATGGTCTTGGCTGGACCTTGGCATAGTTCAGTACCTGGCATTAGCCAAACTGCAAACTTTGAGGACACAGTTTCCACACAAGAACACCCTCTGTTCTGATGCCAACTATAAGTTTGAGGGCTCCCCCAAAACGCTTTTAGTTTTGATAATTCACTAGAAACCTCATAGGACTCACTGAAAGCTATTATACTCACTGTTATGGTTTATTAAGGGAAACGATACAGATTAAAATCAGCCAAAAGACTAGGTACAGTGACTGTTACCTGTAATCCCATTGTTTTGGGAGGCTGAGGCAGGAGGATCACTTGAGCCCAGGAATTTGAGGCTACAGTGAGCTGTGATTGTGCTACTGCACTCCAACTTGGGTGACAGAGGGAGGCTGTTCAACTAATTAACTAAACTAAGTAACTAATAAAATAATAAAATCAGCCAAAGGAAGAGATACATAGGGCAGAGTCTGGGAGTGCTCCAAACGTGAGGCTTCTGTTCCTTCCCCATGGAATCAGGACATGTCACGCTTCTGGTATTGATATGTGACAATACTCACAAAGTATTGCTAATCAGAGACACTCAACAAAGTTTCAGTATCTAGAGTTCTTATTTGGGGCTTTGTTATGTGCTCATGGTTGATCAATTGATTGCCTTGTTGTTGAACTTAGTCTTCAGGTCAATTGATACTTCATGCTCCAAAGCCCCCATCCTAAGTCACATGATTAGGCTTTCTGTCATGGCCAGCTTCTATCCTAAGCCTTTAACCCAGTGTGGCCAGCCCCATCCTTAAACAAAGGCACTCCTATTAGATATGGCATAGCTTACCTCCTAGAAGCCTAAGGCAAAGGCCAGACGTCAACTGGGGCAGGACCAAACTCTTCACTACACAGCTACACAGTAAGTTAGAAACAGAGTTAATTCATGGGATAGTGGTTTTGCCCAACAGAGAAGAGCAAAAATAAAGCTCCCTTGCAGGGGAGTGCATGAATCTTCTTCCCTCTTCTCCCTTGGCAGGTTGTTGGATTGTACAACTAGAATTGCAAGTTTATATCAACTGGTCCTCCAGCCTAAGAAGTAAGAGGAAGATACTAATAACAGAGAGGCTCACAGTGAGGAAAAACGTTTTACTTATCCACATCCTAAACACCTGGATTGGATTGACTTTTCTTTGTTCAAAAAGTAGTAAAAAGAAAATACTAATATGACAGCTAAGAAAATAATTTATAGTTAAGAGATGGAGAATTGAGATATAGAAGGGGAGAATTATTTGGAAAAAAAAATTTATTCAAGAAGGAGATTAGCCTAGGTAAAGAATTTATGGCTAAGACCCCAAAAGCAAATACAACAAAAACAAAAATAAATAAATGGGACCTAATTAAACTAAAAAGCTTCTGCACAGCAAAAGAAATAATCATCAGAGTAAACAGACAACCTATAGAATGGGTTGCAAATTATGCAAAGTATGCATCTGACAAAGGACCAATATCCGAAGCCTACAAGGAATCAAACAAATCAGCAAAAACCTCACCAGATAATCCCATTAAAAGGTGGGCAAAGGACATGAATAGATATTTCTCAAAAGAAAATATAAAAATGGCCAAAAAATGTAAGAAAAAATGCCCCACATCACTAATCATGTTGGAAATGCAAATTAAAACCACGATGAGATACTACCTTACCCCAGCCAGAATGGTCATTATTAAAAAGTTAAAAAAAAAAAAAGATGTTGGTGTGGATGTAGGGAAAAAACAAAACTTATACGCTGCTGGTGGGAATGCAGATGAATACAACCTCTGTGGAAAACAGTACAGATATTTCTCAAACAACTAAAAGTAGGTCTACCATTTGATCCAGCCATCCCACCACTGGGTATCTACCCAAGGAAAATAAGTCCTTATGTCAAAAAGATATCTGCATATGTGTTTATGGCAGCACAATTCACAATTGTAAAGATATGGAATCAATCTAAGTGCCCATCAACTGATGAGTGGATAAGGAAAATGTTATATATATATTTGTGTGTGTGTATATATATGCACCATGGAATACAATTCAGCCTTAAAAAGGAAGAAAATAATGTCTTTTGCAGCAACTTGGATGGAACTGGAAGCCATTATTCTAAATGAAGTAACTCAGGAATCAAAAACCAAATACTGCATGTTCTCACTTATAAGTGGAAGCTAAGCTACGGGTATGCAAAGGCATGCAGAATAGTATAATGGATAATGGAGACTCAGAAGTGGGGAGGGTCAAGGGGGTGAGGGATGAAAAACTACCTATTAGGTACACTGTACACTACTCGGATGACAAGCGCACTAAAATTCTAGACTTCACTGTTATATACAATTCATCCTTGTAACCAAAACCACTTATACCCCTAAAGCTATTGATATAAAAAATTTTTTTTAAAAGAAGGAGGAAGTTTTAGAAAATGCCTGTGAAGTGTTCTCAATATTCTTAAGATATGATCTTGAAATGAGACTAATGGTGAATGATAATACAGCAGAAGTGACAAGGTAGGTGGCTGATGAGCTATCTTAAATGGGGGTTAAAAAATAGGCAGAGTTTAGTTACAGAATTTAAATCTTCAAAAAATAATGAAGCTGAATAAAACCTATTTAAAATTAGATTCGTGAAGTGGAGAGAAAACTTGAGAAAGCTTCCCAGAATAGAGCGAAAAAGGTACAGGAAGAAATGCAAGACAGGAAAAAGTAGTAAACATTGAGAAGAGAGGAAGGAGGCCCAACATCAGATAAATGGTGATAGCGATGGGATGCAACATTCAGAGAAATCAGGGGGTAAAATAGAAGAAACTTTTCTTGACCTGAAGAAAAACCTAGCACCAGGGAAAAATAATTTTTAAAATGTGCCCACCCTCCAAGATGGCTCCCAAGGTCCCCACTTGCAGGTATTCACATTGGATTAGGGTAGGTCTGTGTGACTAATAGCATATGGCAGAAGCAATAGTCTATCACTTTTGAGGTTAGGTTGTAAAGACGCTGTAGCTCTGTCTTGGTGGTTCTTTCTCTTGGATTACTTTTTCTGGAGGAATGAAGTCACCATGTCATGAGTAGCTCTTTGGAGAGGTCCATGTGGGGAGGAACTGAGCCCTCCGACCTCCCACCACGGCAAGCCTTCATATGACTCTAGCCTCAGCTGACACAGTGAGATGCCCTGAGCCAGACCTATTCAGCTAAGCCACTCCTGGATTCCTAGAGAGATCATCAGTATTTGTTGCTTTAAAGTGCTGAATTTTGAGGTAATTTGTTATGGAGCAATAGATAACTAATACAGTCATGAAGTAGAAGGAACTAGAAGGGAGATTAGGGAGTAGCTGGAAAAACAGGGGAAATCTAGAGATTAGGGCATGTTTAAATGCTAGTGGAAGAATTCAATAGACAAAGAGAAAGGTTGGAGGTACAGCAAGGGGAAGGGGCTACGTAATCACATGAGGCTCCTGAGAAGGTGGGTAGGGGTGGTATCCAGGGGTAGGTAGGTATAGGGATAGGCCTTCAGAAGGAGCAGGGGAACTTTTTGAGGGTCTCAAAATCAAATGCTTAGTTGCCTGGCAATGTAGGCATTTAAGTTTGAGATCCCTCAAGAGAGACAAGCCTCTGATAAGCTTACTTGAGAAAATGCAATTATGTAACATTCATAAGAAAGAGGATATTATGGAGAATGAGATTAAAACCATGTAAGAAAAATGATACACAACTCTAAGCTTAAGAATTTGAAAATTCAGAGGAAATTTTTTCCCTAAGACAATTATCAATTGCCAAAATTGTTTCAAAAGAAACAGAGGCCAGTCATGGTGGCTCACATCTGTAATATCAGCACTTTGGGAGGCCAAGGTGAGCAGATCACTTGAGCCCAGGAGTTTGAGACCAGCCTGGGCAGCATGGTGAAACCTCATTTTACTAAAAATACAAAAAGTAGCCAGGCGTCGTGCACACCTGTAGTCCCAGCTACTCTGGAGGCTGAGGTGGGAGGATTGCTTGAGCCTGGGAGGTGGAGGTTGCAGTGATCCAAGATCATGCCACTGCACTCCAGCCTGGGCAACAGAGCAAGACTTTGTCTGAAAAAGAAAAGAAAAAAAAAGAAAGTCAGAATAATAACCATAGGAGAAATGGAAACAGTTGTTAGGAAATTACATCAAGAAAGATGTTGGACACATGGTTTCATAGGTTATTGCATTAATTAAAATTAAATAAAATGGAAAATTCTCTTCTTCAGTTTCACTAGCCACTTTTGAAGTGCTCAGTAACCACATATGGCTAGTGGTTGCCATATTGGAGAAGAGAGATATAGAGCATTTCTGTCACTTCGGAAAGTTCCATGGGTCAGTGTTGCTTTAAAGGGATAGGTAGTTCTTATTCTGTGTAACTTGTTTCCAGGTGCATAAAAATGCTGTGAATCTCCCAATTTGTTTTGTGAAACTAGAGGTGCACTGATGCTAAAACACAGCCAAGTTGACATCACAAAATTTAGAAACAAGTCTCACTTGTGAATAGATGCAGTACTTCAGACTCAGATGCTCATTCAGGAAAAATTCAAATTGGCATTCCGAAAGTGCAAGGATATTTGAATAATAGGAAATCCATTAGTATGGTTCATCACATCAGAATAGAAAAGGAGAAAAGCATATGATTATCTTCATAGATACAAAACAACATTTGAAAAAAATTGAACAGTCATTTCTGAATACACTAACAGGAAGGATCTTTATTTAGTATACTGAAGAAAAGCCTCTTCAGACATCATTGTCATCCCAAACAGCCAATCTGATATTTAATGATAAAAATACTACAGGCATTCCAATTAAAGTAAGAAATAGGATCAAGGCCTTCTACCATTTTTATACTTTGATAGTGTTCTAGAAATTCCAGTATAAAATTATAAAAGAATAAGAGGAATAGAGAAAAGAGAGAAATTATATAAAATTTGTGACATATTTTTAAAAAATCATAACTAGAAGTCCAAGAGAATCAATTACAAACTAAGAGAGTTCAGTAAGGCATGAGAAGTGGCCCCTGACAGCTGAGAACAGGCATTACCACCGGGCTGCTGTCATCTCCTGTTGAACATAAACACTTAAGCAGAACACAAACATCAATCAAGGCCACTTTATCTCATTGATGGATCAAGACAAAACCCAAATTTCTCTGTAATCGTGTCTGAACCCAAAAGAAGACATTAAAAGTGACCAAACATGCCTTGTCCAGGCTGAGTTGTGATTCTGCTTCTTTACTTCACTTTATTCTTCCTGCCTTCTAATTCTAAATACCAGCGATTCAGATACCCAATCATAGAGCTGCCCCTGTTTCCAGACAGTAGCCAATTCAGAGCACAGCCTTGCTCCCTGGAACCCTTCTCAAAATCAGCTAATACAAGCCCCAATCCTCTAATTCTTTTATAACATCCTCCTACTAAGACACCCTAGGATTCCCTGAGGTGTGTATTTTTCTTGATTACAATGAGCAGCAAACCCAATTTGTTCAACTCCTTGGAGGTCTTTAACTGATAGGCATTGACAGGTGGCTATTAAGAAACACATTCGCAGCCGGGCACAGTGGCTCATGCCTCCAATCCCAACACTTTGGGAGGCCAAGGCAAGTGGATCACTTGAGCCCAGGAGTTTGAGACCAGCCTGGGCAACATAGTGAGACCCTGTCTCCACAAAAATTAGCTGAGCATGGTAGTGTGTGCCTGTAGTCCCAGCTACTCAGAGGGTTGAAACAGGAGAACCACTTGAGCCCAGGAGCTCGAGGCTGCAGTGAGCTGAGATGGCACCACTGCACTTCAGCCTGGGTGACAGAGTGAGATCTTGTCTCAAAAAACAAAAACAGAAACAAAAACCACATATGCAAATAGTAGCAACAGTAGCAACAACAATAAAACATCAATAAAATATACTGTGATAACCAGTAAGAAATATACAATGAAAAAAGTACACATACAGATTTGTGCATTTGAAAAAGTCTTAAGAGAAAAGGTATCTAAATGTTAACTTTGGTTACCTTCTACTTTGTGGAACTTAGATTACTTTTTTGAATTTCTAAATTCTTTTTTCTTTTTATTGTGGTTAGAATGTTTAACATGAGGTCTACCCTCTTAACAGATTCTTAGCGTACAATACAGTATTGTTAACTATATGCACAATGTTGTACAGCAGATCTCTAAAACTTATTCATCTTGCATAACTGAACTTTATACCCATTGAATAGCAACACCACATTACCCCTGAGTAGCTGGGATTACAGGCGCCCACCGCCAGGCACAGCTAATTTTTTTTTTTTTTTTTGGATTTTTAGTAGAGATGGGGTTTCACCGTGTTGGCCAGGGTGGTCTCAAACTCCTGACCTCAAGTGATCCACCCATCTTGGCCTCCCAAAGTGCTGGGATTACAGGCATAAGCCACTGTGCCAGGCCCAATTTCTTCCTTTTTAAAGGCTGAATAATATTCCATTGTAGGTACTGTATATATCACATTTTCTTTATCCATTCATCTGCTAATGGATACTTACATTGTTTCCCTTTCTTGGCTATTATGAATAATACATGGGAGTGCAGATATCTCTTTGCGATCCGGTTTTCAATTGATTGGATATATACTTAGCAGCAGTTCTATTTTTAATTTTTTGAAGAATCTCCAAACTGTTTTCCATAATGACTGTACCAATTTACATTCCTGTCAACAGAGTACAAGGGTTCCAATTTCTCTACATCCTCACCAACACTTGCGATCTTTTGACTTTTTGATCGTAGCCATTCTAACAGGTGTGAGGTGATACCTCATTGTGGTTCTGATTTGCATTTTCCTAAAGATTCCCTAAAGTAATGTTGAGCATCTTTTCATGTACCTGCCATTTCTATGTCTTCTTTGGAGAAATGTCTATTCAAGTCCTTTGCCCATTTTTAAATCACGTCTTTTTTTTTTTTTTTTTTTTTTTTGCTATTGAGTTGTAGAAATTCCTTATGTATGGTTGTCATTGGTATGTGCAGGGAGTTGGCTCTAGGATCCCCTGTGTATACTAAAATTCATCCATACTCAAGTTCTGCATTTGGCCCTGTGGAACCCATGTATATGAAAAGTCATCCCTCTGTATACACAGGTTTTGCTTCCCCCAAATATTGTATTTTTTATCCACATTTGGTTGAAAAAAATCTGCGTATAAGTGGACCCACACAGTTCAAAGCCATATTTTTCAAGGGTCAATTGTATTATAGTTTTAAACTCCTTATCAGATATGGTTTGCAAATATTTTCTCTTATCCCATAGGTTGTCTTTTCACCCAGTTATTTCCTTTGCTTTGCAAAAGCTTTTTAGTTTGATATAGTCCCAATTATCTATTTTTGCTTTTGTTGCCTGCACCTTTGATGTCATAACCAATAAATCATTGCCAGAACTATATCATAAAGCTTTTTCTATATGTTTTATTCTAGAAGTTTTAAAATTTCAGGTATTTAATTCATTTTAGCTGATTTTGTGTGTGGTGTAAGATAAGGGTCCAGTTTCTTTTTTTTTTTTGCATAAGGATATCTGGTTTTCACAATACCATTTGTTGAACTGACTATTCTTTCTCTACTGTGTATTCTTGGCACCCTGTCAAAGATCAGTTGACCATATATGCCTGCATTTATTTCTGGGTTCTCTATTCTGTTTTATTGATCTATATGTCTGTCTTTATGCCAGTACCATACTGTTTTAATTACTGTAGCTTTGCAATGTATTTTGAAACCAGGAGATTGTGATGTCTCTAGCTCTTTTCTTTTTGCTCAAGATTGTACTGGCTATTTGGGGTCCTTTGTGGTTCCATAGAAATTTCAGGATTTTTTTTTTCTTCAACTATGAAAAATGCCATTGGGATTTTGGAAGAAAATGCATTGAATCTGTAGATCATTTGTGTACTGCAGGAATCTCAACAATATTAATTCTTTCACTTTATAAACACAGAATGTCTTTTCATCTATTTGTGTCTTCATTAATTTATTTCATCAGTGTATTGCAATAGTCAGTGTACAAGTCTTTCACCTCTTTTGTTAAGGTTATTCATAAGTAATTTATCTTTTTGATGCTACTATAAATGGGATTTTTTTTGGTTTCCTTTTCAGGTAGTTTATTGTTAGTGTACAGAAATACAATTGATTTTTACATGTTGATTTTATACCCTGCAACTTTACTGAATTGGTTTATTCTAAGAGTTTTTTTCATGGATGCATTAGAGTTTTCTATATATAAGATCATGTTGCCAGGTGTGGTGGCTCATGCCTGTAATCCCAGCACTTTGGGAGGCCAAGGTGGGCGAATCAGACTGGCCAACTCGGCCAAACCCTGTCTCTACTAGAAATACAAAATTTATCTGAGCTTCGTGGCATGCACCTGTAATCCCAGCTACTCAGGAGGCTGAGGCAGCAGAACCGCTTGAACCTGGGAGGCAGACGTTGCAATGAGCTGAGATTACACCACTGCACTCCAGCCTGGATGACAGGGCAAGACTCTATCTAAAGAAAAAAAAAGGTCATATTATTTTCAGAGATAGTTTTGGGTGCCTTTTGTTTCTTTTTCTTGACTAAGTAATTGCTCTGGCTCATCAAAAAATCAGAAGTTGAACCATCATAATCAAAGACTGTCTGCAGTGTTTCCAGCAATAAATGCATTTTTGACTGATGATATTTTCAACTTCTGATGGATTTATCAGGATGTAACCCCATCATAACTCAATGAGCATCTATAGAATATGTCTTAGTGTGGATTGACTGCTTTCTTTGCTTATCTGTAAGAAGCAACTCCTCATCTATTCAAGTTTGATCATGAGGTTGCAGCAATTTAGTCACATTTTCAGGCTACACTTCTTCTTCTTCTTTTTTTTTTTTTCTTTTTTTGAGATGGGGTCTCATTCTGTTGCCAGGCTGGAGTGCAGTGGCATGATCTCGGTTCACTGCAACCACCACCTCCCGGGTTCACGTGATTCTCCTGCCTCAGGCTCCTGCATAGCTGGGATTACAGGCATGCAAAACCACATGTGTATTTAAAAGGGAAACCAGAGCATAAAAATTTGGAAAATTTGCAGCCTGGCCGTGTGGTAGAAAAGAAAAGCCCATTTTTTTCAGGGAAGGAATTCAAGCAGGCTGCAGAAATTTGCATAAGTAAAGAGGATCCAAGTGCTAATATCCAAGACAATTAAAAAAAGTCCTCCAAGGCATTTCAGAGAACTTTGTGCAGCTGCTCCCATCACAGGCCCAGAGGTCTAGAAGGGAAGAATGGTTTTGTGAGCCAAGCCTGGGCCCTGCCACCCCTTGCAGCCTTGGGACACTGCTCCCTGTGTCCCAATTGCCCCACCTCTAACCATGGCTTAAAGTGGCCCAGGTACAGCTTGGGCTGCTGCTTCAGAGAGTGCAAGCCATAAGTCTTGGCACCTTCCATGTGCTGTTAAGCCTGTGGGTGCTCAGAGTGCAAGGGTTGAGGCTTGGGAGCCTCCACCTAGACTTCAGAGGATGTATGGAAAAACCTGGATGTCCAAGCAGAAGCCTGCTGCAGGGGTGGAGCCCTCATGGATAACATCTGCTAGGGCAGTGCAGAGGGGAAATGTGGGGTTGGAGCTTCCACACAAAGTCCCCACTGGGGCACTGCCTAGTGGAGCTGTGAGAAGAGGGCCACTATCCTCCAGACCCCAGAATGGTAGATCCAATCTTAGCTTACACCCTGAACCTGAAAAAGCCACAGGCATGCAATGCCAGCCCATGAGAGCAGTCGCAGGAGCTGACCCCTAGAAATCCAGAGGGGTGGAGCTTCCCAAGGCCTTGAGAACCCACCCCTTGCATCAGAGTGCTCTGGACATGAGACATGGAGTAAAAGGAGATTATTTTGGAGCTTTAAGATTTTATGACTGCCCTGCTGGGTTTTGGGCTTGTATGGGGGCTTTGGGCCATTTTCTCTTATTTGGAATGGCTGTATTTACCCAATGCCTGTAACCTCATTGCATCTAGGAAGTAACTAACTTGCTTCGATTTTACAAGCTCATAGGCAGAAGGGAGTTGCCTTGTCTCGGATGAGACTTTGGACTGTGGACTTTTGAGTTAATGCTGAAATGAGTTAAGATTTGGGGGGACTGTTGGGAAGGCATGATTAGTTTTGAAATGTGAGGGCATGAGATTTGGGAGGGGTCAGGAGTGAACAATATGGTTTGGCTGTGTCCCTACCCAAATCTCATCTTGAATTCCCACATGTTGTGGGAGGGACCTGGTGGGAGGTAATTGAATCATGGGGGCAAGTCTTTTGGAATGGAGTATTTACCCAGTGCCTATATCACCACTGTATCTTGGAAGTAACTAACTTGTTTTTATTTTACAGGCTCATAGGTGGAAGAGGCTAGCCTTGTCTCAGATGAGACTTTGGACTATGGACTTTTGAGTTAATGCTGGAATGAGTTAAGACTTTAGGGGACTGTTGAGAAGAGATGATTGTGTTTTGAAATGTGAAAAGGACATGAGATTTGGGAGGGGCCAGGGGCAGAATGATACAGTTTGAATCTGTGTCCCCACCCAAATTTCATATTGAAATATAATCCCCAAATGCTGGAGGTGAGGCCTGGTGGGAGGTGGGGACTCATGGGAGGTGATTGAATCATGGGGATGGTTTCTAATGGTTTAGCACCATCCCCCTAGTACTGTCCTCATGATAGAGTTCTCATGAGATCTGGTTGTTTAAAAGCATGTGGCACCTCCCCACTTTCTCTCTTCCTCCTACTCCAGCCATATGAACTGCCTCGCTCCCCCTTTGCCTTCCACCATGACTGGAAGCTTCCTGAGTCCTCCTGAAGAAGCAGAAGCCACTATGCTTCCTGTACAGCCTTTAGAATCATAAGCCAATTAAATCTCTTTATAAACTACCCAGTTTCAGGTATTTCTTTACAGCAATGTGGGAAAGGACAGATATACACTCAAAGTCATCCATGAGGGTTGGAATCAAATCCTACCAAACTCCAGTTAATGTTGCTATTTTGATTTTCTCCCATAAATCACAAATCTTCTTAATGGCATCTAGAATGGTGAATTATTTCCAGAAGATTTTCTATTTAGTTCGCACAGATCCATTAGAGAAATCAATATCTATGGCAGCTATAGTCTTACAAAATATGTTTCTTAAATAATAAGTCTTGAAAGTTGAAATTGCTCCTTGATCCATGGGCTGAAGAATGAATGTTGTGTTAGCAGGATGAAAACAACATTACCTTCTTTGTACATCTGTATCAGAGCTCTTGGTTGACCAGGAACATTGCCACTGAGGAGTAATACTTAAAACAATCTCTTTTTCTGAGTAGTACGTCTCAACTGTGGGCTTAAATATTCAGTAAACCATGCTGTAAACAGACGTGCTGTCATCCAGTCTTTGCTGTTCCATTTTTAGAGCACAGGCAGAGTAGATTTGGCATAATTCTTAAGGGCTCTAGGAGTTTCAGAATAGTAAATAAGCATTGCTTTCAACTTATAGTCGCTAGCTGCATTAGTCCATAACAAGAGTCCAGCCCATCCTTTGAAACTTTGAAGCCAGGCATTGGCTTTCTCCTCTTTAGCTGTTAAAGTCCTAGATGGTATCTTCTTCCAATAGAAGGCTTTTTAATCTACATTGAAAATCTGTTGTTTAGTGTAGCCATCTTCATCAATTATCTTAATTATCTTCTGGATAACTTGAGGCAGCTTCTACATCAACACTTACTGTTTCACCTTGCACTTTTATGTTACAGAGACAGTTTTCCTACTTAAACCTCATTAACCAACCTCTGTTAGCTTCCAACTTTTCTTCTGCAACTTCCTTACCTCTCTGAACCTGCAAAGAATTCAAGAGAGTTTGGATTTTGCTCTAGATTAGGCTGTGGCTTAAGGGAATGTTTTTCCTGCTTTGATCCTCTATCTGGACCACTCAAACGTTCTCCATATCAGCAATAAGGCTGCTTTGCTTTATTATCATTTATATATTTACCAGTAGCACTTTTAATATGCTTTAAGAACTCTTCCTGTACATTCACAACCTGGCTGACTGTTTGGCACAAGAGGCCTAGCTTTCAGCCTGTCTTGGTTTTTGTCATCCTTTCCTCACTAAGCTTGATCATTTCTAGCTTTTGACTTAAAGTGAGAAATGTGGGACTCTTCCTTTCACTTGGACATTTAGAGGTGATTGTAGGATTATTAATTGGCCTAATTTCAATATTGCTGTGTCTCAGGGAGTAGGGAAGCCCCAGTAGAGGGAGATAGATGGGAGAATGGCTGGTCAGTGGAGCAGTCAGAACACACACAATATTTATCAATTAAATTTGCCATCTTATGTGGGTATGGTTTGTGGTACCCCAAAACAATTACAACAGTAACACCAAAGATTATCACTCACAGATCGCCATGAAAAACATAAGAATAATGACAATGTTTGAAATAGTGTAAGAATTACCAGAATGTGACACAGAGACATTATGTGAGCACATGCTGTTGGGAAAATGGCATTGCTAGACTTGCTTAATGCAGAGTCTTTTTTTTTTCAATTTGTAAACAAACGAACAAACAAAAAACACACACAGTGTCTGCAAAATGCAATAAAGTGCAATAAAATGAGGCGTGCTTGAATCTCCATCCTATTGAGACTGTTTCCGGAGATTTATCCTGTTGCTTTGTTCCGAATATATTTCCCTGTTTCTTCATTTTCCTTGAGTTTTTGTGTCAGTATCTATGCATTAGAAAATGCAGCCACCTTTCCCTACCTTCACGGCTGAACTTATGCAGGAGGAAATCCTTATCAGTCAGTCTGCCCAGAGATTTTGGGGGCCTCTCAAACCTTTGTGCTTTGTTCTCAGAGGCCCCCAAGGCATCTTGATTTTACTAGGTCTCATCAGTGCTCTAAGACAGAAGAGACAGAAATCAATCCCTTGAGCAGCCCCTGGAAAAGTTGGAAGGCTGGGTACCTGCTTCAACTCTTCTCCTAGGGAGAAGCTGGGAACAGATGGTTTCCTTCTGATGGTATGGTGATGTGTTGGGGTAGGGATTACAATGAGAGTGTGTTTTGAATTTTCCTACTGGCTTCAATGCGGCTGGTTTCATGTTCATGCAGGGCGCAGGAGCTTCTCAATTAGTTTCTGAATTCCTCAAAAAGGGAATTTGTCCATGCACCATTGTTGAGTTGTGTCCACTGGGAGAAGGAGAGTCCAGGGCTTCCTACTTGGCCATCTTGCTGATATTATCCTTCCCATTATGTCTACATAGTCAATGATAAAAATGCATTATTTTTATAGACAGGTAAATTGCTATTTTCTGAAAGCAGTGACTAATGAGAGATAAATGAAATTCTAAAATGAGATTATTGTGTTATGAACTAATAAGGTTATAGAAAGTAGGCTGCAGAATGGAAAGAATCTAGATTATCAGTTTTCTCCATTTCACAGGTAGCTCATTGCTGCTTCTATGGAACTACGGAGGAGGCAGAAGAGGCATGAGTAAAGGCTGATGCCCCAGATAGGACAACCCTGTTCACTCTTTCTGCCAACATAGATGCTCTCTTTTGCTTCTAGACCAGCAAAGCATCACATGATGTGTTCTGGGCCTCTTGAAGTCTGGCCTTGAATGTGGTCATTGACAACACTAAACCTTACCTAAGAGTACCCTGTAACTCTTGGAAAAGAGTGAGGGTTAAGAAATCCCCCTACTTTTGTGTTCTGGGAAACAAAAGGCATGTACTGCAAAGACGCTCCCCGCCCCTTCCACATATAACGTAGATAAGAGTCATGGATGCCCCTTAATTCAACAGTTCTCAACCTTTTTGGCACCAGGGACCAATTTCATGGAAGAAAACTTTTCCACAGATGGGTGGGGGCAGTGGTTTCCAGATGAAACTGCTCTACCTCAGGTCATCAGGCATTAGTTAGATTCTCATGAGGAGTGTGCAACCTAGATCCCTCCCATGCACAGTTCACAATAGGGCTCGTGGTCCTGTGAGAAGTTAAAGTCCTGACAGGAGGTGGAGCTCGGTGGTAGTGCTGGCTGGCCCGCCGCTCACCTCCTGCTGTGTGGCCCGGTTCCTAACAGGCCACAGACTGGTACTGCTCCGTGGCCCAGGGGCTTGGGACCCCTGCCCTTGTTTACCTAGAAAAAGCCAGATACGAACCTGCCAAATTCCTGTTCTTTACCTCATAAATGATTAGCTGAGCAGCAGGTCCCTATCGATCAAACAAAACAAAACCCTTCTTAATCAAAATCTCCTTTCCCCAGGGCCCTGAACTTGGCCCACTCTCAGCCTGGGCCAGAACAAGCTCTTCCTCAGCAGCCCCTCCTGAGCCTAGGCCCACCTGGGGTGCAATGTTCTCTGATCTACTCTCTTTTTTCTTTTCTTTCTTTTTCTTTCTTTCTTTTTTTTTTTTTGAGATGGAGTCTCACTGTGTCGTCCAGGCTGGAGTGCAGTGGCATGATCTTGGCTCACTGCAGCCTCCACCTCCCGGATTCAAGCGATTCTCCTGCCTCAGCCTCTGAAGTAGCTGGGATTACAGGGGCCCATCACCATGCCTGGCCAATTTTTTTGTATTCTTAGTAGAGACAGGGTTTCACCATGTTGGTCAGGCTAGTCTCAAACTCCTGGCCTCAAGTGATCTGCCTGCCTTGGCCTCCCAAAGTGCTGGGATTATAAGCATGAGCCACCCACCGCACCCGGCTGCTGATCTGTTTTCTGATCATGACACTTCCATTTACCCCACTTTCTAGCCTCATTTTCTCTTCCCTATAAAAGAAAACCCCTTTTTGCTTAACTCTTGAGACATTTGCAGATCTTATGGTTAGAGAGTTCTTCCTATTGTAATAGCCAGTTTCCTTCACCTTTACAATAATCTTTTTTGTTTTTGTATGAGACAAAAACAAACTCTGTTGCCTAGGCTGGAGTGCAGTGGTCTGATCATAGCTCACTGCACCCTCAAACTCCTAGACTCAAACGATTCTCCCACCTCAGCCTCCCAGAGAGCTAGGACTACAGGTGTGCACCTCCACACCTAGCTAATTTTTGTATTTGTCGTGGAGGCAGAGCTTTGCTGTGTTACCCAGGCTGGTATGATGACCTTTTGGAATCAGGTTTCTCTGTACTACTCCAAGATTTATTTTTGCTTTTGTTTTTGATGCCATATAAGTAAGGGAAAAAAAAAAGAAGAAAAAAGTCTTAATCCCACTCTGGGTTAAGGATGGGAGTTAGTATAAACATTCACCCACAAAAAGAAGTTCCTAAACACAACACTTAGTTGAAAATAAGACACCTCAATAGATAGAACCAAAGCAAAAAAATAACCCAGAGTGGAGAGATGTAAAATCTGGAATGAAAAGTGTATGTTGTTTTCTGGGTGAGATGGCTCATGCCTGTAATCCAAGCTACAGGAGAGGCTGAGGCAGGAAGATTGCTTGAGCCCAGGAATTTGAGGCTGTGCTGTGAGCTATGATTGCATTACCGTACTCTGGCCTGGGTGACAGAGCCAGACCCCAACTCCCTATTTTATTTTATTTATTTTTTGAGACAGGGTCTCACTCTGTTGCTCAGGCTGGGGTGAAATGGTGCGATCTTGGCTCACTGTAGCCTCCACCTCCCGGATTCAAACAATTCTCCTGCCTCAGCCACCAGAGTAGCTGGGAGGCGTGCACCACCATGCCTGGCTAATTTTTGGATTTTTAGTAGAGATGAGGTTTTGCCATGTTGCCCAGGCTGGTCTTGAACTCCTGAGCTTAAGCAATCCACCCACCTTGGACTCCCAAAGTGCTGGGATTACAGACATGAGTCACCGCGCCTGGGCAGACCCCGGCTCTCAAAACAAAAAACAAAAACACATGCTGTGACATGAAGAGAACAGGGCATCATCTGCAAAAATCCAACTCTAAATATCCCTGAGAAAGAAGATTATGATGCACATGGAATAAAAAGAGGGCCCATTTTATATAAACTTAATGCTGAAAAAAATTCTTTTTTTAATTGCACTTGAACTGTGTATGTAGAGAAAAACGTATTATAGATTAGCCTTCTTTTTGCAAAATTTGTGTAGGATTTTCTTGGTTTGCCAGTTTTCTTGAAAGAACATCATTTTCTGGTGTGTTTTTTCTTCCAACCCCGCATTTTCAAGCTCATATTGTTCTCGTGAACAAAGCGAGACTCTTTGATCTGGTTTGACACTATGCAGAGCAGAATTTCAGCTATCTGAAAAAAACAAACTTCAAACCTGTAGGAGGATTATTAAAAGGCATAAAACTTTACAACCATTAAGCAAAAACAGGCTAGCAGTTATACTTATTAAGGATAATTATAGCATTTAAGTTTAATGGCATAAATTGGTCAATGGATAATTTAATCTGGCAGACATCAAAATTACATTTAAATATTAGAGAAAGGAGACAAAACACAAAGAGATGGTTGTTAGATGGGCTCAAAAACTTTTCGAATGCCTTTCTAAAGCTTCGAAATATCTCCTTTAATGTCTTATTTCTTTTCCCACTTAGAGTCAGGTTTATCTGAAATTGTGGCTTTTTGGAAAACTCCGTTTCCACTGAGGTGTGGTAATAGTCTCTTCTGTTATTATTGCAAACTTACTGTGAATATCTCAACTCCATAACCAGTCAAAGATATATATGCCTTCATCTCAGCTCATCATTTGGGAGAAATGAGAGGCACCAAGGCTCATATAAGAACCCACCTGAGGCCAGGCAAGGTGGCTCATGCCTGTAATCCCAGCACTTCAGGAGGCCGAGGCAGGCGGATCACCTGAGGTCAGGTGTTAGAGACCAGTCTGGCCAACATGGCAAAACCCCATCTCTACTAAAAATACAAAAATTAGCTGGGCATGGTGGTGCATGCCTGTAATCACAGCTACTCGGGAGGCTGAGGCAGGAGAATCGTTTGAACCCAGTGGGTGGAGGTTGCAGTGAGCCAAGATTATGCCATTTCACTCCAGCCTGGGCCAAAGAACCCACCTGAATTTGTAGAAGTCTATTGTGGATTTTAAGGGACAAACTTATTTGTGAGAATTACATAACTTTCTAATCTTGTTAACTTAAAAATGGGGGCTAGATTCTACCTTGGGTTCCCTGATGAGATCTGCATCCATTGTGTTTGTCCCTGAATATTTTTCTTCTCTCTTCCTTTGAGGAATCATATGCCTAACATTAATACTCTTGTTGGGCAGAGCCCTGCTAGCCAATAGCTTCAGAGGATTTTCCAGCTAAGAAGAGCTTAGTGGTGGGGGAAGTGGGGAGTGGCTGTGAGGATTTGCTCATTAATCATGCAGAGATGCAGGCTGCATAATGACTGGCAAAGGCGTGGATAAAAGGATGATGCAGGTATTTTTCAAGGACAAGCTTTGGGGTTAGAGATTCCATTTCTAGAGGCAGGACAGACTCAGGAAGCCCAGGGCTCCAGGAAATGTTGGTGTGAGGTAAGGGTTGTGGCTGCTCCACCTACCTCTAGCCCCAGATCTGCTGGCCCCAACTTTGTGCTGAGAGGGCTGTGAATCACTACAACCCCCCCACCCCCCCCCCACAAGCTCCTATCCACTAAGGTTACACCATTAAAGCAGCTTTACTCCTGGAGGTTTTAGTAATTAATCTGTCAGTGTGTCACCATGGCAACATATTTGTATATCTCAAATGCCATGAGCTCCAGCCAGGATTTGAAAAACTGCTTTACCTAGTGCCCTAGCTAGTGATTAACAAAGGATTATGTTGTAGAACACAGGGCATGCTGGTTGGCTCCAAGGCAAAGGAGGCTTAGGGAACTAATGTTCATTCTTCCTCCTTTAGAAGTGGCTGAGATTCCATTAAGGGATTGGGGACCAGCAGACCCCTTCTGGCTTCATGGGACACATCATGACCTCCTAGGGGCACTAAAAGAGAAATCCTCTGCTGTCCTCCACTCTGCTCTCCTCTCTTCCACTCCTTCTTTCTCTTCTCCCATTTATTAATTCAATAATTCCAAGGAAGGATAAAAGATGCGAGATTTGACTCATTCACCTCAATTCTTAGGCACATGCGCTGGTACAAGACTTTTCTCTCATTTTGTTTCGTTTAATTTCTCCCTCTCATCCCTGATGCCACATATATTTTCTTCCCCATTATAAGTGTTTTTTATTGGACTTCCTAGAAGCAGAACCTGGGACATAGTTTCTTTTTCCTTCCTTCCTTCCTCCCTCTCTCCCTCCCCTTTTCTCTTCTCTTCTCTTCTTTCTTTCTCTCTTGCTTTCTTGATTCTCTCTCTCTCTCTGTCTCTCTTCTCTCTCTTTCTTTTAATAAAGAGTCTCACTCTGTTGCAGGCTGAAGTACAGTGGCATGATCATGGTTCACTGCAGCTTTGACCTTCTGGGCTTAAGTGATCCCCCACCTCAACCTCCCAAGTAGCTGGGACTACAAGCATGTGCCACTATGCCCAGCTAATTTTTAAATTTTTTTTTGTAGAGACAGGGGTCTCACTATGTTGCCTAGGCTGGTCTCTAACTCTTGGGCTCAAATGATCCACTCAAATGATCTCAGCCTCCCAAATTGCTGGGATTACAGGCATGAGCCACCATGCCCCGCTTCAGAGTTTCTTGTTCAAGTGGCTTACGGTGGGAGAACTCTCAAGAGATACTGGTTATGGGAGCAGGAGAGGGAGAGAAGTGGGCTTAGGCATGTCTAGCCTCAGCCTACTGATAGGGAACCCTGGAGCATGAACAGCACTGCAGGGTTGCCTTCCCCTTCCCTGTCCTGCTGACCCTACCGGGAGGCAAGGGGCAGGCCTGCCATCCATGGCGCTGAGGGTTGCCAGCCAGGCAGCTCTCCTCTGCTGAGGGCAGCTCCCCAAAGAAGCAGGGCAGCTGTGAGACATTTGAAGCTGATACACACAGCAGCTGGGAGGATGCGGACTCCAGAACAGTGAAAGAGATTGGGTGGGTCACCAACAGCCAAAACAAGCAATCAGGCTTTTGTATTTAATAAGCATCTGTGTGTCTGTGTGTTTATCTGTTACTGCAGAATACTTAGTACTCATTCAAAAAAATTTATTGAACCCCTACTCTGTGCCTATTTCTATTCTGAAAGCTAGGGGGTTATAGTCATGGTGAAAACAGACGGGATCACCCCTGCCCTTAGGTTGTTGTTAAGTGGAAGAAATAGATATTAAACAATGATTCACACAAATGAACATTTCAGAGTGCAAAATGTAATGCATGCTGAGAGGGAGAAGCTGAGGTGTGACAAGAGATCACAATGGAAGGTGAGATGCATGCTGGGGTGGAGGGAAGGCCTCCCTGGGGATGGCTATTTATGGCACTGACCTAGAGAGGAGTTGGTGTGAGCTGGCCAGAGAATGGGAGGGAGGCTGCTCCAAGCAGAGGGAGCAGAGGGAGCACCGTCCTGACCAGGAGAAAGGGCTCTGTGAGTTCAGGGAATTGAAAGGAGGTCAGTGTGGCTGGACACAGTGACAAAGGGGTAAGGACATGAGAACAGCAAGAAAGGGGGCCCATGGCAGCAGATGCCAGGCCTTGGAGGTCATGTTCAGGACTTAGAGCTCTCAATGAAAGCCAGTGGAAATCCACTGAAGACTTTGGGCAAGAAAGAGACATGATGACCATGGGTGGCTCAAGGGCTGTGCGGGGTTTGGAGAAGGCAGGAGTGGAAGCTGGGAGGCTTGTGGAGGTCGAGGGAGAGATGCCGGTGCTCTGGACATGAGTAGTGACAGTGGATGTAAGGAGAAGCCGCTGGCAGAGGAGACTTCAGAGGGAGCAGGTGCAGGGGTTGCTGAGGGTTTGGGTGCAGGGGTGAGGGAAGGTAGGAGTGTAGGTTCACACTCACGTGGAGAGAAGTGCCATTTTCCAGTGGAAGATGCGGGGCAGGCAGTCGGGAGGATGCGTTCAGAGCTCAGGGGATTGGCTGCACTGGAAATTTAAGCCCAGTGGTTGTCAGCACATTGGTGACACTTGGAACCCAGGGATAAAGTACTGCTAAGGAGCAAAAGAAAAGAGAGAGAGAGCAGGACTGAAGCTCATGCACAGAGAGGAAACCAGCCATGCATCTGAAGAAGAAACCAGAGAGGCAGGAAGAACACAAAACATGGCAGCAACGAACGCAGCAGAGGAAGTTTCAAGGAGGAGGGTAATGAGTCCTGGGGTATGTCCACTGTCGGGTGCCAATCAGATGGTCTGTGGACAGGGCCGCAGCAGGGTGCGGTGGAACACGAGGGCTGCAGCCTGCTTTCCACAGGTGCAGCTCTGCTGGGTGAGGAGGGAATGCAGGCTGGATGCAGGGCACTCTTAAGTAAGTTTAGTTATTTGGGGAGGAGGGGAAGGGGCCGCTTCCAGAATGGGAATCAAGATCAATTTTGTTTTTTTAAGATGGGGGAGATGTTTGAATGCTGGGGAGGAGTTGGTTTATGGGGACAGTTGATGGCACAGGAAAGAGAGGGGTTAATTGCTAGAGAAAAGTCACTACAGAGGTGGGAGCAGGTGGGAACAGACCACCATTCCCATTATCTGGCCAATGCTGAGCCCATGCACACTGGGGTTCCAGCCTAGAGAGATGACAGCAGAGGAGGGATGGGAACATCTAAGTGGTGAAACTGTCCCTATAGACTTTATAAAATTAATCAGGGAAGAAGGAAGGGGGAGAAATGAAGATAAACCAAGCTTGCAGCACACTCAGCACTGACCATGAGGTCCGCTTGCTCTCTGATCCACTTCCTCACAGCTGTCTGGGGCCTATCGACTCAGGATTACATGAACCCTGTTACGAGATGATCCTTCCCCTTAGCTGCTCTATAGATAACAACTTTAACATTATAAAACATTAAATTTTCCATTTGAGATACTCTTTCAGTTTCTGAATACCAATGAAACTACTGATGCCAGCTGGTCTTAAGGACCTCACAGGAGCTGAGTCACCAAAGAATGCAGTTTCCACATCCTGATGATTTCCTTCCCCTTATCCCAACTAATCAACAACCCCAAATTCTTATCTAGAAATGGACCAAATTCCTTGATATTGACTGGCACTGGCCGAGGCTTCCACATATGGCTCAGTGGATATGTAACAGGATCGTTTGCCCAATGCTTGGCAAGTCAATATAACAAGACAAGGGGGATTGCTGCAGAGAAAAGGTCTAATAATCATAGGAGAGCTAAATGAGGAGGTGGGAAGAAACCTCAAATCCACCAACCTAAGGAATTTGGAGCTACAGATATTAAGGGCTTTGGAAAGGGCTGAGATGTGGGGATTGTTGATTGGTGGAAGAGTGCAGGGTGAAGTCATAGGACAGGGAGATGAAGAAACTGCATTCTCATGCTGATTTGGTTCCTCGTGGGGTCTTCAAACTCGTTGGCATCAGCCTTTCCTGATGGAATTCAGGATATGAAGAATATCTTGAGCAATTCTTAAACAAAAGCCTAATGATTCTAACATCAGAAGTCCTATCTATGGGGAAAATGGGATTTAAACAGTCAGTATCTTGAGCTGCATGACTTTCAGTTTAAGGAAGTGGGCCAGAGTGCAGCCTGATTAATGCTTAATTATAACTATATTTCTGCCCCAAACCTGGCATCTAAATTCTTGTTAACCCTATGAGGATGGTTTTATTATTATTATTATTATTATTATAATAAAAGAAAGAGGTTTAATTGTCTCATGGCTCTGCAGGGCTGGGGAGACCTCAGGAAGCTTACGATCATGGTGGATGGGGAAGCAAACATATCCTTCTTCACATGTGGCACGAAGGAGAAGTGCTGAACAAAGGGGGAAAACCTTTACAAGGGATGGTCCTTATAAAACCACTAGATCTTGTGAGAACTCACTTATTATCACAAGAACAGCATGGGAGAAACCACCCCGATGATTCGATTACCTCTCACTGCATCCCTCCCACAACACATGGGGATTATGGGAACTACAATTCAAGATGAGATTTGAGTGGGGACAAAGCCAAACCATATCATTCCACCCCTGGCCCCTCCCAAATCTCACGTCCTCACATTTTAAAACACAATCATGCCTTTCCAACAGTACCCTAAAGTCTTAGCTTTTTCCAGAATTAACCCAAAAGTCCAAATCCAAAGTCTCATCTGAGACAAGGCAAGTTTCTTCCTCCTATGAGCCTGTAAAATCAAAACAAGTTAGTTACATCCTAGATACAATGGGGGTACAGGCACTGGGTAAATATACCCATTCCAAATGAGAGGAATTGGCCAAAACAAAGGGGCTACAGACACCATGCAAATCTGAAATCCAATAGGGTAGTCATTAAACCTTAAAGTTCCCAAATGATTTCCTTTGACTCCATGTCTCACATCCAGGTCACACTGATGCAAAAGGTAAGTTCCCACAGCCTTGGGCAGCTCCACCTGTGTGGCTTTGCAGGGTACTGCCCCCTACTCCTGGCTGTTTTCACAGACTGGCACTGCATTTCTGTGGCTTTTCCAGGTACATGATGCAAGCTGTTGGTGGATCTACCATTCTGGAGTCTGGATGATGGTGGCTCTCTTCTCACAGCTCCACTAGACAGTGCCCTATTAAGGACTCTGTGTGGAGGCTCTGACCCCACATTTCCCTCCCTCACTACCCTAGCAGAGATTCTCCATGAGGACTCCACCACTGCAGCAAACTTCGGCCTGAACATCCTGGCATTTCCATACATCCTCTGAAATCTAGGCAGAGGTTCCCAAACCTCAATTCTTGACTTCTGTGTACCTGCAGGCTCAACACTATGTGGAAGCTGCCAAGGCTTGGGCTTACACCCTCTAAAGCTACAGCCTGAGCTGTACTCTGGCCCCTTTTAGCCACAGCTGAAGCAGCTGGGATGCAGGGCACCAAGTCCCTATTTTGCACACAGCAGGGGTCCCTGAGCCCAGCCCAGGAAACCATTTCTCCCTCCTAGGCCTCTGGACCTGTGATGGGAGGGGCTGCCATGAAGGTTTTTGACATACCGTGGAGACCTTACCCCATTGTTTTGGAGGTTAAAATTTGGCTCCTCGTTACTTATGCAAATTTCTGCAGCAGGCTTAAATTTCTCCCCAGAAAATGGGGTTTTCTTTTCTATTCCATGTTCAGGCTGCAAATTTTCCAAATTTCCATGCTCTGCTTTCTCTTGAATGCTTTGCTGCTTAGAAATTTCTTCCACCAGATACCCTAAATCATCTCTCTCAAGTTTGAAGTTCCACAAATCCCTATGAGGATGGTTTTAGACACTCTTGGGTGATTCGTCTCCCTGCAGGTATAACGCTGAACCATGCTTCTGCAGGCATCTGGTCCCTGGCACAGTCAGTGACTCCAGAGCCAGTCCAGCCCATCAGGGCAACCCTCTTCTCAGGCCCCAGACTCCCCTCCTCCCTACTTCTGGCCACTGAATAATGAAGTCCACCAAATCTTGAGATGACACTGTCAACCCTGCTTTCCCACAGCTCCCTAATTCCATGTCTCCCATAGTCTCCGATTATTTCCAGGGGTGCCTTGAAATGTAAAAGATATTCAAAGCAAAATTTGTTGGCAGTCAACTTAATTCATACAAGCATTCCATTAAGGCACTTAAAGGGATGGCAGAAAATCAAACAATGGGAGGGACACGCTGCCCTTGAAAAGGAGTTTCTTTGCTGATGCCACCACTGGAAATAGTGCCATTAATTTTATAAAAGAGGTATCATATTCAGAAAGACTCTATCAACCACTGTAAATGCTTTGGAGCCTCTAACAGTTGTGAAATGTGGAAGCCAAGGATGTAGGGGCCTGTTGGAGTGCACCCATTCCTGGATCTGGGAAGGAGACGCCTTTGAAGCTATACCTCTCGGATGGCTTTGATCCTCCAAGACCCAGATATAAAGACAAGATGAGGGAGGTGTTATTAGTGTTATTATTTATACTTAGTGGAGCTTACATGTAGGACCTCCTTTATAAAGTGCTTTGGGCACTACTGATTTATAAGTAATTTCACTTTTCACAGCATCACTTCTGGGTGGAGGAAGAATGCCAGAGGCAGCTCTGGAAATAATCACTTTTCTCCAAGATAGAGTACTCATTAATCCAGGCCTAGTGGGAACATCTATTCCCTTTATTGTATCCTTTTACTGGAAATTATTTCTTTAGTAGAAGGTCATGTGCCTCAGTGACCTGGAATGGGGGTTCTCCAGTAATTTCTATCATTCTCCCCTGTTGAAAGCTTATGTATTGAGAACATCTGGGTAAGAGTCACAGGCAGCTTGGAAAAGAGGGCAGTGATTAGGGATTTCTAGTTTTATTGTTTTTTTTTAAGCATTTGTTGAGATTGGTTTAAAATCCAGGACATGGTTAATCTTGGTGAATGCTCCCTAGGCACTTGAAAAGCACATGTATTCTGCTGTTATAGGGTTGTTTGTTCTGTTAGATCCTGTTGGTTGAAGGTGTTGTTCAATTCTTCTATATCCTCATTATTATTTTTTTTATTTTTTTAGAGACAGGGTCTATCTCTGTTGTCCAGGCTGGAGTGCAGTGGTGCAGTCATAGCTCACTACAACCTCAAACTCCTGGGTTCAAGTAATCCTCCTGCCTCAGCCTCCTGAGTAGTTAGGACTACAGGCTTGTGCCACTATGCCTGGCTAATTTTTAAAATTATTATTTTTTCTCTTTCTGTGCCTAACGTAGCCATGGCTCGTGGTCCCAAGAAGCATCTAAAGCAGGTAGCAGCTCCAAAGCATTGGATGCTGGATAAATTGACTGGTGTGTTTGCTCCTCATCCATCCACCAGTCCCCACAAGTTGAGAGAGTGTCTCCCCCTCATCATTTTCATAAGGAACAGACTTAAGTATGCCCTGACAGGAGAGGAAGTAAAGAAGATTTGCATGCAGCGGTTCATTAAGATCAATGGCAAGGTCCGCACTGATATAACCTACCCTGCTGGATTCATGGATGTCATCAGCATTGACAAGATGGGAGAGAATTTCTGTCTGATCTGTGACACCAAGGGTCACTTTGCTGTACATCACATTACACCTGAGGAGGCCAAGTACAAGTTGTGAAAAGTGAGAAAAAATATTTGTGGGCACAAAAGGAATCCCTCATCTGGTGACTCATGATGCTCGTACCATCTGCTACCCTGATCCCCTCATCAAGGTGAATGACACCATTCAGATTGATTTGGAGACTGGCAAGATTACTGACTTCATCAAGTTCGACACTGGTAACCTGTGTATGGTGACTGGAGGTGCCAACCTGGGAAGAATTGGTGTGATCACCAACAGAGAGAGGCACCCTGGATCTCTTGACGTGGTTCACATGAAAGATGCCAATGGCAACAGCTTTGCCACTTGACTTTCCAACATTTTTGTTGTTTGCAAGGGCAACATACCATGGATTTCTCTTCCCCAAGGAAAAGGTATCTGCCTCACCATTGCTGAAGAGAGAGACAAGAGATTGGCAACCAATCAAAGCAGTGGGTAAAATGGTCCCTGGATGGCATGTTAGATCTTTGTATGTAATTAAAAATAATGTGGCATGATTGATAGCCAAAAATAAAATAATTATTATTATTTTGTAAAGACAGGGTCTCATTAAGTTTCCCAGGCTGGTCTCAAACTCCAGGCCTCAGGTAATTCTCCTGCCTTGGCCTCCCAAAGTGCTGGGATTACAGGCATGAGCTATCACGCCTGGCTCCTTGTGGATTTTCTATCTAGTAGTTCTATCAATTACTGAGAAAAGAGTGTTGAAGTCTCCAACTATAATAGTAGATTTGTCAATTTCTTCCTTCGGCTTTATCAGTTTTTGCTTCATGTATTTGAAAGATCTGTTTTTGGTGCATACACACTTAGGTTTGCTATCTCTTGTTGGTAGATTGATCTTGATCTTTTATCATCATGTAAAATTCCTCTCCGTGTCTGGTAATTTCTTTGCTCTGAAGTCTACCTTGATATTCATATAGCCACTCTTCCTTTTTAAAATTTAATACTTATGTGATATATCTTTTTCTATGCTTTTACTTTTTACTTAGCTATATCATTATGTTTGAATTGAGTTTTTTATAGACAGCATATCATTGGATAATGTTTTTAAATCTACTCAGCTAATCTTGTCTCATTTTTAATTTAAAAATTTTTTACACATAATAATTGTATGCATTTATGGAGTACAATGTGATGTTTTGATACATAAATATATTGTGTGATGATCAAATCAGGGTAATTAGCATATCTATCACCTCATTTATTATTTATTTGTTACAGGCACATACAAAATCCTCTTTTCTAGCTATTTTGAGATACTCTACTGTGCAATAGGACATCAGAACTTATTCTTCCTTTCTAATTATAACTTTGTACCCATTGCAATCCTGTCTCTTAATTAATGTATTTAGTCCGTTTACATTTAAAGTAATTATTGACCTGTTGGAGTTTAATTTGTTTACCATTTGTTCCCTGTTTCTTGTTACCTGGTTATCTTCCTTCTGCCTTCTCGTGGGTTATTTGAATGTTTTTTAGAGTTCCACTTTGATTTATTTATATATATTTTTAGTATACCACTTTGTATAGTTTTTGTAGTGGTCGTTCTAGCTACTATTCTATTCATATGTAAGTTATCACAGCTTACTGGTGTCAATGTCTTACCATTTCCATCGAAGGGTAGAAAGCTTACTTCCTTTTAATTCCTTTATCCTCCACACCCACAAAAATATAATTGTCCTAGGTATAACCTCTACATACATATCAGAAAATGTATAACTTTTGCTTCAACCATAAATACGATCAAAGAAACTAATGAATGGATGTTGAATATTTACTTCTATTTTTACTGAAATGGAATAATAAAAGGCTGAAAATCCCAGCCTTTTATTATCATTGTCTTTCTGTTTTGAGGGATTTTGTTAGCAATTCTTTAAAGGTAGGTCTGCTATCAACAACTTCTCTTAGTTTCTCTATGCCTGAGACTGTCTTTTTTCCCCTTACATTCCTGAAGAATAGTTTCACCATCTATATAAGATTTATGATTGGGAGGTCTTTCTTGCAGCATTTGGAAGATATGCCACTTCCTTCTGGACTCCACGGTTTCTGATGAGGAACCTGTTCTTCACATTGGGGTTCCTTTACAGGCCATGCGTTGCTTCTCTCCAGCTGTGACCTTTGTCTTCAGTGTTCAGAAATTTAATTATGATATGTCTTGGTGTAGGTTATGCTAGGTGGATTTTATTTGAAGTATGCTGAGCTGCTTGGATCTGCAATTTTATGTTTTTTGACACCTTTGGAAAATTTTCTTTTTCTTTCTTTCTTTTCTTTTTTTTCTTTTTTTTTTGAGAGGGAATCTCACTCTGTCGCCCAGGCTGGAGTGCAGTGGTATGATCTCGGCTCACTGCAACCTCTGCCTCCTGGGTTCAAGCGATTCTCCTGGCTCAGCCTCCCAAGTAGCTGGGACTGCAGGCACATGCCACCATGCCTGGCTAATTTATGTATTTTCAGTAGAGACAGGTTTCACTATGTTGGCCAGGCTGGTCTCAAACTCCTGACCTCAGGTGATCCACCTCCCTCGGCCTCCCAAAGTGCTGGGATTACAGACGTGAGCCACTGTGCCCGGCTGAAAATTTTCTCTTTTTTTTTTTTTTTTTTTTTTGAGACAGGGTCTTACTTTGTCACCCAGGCTGGAACGCAGTGGTTTGATCTTGGCTCACTGGAGCCTTGACCTACCAGTTTCAAGCAATCCTTCTGCCTCAGCCCCCCAAGTAGCTAGGACTACATGCACACACCACCATGCCAGGCGAGTTTTTGTATTTTTTGTAGAGATAAGGTTTTGCCATGTTGCTCAGTCTGGTCTTGAACTCCTGGCCTTAAGTGATCAGCCAGCCTTGGCCTCCCATCGTGCTGGGATTATAGGCGTGAGCCACCATGCTTGGCCTATGGGAAATTTTCAGCATTATTTCTTTGCATACTTTTTCTGTCCATGTTCTTTCTCCCTTATTTTCTGGACTTCAATGATATGAATGTTGGATCTTTTGTGATTGTCTCAGAGATATCTGAGGCTCTGTTCTTTTTTTTCAGTCTATTTTCTCTTCATTGTTCAGATTGTGTACATGCTACTGACTTACCCTCAAGTTCACAGATTCTATTCCTGTCATCTCTACTCTACTGTTGAACCCATCCAGTGAGTTTTTATTTTGATTGTAGTATTTCTAAGTTCTATAATTGCTGTTTGGTTCTATTTTTTGCTGAGATTCTCTATGTTTTCATTTGTTTCAAGGTGTAATATTATGGAATATGTATTTTGATTTTGTCCACAGTTCCTGGCTCATAACTCTTGTAATTTCCTGAGTGACTAGAGCAGTAGGATTGTCTTTTGTTAAAATATTTGACCTTTTGTCCTCGGATCTGAAATAGTTTTAGAATAGCTCCAGAGTTGTAAGGTGAACATGTCTTTTGTTATTTATAACAATCCCCTTTTGACCACACTTGAGTTTGTTAATGAGGTGGTTTTTGGAGAGTCCCTAGATAACCACTGGATGGGTGACTGGTTGCCAAGGGACCCAACCATGTGATTAATGGGTTGGCACTCACAGCCCCATCCTCCACTTCGGGGGACAGGAGAGGGCCTGAAGTTTGAGTTGATCACCAGTGGCCAATGATTTAATTATGGCTACATTATGAAACCTCTGTAAAAACTCAAAAGGACAGGGTTTGGAGAGCTTACAGAAGCTGAACACGTGGAGGTTCCTGGTGAGTGGCACGCCAGGAAAGGACGTGGAAGCTATATGCCCCTTCCACCTGGCTGTCCATCTGGATCCTTTGTAAAATCCTTTATAATAAATGGGGAACTATAAGTAAAGTGTTTACCTGAGTTCTGTGAGCCACCCTAGCAAATTAATCAAACTCCAGACGGAGATCATGGGAATCCATGACTAACAGCCAGTTGGTCAGAAGTATAAGTGACAACATACTATTAATACTTGTGACTGGCATGTGAAATGCAGGGGGCAGTCCTATGGGATTGGGCTCTCAGCCTGAAACTGTCCTCACAGGGCTAACAAGAGTTACATGCTGGGTTCTGGAATAGAAATATAGTTATGATTAAAATGTTTCTGGGGTCATGGGCAAGATGGCCGAAAAGGAACAGCTCCGGTCTGCAGCTCCCAGTGAGATCAACGCAGGTGGGTGATTTCTCCATTTCCAACTGAGGTACCTGGCTCATCTCACTGGGACTGGTTAGACAATGGGTGCAGCCCATGGGGAGTAAGCCCAAGCAGGCTGGGGTGTCGCCTCACCCAGGAAGCACAAGGGGTCAAGGAACTCCCTCCCCTAGCCGAGGGAAGCCGTGAAGGACTGTGCCATGAGGGATGGTGCCCTCTAGCCCAGATACTACACTTTTCCCATGGTCTTCGCAACCTGCAGACCAGGAGATTCCTCAGGTGCCTACACCACCAGGGCCCTGGGTTTCAAGGACAAAACTGGGCAGCTGTTTGGGCAGACACCGAGCTAGCTGCAGGAGCTTTTTTTCATACCCCAGTGGCACCCAGAATGCCAGCAAGAGAGAACCATTCACTCCCCTGGAAAGGGGGCTGAAGCTAGAGAGCCAAGTGGTCTAGATTAGCAGATCCCACCCCCACAGAGCCCAGTAAGCTAAGATCCACTGGCTTGAAATTCTCGCTGCCAGCACAGCAGTCTGAAGTGGACCTGGGACGCTGGAGCTTAGTGGGGGGAGGGGCGTCTGCCATTACTGAGGCTTGAGTAGGGGTTTTCCCCTCACAGTGTAAACAAAGCCACTGGGAAGTTCGAACTGGGCAGAGCCCACTGCAGCTCATCAAAGCTGCTGTAGCCAGACTGCTTTTCTAGATTCCTCCTCTCTGGGCAGGGCATCTCTGAAAGAAAGGTAGCAGCCCCAGTCAGGGGCTTATAGACGAAACTCCCATCTCCCTGGGGCAGAGCACCTGGGGGAAGGAGCGGCTGTGGGTGCAGCTTCAGCAGACTTAAATGTTCCTGCCTGCCTGCTCTGAAGAGAGCAGCGGATCTCCCAGCATGGCACTTGAGCTCTGCTGAGGGACAGACTGCCTCCTCAAGTGGGTCCCTGACCCCCATGCCTCCTGACTGGGAGACACCACCCAGCAGGGGTTGACAGACAGCTCATACAGGAGAGCTCCGGCTGGCCTCTGGTGAGTGCCCCTCTGGGACAAAGCTTCCAGAGGAAGGAACAGGCAACAATCTTTGCTGTTCTGCAGCCTTTGCTGGTGATACCCAGGCAAACAGGGTCTGGAGTGAACCTCCAGCAAACTCCAGCAGACCTGCAGCAGAGGGGCCTGACTGTTAAAAGGAAAACTAACAAACAGAAAGAAATAGCATCAATATCAACAAAAAGTATGTCCACACAGAAACCCCATCCGAAGGTCACCAACATCAAAGACCAAAGGTAGATAAATCCATGAAGATGAGGAAAATCCAGCGCAAAAAGGCTGAAAATTCCAAAAACCAGAATGCCTCTTCTCCTCCAAAGGATCACAACTCCTCACCAGCAAGGGAACAAAACTGGACAGAGAAAGAGTTTGCCAAATTGACAGAAGTAGGCTTCAGAAGGTGGGTAATAACAAACTCCTCCGAGTTAAAGGAGCATGTTATAACCCAATGCAAGGGAGCTAAGAACCTTGAAAAAAGGCTAGAGGAATTGCTAACTAGAATAATCAGTTTGGAGAAGAACACAAATGACCTAATGGAGCTGAAAAACATAGCACAAGAACTTCTTGAAGCATACACAAGTATCAATAGCTGAATTGATCAAGCAGAAGAAAGGATATCAGAGATTGAAGATCAACTTAATGGAATAAAGTGTTAAGACAAGATTAGAGAAAAAAGAATGAAAAGGAATGAACAAAACCTCCAAGAAACATGGGACTATGTGGAAAAAACCAAACCTACGTTTGATTGGTGTGCCTGAAAGTGATGGGGAGAATGGAACCAAGTTGGAAAACACTCTTCAGGATATTATCCAGGAGAATTTCCCCAACCTAGCAAGACAGGCCAAGATTCAAATTCAGGAAGTACAGAGAACACCACAAAGATAATCCTCAAGAAGAGCAACCCCAAGACACATAATCGTCAGATTCACCAAAGTTGAAATAAACGAAATAATGTCAAGGGCAGCCAGAGAGAAAGGTCGGGTTACCCCCAAAGGGAAGCCCATCAGACTAACAGTGGATCATTCTGCAGAAACCTTACAAGCCAGAAGAGAGTGGGGGCCAATATTCAACATTCTGAAAGAAAACAATTTTCAACCCAGAATTTCATATCCCACCAAACTAAGCTTCATAAGCAAAGGAGAAATAAAATCCTTTACAGACAAGAAATACTGAGAGATTTTGTCACCACCAGGCCTGCCTTACAAGAGCTCCTGAAGGAAGCACTAAGTATGGAAAGGAAAAACCGGTACCAGCCCTTACAAAAACACACTAAATTGTAAAGACCATTGACACTATGAAGAAACTGCATCAGCCGGGCGCGGTGGCTCACGCCTGTAATCCCAGCACTTTGGGAGGCTGAGGTGGGTGGATCACGAGGTCAGGAGATCGAGATCGTCCTGTCTAACATGGTGAAACCCCGTCTCTACTAAAAATACAAAAAAAATTTAGCCGGGCGTGGTTGCAGGCGCCTGTAGTCCCAGCTACTCGGGAGTCTGAGGCAGGAGAATGGCCTGAAGCCGGGAGGCAGAGCTTGCAGTGAGCGGAGATCACGCCACTGCACTCCAGCCTGGGCGACAGAGTGAGCCTCCATCTCAAAAAAAAAAAAAAAAAAAAAGAAACTGCATCAACTAACGGGCAAAATAACCAGCTAGCATCATAATGACAGGATCAAATTCACACATAACAATATTAACCTTAAATGTAAATGGGCTAAATGCCCTAATGAAAAGACACAGACTGGCAAATTGGATGGAGAGTCAAGACCATCAGTGTGCTGTATTCAGGAGATCCATCTCACATGCAAAGACACACACAGGCTCAAACTAAAAGGATGGAGGAATATTTACCAAGCAAATAGAAAGCAAAAAATAAAAAATAAAAATAAATAAAAAAAGCAGGGGTTGCAATCCTAGTCTCTGATAAAACAGACTTTAAACTAACAAAGATTGAAAAAGACAAAGAAGGCCATTACATAATGGTAAAGGGATCAAAGCAACAAGAAGAGCTAACTATCCTAAATATATATGCACCCAATATAGGAGCACCCAGATTCATAAAGCAAGTTCTTAGAGACCTACAAAGAAACCTAGACTCCCATACAATAATAGTGGGAGACTTTAACATGCCACTTTCAATATTAGACAAATCAACAAGACAGAAAATTAGCAAGGATATTCAGGACTTGAACTCAACCCTGGACCAAGCAGACCTAATAGAAATCTACAGAACTCTCCACCCCAAATCAATAGAATATACATTCTTTGCAGCACCACATCACACTTATTCTAGAATTGACCACATAATTGGAAGTAAAACACTCCTTAGCAAACAAAAAAGAATAGAAATCATAACAAACAGTGTCTCAGCCCACAATGCAATCAAATTAGAACCCAGGATTAAGAAACTCCCTCAAAACTGTGCAACTACATGGAAACGGAACAACCTGCTCCTGAATTGCTACTGGGTAAATAACAAAATTAAGGGAGAAATAATAAGTTTTTTGAAACCAATGGGAACAAAGACGCAATGTACCAGAATCTCTGGGACACAGCTAAAGCAGTATTTAGAGGGAAATTTATAGCACCAAATGCCCACAGGAGAAAGCAGGAAAGATCTAAAATTGACACCCTAACATCACAATTAAAAGAACTAGAGAAGCAAGAGCAAACAAATTCAAAAGCTAGCAGAAGGCAAGAAATAACTAAGATCAGAGCAGAACTGGAGGAGATAGAGACACAAAAAAACCCTTCAAAAAATCAATGAATCCAGGAGCTGGTTTTTTGAAAAAATTAACAAAATAGACTGCTAGCCAGACTAATAAAGAAGAGAGAAGAATCAAACAGACACAATAAAATATGATAAAGGGGATATCACCATCGATCCCACAGAAATACAAACTACCATCAGAGAATACTATAAACACCTCCACTCAAATAAACTAGAAAATCTAGAAGAAATGGATACATTCCTGGACACATATACCCTCCCAAGACTAAACCAGGAAGAAGATGAATCACTGAATAGACCAATAACAAGTTCTGAAATTGAGGCAGTAATTAATAGCCTACCAACAAAAAAAAGCCCAGGACCAGATAGATTCACAGCCGAATTCTACCAGAGGTAGAAAGAAGAGCTGGTACCATTCCTTCTGAAACTATTCCAAACAATAGAAAAAGAGGGACTCCTCCCTAACTCATTTTATGAGGCCAGCATCATCCTGATACCAAAACCTGGCAGAGACACAACAAAAAAAGAAAATTTCAGGCCAATATCCCTGATGAACATCGATGCGAAAATCCTCAATAAAATACTGGCAAACTGAATTCAGCAGCACATCAAAAAGCTTATCCACCATGATCAAGTCAGCTTTATCCCTGGGATGCAAGGCTGGTTCAACATATGCAAATCAATAAACGTAATCCATCACATAAACAAAACCAAAGACAAAAACCACATGAGTATCTCAATAGATGCAGAAAATGCCTTTGATAAAATTCAACACCCCTTCATGCTGAAAACTCTCAATAAACTAGATATTGATGGAACATATCTCAAAATAATAAGAGCTATTTATCACAAACCCATAGCCAATATCATACTGAATGGGCAAAAGCTGGAAGCACTCCCTTTGAAAACCAGCACAAGACAAGGATGCCCTCTCTCACCACTCCTATTCAACATGTATTGGAAGTTCTCACCAGGGCAATCAGGCAAGAGAAAGAAAGAAAGAAAGGGTATTCAAATAGGAAAAGAGGAAGTCAAATTGTCTCTGTTTGCAGATGACATGACTGTATATTTAGAAAACCCCATCATCTCAGCCTAAAATCGCCTTAATCTGATAAGCAACTTCAGCAAAGTCTCAGGATACAAAATCAATGTGCAAAAGTCACAAGCATTCCTACACACCAATAACAGACAAACAGAGAGCCAAATCATGAGTGAACTCCCATTCAGAATTGCTACAAAAAGAATAAAATACCTAGGAATATAACTTACAAGGGATGTGAAGGACCTCTTCAAGTAGAACTACAAACCACTGCACAAGGAAATAAGACAGGACACAAACAAATGGAAAAACATTCCATGCTCATAGATAGGAAGAATCAATATTGTGAAAATGGCCATACTGCCCAAAGTAATGCTATAAGCTACCATTGACTTTCTTCACAGAATTAGAAAAAACTACTTCAAATTTCATATGAAACCAAAAAAGAGCCTGTATAGCCAAGACAATCCTAAGCAAAAAGGACAAAGCTGGAGGCACCACACTACCTGACTTCAAACTATACTACAAGATTACAGTAACCAAAACAGCACGGTACTGGTACCAAAACAGAGATATAGACCAATGGAACAGAACAGAGGCCTCAAAAATAATGCCACACATCTACAACCATCTGATCTTTGACAAACCTGACAAAAACAAGCCATGGGGAAAGAATTCCCTATTTAATAAATGGTGTTGGGAAAACTGGCTAGCCACATGCAGAAAACTGGAACTAGACCCCTTCCTTACACCTTATACAAAAATTAACTCAAGATGGATTAAAGACTTAAACGTAAGACCTAAAATCATAAAAACCCTAGAAGAAAACCTAGGCAATACCATTCAGGACATAGGCATGGGCAAAGACTTCATGACTAAAACACCAAAAGCAATGGCAACAAAAGTCAAAATTGACAAATGGGATCTAATTAAACTAAAGAGCTTCTGCACAGCAAAAGAAACTATCATCAGGGTGAAAAGGCAACCTACAGAATAGGAGAAAATTTTTGCAATCTCTCCTTCTGACAAAGGGCTAATATCCAGAATCTACAAAGAACTTAAACAAATTTACAAGAAAAAAACAACGCCATCAAAAAGTGGGCAAAGGATATGAACAGACACTTCTCAAAAGAAGTCATTTATGTGGCCAGCAAACATATGAAAAAAAGCTCATCATCACTGGTCATTAAAGTAATGCAAATCAAAACCACAATGAGGTGCCATCTCACACCAGTTAGAATGGTGATCATTAAAAAGTCAGGAAACAACAGAGGCTGGAGAGGATGTGGAGAAATAAGAACGCTTTTACATTGTTGGTGGGAGTGTAAAGTAGTTCAACCATTGTGGAAGACAGTGTGGCAATTCCCCAAGGATGTAGATCCTGAAATACCCTCCCATTACTGGGTACATAACCAAAGGATTATAAATCATTCTACTATAAAGACACATGCACACGTATGTTTACTGCGGCACTGTTCACAATAGCAAAGACTTGGAACCAACCCAAATGCCCATCAATGATAGACTAGATAAGAAAATGTGGCACATATACACCATGGAGTACTATGCAGCTATGAAAAAGGATGAGTTCATGTCCTTTGCAGGGACATGGATGAAGCTGGAAACCATCATTCTCAACAAACTAACACAGGAACAGAAAAGCAAACACTGCATGTTCTCACTTATAAGTGGGAGTTGAACAATGAGAACACATGATAATGGGGAGGGGAACATCACACACCACGGCCTGTCGGGATGAGGGGGAAGCGGAAGGATAGCATCAGGAGAAATACCTAATGTAGATGGTGGGTTGATGAGTGGTGGGTTGATGAGTGCAGCCAACTACCATGGCACGTGTATACATATACAACAAACCTGCACATTCTGCACGTGTATCTTAGAACTTAAAGTATAATTAAAAAACAAACAAATAAATAAATAAAAAGAAATATAGTTATAAGTAAGCATTGGTCAGGCTGCACTCTGGCCCACTCCCTTGGGGCTGCTTGCTAACTGAAAGTCGCGCACTAGACTATTTTCATCCCCATTGTTCCTATAGACGGAACTTCTGATGTTAGAATCATAAGGCTTTTATGAATTGCTTAAGATGTTTTTCAGATCCTGAATTCCAGCAGCAACGGCTGACACCCACCAGTGTGAAAACCCCCTACAACAAGGAACCAGATCAGCTTGAGAATACAGTTTCTTCATCTCCCTGTCTCCTGGCTTTACCCTGTACCCTTCAACCAATAAGTGATTCCCCAGACCTCAGCCCACTCCAAACCCCTAAAAACCTCTGGCCCCAAACTCCTCTGGGCGGTGGATTTGAGGTTTCCTCCCCCTCATTTGGCTGCCTTATGATTAAACCTTTTTCTCTGCTGCAACCCTGTGTCTCAGTGCATCGGGCAACGAACCTGGTAGAGTTACCAACCTGTGGGATCTGATGCTATCTCCAAGTAGAAAGTGTCAGAATTGAATTAAATTAGGGGACATCCAGCTGGTGTCCAGTGGAGAATTGCTTGCTTGGTGTGTGAGGAGAAACCCTCACACATCTAGTGTCAGAAGCATTGTGTTGAGGAGTGTGTGAGAGTAGAGAGTAGGAAAAACATTCTGAGTTCTGGATATGGTGCAGTTTTTTACTGCATCCTGGACATTTTGATTCTTCTGTCAGGAGACTCTTTTTTTGTTTTTTGTTGTTTTAAATTTTTTTATTTTTTGAGACAGGGTTTTTTGCTCTTGTTGCCCAGGCTGGAGTGCAATGGCATAATCTCAGCTCACTGCAACCTCCGCCACCCGGGTTCAAGCAATTCTCCTGACTCAACCTCCCAGATAGCTGAGACTACAGGCAGGTACCACCATGCTCGGCTAATTTTGTATTTTTAGTAGAGATGGGGTTTCACCATGTTGCCCAGGCTGGTCTCGAACTCCTGACCTCAGGTGATCCACCCACCTCGGCCTCACAAAGTCCCGGGACTATAGGCATGCGCCACCATGCCCAGCTGGAGATTCTTGATCCTAAGTCTTCTGTTTCAATGAGGCTTCACCTCGTTTAGGTTTGATTCATAGGATCTGGTCGACTTTTGTGGGCATTTGTATCAATGACAGTTTAGTTTTCTGAGCCCTTTGAATTCTATTCTGGTTTTGTTTTGTTTTTCCTCTTTGTTCTCCTGGTGTTGCTGGGGTTCACACTCAGCCTTTGCTGGTGCTCTCTGGGGGTGGAAGCACACTGTGGAATCTCAACAGAGAACAGGGAGACACAGAGCTCAGCTGATGCCAGCCCAGCTGGTGGATCAGACGGGCTGCAGGGACTCTGGTTGTGGAAGGAGGATTCAGGATCCCAACTCAGGCTCTGCTGGGCTCTCCCTTTCGTTTGGCTGGACAAAGCAGGCTTCTCTTGGATTATTTTGTCTATTCCTGTTGGTGGTTCCAAGTTGCAGGCCCCTCAGGTGCCCAGCCTGAAGGTACGTGGGAGATAAAAAGGAAACCTAGGGGACTCACCAGACCTCTCAAGTCTTGAAGCTCCCAGCCAGTCTGCCTTCCTTCTCTCGGCTTTCAGAGTCCTTGTACCATGGTCCATTGACTAATTAGTGGGGTATGTAGTTGTATTTAGAGGGTAACAACAGAGAAAAGTGACTCGGTGCCATCTTCTTCTGGAACGGAAAGCCCATTTGGGTGACTGATTTAAAAAAAACAAAACAGGAAAACAAATATTCACTAATGTATTTTGCTTGGTAAGCAAAATGTTTCAAAATGTAGAGGAAAACAGTAAGAAAATCTCTGGTTGGTGTTATAGATTGAATTGTGTCCATTACAAAAGATGTGTTGAAGTCCTAAATATAGTATCTCAAAATGTAGTGTTATTTGTAAATAGGGTCATTGAAGAGGTAATTAAGTTATGATGAGTTCACACTGGAGTAGGATGGGTGGGCGGGCCCCTAGTTCAATGTGATTGGTGTTCTTCCAAAAAGAGGACAATTTGGACACAGACACAGAGGGAAGATGGTCATGTGGTAAGATTGCTGGTAGAAATGAGAACTGGACATCCCAAAATGAAAGCCTCAGAAACAGCCTCTTCCCCAGGGTGGGCCATAGAAACCAGAGCCCCCTTTCCCCCAAGCCAGCCATAAAACCTAAAAATAGTCTAACTTTCCCTCTCCCTCTCTGCCATTTGGTATAAAAACTGGCCATAAAGACATTAATTATTTGACTTATCTCATCTGATAAGAGCTTATAAGGCCCCGTTCCAGAGATAGTCCTGCCCCACACACAGAAGGAAAGTATTATGGTTTGGCTGTGTCCCCACCCAAATCTCATCTTGAATTGTAGTTCCCATAATCCCCATATATCATGGAGAGACCTGGTGGAAGGTAATTTAATCATGGGGGCAGTTACCTCCATGCTGTTCTCGTGATAGTGAGTGAGTTCTCATGAGATCTGAACGTTTTAGAAGGGGCTTTCCCCTCCTTCGCTCTGCACTTCTCCTTGCTGCTGCCACATGAAGAAGGACATGTTTGCTTCCTCTTCCACTGTGATTGTAAGTTTCCTGAGGCCTCCCCAGCCCTGCTGAACTATGAGTCAATTAAACCTCTTTCCTTTATAAATACACAGTCTTGGGTATGTCTTTATTAGTAGTGTGAGAACAGACTAATACAGAAGGAACGCTCTACAGAGAGGCCAAGAGGAATCTAACAGACAGCCTTCATGGGTTTCCCCACTCAGCCTATTAACATTAGATCTTATCCTCTTTGTCCCCTTATATTTCTACATAGCTGCCCATAGTTTGTTGAACCTAAGCATAAAAATGGCCAGTTTCCCTATATCTTTGGGTCTTCATTTTGAAGGCTCCTGGGTGATACAAACTATGACCAAATAAGTTTGTTTGTCTTTTCTCCTAATGAATCTGCCTTCTGTCAGTTGATTTTCAGTGAACCTTCAGAGGGCAAAGGGGACATTTTCCCTAGGCCCCTGCAAGGCCGAAATTGGAATGGTGCATCTGTAAGCCAAGGAACACCAAGGATTGCTGGTTGTTACCAGAAGTGTGGAGCAAATTCTCCCAGAGTCCTGAGAAAGACCAACCCTGCCGGCACCTTGATTTCAGACTTCTAGCCTCCAGAGCTGTAAGGGAGTAACTCTATGTTGTTTTAAGCAACAAAATAGTTTGTGGTACTTTGTTGCAGTAGCTTTAGGAAATTAGTACAATTGGGAACTAGTGACCTGGTATGCTTAAACATGGGAAAGACAAACAGACATACAAGACGCATCACAAACTCAAAGTCAGGACAACCAGTTTTCTAGGCACACATTCCCATAATGGGACAGAGAACTGAGAGCAAAGTCTAGGAGGTGTAGAGACTGGTCTGGAAGCACCTGGATGCTTGGTTTCAACTGCCTGCCCTTGAGTGGGCCACATGGCAACAAGCATCTCCCCATAACAATGATGGACTAAGGTCAGATACTCCCTTCTGTTGGCTGGGCAAACAGCAACCCTTACATTACAAATGGTTGGGATGAAATATTTACCCAAATGACATTGCTCAGTGTGGGGTTGTGGCATAAGGCAGCTATCTCATTTATTAAAGCTGATTTACATGGACTGATTTTGGCTTCCACAAAGAAACAGTGAGGTCCTAACTGTAGTACCTCCAAATGTGACCTTATTTGGAAGCAGGGTCACTGAAGATGTAATTAAGTTATGAAAGTTACTTTGGAAAGTAACTTCAAATGAAGAAGTAGGGCAGGAAAAATGTGTCCCCTAACCACCATCAAAAAAGGAGAACGTACATGTATTTCATCTGTTACATTTTTTTCCGCAAGTATTTTTGCTTTGAATCCTCACTTTAGAAACTGTTTCTCCTGAAAGCTAGGTGGTATTTCAGGGTCACTCTCTGCTAACAGGTGAAGGCCTGTCACAATTTATTACTATTTCAGTTAAAAGATTCACTCAAATAAATCACAGAGATTCTTAAAGTTGCTACAGAATCAGGGCACTTTTTGGGTTCTAACTTGGAGGGAGGAATTCAAGACCACAGACCCCACTTTGATGTAAGCATTTACACAGAACTTGGATCTGACTCAGAAAATTTTAGGACCACCTGGGGCAGATGGAAGAAAGTATTTAATGAGCACCTACTGTGTTCCAGGACCCATGGTAGGTGCATTTCACGGAAATCACATCTGTTACCCTGTGGTCCTGTGGCAGAGACATACAAAGGGGGTCGTTTCAAATGGAAAACATCTAGTTAGTCTGCAATGATCCAAACAAAAATTTTAAAAGAACACGACAGTTCCTTCTCTTAGAAGCCCAAAATCCACTTTCTTGGAGTCTAATGAAATGAGCCCTTTTTTTTTTGGAAATGCAGTGACTCCAGGGTCTCCAGGCAGGAATAAATCCTGGCTCTGAGTAGATCTTTCATCCCCTGTAATGAATTCCTCAGGCCCTGCCAGTCCGAGAGCAGCAACGGCTCCCTGAGAGGCCTGTTCTCAGGACAGAGTTTCATTGTATTCAACACTGTGATCTTCCTGCCAAAAATTAATCCCACAAGCCACATCTTGAACAACACCCCCACCCCCACGCAGTCTGAGACTCCCTCAGACTTTTGAATTTGAAGAAGTTGGAAAGATTTGGAAAGCGGGGGTTACTTTCTTAAGCAGGACAGATGCATTGAGACCACCTTGCCAATCATAAATAGAAGACTGGCTTCAGTTCCTCGGTCATAATTAAGCAAAACCACAATTGTTTCTCAACAAGCCCCTGACTGTTGTGTTCTCTGTCCAGGTGGCCGGATCACAAGACCCCAGGTACTTTTAAGGAAGTGCACTGGTCATGTGTGTGTCCTCTATATCATCCTTTTTGGCTCTCATTGTCGTTGTGTGATTAGTTATGGTATCATGACAAGACCTGGGGAGAGCGAGGTCACCTTCTGAGATAAAACACTCAGCAAGTGCCCCCCAGTGGTGGTGGTGGTGGTGGTTTTTAATTGACAAATAATAGCTGTATATATTTACAGGTTGCACTGTGGCTAGAGGACATTATGCTAAGTGAAATAAGCCTCCGGCAGTTGCTAGAACAGGTGAGGCTCTGCGGGTTCTCAAATAACAGTTACTATTTATATGTCCCTGAAGAGTCTTCCAGATTTGGGAGCTGCGGGTGAACGGTATGAGGAATCGTAAAAAATCTGAGCAGCTGCAACTTCCACCTTGCCTGGGCCTGGCTCCATCCTGCAATATCCCCCTCCCAACCTCTCTCCTTTATCTGTCCCCCATCCCTCCCCATGCCAGAGTTAGGGGCTTTGCATGATACTGTTCTGCCTAGTGCTTGCTTTGCTGTTAAACTTCAGTCAACCTGAATCGCTGAATCCCTGGAGAAATTGAGTGGTTAAAATCTCAACATGGGAATTTTAGGTCCTTGTCAATCACATTCTAATTTTGACCTGGGCAGGTGTGATGCATGGGTCCTTCTCTCCCTCTGCCCCACCCAGATACATCATCCCAAACTAGCACCAGGCTGTCACCCACTCAAATACCTCTAAAGTTACATAATTGTCTAAATATAAAATCCAGACTCACTGGCCTGGCATTCAAACTTGCCTACTCCCAGCCCTTCCCCAGAAGACACCCTAACGTACCTTCCAATGGTCTTTCCCACTTATTATTATTTATTTATTTATTTATTTATTTATCTTTGTGAGCCAGAGTCTCGCTCTGTCACCCAGGCTGGAGTACAGTGGCGTGATCTTGGCTCACCGCAACATCCGCCTCCCGGGTTCAAGTGATTTTCCTGCCTCGGCCTCCAAGTAGCTGGGACTACAGGCGCCCGCCACCACACTCGGCTAATTTTTGTATTTTTAAAGAGACGGGGTTTTGCCCTGTTGGCCAGGCTGGTCTCGAACTCCTAAACTCCTGATCTCAAGTAATCCACCCACCTCGGCCTCCCAAAGTGCTGGGATTACAGGCATGAGCCACCACGCCTGGCCCCACTTACTCTTTATTTTTGAAAATCACACTGCTTTTTCAAAAGTTACGAGAGACATGTTAGTTGCCAAACCCAAAGCACTAAGTTCTAGCCTCTGTACTGATTGGTGCCAGGCACCTGCTGGCCTCTCCTGCTTTCCTAAACATCTCCCTGCCTTTCCTCCCACTCCACCAGGCTCTCCTGGCTTTTTAAAAGCAGCTCCGCTCCGTTGTCTTTTCTCTAACCCCTCTTCCTTCTTCTGTTCATTTAACTTGGATTTCATAAGAATCCTAAGGACCCTAGCTGCCATTCCCTGGGCTCTGCCCTGGTGCCAGGCATTGAAATCAGGGCTTTACACACACAATCTTATTTAATTCTCATCATTGCCCTGTATGGGAGTTTCTATCATTATGCCCAATTTACAGATTAAGAAATTAAGGCTCAGAGAGATTCAGCAATCTACCCAAGATCACACAGCTAGTTAGTGACAGAGCAGGGCTCAAACTCAGGTATGACACCATAGCTGTGGTGTTCATTACCACCCTGGAGGCTGTTTGGCCTCCTTTCCTCTCCCCACTCCTCCTCTCCAGTTTCTTCTCCTCTTTTCCTCCCTCTACTCCCCTCCCCTCTTCTCTCCACTTGCAGTCCTCTTCCCTTTGGAAATCTCATGGATCTTGGAGCTTTGCACTGCTGCCTGAATGACCTCCCCTCAAAGCTCAACCTTCAGCCTCCATTTATTGCTTGAGCTCCAAACGCATCCCCATATTTACAGCTTTCTGATGGTCACCTCTTCCTTCGTGAGCCTTGTAGGTCTGAAGATAGCCCCTCACCTCCTCTCTCCTGCCTTGCCCTAAGACCCTGCATTCCTAGCCAGCATCACTCTCCTCCTGCTCACCTAGACTCAAGGCCTCTCTTTCCCTTGGGTCACCTTTGCCTCCCCACCCCCACCCAGTTCACACACCTCACTGGTCCTTCCCTTCCGCCTCTCAGTGGCTCAAATGTCTTTCTTCCCCTCCATCCCACCTCCATTTGGCTATGTCAGGCGTGGGTACCGCTTATTTCCATCACTGCAAAGGCCTTTGGTTTTAGAGCCTGTTTTCCTAACTCACATAGCGATGTCAAGTAACTTTTCATGAGCTGGAGCTCAGATTGAATTCATAAAAACTAACTCTTACCTAACACGAAATGGCAGGCCCTATTGCAAGGGCCTTACCCACTCAGTCCTCACAACAACCCTAGGAGGTAGGTACTGTTGTTATCCCCATTTTGCAGGTGGGAAACTGAGGCTCAGAGAGGCATGGTCACTTGTCCTAGATTCCACAGCTAATAGGTGGCAGTTCTGGTATCTGAATCCAGGCAGCCCAACACCAAAATGCCTGCACATAACCACTACTCCCAACTGGCTCATGTCACACCCCTGCTCAAAACATTCAGTGGCTCCCCATGGCCATTCTTGAGGCCGCCAGCTCTGTGATGGATAGTATCTGTGTGCCTGGAGGGACAGAACCGGCTCTTGGAGGAGTTTGCATTGTGCCAGCCCTAGACATTGTGCATCAGTGGCATAGGCAGAGGGGTTCTTGCAATTTGCCAACCAGCCAAGTGAATCGATTGTCCTCAGTGGGGTCCTGTTCCCAGAAGGGGCAGCAAGGGAGGGAGGGAGACACAGATAAGTTGTCCATTTCACATTTATCTCAGGGAGTGAGAGTTAAGATAGGGTCTCCTCGTACCACTGGTGTGGACAGAAAGAGCAACAGGGCAACAATGAACACTGGTGGTGGCCCTGGGGAATTTGGCCTTGCAGGGTGAAGTAATCATAATGTATGTTGCTTTTTAAAGGGGTGCCCAAGGAGCGCCCTGTCCTCAGACCTCCCTCGCTCAGGGATGTTTACCTGGAAGAACGAGAGGGCCCGATAACAAAGACATTGGGTTCTTGCCTCCAGGCCTCGAGACTGACTCTGTCCTAGCTGCTGTATCTTCAGGGGCTGAAGATGTTGAGAAAGTCGGAGGGAGGTTACCCAGGATAAGATAGAAGGCTCCAGACTACACAAGCCCTATTCTTTTAGAGTGAGTGGTGCAGAGTCCACGCATGAAGGTTTAGAGGCAGATCTGTGGCCCCTGAAGGAGGGATGAGTGTCCAGCTAGGACCCTTAGTGCTGGGGAGATTTCTGGGGGAAATCTCAGGGTGCGTTTTGCAAAGGACCCACCTTCTCTGGCATGAATACCTGTTGTCAGAAGAGCTTGCTGTCTTTGGGTATCCATAAGCAGGGTCCATTCCCAGCCATGGCCCCTGTCCCCCAAGCCCAGTGACAGGGTCAAAACATCCACATCCTCAGGGAGGGCCTAACACAAATGAGAAGGACTGGCTGGAGGAGCAGTGGGTGCAGGGATTCCTGAGACATCATTGGCTGAGTGTGGCCAAGGGAGGCCTCAGAAGATGTTTTACATTTTTATTTTCTTTCTTTCTTTCTTTCTTTCTTTCTTTCTTCCTTCCTTCCTTCCTTCCTTCCTTCCTTCCTTCCTTCCTTCCTTCCTTCCTTCCTTCCTTCCTTCCTTCCTTCCTTCCTTTCTCTTTCTTTCTGTTTTTTCTTTCTTAGACCAAGTCTTGCTCTGTTGCCCAGGCTGGAGTACAGTGGCATGATCTCAGCTCACTGCAACCTCCATCTCCCCGGTTCAAGCAATTCTCCTGTCTCAGCCTTCCGAGTAGCTGGGACTACAAGTACACGCCACCATGCCTGGCTAATTTTTGTATTTTTAGTAGAGACAAGGTTTCACCATATTGGTCAGGCTGGTCTCGAACTCCTGACCTCAGTGACCCACCCACCTCGGCCTCCCGAAGTGCTGGGATTACAGGCATGAGCCACCGCACCCAGCCTAATTTCATTTTTTGATTGAGGTGAAAATCACATAACATAAAACTAACCATTTTAAGGTGTACAATCCCATGGTGCTTAGTACATCCACAAGGTTGTGCAACCACTACCTCCATCTATAAAGGTTTTGAGGCTCCCTAGCAGGGCCAGGGCAGGTGCAGGAGCTGCTGCTGAGGGAAGGGAGCGAGGTTGTCTGCACGGGGAGTGAGAGGCAGGCCTCGGAGGATCTGGTAGACATGGCTTGGAAGAGGAATCCAGATGTGGGGTGGGTAAGAGTCACAGCCTTGAGTGCGGAGAGGTTGCTGAGGGAGAGAGCAACCAAGGCAAGTAAGAAGACCTCCAGCGGAAGCCAAGAGCCCCTTATGTTGATGGGAGGAGGAAATGGGCCAGGGCCAGAGGCTGCCAGCCTTCCACACAGGCCCAAGGAGGTGTGCTTTGAGACCAGCCTTTCTTCCCTCTGTTGTGGCCTGAGAAGTGTTGGGGGAGGAGGGTGCCAACGGGTAGAGGGAATTTCTCAGCTGCTACGGATGGCTGGGCTACTTCCTGCCAAGGTCCCTTCTTCTTCTCCATTTCCCCAGCTATAGGGGACCCCACCACTGACTTCATTCTTCAAACTTTCTTTGAACAGGGATGCGCTTTGTGAGCCCTGTAGAACAACAGTAGTCCCGGTAGTTCCTGCAGTCAGGAGACCTGCACCTGCCCCAGGTGTCGGACTTTGAGGTTCCTCACTGGCGTTTCCCCCAGGGTCCGAGGGGCCCATCAGCCCAGAGCACATCTGGCCAGAGCTTGCCCTCTTCCTTCTGCCCCTGCTCTGGGTGCCTGGGATGCTAGAATTCCCAGCCCCAAAGCCTCAAGCATGCTTTCCAGGACCTGCCATGGCTGCCTCCCAGGGCCTGTCCTCCCAAGGGGCCAGCATTATCCTTGTGCACAGCCCTCGGCCCGAGGGGACCCAAGGGTCAGCGTTTTAACTCAGGCTCTAATCCGGTTAACATTTCATGGTGCTACTGAGAAGCATCGCCAGGTTTCTTTTACAATGCTGCCCCCTAGTGTTGAGTAAAAGCAGTGCAGGGTCAACACATTCCAAAGTGGTCAGGAATTCAAGATCCCACCGTGGGTGAGAATTACCCACCCACTCCCAGACAGTAGCACAGTAAATGTTCCAAAATACGGGAAAAAAAAATCATGACACAAACATGTTTAAGTTAAAAAATCGGCCAAGGCCAAAAGTAAAAGGTACGGGACCAATCTGAGAATCTCACAATTGGCAAAAATATAAAATTGTATTTTATTAATCATATTAATACTGTATGTGGATTAGTGATATTTATATATTTTAACCAAATAGAGTTTATAGTTTGGATGCAAGGAAAATCATCATCATGGTCACATTAAGAAAACCCAGAAACTGCTGCTCTGCTGATGGAGTAGTCATTCTTTTATTCCTTTACTTTCCAATAAACTTGCTTTCACTTAAAAAAGCAAAAAGAATGAAAACCAAAAAGAACTGCCCTGTAGGCCGGGTGCAGTGGCTCATGCCTGTAATTCCAGCACTTTGGGAGGCCAAGGTGGGCGGATCACTTGAGGCCAGGAGTTTGAGACCAGTCTGGCCAACATGGTGAAACCCCATCTCTACTAAAAATACAAAAATTAGCTGGGCGTGGTGGCATGTGCCTGTAGTCCCAGCTACTCGAGAGGCTGAGGTGGGAGAATCGCTTGTACCAGGGAGGTGGAGGTTGCAGTGAGCCAAGATCGTGCCATTGCACTCCAGCCTAGGAGACAAGAGCAAAACTCCATCTCAAAAAAACAAAAACAAAAACAAACAAACAAAACAAAACAAACCCTACACTGTTAATGAGAATGGAAGGAATTATCACTTACTGCACATTTGCTGTGTGTCAAGTACTGTGTTGGTGCCTTCCATTCATTCCTTCTCAATTAAACTTTACAGTGTTCTAGAAGGGATGTATTATCACATTTTACCTGAAGCTCAAAGAGATTATGAATATCTTATGCTTGGTAGATGGGTACTGAAGCCGTAATTAACTAAATGTTATCTAGTCCCAAACCTAAAGTTCTCGTAAAACAGGTGTGATGAGCCTGCACAACACAGCAAGACCCCATATTTACAAAAATTTAGAAACATTAGCCAGGCAAGGTGGCGTGTTCCTGTAGTCCCAGCTATTCAGGAGACTGAAGGGGGAGGATCACATGAGGCCATGCACCACTGCACTCCAGCCTGTGCAACAGAGCAAGAACCTGTCTGAAAAAACAAGAAAAACAAATAGGTGTGATGGATTCTTCCTTAACCAGAGAGAAAGTATGTCTTTTAAACCAAGAACCAACCTGCTACCCAATGTGGAGCTGGACACATCCTTAGTGGTATAAAATACATCCATCTCCACCCAGACATGAGCATCATGTTTAATGGGAAAACATTAGAAGCATCTTCATATAAGTTTGGGATGAGAAAAGCCATCCACTACCACCGTACTGTTTAATATTCTAAAGGTCAATGCAATTAACCAAAAAAGAATGATTTTAGGAGTTTAAAAATTAGAAAAGAGGAGGAAAATCATCAACATTTGAGATGGTGTTACAATTGTGTACCCAGAAAATCCAAGAAAATAAAATGAAAAAATATTACACATAGCAAGGTAATCAGTAAAGTGGCAGGTACAAAATTAACATATGGAACAAAATAGCTTTCAAATAGCAACTAGTTAGAAGATACAGTGGAAGAAGAGGCCCCATTTACCATACCAGTAAAAAAGATGGAAGATATAGGCTTACACTTAATGTGAAAAGCGATTTGCCTAAGACTTCAAAATGCTTCTGAGAGGTCAGAGACTTGGACAAAGGGAAAGGCAGACCCTGTTCTTGGATGGGAAAACTCAATACCATCAAAATCTCCCCAAGTTAATTTAAAAATTTAGGGTGACTAACAAAAAAATCAATAGAAACTTGATTTGGAGGGGCTAGATTCATTGCTTTTAAAGTTTCTGTGGAAGAAATAAACATTCAGGAATAGCTTCGTGGTGACTACAATTAATGTCTTGTATATTTAAAAACTGCTAAGAGAGTAAGCTTCAAATGTTATCACCACAAAAATGAGAAATATGTGAAGTGATGGATATGTTGATTAGCTTGATTTAATCGTTTCACAGTGTATACGTACATCAAAGCATCACATTGTACCTCATGAATATGTACAATTATTATTTGTTATTTAAAAAAAAGAATAACTAGGAGACCTCTAGGGAGAATAATGAAGGACAGAACAATGCTACCAAATATTAGAATATGTTACAAAATTATAATGATTTAAACAGATTAGACAGATTGATGGAAGGTATTTGCAAAAGAAAGTTAAGGAATCAGACCCAATGCACATGGAATTTTACTACATAATAGAGGTGGAGTTTTACATCAATAGGGGGAAAAATAAGGATCATTGAAATCCGGGGATTTGGAGAATTGAGAGGCCACTTGGAAAAATGTGGAATTAGAGCTATACCTTTTATATTACACTAAAATTAATCCTGGATGGGTCAGACTTAATCTAAAAAGGAGTCTAAAAAGGGAACTCATAAAAGTGATAGAAGCAAGAGAGAATTCTTTTATAACCTCAGAGGCACAAAGGCCTTTCAAAGTATGATACAAAGCCCAGAAGCCATAAAAAATGATGGATTGGTTCCAAGCACCAGAGATAAGTGAGAAGCAAAAAGGACAAATAAAGATGTGTGCAAAATAAGAGGATGGCCCCGTTAACATCATTTTCAGTAACAAAGTCAATTTCATATCATGCCCGGCTGGGAGCACGTGAGGACCCTGAAATGTGGGTAGAAATTGGTAGAAGGAAACTGACATAGGGTTTATCTAATTATTTTTGGTTTTCCAGGCTCAGTGGCTTGTGTCTGTAATCTCAGCTACTCAGAAGGCTGAGGCCTTCCTCAAGTAAGGAGAATCACTTGAGGCCCAGTGTTTGAGACCAGCCTGGGCAACATAGTGAGACCCCGTCTCTAAAAAAAAAAAAAAAAAAAAAAAAACAGAAAATTAACTGGGCATGGGGCCATGTGCCTGCAATTCCAGCTACTCAAGGGGCTAAGGACGGAGGGTTGCTTGAACCCAGTAGTTTGAGGCTCCTGTGAGCTATAATCGTGCAACTGCACCCCAGCCTGGCTCTGGAATTAACAACCTCATCCAGCCTGGGTGACAGAGAGAGACCCCTTCTCTAAAAATAAGTAAGTATTTTTGGTTTAGGGAGATATGTTTTGTACCAACAAGAGCCTCCTTCTAATTGGAACATGTCAGTAGGTGTTCAGTAAGCAACGCCTTGTATTCCCTCTCTTACAATAAAGGAAAACAGCCAACAGAGAGAAATGAACTAAATTGTTACTGAAAACCCGACATGATGAAGAGCCATTGTCCAGAGCACACGATGAGTATGAAGGGCAGAGCGTTTATACAGAACGGGAGATTACAAAGAACAGAAAGATCTGGCAGAGCGCTTACATCAACACACTTGCATTAAGAACAGCAATAAAACAGATTAGAGTACTGAGAACTCTCTGAGTTATGAGTAATATAAACTGTAAACGTAAACAGCCAGGAGAATGTTCGAAACCAGAAGCGAACCCCAGAGCTGGGCTTTAATCACACTCCTTCTCCGGGCCTTTCTAAACTGGAGGGAGACAACAAAGCCGTGATTGCTGGGGCGGATCTGCAGAGATGGGATCTGGGCCGTGGTTATGGGTCCTGTCTTTTAAGAAAAGCAGCTTGAGAAATGATGAGGATGATGACATGGACGTCGTGGCATTGGAGAGAGCAAAGGTGATGGTGTTTGGACTCCTGCCCTTCTTGAAATCTGTTACAAACCAGCAAACAATTCTCCTTTCTCCACCTAAGCATTGTCTAATTGGGCACCTGTCCCTTGAGGCTGAAAAATCCTGACTAGTAACTTGTCCACGATGTGGTACCATGTTTGATGTAGGCTTGGGGCTTGAGGTCACCCAGGAAGACACGACTCCTGTCTCAGTTCAGCTCCTTTTCACCATGGCACAGCACAGTTGGTTGCTTCTAAGGAAGGAGACACGTGTGTTGCTGAGATGGCTCCTGAGGCACCTGCAAGGAACCCCAGAATCCAGCAGGGTCCACCTTTAGAAAACGCATGCACCAGAAGGAGCAGGATCTGCAGATTTCCCTTTGTGGAGTGGTAACAGTTGCTCAAATGAAAACATGTTGGCACCATCCTCATCCTCTCCAGACGTCATCACACATATTTTGGCCATCATCGAGAATCCTTTGAGTAATTGACTGGATGCTCCTAGCTGTGCCAGAGAATCAGCTGGAAGTACACTCTGAGTCACCTACCTTACGAATGGGTCAATGTTTCAGCTACATTTTTTTTTTTTTTTCCTTAGGGATAGGGTCTCGCTCTGTCACCCAGGCTGGAGTGCAGTGGATAGATCATAGCTCACTGCAGCCTTGACCTGAGCTCAGCAATCCTCTAGCCCTAGCCTTCCGAGTAAGCTGGGATAACAGGCACACACAAATACAACTGGCTCATTAAAAACAATTTTGTTGTTGTTGTTTTGGAGACGGGGGTCTTGCTATATTGCCCAAGTTGTTCTTGAGCTCCTGGTCTCATGCCTGTAATCCCAGCACTTTGGGAGGCCAAAGGGGGAGCATGATCCACTGCATCCGGCCAGACCTAAATCTTTAGGCAGCACTGCCAGGTGAGCTGGGGGAATTCCTGGACACTGGTCCCTGAGGCGCTGTTGCTGCAGCTCTGAGAGGGGTCCACTCTCTTTGAAATGTGTGTAAATAGAGGCCCGGGCCTCACTGGATCCTGCAGTGCCACAACCCAGAACCTTCTCCAGGCGGGCAGCCAGGTGGTTTTGGTTACATGAATCAGTGTTCCAGATGGGTTTGGAAGTAATTTTCCTCTTGGGCTGAGTTCCCAACTGCTTCGTCTTGGGGATGAAGTGAGGGAGGTGACCCCATCATGTGGGATGAGATGGTCATTACAGGGCGCCTAGCAGACCTATGCCTGGTGCAGTTCTGAGAGTGTCAGACAGGACACGAGCAGACCTAGTTTCCCGCCTGGTTCTGGAACTAACAACCTCATCTCCATCTGGAAAATGACATGCTTGGGCTAGAGTATGGGTTCCAAATATTTGGCTTATTAGTAATAGAGATTTTGTACATAAACTTGTATACAAACCCCTGCAAGTAGAGCTCCCTGGTAGCAGCTGGAGGTGTGTCCAGAGCACCCCACTGTCCCCACCATCATATCACATGTCACTGTCCCCACCGTCAGCTGGCGGTGCCTCTGCGGATCTCAGGATGCCTTAGAACACTGAACTTCAACCAGAGTGCCAGGTCCACAGGAGAGGTTGACTGCTCCCAACACACAGGCTACTAGGTAGTTAGATAAAAATGAGAAATATAATGTCACTGTGATTAAAAACAAGAAACCCACACCTCTGGATAAGAAATGGGAGAAGGTCACAGCTGAAAGCAGGAGCTCACACTTGTGGGGAGCTAAGAAGACAAGTGGGCTAGAGAGGGGCTGGGATAGCAAAGCTGCCCGGCAGGGGCTGAGCTGGCCACCCTGCACTGGCACGGGGCCAGGACCAGCTGCCTGATCATGGAAGGGGCTGAGAATGCTGCCCACATACCATGGGCTGTAGCCAGATTCCAGGCTGCTTGCCAGGAGCTGGGCAGAGGCCGCGGATGAGACAAGTGCTCAGGCCTGTGCCAGGTCCTAAAACCGCTCCACCCATTGGAATGTGGAGCCTAAGCTAAGCCACTACCATAAGACCTGCTTGGGAGCTAGGCACCCTGTAGATCCTTTGAAAAAACAAGCCTTAAAATGGCCCTGAAGAGAGGTGTACCTGCGGGAAAGCCCTCCAGTGGAAAAGGGGCTGTCAAACGTGAATTTCTAAACACATGATTCTAAAGACATGAGAAAATCTAGCACCAAGAATGACAGATCTACAAAAATAGAGGAATTTATGACTGAGGAAATAGACGTAATAAAGCCATCCGAAAATGACATTAAGACTTTCAGGTTTAGATAAATACATGAAGAAAGAATAAAACATTAAAATAGATAAAAATAAACATGAAATTAAGTGAAATAATAATTTTTAGAAGTTAAAAACTCTCACATAAATAAAGGACAGCATAGTATCCATGAAATAATATGAAGTTGTGGGATAAGAAAGGCAGTTTTGAAATAGAAGAGGCAGATATGGGAGAAAAAAACCTCTTGGTTAGAAATCTGGGGTATGGGCCAGGTGCGGTGACTCACACCTGTAATCCTAGAACTTTAGGAGGCCGAGGCAGGTGGATCACCTGAGGTCAGGAATTTGAGACCAGCCTGGCCAACATGGCAAAACCCTGTCTCTACTAAAGATATAAAAATTAGCCAGGCGTGCTGGCAGACACCTATAATCCCAGCTACTCGGGAGGCTGAGGTAGGAGAATTGCTTGAATCCAGGAGGCAGAGGCTGCAGTGAGCTGAGATTGCGCCACTGCACTCCAGCCTGAGAGACAGAGAGACTCTGCCTCAAAAAAAAAAAAAAAAAAATCTGGGGTATGAAAATGCGGTCATAAAAAAACCCTCAGTAGAGTATAGATTGCTTTCAGTTGAAAGCATGGCTGGGAAATTAAAAGACAGGAGTGGGGGAAAATCCCAGGATTTAGTAATGATATGGAGAAGCAAAGTATGAAGGAAAAGAGACAAGAGTTCAGTGGAGAAGTAATGTCCAAAGAGAGTTTTCCAGAAATCGAGACATGGCTCACTGAACTCCAAGCTGGGAACCTTGACAATTGCACCCCTAGACCTGCAGTGCAGCTGCAAAACATAAAGAGAAAACATTAATAAGACAGAGAGGAAAGACAGATAATGGACAAATAAATCACAGACAGGTGACAGCAGGCTTCTAATCAGAAGCCACAGATGTCAGAGGAAATGAAGAACTATCTGTAAAATGGTAAGGGAAAAATTGTGATCATTGAATTCTATTCCCAGCCAAAGCATCATTCAATCGTGAGTGTAAAATAAAGACATTCTCAGACATTCAAGGAGTCAGAAAATAAGGAACTCATGGATCCTCACTGTGAGAATTAGAGAATATATTTCAGCACAAAGACAAATGAACTCTGGAAGGAGTGCGATGCAAGAAGCAACAACGAGCAAAGAGATTGGTAAGAAAATACATTGGTGATGCTAAACACTTTGTTTCATCCCATCTAAGATGTTACCAATTAGAAGATACACTGTTATGTAAGATATACTGCTACGTTATTAACTTCTAAGAAAAAAATCAATTATAATTAAAGACAGAATTTAACCTCACGATCACAGGGAAGTTAAATAGTGAAACAATGTATATCTCATATATAATTGATAAATATGGTAAGTATTCACTCAAAATAATAACAATATAAATTATTATCATTATTGCTATGCCTTTTATCATGATATAATATGACAATTATGATATAATAAAAGACTTAGCCGTAATTATAATAATTTATATGAACAAAAGAACAATTTATGTTTTAAAAGAAGTCAGAACTAAAACTGTAGATAAGAATGACATAGTTGCTGGTGGGAGCTAAGTTATGAGAAAAGGGAAAGAACTGAAAATTCCAAACCTTGTTTAAAAAGGGGGTACACTGTCTTGATTTGTGAGAAATATATGAAATTAAGATGCCTATGACAAATATGAAAGTAACTACTAAATGAATAAAACAAAAATATTTAAATTCCAAGCAGGCAGGGAGAACAAAAGGGAATAAAGAACGGATGTGCAATGCCAGTTAGAATGGTGACCATTCAAAAGTCAGGAAACAACAGATGCTGGCGAGGCTGTGCAGAAATAGAAACACTTTTACACTGTTGGTGGGAGTATAAATTAGTTCAACCATTGTGGAAGACAGTGTGGCGATTCCTCAAGGATCTGGAACCAGAAATTTGACCCAGCAGTCCCATTACTGAGTATATACCCAAGGGATTATAAATCATTCTACTGTAAAGACACATGCACACGTATGTTTATTGCAGCACTGTTCACAATAGCAAAGACTTGGAATCAACCCAAGTGCCCATCAATGACAGACTGGATAAAGAAAACATGGCACATATACACCATGGAATACTATGCTGCCATAAAAAAGAATGAGTTCATGTCCTTTGCAGGGACATGGATGAAGCTGGAAGCCATCAGTCTTAGCAAACTAACACAGGAACAGAAAACCAAACACCACATGTTCTCACTCATAAGCGGGAGTTGAACAGTGAGAACACGTGGACACAGGCAGGGGAACATCACATACCAGGGCCTGTCGGCGGGTGAAGGGCAAGGGGAGGGAGAGCATTAGGACAAACACCTAATGCATGTGGGGCTTAAAACCTAGATGACAGGTTGATGGGTGCAGCAAACCACCATGGCACATGTATACTTATGTAACAAACCTGCACATTCTGCACACGTATCCCAGAACTTAAAGTAAAATAAAAAATAAAAATAAGATAAAAAAAGAAAGCATGTGCAATCTACCAGAAGTCAGAGAAGGAAAAAAAGTCAGCAAAGGGGAAGCAGGTTAAGTAGTAAACACAGCACTAAGTGACAGAAATAAGTCCAATGTAATGGTAATCACAATAAAAAATAAATAGGTGATAGACTCCTCATAGTCACCTAATCTAGATATCCAGATATTTTTGGATTAGAGCAAAAGCCACAATTACATGAAGTGTAGTTCTATGCTGTTTATGAGAAACATAAATCAAAAGACACTACAACATTAAAATGAAAGGGCAACCACCAGGCCAATGTTAATGACATTAAAAAAGACAATGCAGCAATGCTAATATCAGACAAGATAAAATTTTAGGAAAAAAGGCAGTAAAAAAGACAAAGAGAGATGTCTCATACTGGAACAGTCCACCAAGAAAATACAACACAGGAACTTGTATGCTCCTAGAAGGATAGTCTCAGAACAATAAATAAATTATACAGTCACAAAAGAAATAGACACAGAATCAGAATTAGAGGTTTGGGGCCACATCTCTTAGAATAGATTAAAACATTGAGAAAAAAAATATGGCCAGGCATGGTGGCTCATTCCTGTAATCCCAGCACTTTGGGAGGCTGGGGCTGGTGGATCACCTGAGGTCGGGAGTTAGAGACCAGCCTGCCCAACATGGTGAAACCCCGTCTCTACTAAAAATATAAAAATTAGCTGGTGCGGTGGCGCATGCCTGTAATCCCAGCTACTCGGGAAGTTAAGGCAGAGAATTACTTGAACCAAGCAGGTGGAGGTTGTGAGCTGAGATTGTGCCACTGCACTCTAGCCTGGGCAACAGAGCGAGACTCTGTCTCAGAAAAAAAAAAAAAAAAAAGAAGGAAAGAAAAAAAGTAGATTGAAAGGAAAAGAAATAGAATCAGGATGGCCAATGAATGAATGAATAAGAAAATCAGGATTAATACACCTGAGCATAAAGGGAGGGGCTGAAAGGGGGAAGAGAGGAGAGAGAGGGAGGGAGGAGGGGAAGAGAAATGGAGAGAGAGAACAGAAATCTCTGACCCCATAGCAAGCATACACGTTTTTTAAAATTTAGATTCAGGGGTACATGTGCAGGTTTGTTTTATAGGTAAACCTATGTCATGGTGGTTTGCGTACATATTACTTCATCACTTTGGTACTAAGCCTAGTACCCAATAGTTATATTTTCTACTTCATCACTTAAGTACTAAGCCTAGTACCCAATAGTTATATTTTCTGCTTCATCACTTAAGTACTGAGCCTAGTACCCAATAGTTATATTTTCTGCTCCTCTTCCTCCTCCCATCCTCCCACCCCAAGTAGGCCCCAGTGTGTTTTGTTCTCCTGTTTGTGTCCTTGAGTTCTCATCATTTAGCTTCCACTTATAAGTGAGAACAATAAATACATTATACAGTCACAAAAGAAATAGACACAGAATCAGAATTAGAGATTTGGGGCCACATGCCTTAGTTTGCTAAGGATAACTGCCTCCAGCTCCATCCATGTTCCCACAAAAGACATTATCTTATTCTTTTTTATGGCTGTATAGTATTCCACAGTGTATGTGTACCACATTTTCATTATCCAATCTGTCATTATTGGGCATTTAGGTTGATTCTATGTCTTTGCTATTGTGAATAGTGCTTCAGTGAACATTTGCGTGCATGTGTCTTTATGATAGAGTGATTTATGTTTTGGAGGGTATATACCCAGTAATGAGATTGCTGGGTTGAATGGTAGTTCTGTTTTTAGCTCTTTGTGGAGTCACCACACTGCTTTCCACAATGGCTGAACTAATTTACACTCCCACCAACACATACTCCCAGTGTATAAGCATTCCCTTCTCTCTGCAACCTCACCGGCATCTGTTATTTTTTGACTTTTAATAATAGCCGTTCTGACTAGTGTGAGATGGATCTCACTGTGGTTTCGATTTGTATTTCTCTAATGATCAGTGATATTGAGCTTTTTTTCATATGCTTGTTGGCTGTGTGTATGTCTTCTTTTGAAAAGTGTCTGTTCATGTCCTTTGCCCAATTTTTAATGGGGGCTGTTTTTCTCTTGTAAATTTGTTTAAGTTCCTTACAGATGCTGGATATTAGACCTTTGTCAGATGCGTAGTTTGCAAATATTTTCTCCCATTCTTTAGGTTGTCTGTTTACTCTGTTGATAGTTTCTTTTGCTGTGCAGAAGCTCTTAAGTTTAATTAGATTCCATTTGTCAATTATTGAAAGCATACAGTTTTTTTTCCACAAGACCACATAAAACCTTTCCCAAAATTGACCATATATTGAGCTACAGAAGAAATTTCAACAGATTCTAAAGAATTCTTTTACAGACCACATTTTTCTGATCTCAATGAAATAAAATTGAAATAATTCAGGGATTAATAAGGAAAACATAACAGAAAATCTGAAATATTTATCTTAGGCAATAATACCAATTTTACTTCGCCAAATTTGTGAGATGAAACTAAAGTGGTCCTTAGAGGTAAATTTTTTATTCTAAGATAAACTTGTTAGAAAAGAAAGACTAAAAATAAATTAAACTATTTGTTATGAGCTTTAATAACATCCAAAATATGCATGGGAGAGAAATAAAAACACTCTGAACATGTGAAATGGCTTTAAAAAATAATATTTAAAAAATGAAAACTTGTTGAATGAAGGTAAAATGAGCATTAGAGGTAAATTTATAGCCCAAATGTACATTTAAAAAGTATAATCTGAATCTAACAATGAGGAAAGAATTATAGGACATTCTGCAACTTATTTTCAAATGGTTCATATACATAAATAAAGATTTTTCATAGTCTCACTGTTGATAAGGGCAAACAATTAGAAATAACTTAAATATCCACCCACAGGAGAATATGATGAGTAAATGAACTGTGATTACTTACACAATATAAAATAACAGCTATAAACATGAGTGAGTTACAGCTATACAGATCCCCACAGAAGAATCTCACAAACAGCCCAGGCACGGTGGCTCATGCCTGTAATCCCAGCACTTTGTAAGGCCAAGGTGGGTGGATCACCTGAGGTCAGGAGTTTGAGACCAGCTTGGCCAACATGGTGAAACTCCGTCTCTACTAAAAATACAAAAATTAGCCGGGCACGGTGGCACATGTCTGTCGCTCTGGGCGACAGAGCGAGACTCCTTCTCAAAAACAAAACCAAAAACAAAACCAGAAGAATGTCACAAACACAAGCAGAAAGCCAACTTGCAGAGGATTTCATGTGTTATGATGCATTCATTTATTAAAGTTTAAACATACTAGGCAGTGTTTGAGGATGCATACATTTGTGGTGAATGTTTAAATGAATGCATGGGAATGGTGAATAGCAGATTCAAGATAATGTTCAGCTCTAGGGAACATGAGCAGGCAGACATGGTCCTGGAGGCATTCACAGGGGGTTTCAACTGCATTGCTTTAAGGTGTTACATTTTTAAGCTTGGTGGTGGATACATGAGTGTACATAAAATTATTATTTATGCTATTCTATAATTTTAACAATTATACCACAGATAATCACTACTACATTTGATGTATGTCTTTACAGTGTAAAATACACAGACATCACATATATATGTGTGCCATAACAAATCTGCCTTCTTAAAAGAAGTCTGTGTTTTAAATTTATCCTTTTATGCTCAAGAGTCTTGTTCTTGGCTGATTCCTGGACTAGAAGCCTATTAAATGCAACTGATAGCTGTCCGTGGCATAAATTAATAAGCAAACATTGGGTGTTTCATTTTTGTGTAATTGCTTACCAGGGCAGGGCTGGGCAAATGTGGAAGATCAGTTGGATATCTGAAAACACTATATGAAATGATATTCCACCTGGCACACTTTCGTCTAAAGAGTGTCTGGTTAGTTGAAGCAGAGTTACAGCATTTCATGTTCATTTCAGATTTTCTTCTGGGAAATTCAGCCCATTCAATTTAAGTAACTGGCTGCTGTATTCAACCTGCATCTACATCACATTGAATTTACTAAAATATGTGTTTATAATGGACCTCATTTTATGCCAATGTACACAAAGTAGACTTCAACTTGTATCACAGCTGGGTTTAGGAGAAGCTGCATAAAAACTGAACTTTTATAAATTTAATGCCTTCTCCCCATTGATTTACATTATAATGTCAGATGCTTTGATTTCCTTTTTGAAGCTTTTTAGTAAAAGGTGGAAAGAGCGACACATTAGCAACAAAAATCTCTTTAAATGGCTAATGATCCATCAGAAGCTTTTCAATTGCTTTAGGTTCACTTTTAATGGAATCCTTTTCTAATATGTGTATTTATAGCTCCTATTCTCCAAGACCCAGTCATCAAACTCTTCCACGTGTGAATAATTATCCATCTAATTACAATCACGTAATTCTGTTATCAGCCAGACTTGTTCTCATGTTATCCATGATAAAGTGCCCGTGAAGGTGATGTGAGGAGCCAAGCTCTTTGTGTCCTTCTGTGTGCCCAGGAGATGGGCAGAAAAATATGCAATTTCTCATGTTTTCAGTTTATGTTTTACCATGAGTTTGAAGGAATCTTCCTTGTGAAGCCTCAGTCTTTGCAATGATGGTTTACATTCTGAGCATCCTGTGGAAGGAACAGACTGTTCCAGCACCAGGAGGGGATCCATCCCACCCGGGCAGAAGGATGGTGAATAAGGAATGTCAAGGAGCAGATTCCTACCCTTGAAGGAAGATTCACTTGAAAGTAATTTACTAAGGGGTAGGCCTCAGGAAAATCCAGGGAGTGAGGAATTGGGACTGGGAAGGGAAGGAGGCCAGGCGAGAGTGCAGAGTGGAGCTGCAGTGTGGCTCCTGCTCCCCCAACCACCTGTCATGATGAAGATCTGCCCTCGGGGGCTGTGATGGTTACTTTTATGTGCCAACTTGGCTGGGTCGCAGGTTGTCTGGATGTTTAGTCAAACATTCTGAGTGTTTCTGTGATAGGGTGTTTTTAGATGAGATTAACATTTAAATCAGTAAGGCTGATTGACCTCTGCAATGTGGGTGGGCCTTGTCCAATCCGCTCAAGGCCTGAATAGAACAATAATGTGGAACGTCCTCCAATTAAGAGGGAATTTCTCCTTCCCGACTACCTTCAAGTTGGGACATCAACTTGCTTCTTGCCTTTGGACTTGGACTGAAACATTGGCTCTTGAGCCTGGCAGCTTCAGGACTGGAACCAACCATGGGATCTCCAGGGTTGCCAATGCAGATCTTGGGACTTGTCAGCCTTCATGATCATGAGGCAATTCCTTATAATAAATCGATTTCTCTCTCTCATATATATGTATATGTACACACACATATATATGTATACACACACATGCATACATACATATACATATATATACACACACACATATGTATACATGTATATATGTAATCCCATAAGTTCTGTTTCTCTGGGGAACTCTAATATAGGTAAATACGTCCCCTGATCCCTGGCACTTCCAGGCTGCTGCATGTGGTCCAGGGAGGCTCCAGCAGCCTGGGACAGCCCTGCAACAGAGAAGCAAGAAGACGCTGGCTGTCTCCCCACAGAGAAGGCACGCAGAGGACAGGGGCACAGGAAGAAGGAGGGGCACCGAGGGAATGTGTGGAGGCACGGGTCTGCTACACACGTAGTAACTCACTAACCTGACACCAAATCAGGACACAGATACTACAGTTATCCCCGTTTCATAGATGAGGAACCTGAGCATGAGGAGAGTCAGCAAGCCGTGGAGCTAACTCAGATCTTGACCGCTGCTTTGGAGGAAAGTTGTGAAATATTCTGCTGGGCTAGAGGTAAAGGGAGGAATAAGCAGTCATCAACACCCCTACGAGGCTGAGTTAATTCAAGGAGTCGAGCAAAAGAGGCAGGGGGAGGGGTAGCTGACAGCAGCGGGCAGAGGAGAAATGCTTGGACAGGGGATGCCGGGGAGAGCGGAGGACTCTGTCGCGCTGACCCGGGCATTCCCCAGCGTGGACTGCAGAAGGATTGCAGCAGAGACGATCTCTGCAGATAGGTCGTTTTCCTCACTGCCCTCAAACACCCAGCGTGGGCTGCTGCCCGCCGGGCCTAGGCTGGAACGAACCACAGGCCTCTCCAAGGATGCGAGGGTCTCAGCCGGCGGCGTTCCCGGCGTGGCCGCGAGAGGGCGCGCCAGCCTCGGGCACCGCCGGGGTCGCGTCCCCCGCGGGAAGCCTGGCAGCCGCGCGTCCCCTCCAGGCTGCCTCGGGGAGGGGGTGCCCCGGGGCATTTCCTCAGAGCCCTCCAGCTCCGCCTCACTTTAGAGCACCGCCGCCCCTTTCTGCCCCCTTTCCCAGGTGGCAGCGTATGGGCGAGATTTAGACGGTATGGGACGTTGCCCTCCCCGCCACCCCCTGCCCTCATAGCCTAGTGCAAAGTCTGAAAAAGAAACTGGCCTTGGTGGGTCCTGAAAGATTGCAAATCTGGATAAGTAAACAAAATCTGAAGGCAGCCTCTTAAGTTTAAACCTGGGCCTTGCTTCTGTTTGCTTTGGCTTGAAAACGTTTGGGGTGGGGCTAGGCGTCAAGATGGAGTGATTGTACCAACATACCACATTAAAGGGACTGTGCGGTCCCGCCACACAACGGGAGGGTCCTTCCGCACGGAATACACCACCCCCACTATCTAAAGCAAGCCCCTCTTGAGGGCCACCTCCTCCAGGAAGCCCCCGCCGGCAGGAGGACCCTCTGAATGTTGGCATTACTGGCCTGCCCACTGGTCTGGTCCCTCTGTCCATCCCAGGAGCAATGCCCTGGGAATGCCCCTGGCAGGGGCCAGTTCCTGTCTGTACCCGAGACCCTGAGCCCTTGCAAATTAGAGATGGTTATTCTTTCCCTACTAGGAATTGTAGGCTGGAGTCCACATAGAGTAAGAGAAGAAGGCCAATCACCGACCTGGAATTCCTAGCACCCCTTTGACCCGGCCTTCAGGTCAGAGCTGGCTGCGGGTAGATGGGCCATGGGGGAGATGGGCTTGAAACAATAATGCATAGGCCATGGGGAAAAGGGAGAGAGAAATCAATGTCCCTTCCAGGTACTCTCCTGGACTGTAGAATGAATGTCTACAGAAGAGTATAAGGTCTTATGGGGAAACTGAAGTCCAGAAAGGAGAATATTCCCAGCCAGGATCACACAAGCAATCAAACACCATTCAGATACATTTAAATCGACTGGACCAACAATCCAAAGGTTTCCGTCCTGGAAGCTGTGTCGCTTTGGGCAACTTGTTTACACCACGGAGGCCTTCATTTCTGGATGTGTGAAACGGTGAAGTTCTGTGGTGTGCAGTGTAAAATGGGGCGGGTGTGTGTGTGCAAAAAGCAACAACCCAGGTGTGCAGACCTGCCTCTGCCAGAGTGACCCTTCCCCAAACAGCATCTAATCCAAGAATGGGAGAATTGCTTGCTATGGAGAAATCTAAACATCACACATCAAACCCATAGGAAACATTAGAAAAGATATAGTCATCTGCCTTGAAGGGCAGATACGTGAACTTTTTAACCCAGAGCAGTTGCTACCAAGCTAGCTTTGAAATTTACTGCTTTTGGTCAAAATATGCTCTTCAGCTAGTGCTTTCTTCTAGCTGGTTGTCTTCCTGCCTGCCTTGTGTCATAAAAATGGGGGGCCCTTACTGCTTTATCAAGGGGAAGGCAAGACTGGGACGTCTAGTCCACAAGAAGAGAGGCACCACTGCTGCCTTCGCACAGGTTAACTTGGAAGACAAAGGAGCGTTGGCTAAGCTGGTGGAAACTATCAGGACCAATTACAGTGACAGATACGATTGAGATCTGCTGTCACTGGGGAGGTAATGTCCTGGGTCCCAAGTCTGTGGTCACCAAGCTAAAACAGGCAAAGGCTAAAGAACTTGCGACTAAACTGGGTTAAATGTACGCTGTTGAGTTTTCTGTACATAAAAATAATTAAAATAATAGAAATTTTCCTTAAAAAAAGAAAATATATGGTCATCTCAATAAATCCTGAGCATAATCAATTACAACTCAGTCATCATTACTGAGAGGAAACTCATTGTAAACCAGGAGCAGAGTACCACTGCCTAGGACCACCAATGTACTTATACTGAGTATTATAACAGCATTCTACTATAATCACAGTGAATGCCATTCCTGACATTTAAACAATAAAGACATTGCTTTGGTCCCTTCGGGCTGTGATAATGAAATACCATCAACTGGGTAGCTTGTAAACAACAGAAATTTATTTCTTTCAGTTCTGAAGGCTGCAAAGTCCAAGATCAAGGCACTGGCAGATTCGGTGTCTGACAAGGAAGTCTCCTCCTTCCCCATGGATGGTACCTTCTTGCTGTGTCCTCACATGTGGCAGGGGATAGCCAGCTCTCTGGGGTCTCTTTTATAAGAGCACTTATCCCAATCATGAGGGCTCCTCATGACCTAAGTATCTCCCAAAGGCCCCATCTCCTAATACTATCACCTTGGGGGTTAGGATTTCAACATTTAGATCACAGCAGGCATTCTCACTAAAACAAAAACCAGAAGGCAGAGTACTTTTTTAATTTGAAAATTTGGGAGTTCTGGTCATTTTAATAAGAAATGTTAGGAATAATATTTTTTAACACTTGGAAAAGAAGAGGATTTTTTAAAAAACACTGTCATTATTTGAAGATGTTATAATTTAACACAAGAAACTAAAAGAATCAATTGCAAATGCCGTGTTAAAAATGAGATTGTAAATTAGGTGGTTGGATACAAAAGTAATATCTTAGAAAAATGTTTTTCTATGTGCCAACAATTATAAGCTGGAAAGTAGAAAGGAAAATCTTCATTTGTAACAATAACAAAGTACGAAGAGCCTAAGCAAAAATGTAACCAAAAATGAGTAGGAACTCCAATTCTTTTTTAATGAAAAGTTTCACTGAGAAACTAGCTTGAAAAAAAAAACTTTAATAAGTACAACATCAAATTATGGTCCTGGTTAGGAAACCGCAAAAAATAACAATACAAATTCTTTTATATATCATTTGTAATTTTAAAATAGTTTTAATGAAAAGTCTTAATGGGACTTTCATGGGAAATCAGTGAAATAATTCTAAATTTCTCTTGTGTTACCCTGGAAGAAAAAAATAAGTAAGAACATTTTATTTAAAATGAGGGCAAACTTATACCAGATTAAAACATATCACAAAGCTGTACTAAATAGAACAATATGAATCTGGACTAGGGGCTGATGGAAAAGTGGTAGAGAAAACATAACTCCAGGAATAATGTTAATATTAATTAATTGACTCATATGAAATTGATAATATAGTTTTGAGCCATGAAGACATCAATTTGATGGAGTTCAACCTAATATATAATGCAAGGATTACTTCATGTAGTTCATAATAGGTACTTTTTTTTTTTTTTTTTTGAGATGGAGTCTCACTTTGTTGCCCAGGCTCGAGTGCAATGGTGTGATCTCGGCCCACTGCAACCTCTGCCTCCCAGGTTCAAGTGATTCTCTTGCCTCAGCCTCCTGAGTAGCTGGGATTAAAGACATGCACAACCATGCCCGGCTAATTTTTGTATTTTTAGTAGAGATGAGGTTTCACCATGTTGGCCAGGCTGGTCTCGAATTCCTGACCTCAAGCGATCTGCCCACCTCAGCCTCCCAAAGTGCTGGGATTACAGGTGTGAGCCACTGCACCTGTCCCATCATAGCATTTTTAAGAAAAAATTGGAAAATGTTAATGTCTAATGGGGAGATGATTAAATATGTTTGGTTGCATTTTTATGTGACATATATGCAGTCATTAGAAATAGTTTTTTTTTTTTTTTTTTTTGAGATGGAGTCTCGCTCTGTCGCCCAGGCTGGAGTGCAGTGGCACTATCTGGGCTCACTGCGAGCTCCTCCTCCTGGGGTCATGCCATTCTCCTGCCTCAGCCTCCCAAGTAGCTGGGACTACAGGCGCCCGCCACCACGCCCGGCTAATTGTTTTTTTGTATTTTTAGTAGAGACGGGGTTTTACTGTGTTAGCCAGGATGGTCTTGATCTCCTGACCTCGTGATCCACCCGCCTTGGCCTCCCAAAGTGCTGGGATTACAGGTGTGAGCCACTGCACCTGGCCTACAGTTTTTAAATATAATTCAACACTACAGAAAAAATACGACATTAATGAGAAGAAAACAGCATTTTGAATGGCACATGTCTTGTGATTCCAGTTTTTGGCAATATATTACATATAAAATTATTGAGTATATATTATCTCAGAAAATCCATCTCTTCTCCATTTATTTATGATGCTTCTCTTATGCATGTGAAAAGGCTGGAAAATCGCTATGTATATGCATATATGTCAATACATAATTATATGCATATATGCAAATTCATGTTTGAATATTAAAATAAGAGCACGGATCCAAATGTGGATGATTACATATTAGGTAGTCTCAGCATGGGTCACTTTGGAGGGCTGTGATATGAGGGAAATGGGAGCAGGAAAGGAGAGGGAGAAGAAAAGAAAAAAAGGCTGAATTAACAAATTCCACAAAACTCCGTATTCTGTAGTTCCTTCACTCCTCCTGGGGGTGCAGAGGGGTGGGGTGAGATGTTCTGGTGCCCTCTGGCTCTACTCCCCTCTTTAAGGGGCTTGAGGGGCAGTGGGGAGAGGGCAAGGCATCTAATCATCAGGGGTCTCAGCCTCCTTTGGACCACAGACCCCTTTGACAATCTGGTGAAGCTTATGAAACCTTTTCAGAATTTTACCTTTAAAAAATAAAACATTTAGAACTGCAAAGGAAATCAATTACACTGAAAAACAGTTATCAAAATACTTTTACAAAAACCAAATTGATGGGCAGGGCGTGGTGGCTCACGCCTGTAATCTTAGCACTTTGGGAGGCCAAGGCGGGCAGATCACTTGAGGCTAGGAGTTCAAGACCAACCTGGCCAACATAATGAAACCCTACCTCTACTAAAAATACAAAAATGAGCCGGGAGTGGTGGCTCACACCTGTAATCCCAGCTACTCGGGAGGCTGAGGTGAGTGGGAGAATCGCTTGAACCCGGGAGGTGGAGGTTGCAGTGAGCCAAACTTGAGCCATTGCACTCCAGCCTGGGCAACAGAGCAAGACCCTGTCTCAAAAAAAATTGATGACATAATAATAAATGTTCATGTTTATTTAAGTACTAAATAACCAGATCTAGCAGCCAGGTGGCTGTGATTTTTAAGTCCCATCTGAATGGAGGTGGCATTCTGAGGTATCTGCGCCAGCTGTCATGTGACTTGAAACTCCGGGATTTCTTTTAGTTATAGTCATGAATTCTGCTATCACTCCTGTGGCTTGTTGCTTCCATCGTCAAGTGAAGGAAATGCCCAATTTCAGTTACAGAAAAGTGAAAACAAAAGGGTATAGTTTTTCCATCCATGTTTACCCAAATTCTATCCCTGGGTCCCAGATGAAGCATCTCTAACTGTTGTGACCCCTGAATTCCGGTGTCCTATTCCGGCTCCTCCAGGGCACTAGGAGACTGAGCCTTTTTCTGCTTTTGTTTTCCTGCCTGCAGGAAGCCATGCAGCAAGCTGTGTCCTTGACTCCTGGAGAAAGAAACAGCCGCATAATGTGGATTTGCTGTGCTGTGGTCCACGCCTTCCTTGGCCTTCTCTGGCCTGACAAGAATGGGAGAAGCATCAGGATGCTGTAGAATGCTGGAAGGTCTGAGACACGGACCTGGATGGACACATTTGTCCAAAGCCTGAATTCCTTCTTACCACCCCAGTACACAGTCAGATACTCCCTCAGGGCAGTTGTAGGTGCAGCCCACTCCAGGCCTGTTCAGTTGGTGCTTCTGGTTCCTTCCATTCCCAGGCCATCATGACTTGGGAGTGGGAGGTGCCCTTTGCAGATAGCCAACTGCCGATTCCATGTTTTTTCTTCACTGTCCTGTTTTGTCCCCAGTTTTCAGAGGCCTGTTTTTCTTATGTAGCTTTTTAACTCAAGTCTGAATTTTACTAAGAGACTATGAAGTCCACTTATAATTTTATTTTATCCCATCACTTTTTATAACTCAATAGGAATTATCCTTTTAAAGGAACCCCAGGGATTCTCTGACACCTGTCACTAGAGTAGAGATAAAACATGTTTAATGGCCATGGGACCAGCTGCTATATCTCTTCTATCTTCATTAAGGACTCTACTTTTCTTCAATATAAAATGAATCTCTTTGTTCCCTTTTAATGCCTTGAATTCTATGTAGTCTGAAACTAATTTTGTTATTCTTGCCATTTTGCGTTTGCCTGATAAATCTTGACTTTTTTTAACATTTATTTTTAACTTTTCAAAGTTAAAAATGGGTTTTGTTTTAGTTTGTCTCTTGACAGCACCATATAATTCGAGTTTCTATTTTAACCTAATAATTTCAGAGTCCTTCTTTAAAAACATTTTTATTGTTTTTTTCTTGTAACAGGAATGTAAGTTCACTATTGAGAAAACAGATAAGCAGAGAGAAGAAGAAAAAAGAATCTTTTTCTTTGATTTTGTTAACATCCCTGCAACTTTCCAATACACTCACTTTCTTTCTGAATTATGAAGATTCCATTCTTGCTGCTTGCCATGGAGGGCCTCACAAACATGATCTTTTGGGCTCTAAGGTGTGGTAAGAAGTGCCTCAGAAAGCCAAGGAGGGGCAGTTTGGACCAGATCTGTTCTTGGTTCAAAGAGGAACTTCTGTCTTCACTTCGACACTCATTTCCTTGTGTTCATCTTTTCCAGCCAGCTTCCTTCTCTTCTTTTCTCTTTTCTTTTTTCTCTTTCCTTTCTCTCTGTCCTTCTTTCTTTCTTTCTCCACTTCTTCTTTTAACATGAGATCTTGCTCTGTCACCCAGGCTGGAGTGCAGTCATGCCATCACAGTTCACTGCAGCCTCGAACTCCCAGGCTCAAGCAACCCCCCTGCCTCGGCTTCCAGCTTCTTTCTTGTCATAGGATTGGAAAGATCATCACGTTCAAGATTAGGGTGAGAATCTAGGGAAATGGATCAATTAGGCAACTGTGGTGATCTTAAAGTATGCCCCCAAATTCTTTGACAATCTTCCCTTCAAAAGGTGTAAACTAATTATCTTTCCCTTGAAAGTGAGCTTGTTTTAGTGACTTGCCTCTAACTATGGAATGTGATGGAAATGCTGCTATGTGACTCCTGCGGCTAGGTCATCAAAAGGATGGTTTCAACCTGGCTCTCTCTCATCACTCATTTGGAGGTAAGCCAGCTGCCATGTCGTAAGGGCACTCAGGTATCCCTGGGAGGAGTCCACATAGAGAGGGGCTGAGGCTGTCCAGCAAGAGTCAGCACCAACTTGCCATCCAGTGAGTGAGCCACCTTGGAAATGGACCCTCCAGTTGAGCCTTCAGATGAGTGCAGCCCCAGCTGAAATCTGATGTAACCTCATAAAATACCCTGAGCCAGAACCACCCATCTAAGTTGCTTCAGAATTCTGAGTCACAGAAACTGTGAAAATAATAAAGCTTACTGTTGTTTTAAGCCACTAAGTTTGCAGTAATATGTTACTCAGAACTAAATAACTAATACAGCAACCATTATGCCTTTAGTGTGTGTGTTTCAGTAAAGAAACAAGACAAATTCCTATGGCTGCCATGATCTAGCCTAATTTACAAGGGCTGGGGACTCCACAATGGAATTTGGGGCTAGAGTGTCTTGGTAACAAACCAGGCTCATTTTCCTTGAGTGTCCATCAACCTAGCTCTCTCGTGGATCTTGGGTGGCCCCTTTGCTGGTTGAAAGTATAAGAAACCATAGTCCCAGCTGTCTCATGGCTTCCCATAAGAAACATCACCAACCTCTGATATGTCTGACATTGGAGGCTTCTCTGTAGCCCCACTGCCACCTGGTCAAGGACTTATCTTAGGTTGGGATCTCCTATAAGCAAACCCTGAGATAAGAATCTGAGTATAAGTAGTTTATTTGGGAGGTGATCTTAGAAGTTTCTGGTGGGGGAGTGGGGAAGTGAGACAGGGAAGGGAAGGCAGCCCTACAGGATGACTAAGGAGCAGATTAGTGGGCAGCTGAGGCTCAGTCATGCTGGGAACTTGGTGGTGCCCACCTGAGAGATGAGGAACCTGGAGTATTTATCATCTCTGCCCCTCTCTTGTTGAGGGTCATGCCTGGGGCTATTAACTCCTTAACACTTCTGGTCTGCCCTGCACATAACCCTAGCATGGTTCAACAGTCAGAGAAAGCCCTCAGACAGTGCGATGCCCTGGGTGTATACAGCAACAGTGAGAGCTGGCCGGCATGAGCAGGTTACTGACCACATCTGCTACAGAGCTCCACCCTATATCTGAATGATTGCAGCAGCCTCTCAACTGGTCTGTCTGCTCCTCTTTGTTTTTTCACTTGGACCCTCTGATCTCTTGTCTACATAGAAACCCAGAGTGCAAATCTGATCAAATCACTAATTTCTTTTTTTGAATTACATTAAAAATTTTTGGCCAGGCACGGTGGCTCATGCCTGTAATCCCAGCACTTTGATAGGCCAAGGCAGACGGATCTCTTGAGGTCAGGAGTTTGAGATCAGCCCAGCCAACATGGTGAAACCTGGTCTCTACTAAAAATACAAAAATCAGCTGGGCATGGCAGCGGGCACCTGTAATCCCAGCTACTCAGGAGGCTGAGGCAGGAGAATCTCTTGAACCCGGTAGGTGGAGGTTGCAGTGAGCCAAGATCAGGCTACTGCACTCCAGCCTAGGCAACAGAGCCAGACTCTGTCTCAAAAAAAAAAATTAACTTTTATTTTAAGGTAAGAGTACAAATGCAGATTTGTTACATAGGTAAACTTGTGTCATGGGGTTGTTTTGTACAGATTATTTCATCCCACAGGTATTAAGCCCTAGTACCCATTACTGATTTTTCTTGATCTTCTTCCTCCTTCTACCCTCCACCCACCGCCCTCCGATAGGCCCCAGTGTGTGTTGTTTCCCTCTATGTCTCCATGTGTTCCCATCACTTAGCTCCCAAACTTATAAGGGAGAACATGCAATATTTGATTTTCTTTTCCTGTATTAGTTTGCTAAGGATGATGGCCATATTTCTTAACGCATGACAAATTTCCCTGTTTCCCTAAGGATGGAGTCCACATTCTTTAGCACCACACCTGTCATATCAAAACCATTTGGTGAACATTAACTTTTGTATCATTATTGTCATTGTTATTGTCATCATCGTCATCATCACCATCATCATCATCACAGAGCATTAGGTGGAATACTCGTATCTCTGACTTGGAGGATCTCCTATTTCATGTTCTATCCACCCAGAACACACTTTCGTGAAGCCAGCAGCAGGTTTTCAGATATTTCATGCATTCTACCTTTATGACTGAATCATTACCTCTCTGAATGTCAGACTGTGTCTATTACTTCTTGTTTTTCCACCCTGCCTAGCCTAAGGATGGAAGCTTTAAGGGAACTTCATCATTTTTGGTTGAGATGTTCAACTAATTACCATCCCTTCCCATCTGATTCATAGTCAAGCCATCACCAAGTTCCATCAACCTCTTCCATCTCTTAAATCTGTCCATTTTTCCCCATCTCTAAGCAACCACCCAGCTCAGCTCCTTCATCTCTTGCCTGGATCACTGTGCTAGCTCCGTAATCATCATCCCTACATCCAGCATCACTTCTTCCCAATAGGTTCTCCACAAAGGCAGCAGAAGTGACCTTTGAAAACCAACCCTAATCACATCAATTCACTTGTCTAAATGCCTCAGAGGTTTCTCATTGCTCTTAGAACAAAGCCTTAGTCATGTTCCTGCGCCAATGCCTACATGGATTGGCCTTTCTCCACCTCCCCTCCCACCTACCTTCCCTTCTGTGTTTGGATGCATGTGACACTGACTTTCTTACAGTCTCTCAAATGTTCCAGCATCCTTTCTAACCCAAAGGTTTTGAAAATACTGATTTCCCCATCTGGAATGTCCTCCTCATCCCTCTACTGCCAGTGCGTATCATCTTATTATCCAAATATCTGTTTCAATATTCTTTTCTTTTCTTTTTGTTTGGAGACAGAGTCTCGCTCTGTCCCCCAGGCTGGAGTTCAGTGGCACGATCTTGGCTCACTGCAACCTCCGCCTCCTGAGTTCAAGCGATTCTCATGCCTTAGCCTCCCGAGTAGCTGGGATTACAGGTGCCCACCACCACACCCTGCTAATTTTCATATTTTTAGTAGAGATGGGGTTTCACCATGGTGGCCAGGTGCATCTTGAACTCCTGACTTCAGGCGATCTGCCCGCCTCGGCCTCCCAAAGTGCTGGAATTACAGGCGTGAGCCACTGCACCCGGCCTCAATGTTATTTTCTTGGAGAATCCTTCACTGATACCCCAGACAAGATCAAGTCCATTGCAGAAGCTATCTTAACACCTCATAATTTTCCTTAAAAACACTTGCTATTTGTAACTAAATTTTAGACTGTGGTTCCCCAGAAGCAGAGCTTAGATAGTTTGGGGGAGTGATCCCAGGGAACAGGAGGTGGAGACTGGAAAGACTGAGACATGACAGGAGGGAAAGTCAATCGAAAGTGTGTTAATGAGTTGGTCACTGCAGTAGGCTTGTCCTGCTAAGGACTCTCCAAAGAGCCATGTAGAATGAACCTCAAAAATGTCCACCTGCGGGACAAAAGAAAGGAGCATTTACATTGGCTCTTGTACCCTATCGGTGAAGTAGGGTACTAACTTCCACATTCTTCAGGTTGACATATGCATCAGAATGGGTGAATGGATTCCTGTTCTTTCACTGTAACTGCTCCAGAGAAACGCTGGAGCAGAAGACAAGTGGTGCTTGATATATTAATAGCTGAGGCAAGGTGCTGTCATCCCACCTGTGTGCAGTTGGTTGCTGCAGCAATAGCTGATGAAATGAATTGGCAGAGAGGATGTGAGAGAGTAGGTCTTGGGAGGTGTATTTATTTTTGTGAGTATTGAATAATGAATAAAGATGAAAGCTTCTTGAGGGAGAGATCAGGCTTTTTTGCTCACTATCTTCAATACCAAGCACATAGCAGGTGTTCAATAAACATTTGTTAATGAATGATCTATTGATTAGGTCTTGGTACATTCAAAGCAAACTAGGAAATAAGTAGTGCTAAAGACTTCCAAGTTCCATTTAAATCAGGCTCCTGTTTTCAGGTAGAGTCTGTGTCTAGGGCGTCAGGAATTGTTACAGCAGCTGGTGGCCTTGCTGAGCAGTTAGTACAAATGTCTTAAAGTTCCATGGAGGAGCAAGGACTGTGGACTCTTCCAGGAAAAGTGCCTGGTTCTATGCAATGAGAACCACATCGAAGAAATAGACTGTGATTACAAGATAAAAAGATAAACTTTGAAGTGAGATAAGGAAGAATTATTAGGAAACTAAACACACAACTGCAGATTTAAACCCCACTTCAGAGGCAGCATGATGCCTAAATAATACAGCTTAAAGCCAAATTAGTGATATGGACCACAAGCTTGAAAATGTGGAGGAAAATGACAAGCAAAGGGGGCAGCTGTGAAAGAGTAAGATACATACAGAAATGGAGACGTGACAGTGGGAAGAGCATTCCTATGCTCTAATATTTCTGTTCTATTAAGGAGATAATGGATTCATTTTTCCTGATGTGAAGAAAGATATATTTCATGCAGATTGGAATCATTCAATAAGGGACCTATAACTAAATGTAGATTGTAAACAATTTTGAATTTTTTTTTTTTTTTTTTTGAGACGGAGTCTCGCTCTGTCACCCAGGCTAGAGTGCAGTGGCACGATCTCGGCTCACTGCAAGCTCTACCTCCTGGGTTTATGCTACTCTCCTGCCTCAGCCTCCTGAGTAGCTAGGACTACAGGCGCCCACCACCACGCCCAGCTAATTTTTTGTATTTTTGGTAAAGATGGGGTTTCACCATGTTAGCCAGGATGGTCTCGAGCTTTTGACCTCATGATCCACCTGTCTCAGCCTCCCAAAGTGCTGGGATTACAGGCATGAGCCACCGCATCCGGCCAACAATTTTGAATTTTTAGGATAAAGGAAAAATAAATACCCCAATAGGCCACTCACTCCCAAATTTAAAAAGTTGTCTTTAAGGGAAGAAAAACATCAAGCTGATCTAAATTTTCACTGTCAACTCTAAATGTCAGAAATAAATGATGCAATTTGGGCCTGGTGTGGTGGCTAAAGCCTGCAATCCCAGCACTTTGGGAGGCCAAGGAGGGTGGATCTCTTCAGGCCAGGAGTTCGAGACCAGCCTGCCCAACATGGTGAAACCTTGTCTCTACTAAAAATACAAAAATTAGCCGGGTATGGTGGTGTGCACCTATAATGCCAGCTACTACTCGGGAGGCTGAGGCATAAGAATCCCTTGAACCCAGGAGGTAGAGGTTGCAGTGAGCTGAGATTGCACCACTCTACTCCAGCCTGGGCAACAGAGCCAGACTCTGTCTCAAAAAAGAAAGAAAAGAGGGAAGGAAGGAAGGAAGGAAAGAAGGAAGGAAGGCAGGCAGGCAGGAAGGAAGGAGGGAAGGAAAGAAGGAAGGAAGGTAGGTCATGTGTATTTTATGAATGAAAATAACACAAAATACTTCCTAAATTTCAGGGATTCAAAGACGCAAAAATCAATGTGTCTCTCTAAAGATGTGTTCTTATTGGCAGAAAAGCACAAAATAAAGAGCTAAAATTGGGGTAATCATAGCAAAGAAAAAGACTGAAACTGTTAAAAATAGTTAAAATAGAGATGTCAAGCAATTATGGTATGTTTGATTATGAAGCTAAATGCAAATATAAAAAACCATTCTCTAAAAGTAAGGTATATAACATGAAAGTAACCATGTCATAACAGTCATTTGCTTTTAAAACCCAGATTATATTAACAAAGATGGGAGGAAGACAAGCAAAAGTGTGGCTAAATTGGTGGTTTCAAAAAGCAACACTCAAATAATAAAATTTCCTTTTTGACTTTGGCAATTAGAGGCATAGAAGTTAAAGAGTGCCTTTGAAAAACTTTAGATAACTAATAGAGGAATAAAAATATTGAGAAACAAAATCATGAAGGATAAAATTGATCATAAATATTTGTACAAAAAAGAGACTATGCTTGCACCATAAAACAGAATTCAAAGTACAAATAAAAATTGGCAACTTTAAGAGATTAAAGGAGAGTAAACATTTGGCATTTGGCATGATTTGGGTCACAGAAGCATTTTTAAATGCTTAGCCTAAACCATACACTAATTTGCACACATTTGGGATAATCTGTTAGTAGATTAACTCTGCTTTACCATCTCTATTCCTTTGTTCATCAGTGTCACCTCAGGTTGGATCTTAGATTGGGACTTGGGTAGTTCAATCTATTGCACATTGAGTTAAGATTGTGGCAATTGTGTCAGACCACTGAAGGTATCAAATTTCATGGTTCACAGAGATGAGGAGACTGCCTAGTGTGTGGTTTTAATGAGAAAGTACAGAAAAAAATGAAAGAAGACAAATCATAAATACCAGTGTTAAATAAATTAAATTAAGATAAAATCCCATAGTTAAACATAAAGACTCTCAGACTGCATTAGAAATCCAATAATATTGCTTATCAGAAAAAAGCCACAAAAACCCCAAAAATTTAAATATAAGAGAATGAGAAAAATATGCCAAACAAATTTAAAAAAAGAAGGTAGAGGTAACAACATTAATACAAAAAAATAAGAACTAGTAATAAAGGCATTAAGTGAAAATAAGAACTAGTAATAAAGGCATTAAGTGAAAATACGAACTAGTAATAAAGGTATTAAGTGAAAAGAGAAGAGTTTAAAAGTAATTTTTCCCCGTTCGTTACTTTCTGACTTTTAATCTGGGATCATTTCCTTCTATTTTAGGATATAGTAATTTGTAGCATTTTCTTTCATCATTTCAGTTGATGACAAATTCTATCAATTTTTTTTTTGTGTCTGTAAATATCTTCACTTCAGCTTCATCCTTGAATATTTTCACTAGATATAGTATTCTGTATTGGAAGTTATTTTCTTTTAGTACTTAAAGATGCCACTTTGTTTTGCTTTCCATTATTTCTGTTCAACAGTGAGATATCAGTCTAATTGTTGCTCCTTTCAAGGTAATCTGTTATTTTCTCTTTGGTTTGTATCAATTTTACTACAATGCGCTTTAATATGTGTGGGCTCATTTTTGTTTATCCTGCTTGGGGTTTGTAGATACTCTTGAATCTGAGACTTAATGTCTTTCATCAGTTTTGAAAATTGTCAGCTATCATCTCTTCAGCTATTTCTGTGTCCTCTCTCTTCTCTTCCAATACACGTAGGTTAAACCTTCTCATTGTATATCTTACATCTTTTACACCCGCTTCTCTATTTCATTCCTTTGTCTCTCTATGATTTCTTCTGAATTTTTTTCTTTATGACTTCTATGCAGTTCCCTCATTTTTTATTGTTTGAGTCTAATCTGCAGTTAAATCTTTGTGCATTGAGTTCTGAATACCAGTTGCTTTGCTTCTCATTTCTAAAATTTCCATTTCTTCGTAGTTTTTAACTCTCTGCCAAAATTTATGACGTTTTCTCTCCTTGTATATCCCAAGTGTAGTTATTTAGAAATGTGTATCTGAAATCTTTGTTATCTAGAACTTCTTTGGGTATGTTTCTACTGTCTGTGGTTTTTCATTCACGTTGTTATGTTCCCTCATTTAGATGGTTATTTTTTGATTGACAGCCTGTCCTTGTTCATGAAAAATTACAGAAATAATTTGAGGACTAGGATAATGTTACCTTCATTCTGAGGGATATATAATATTTTCTGGCAAAGGAGTGAGGACCCCAGTAATCTGAGATCACCTTAGTTTAATTTTAGGGATTGAGATGATTTACAGCTAAGTTTAGTCTGTAAGAGGGAGGGTGGGTTTACTTCTAGTTGGCCTTTTCTCTTAAGGTATAGCCTTTTAAGGTTCTAACCAAAGTTAGAGTTTCACCGCTTATTGGGATTTGAACTTCAATTGTTGTCTTTTCAATTCCTTGGAGCTGAAAACACAGTTTAAATGTCTCTCAGTCACCTTTTCCAGAATTGGCACTCCTCTCCAGAGAAAAAACTCAGTTTTTTCTTCTCCTATATTTTGACTCCACAATTCTTCACTAGTTTGTTAGCTCGCCAATGCCTTTCATCAGTTAATTCTTCTCCAGATTTTCTAGTAACTTTCAGTGTGATGGTTTGTCCAATTTACCTAGCATACAGGTGAGGTAACCACTTTCAACTTTTTAACTGTTGCTTCTGGCAAGAACTTCCATGTTTCTAAATAATACGTGTATATCACTTTTAAGATTTTACAAAATTATATCCCATCTTTCTTGCACAACTTTCCCCTCCAAATTTCCTTATTCAATCTTCTCAATATAGTTATGCAAAAAATCAATCAAACTGTTCAGAGAGTATTCTGCCTGTTCAGACATTATTCATTGTTTGACCAAATAATAAACTTTAATAATGTTTTCTCTCTTTTGCAAATTTTAATGTTTTTCTGAAATTGATCATTGTTGAGCTCATTTTAAGGTTTATTTAGTTTTTGCTGTGACTGCTAAGTATTTCCCCCTCCACGCCTTGACGTATCTGTGAAATGCCTTAAGCAGCCAGTGAGGCAGGAGTAGAATCAGAAGAATGTCATATCCCGGAGGTCTAATGCAGAAGGTATTTCAAGGAAAAGGGAGTGATCAGTTGTGTTACATGCTAGTAATGGGTCAAATGAAATGAGGACTGAGAACTGACCAATGGATTTGGCCATGTGGAAGTCCTGAGTGACCTTGACAAGAGTAGAACATGAGAGACAAATGTCTGAATAGAAGGGATTCAAGTGAGAATGGAGGGAGGAAAATTACAGACAGTGACATAGACAACTTTTTAAGGAGTTTTGCTCTAAAGGGAGTAGAGAAATATGGAGAAGAATGTAGGTGCAAGGAAAGGATTTGCGGCAATTAGCCTCCAAGACGGCTCCCAGTGATCCCCACCTCCTTGTTTTCACACCTGTATTAGTCCATTTTCATGCTGCTGATAAAGACGTACACAAGACTGAGCAATTTACCAAAGGAAGAGGTTTAATGACTTACAGTTCCATATGGCTGAGGAGGCCTCACAATCATGGAGGAAGGCAAGGAGGAGCAAGTCATGTCTTACGTGGATGACAGCAGGCAAAGAGAGAGATTGGGCAGGGAAACTCCCCCTTATAATACCATCGGGTCTCATGAGAATTATTCACTATCACGAGAACAGCATGGGAAAGACCTGCCCCCATGATTCAATTGCCTCCCACCAGGTCCTTCCCACAACACATGGGAATTCAAGATGGAATTTGAGTGGGGACACAGCCAAACCCTATCAACACCCTTGTATAGTCCCCTCTCGTGTTGTACCTGGGTTGGTGCATGTGGCCAATAGCATATGACAGAAGTCATGGTATATCACTTCAAAAGTTAGGTTATAAAAGATGGCAGCTTCCATTTTAGATGCTCTTTTGCTTTTCTGCTCTCTTGGATCTTTCATTCTGTGAGAAAATATGTCATATTTTGAGTAGCCCTATGGGTAGGTCCACATGATGAGAAACTGAAGTCTCTAGCCAACAATCCATGAGGAGCTGAGGCCTGCCAGTAACCAGGTGAGTGAGCCTAGTGCAGATGCTCCAGCCCCAGCTGAGTCTTGAGATGACTACATGGAGGGCCCTGCATCAGAACCACCAGGATAAGCCACTCCCAGCATCCTGAGCTTTATAAATTCTGTGAGAGAATAAACATTTGCTGGTTTTAAGCTGCTACTTTGGGGGATAATTTGTTATACAGAATATAACTAATATTGATTTTTTTTGAGATGGGACAAAGAATAGTATATTTGTGGGTTGATGGGTAGAATTTAGTAATGAGGGAAAAGTTGATGTAGGAGAGAGAGAGGAGAATTTCCAGAGGGATGTTCTTCTGTAGGTAAGAGAAGATGCAACTTGATTTACCAGTGAAGAAGTTGACCTGAATTTAGGCAATTTTTCTATAGTAGCAGGTGGAAAGATGCAGGTAGATGGTTAGACGTGGTGGTGGGAGAAAAAAGTGGTTGAGAGGACTTACCTCTCAGCGTAGCATGTAGTTAAGTGCCCACATTCTGTGGGGGAGACCTGAGTTCCAGTTCTGTCTCTGCTCTGTGCTACCTGTAAGATGCTGGGCAAATTATTAACCTCTTCAGGGCCTGATATGTAGGACATCTGCGAACATTTGTACTGTCAATCAATTCACAGGATTCAAGGGATGTTAGAGGACATCTAGTCCAAGATTTCTTTTTGTTTGTTTGTTTTGTTTTGAAACAGAGTCTTGCTCTGTTACCGAGGCTGGAGTGCAGTGGTGCAATCTTAGCTCACTGCAACCTCTGCCTCCCGGGTTCAAGCGATTCTCCTGCCCCAGCCTCCCAAGTAGCTGGGATTATAGGCATCCACCACTACGCCCGGCTCACTTTTGTATTTTTAGTAAAGACAGGCTTTCACCATGTTGGTCAGGCTGGTCTTGAACTCCTGACCTCAGGTGATCCGTCCGCCTCGACGTCCCAAAGTGCTGGGATTACAGGCATGAGCCACCATGCCCAGCCTAGTCCAATATTTCTTTTGTTAACTCTGTGTTTGTGTATGTTTGTGCCAGAAAATTATCACTAAATAAACAGAATAAAATACATTGAATTGCAAAGAAAATTGACTAAACTCTATTTATTAAAATGTTAAGAGAAAATAAATTTGTAATATAGTCATATATGTGTTTCATGAATGCACATTAAAAATAAGATCTAGACACAGGTTTAAAAACTTCAGTTTTTGAAATTTTTGTATTTAAAAAATTTTTTTTTATAGAGACACGCTCTCCCTATGTTGCCTAGTCTGGTCTCGAACTCCTGGACTCAAACAGTCCTCCTGCCTTCCAAAGTGCTGGGATTACAGGCACGAGCCACTGTACCCAGCCAATCTTCAGTTTTTAAGTAGTAATGAGAATAAAAGATATTATAAAATATTTGCAGAATCCTTAATGTGACATAAAACATCTGTGATTTCTATTGGCGACAGTCATGGATGGTATTAATACTAATTGCCTACATTCATCATTGAAGGACATGTTGAATTTCAGTTGGATGCTGACAAAAATAAAATTTTTTTCTATGCAAATTTTACCAATTCCCTCAATTCTGGGGCTGTAGATCACAAGTTGGGGACCCTGACCCGGGCCAATCCCTCTATCATATAAAGATGAGGAGACCGAGCCTTGGGATGCAAACTGTCAGGACTGCACACATACTCTATGGCTGACCTGGAGCAGGAACCCAATTCTTGTATCTCCCACTGCAGTGGCTTTTGATTACTCTCCTTAAAATGTTTCAAATGGAATGACTAAGTACTCCATGAACCGTAGCAGCTTTTACCTTCCTTTAAAATGATTCTCAGCATTTAAAGGGGTTTTACCAGAACCCATGACTGAGCAGATTAGGGGTTACTTATTTCTGTTTCCTGTGTTGATGAGGTTTTCCCTTCCCCTCCCCACCTCTCGAGGTCTCAGTGTCTCCCTGTCGTTTTCTTCCTCTGCTCCCTCTCTCCGTGGGTGTATTTCTGACTCTGCATCCTTTGCTTTGTGCTATCCTGGAGTTTCTCTCCATCTGTCACTTGGTTCTCCCCTCTTTCCCAGCAGACTTAGACGTCTAGGTGAAGGAGACTTGGAGAATTCTTGGACAAAGCCCCCTGAGGACATGGTAAGTAAGCTCACAGTGTGTGCGTCATCTGTTTGGCGCACTTGGAAACCCTGCATTAGCTCATTCACCACAAAGCAAATATATGCTAGCATCCCAGAAACTGGCCTAGAGCCTTTTTCATCCTCTGTTATACATCCCCCTAGGTGGCATTGATAGATTTCGGGGGTTCCCACTGAGCCTTTGTCATTAAGATGTTATATTTTCCCCTTGGTCTCTGCCAAAATATTTTGTAAGTACTTACAGGGGACAGCAAATAAAATGTTCATGTTTTTGTGTTCCTCCTTGGTGTAGTATCTTCTACCACAGATACCTTTTGGGCTATTGCTGGTACAGTTATCCAGGTAAAAGACAGAACCATGTCACGTGTTAAACAGCAGGATTTATCTCTTGTGTTAGGAATAGACCACTTAGATAAAACTCTCTCTTTTAAATGATATTAAAGCTTTCCTGTATACCAGGTTCATTTTTTTCCACGTTGTTACTGAGTGGTTAGGTGGAGAGCACAGGAACATTTACACTCAGTCTCTAAACTCACAGTGCTCTCAAAAGACTCGGAGAGACACACTCGAAGCTGAGTAATCATTTAATAGTTGCTTAATAAATTTGAAGTAAGTACAATAATGGCCCCCAAAGATGTGCACATCCTAATCCGTGAAAGCTGTGAAATGCTGGGTTACAAAACAAAAGGAATTAAGGCAAGAGACTCTGAAACAGGGAGATTATTTTCAATAACCGAGGTGAGCCTGATGTCATTATATGGGTTCTTAAAAGTGGAAGAGGGGCCGGGCGAGGTGGCTATAATCCCAGCACTTTGGGAGGCTGAGGTGGGCAGATCACCTGAGGTCAGGAGTTCAAGACTGGCCTGGCCAACATGACAAAACCCCGTCTCTACTAAAAAAAAAAAAAAAATTAGCCGGGTGTGGTGGCGTGCGCCTGTAATTCCAGCCACTTGTACTTGGGAGGCTGAGGCAGGGAGAATTGCTTGAACCCGAGAGGCAGAGGTTGCGGTGAGCCGAGATTACGCCACTGCATCCAGCCTGGGCTACAGGCTCCGTCTCAAAACAAAAAAAGAAAAAAGAAGAGGAAGGCACACAAGATTGGAGAGATGTGAGAACCAGAAAAAAGGAAGGAAAAATACAAAATGTGAGAGGAGCTCAACCTGGCTTTGAACAATCAGAATAAGCAAGGAAATGGATTTTGCTCTAGAGGATCCAAAAAGGAACACAGTCCTGCTGGCGCGTTGATTTTAGCTTAGTGAGACCCATGTCAGACTTCTGACATGCAGAATTGTTGGATAATAAATATATGTTTTTTAAGACGCTTGGTTTGTGATAACTTTTTATAGTAGCAATAGAGACTAATGCAATAATAAAGACAAGGTGTATGCAATCATGTTTCAAGTGAGAAATATACACAATTTGCTATGTGTTCAATGCCACAGAATAGGATAATTTTGCCGTGTGTGTGTGTGTGTGTGTCCAGTCAATGGGAATGTTTAGAAGTACGGTGGCATATTGAATTAATGGGTCCAAATGTTTACCCCTCCCTGTATTCACACTCTTTGCTATGTAGCTCTGCATTCCTTCCCACTGAAGTTGGGGTGTATTTTTCTACCCTTAATTCTGGACTTGGCCATGTGCCAAGTCCCTCTTTCCTAGTGGACATCACAGTTTTGCTGAGAGAACTGTTCCCCCTCACAGTTTTGTCTTTGTTACATAACGACTCTAGCTGATAGGTCTTGATTGGTCCAAGTCAGTCATGGCAGTCTCATTCTTCTTACTTGGGATTGGTTCAAGGGTGGGCTTGTAACCTAGTTTTGACCAATGAGATGTCACTTCCCCTGGAGGTTTCTGGGAAAGTTTTTTGTTAATCCTGAAAAGGAGGGAGAAGAGGATCATTTCTTCACCTGGACACTGTCATTTCTGCATGTGACGTTTGGAACCTATGTATTCATCTTGGGACTCAAAAGAATCAAGGAGAGGACAGAGCTGATCTATTGTAAATGATGACATGCAACTGGGGAATGCTTTGTCCCTTGCGTTGTTTCAGAGTTACTGAATTACCGACTTGGAGGGGCTCCACTTTTGTGTTAGTCACGTAATACATTTTCTTATTGTCTAAGCCATTCTGAGTTGATGTTTCTGCTGTATAAAGCTGAAAATAGTTTTCAAATGCAAAATTTCACTTCTCTGGTTAAAACTTCTCAATAAAGCTGAAAATAGTTTTCAAATGCAAAATTTCACTTCTCTGGTTAAAACTTCTCAATGATTTCCCTATGCTCATAAAGGTCAAAAGCCATTGGCATGGCCTGTAAGGCCCCACCCCTCGGGCTCCTGACTGCCCTCCTGCTTCCTCTCCTGTGCCTTGTTTCTTATCATCCTTGCCACCCTTTTTTAATGCGCCATGGTCCTCTTGCCTCAAGACTGTGGCAGATGCTGTTCCCTATGGAAGAATGCTATTCCTTCTACTTTACATGGTAACCCTTGCTCCCTGCCCCCCTCCCACTTTTCAGCCAAAATTTCATTTCCTCAGGAAAGGCTTTCTTGCCACCCCAGAATAGATGAAGTTCCCTGGTCATAGGTGGCAGATGGAATTGTCCGTCTCAGCTCTTCACCCTTCCCTGTATCCTGACCCATTGCCATGTGACGTGGTTTGGATGTTCGTTCCCTCCACATCTTACACTGAAATGTCATTCCCAGTGTTGGAGGTGGGGCCTGGTGGGAGGTGTTTGGGTCATGGAGATGGATCCTTCATGAATGGCTTGATGCCTTCCTCATGGTAATGAGTGAGTTCTTGCTTGGTGAGTTCATGCAAGAGCTGCTTGTTTAAAGGAGACTGGCTTCTCCCCTCTCTCTTGCTCCCTCTGGCCATATGATACACAGGCTCTCCTTTTGCCTTCCACCATGATTATAAACTTCCTGAGGCCCTCACCAGAAGCTGAGCAGATGCAGGTGGTACACTTTCTGTACAGCCTACAGAACCATGAGCCAAATAAACCATTCTCTATTATAAATTACCCAGTCTTAGGTATTACTTCATAGTAATCCAAATGGACTAACACACCATGTGACTTCACAACTCTTGCCTTTAAGGTGAAATGTGCATCCCAGCCCATTAGCTTTGGATTTGACTATGCGGCTTGCTTTTGGCCAGTGGAAGTGGCAGGATGCTGGTTCCCAAAAGGATTTAAGAAGCCTAATATGCCTCTTCTTGTTCCTTTTTGCTTCTGCCATTTTCATGAGAACATGCCATGGCTGGTCCACTGGTCCAAAGAGGATAAAATAGACATGGAGCAGAACTGGATCCAACCTGCTGCTTAGAGACATCCAACTGAGTCCAACCTAGATCAGGTAAAACCCAGCCAACCTGCAGATGTGTGAGCAAAATGACTGCTTATCATTATATACCACTGAAGTTGGGTGGCTGCTGCACAGTAAGAACACATCATAGCACATCCTGTACTTCCCTTTCTTGATATTATTAGAAAATGATCAATACAAAAGTTAGTCAGGTGTGGTAGTGTGTGGCTGTAATCCCAGCTACTCAGGGGGCTGAGGCAGGAGAATCACTTGAACCCGGGAGGCGGAGGTTGCAGTGAGCAGAGATTGCACCATTGCACTCCAGCCTGGGTGACAGAGTGAGACTCCATCAAAAAAAGAGAAAATTATCAAATATAGAATGGAGGTAACTGCTAAAGATTTAACTATGATAATTTCTGTGATATATACAATTCTTTGGAAATTAAAAATTTGGAGGTTTTCATTTAGACAATAGCTAAATATATTAATGCAAACATTTTATGGATTTTTAAGATAACTGAGTCCTGCCTTGTGATTTTTCAATGTCCTTATTCATTGTGTTTATGATCCTGCTGGTATCAGGCCAACTAAAGAATGAAGTGGATTTAATTTATAAGTGATCCTTCACAGCAGGGGTAAGCTGGTGAGTATTCTGGTGCACTGCATGGTGGCAGTTTGCTCAACAATGGAGCAAAGTGGCAGAAGAATTTGATTGCAAAGCAAGGTTATGCTAAATTTAAAAAGATCTTGTGGCAGTCTTCATTACAATCATAGTGGGAGCAATAATTTCATTTCAGCCAAATGGCTGACAGTTTATAGCATGTCTTTTGTGTAGATTCCATAATTGAATCCTGGAAGTCTGGGAAATTTTTTTTCTTTAAAAGGAGGTTCAAACATTTTTATTTTCAAGTTTAAGATCCCGTTCTTGGCTTATCAGGGCAATGAATCTTATTGAGTTGACTGAGAGGGGGAATTAACCTTTGAATTTGGAGAGTTAGAAAATAAAATAGCCCAACCTACAAGTGTATGTGCATGGGGCTGAAATCAAGACTTGGAAGTAGATTCTTTGAAAGGCAGATGCCTAATGCACTCTAGCATAGCCATCACCTCTGAGATGGCAAAGTTCTGGAGAATGCTCTGTGGGTGTCTGTGAGGGATGGAAAATGGTAGCAGTGGCCTAGAAGTCTCAGTAAAGTGCATCTGTTGCTGAGCTTACCATTGATGGCTGCAGTTGCTTCTATAGCTGAGCAGTAGCACTGAATATACGGTGGAGGACCAGCATGTGGCGGTGATGTAGTTTGGATGTCCCACCTCCCAAATCCCATGTTGATGTAATCCCCATTGTTGAAGATGGGGCCTGGTAGTAAGTATTTGGGTCATGGAAGCAGATCCCTTATGGCTTGGTGAGTGAGTGAGTGAGTTCTTGTGAGATCTGGTTGTGTAAAAATATATACCCCACCCCCTCCACTCTCTCTCTTGCTCCTCCTCTGGCCATGTGAGGTACTTCTCCTGCTTCACCTTCTGCCATAAGTAAAAGCTCACTGAGGCTTCCCTAGAAGCCAACCAGATGCTGGCACAATGCTTGTTCAGCCTGCAGAACTGTGAGCCAATTAAATCTCTTTTCTTTATAAATTACCCAGCCTCGGGTATTTCTTTATACTAACGCAAGAGCAGCCTAATACAGGCAGCACAAACCAATGACAGTAAAGATAACATCAGTTCAACAGACACCAGACAGAGCTCTTCCAGCCTGAAGTGGAATTCGATGGTTCTGCCATTTTGTACTGTGTAAGCTCAAGGGTTCTTTAATGAGTGATGTCAGTGAAGCCTCCAAAATGTGGTACTAGTCTCTCTACCAGTTTAGGGGAGCTGGTTCCAACCAGTTTAAGAAATAAAAAACTTCTACCTTGAGTGTGCAGAGGAGTTCACACCTATCAAACATGTAACTGTTGGGCTGAATAAGCATGATTTGTGACACATTTTCAGGGAACAGCTCACCTTCTCTAGTAGGTAGAAGCTGTTTCTGATCCTTTGATGTTGTCCTACAGAGGAAGGTGATAAAGACTTGGCAAATACAGAGCTCTGACACACGAATATTATCGAAGTAACAGTTTTCTCTAGGCCTATGTTATCAACAGGAAACATTAGACTGAAGGATACTCCCTGATGTGTTTATTTGGGCTTGTGAATTCTTGAGAAATGCACTTTGTTGGTACGGTGGTCTTCTCCTCCAGTTTAGAGTACTGCCAGACTATTGGAGAAGCAGAAGTCAAGGGGGTGGGGTTTAGCAAGCCCCTCGTGCTTCAATCATGTCACCCTCAAACTCCAGCATAATTTCCACTTTATCTGATATGGTTGAAAAACTGCATCTAGCAACCTAAACCACCTAGCTGTAATTTCCAAGTTCTGGGCACAATGTTTTACTATGTCACTGGTGCCATCTGGGTTACACAACATTGGCAAAAATCAAACAAGCCCAGTTAAATTGCTCTTATATAAAAATGACCAATCCATAAATAAGCAAATGAATTAAAGACCTAGGAGAGCCTAAGCTCAGTGGGCCTGTCCAGGGATTAGCCCACCCTTTTGGATATGACCATGTAGGTGGGGAAGACCAAAAAGTTCTACTGGTACTGGCACTACTGTCAAATGGCTTTGGCCTCTCTGGGCCTGGTGGATATTTGCAGCAGGTGGACCCCTCTCATGACCCTCCTTTAACTGTTTTCTCCCACCACTCCCTTGGCTTCTGGTTTCCCAGCTTTTCACCCCACTGGTAGGGTCTCCTTACTTTCTGGCAGAAACTCTCTTATTAAGCAGGTTTCCTTTCAAAATAACCCCAAGTCAACATTCCTATTTTGTGTGGCAGGCTGTCCCCAGCTGTTTTTAGCTACATGAATCTAAGCCCTTTGCAACGTTCCTGGGGTGAGTTCTATCTTCCCACCTTTTGAATCTGGCCTGGCCTTATGACTTGTTTGACCAGTAAAATACTGCAGAAATGACAGTGTGTCAGTTCTGAGCCTAGGCCTTCAGAGGCTGTCCTGGTTTCTTATTGCTGTGTAACAAATTGCCACACACATAGTGGCTTAAAACAGGAGCCATTTATTATCTCACACTTCTTTAGGTCAGAAGCGTGGGCTTGGCTGGTTCATCTGCTTTGGGACTCACAAAGCTAGAGTTAAGGTGTCAGCCAGGCTGGGCTGTTATCTGGGGAAGAAGCTTATTCCAAGCTTATTTGGTTTTTTAGCCAAATTTAATTCCTTGCAGTTGTAGGACTGATGTCCTTGTTTCTTTAATGGTTATCAGCCAGGAACTGCTCTCTGCTTCCAGAAACCGCTGTATTCCTTGTCATGTGACCTCCATCTTCACATCAGCAGTTGTGTGTCAAGTTCTCATGCTTTGAAACTGACTTCCTCTTTTGCTACCAGCTGAAGAAAACTCTCTGCTTTTAGTGTTCATATGATTATATTAGGCTCACCCATATAATCTCTTTTGTTATTACTCAAAGTCAACTAATCAGTAACCGAATTACATCAAAAAATCCCTTTTGCTATGTATTATTACATAATTATGGGTATGCTATCTCATCATAGTCACAATACCAAGGATAATAGGATGAAATATCTTAGGGGGTTATTTCAGGATTCTATCTACCACAGTCCACCTCTGGTCCCCCAAATTAACATCTCTTCCATGTGCTAAATTCACTTACTCTTTCCCAAGGTCTTCAGGAGTCTCAATCCACTGCAGCATCAACTCAAATTAAAAATTATATCTAAATTAGCTCAGCAACTTTCTATATTCCTCTCCCCTCTGGCCCCAGATGATCACTATTCTACTCTCTTTCTGTGAGTTTGACTATTTCAGACACTTCATGCAAGTGGAATCATTCAGTATTTGTCCTATGGCTGGCTTATTTCACTTAGTGTAATGTCTTCCAGATTCACCCATGTTGTCGCATATGGCTGAATTTTGTTATTTTTTAAAGGCTGAATAATATGCCATGTATATTTGTGTACTACATTTTCTTTATCCATTGATAGACACTTAGATTCTTTCCACATCTTGGCTACAATATTAATAATGCTGCAATAAACGTGTAAGTGTAGATATCTCTTGAAGAAGATATTGATATACATTATCCTGAATAAATACCCAGAAGGAGTGGGATTGCTAGATAACATAGTATTTATATTTTTAATTTTTTGAGGAACCTACATATTGTTTTCCACAGTGGCTGCAGCTGCACCATTTTACATTCCCACCAACAGTGTATAATGGTTACAACTTCTCCACATTTTGTCGTTTTTTTTTCTCTCTCTATATGGAGATGGAGACTCACTCTGTCACCCAGGCTGGAGTGCAGTGGCCCCATCTTGGCTCACTGTGACCTCCACCTCTCAGGTTCAAGTGATCCTCCTGTCTCAGCCTCCTGAGTAGCTGGGATTACAGGTGCATGCCACTGCGCCTGGCTAATTTTTTTATTTTTAGTAGAGATGGGGTTTCACCATGTTGGCCAGGCTGGTCTTGAACTCCTGACCTCAGGTGATCCACCCACCTCAGCCTCCCAAAGTGCTGGGATTACAGGCATGAGCCACAGCGCCTGGTCTGTTGTTGTTTTTATAACAACCATCCCAACAAGTGAGAGATGATATCTCATTGTGGTTTTGATTTGCACATTTCTGATGATTAGTGATACTGAGCATTTTTTGTATACCTCTTGGCCATTTGTATGTCTTCTTTGGATGAATACATTTTAGAAATCTGCTGTACAACATCATGTCTATCATTAGCAATATTGAATTGTGTACTTAAACATTTAAGAGGGTGGATCTCATGTTAAGGATTCTTGCCACAATAAAAAAATAAATCTCATTTGGTCAAAGTCTAAATTCTCAAAATTTAAATCAAATGATGATGATTTATGAAATTTCATGGAGTATGCAACTTCATGGGTCACAATTCTCCTCCATCTGTGGACCTGTGAAACTAAAGGGACAAGTCATCTGCTCCCAACCGTCTCAACATATGATGGCAAAACCATGCGTAGATTAATAGTTATGGACATTCTGGTTCAAAAGGGTTGGTAGATGGGGAATGGAAGGCAAAAATGAAGTCACTGGTACAAAGCAGCTTTGAAATTTAGCCAGGAAAACCTTAGCCAAAATTCCTTGTTTAGGTTTCAAGCCCTGGGAATAATCCTCCATGGCTCTTGGCTTTGCTCTGTGGGCCCTTGGCTCTGCATTCTGGTTCTTGGTTCTGCCCTATAAGTGATTCATTTTTCATAAAAGATAGCAAGTGGTTGAAGCATAGTAGTTTTATCAGCCTGCTTTGAACCAGTGGAAATTTGGAGGTTTGAAAGCCTTCCTTTGTGTTGTATTGTCTCTGTCCACTTCAATCAAGTTGGTAGTGTTTCTGCTGATATAATGTTCTCAAGAACTTTGTGAATCTCTTGTGGATGTCTTAAGGGTTTATTCCATTATGCTTGAGCCACATCACAAATATTTTCAAGATAATGTAATTTTGGCTTCTGCTGAGATGGATGAAGGACAATGATTTTAAACTTCTTGAGGCCCTTTGGTTTGATTGAGAATATCTGTGAAGAACAGTCTTTATCACTTGGAAAGTTACTGCGTAGTCGAGTACTTTGACCTTTTGATATTGCCCTTCTCAACTAGAAATATTTAGATGAGATCTGAGGTTTCAGCAAAGGGTCATACAGTCACAAACTCAGACTTTTCTCTACTTCACACTTTCAGCAACCATTTTGGACTTTTAGCATCTTTTGACATCTGGAGAGGCTGAGAATTTCCAAAGTCTTTCCAATTCCTTTTTGTTTAATAGTTCTTCCCTCAATTTATCTATCTGATCTTGTATTTTGCTATAAGGAATATAAAGAAGCCAGGTAACACCTTCAACACTTTGCTTGGGAATTTCCTTAGCTACACGTCCAAATTTATCACTTACATGTTACGTTTTCTACATGACTACAGAATACAATTTTGATAAGCATTTGCCAGTACATAACAGGGATCTCCCTTTCTCCCATTTTCAGTAACATGTTTCTCACTTTCTATTCAGCACTCACCATCAACATTCTTCAAGTCAAGATTTCCACCAATAGTCTGTTCATGGTGCTTGCAATTTCTTCATAGTTTCTCTTGGAAACTGGATCTGACTCCCATAAAGAAGCCCATGCTAACCTGCTAAAGAATAAGACCATATGGAAGACAGATGAGTTGTTTAACTGGGGCCATTCTGGACTATCCAGCCTACAGCAAACCCGCCAGCTGACTGTAGATGCGGGAGCAAACCCAGCCAAGATCAGCCAAGATCAGCCAATCCCAGCAAAGACAAGAAGAACATCCTAGGTGGCCAATAAACTTTTGATCAAAATAAATCCTTTATGTTCTACACCACAGAAGTTTTGTGGCTGTTTTTTATGCAGCATTATTGTGCAATAGATAATTGATACACATGAAATTTGTATGCCTTGAATTCTTGTACATTTGACATATTTTTGAAAGGGAGAGCAGTTAGTTTCAAAAATAGCACAATTCTCTCTTTTCCCTCCCTCTTCTAGCTTAGGCTACCTTTAGAGTCCTCAGACCTGTGAAATACATTACTGTTCCCTATAATTGCAGGAATACACATCAGATCTCCAAGTGGTCACATTAAAGATCTCATTTTTGGGGCTTGGGTGAAGAGAAAAGCACCTTCATCCTTCCTCATTGTGGGGAAGCTTATGACAATGCTCGCTTGTAAGAAATCCTCCTTTCAAATCCTCTCCTTTTCTCCAACTATTCAATGCCCATTTTTTGGTCTCCTTAAGGGAAGGGGCTTTTCAGAAACTTTTAAAACTCAAATGTTGATCTGGCAACTCATTTTGGAATGTATTATGATACCTTATTTGAAACTTCAATTTTAATATCCAGTTACACTTGAGTAATGTCTGTCTCCTCCACTAGGCTGTAGTTCCGTGAGACACAAACTCTTCTTGCTCGTGTTGCATCAGCACCAAGGACAGTACCAGACACATGCCTCACTCCACACTTACTTAATGAATCAGTGTGAATAAACCTGTTATACATTATGTCATGAATATAAATTCATAAATTGCCTATATTTCTTTTTCACAGAGCATGGATGTGGTCATTTTTCAACAAATCTTTTAACTCTTTTATGGAGTGCCACATTAAAGATCCCTTTTCAGAAATGCTTAGCAATGTGGGATCCCAGCTGATTTTCACACTCAAGTTATTGTTGCCTAGGAGAGGACACAATGAGGTAACTTTCATATAAAAGAGAAGTCTTCCCTAATAAGGCTTCTCTGAAAATTCTTCAACCTTAAAATCAAAGAACAAAACCAGAATGTAGTGTCTTACAAACATTAACAACATTTGTACTTTATTCTACCCACTTGTGTATATAAGTGTCAACTCTGGCTCCTCTCTGGCTGGAACACCCTTCATGAGACTACCCAGTGGAGTAGGAATCAAGCTCCTTTGGTTCTAAATTTAAGGCAGCCCAATTAAAACATCTGACTCATCCAGGCTGTTCATGGGGAGCATTCTCACATTCATAAATTATGGAATGGGCTGTAGAGTCTCTGAACACTCCCTGGCAGCTGTTTTAGTATCTTTCTAGATAAGAAACAAATGCAGATTTTTCATCTTTTCAATTATTACCATCACTCATTATCATTCATATTACATAGCATGATTCATGTCTGGAGATCAAGAGAGCAGAAGGATTTTAAGGGCAAACTGTGAAAAGGAGAGTGAAAAAAGGAAGGGAGAAAGTCAGAGAGAGACCACAAGTTGAAGATCATTGGGTTCTTTTTCCAATGATGGCTGTTTTTTATTTGCTGATAAGCTGAGAGTTTAATTACTTTGGTAAACATTTATTTGTGAAGACTTGGTAACAGACTAATATATGACCCATTTTGGTTTCATCAAAGCCTCAAGCCCAAGGGATACTAGTCTATGGAGGACACTTAAGATATAAACAGCCAGTGGTTAGGGGCATAGTATGGTGGTCCTGGATATTTAGAAATCATCTTTAGCACGCAGCTTCTGCCACAAAGGGGCTAAAAGATCATAAAAGAGTACATAATATTTCTCTTATATGATAGTTCAGATTATTTTTCAGGAAATATTTGCCCCTTTGCACCTCCAATTATAGGTGGAACATACTTCCCCACCTCCTTTGATGTTGAGTTAAGCTAGATAAATTTATGGGCCAGTGGGATGTTAGTGAACATGATGCAAGAAGAGGCTTGTACTGTGCTTGAAGTTTTGGGCTTGTCCTCTTTTGATTCTTCTATGAATAGGTCCTATCTCATCTCCTGGTTCAAAGGTAAGAGACATATAGAGTTGACCTGGACCCTACCATAGCTTGAAGCTGGGCCCAGTCATGCTTATCCTAGATCAGCTAAGCTATAGGTGTGTGAGAATAAATAACTCCTGTTTTAAACTACTGAGTATTGAAGTGATGTTTTATAACTGAAAATTTGGCTAGTTTATTTCCCGTTTCTGAGAGAGAACCTCTAAATTTTTGGAATTTCCTGAGTGATAGGAGTGTCTTTGTTATTCATGGTGGGTCCCTTGGATCACAGGTAAATTTATGCTAATGAGATGACTCAGGATGGGGTCTGGTCATACCAGAAAGACCAAGCATGTAATCAAAGGGTTGGAGCTTTGGTGATATCTGCCTGATCTTCTGATAAAAGAGAGGGTCTGGAAATCAAGTTTAATCATGTGGCCAATGAGTCAATCAATTATGCCTATGTAATGAAATTCCGAGGAAAACTCTGGACACCAAAGGTCTGGTGAGCTTCCCTGGCTGGTGATACACATCAGTGTGACAGGAGAGTAACATCTTGAGGACACAGAAGTTACATGGTTGGAACCCTTCCAGACCTTACCCTATCAGTCTCTTCCTTTGGCTGGTCCCAAAATTGTATTGTTTAGAATAAAATTAGAGTTATAAGTATAGTGTTTTCCTGAGTTTTATGAGTTATTCTAGCAAATTCTTGAACTTGAGAGGGTAGGGGGAATCCCTGAATTTGTAGCCAGTTGATCAGAAGTGTGAATGGTCTGGGAACCCTGGAGTTTGCTGATGGTGTCTGAAGTGGAGTAGTCTTTTGGAAGACTATGCTCTTTATCTGTGAAATTTGATGTAACTCTGGGTCGTTAGCAGAAGAATTGCATTCAGGTGGTTTGTTATATATCAATATCTGACTGATACACACTATCTACATAAAATGGTGATCAAATAAGATATGAGTGTGAAAATGTTTACAAACCATAAATGCAAAGCAGATTTAGGGAATTATTCTTGTAAGCTAACCATAAGTATGTGAATGTGTTCCCTTCCTGATAGGCAAGGCAGAGTCTAGTGATTCTTCAAGGTTTCATTCATCTGTTATGTTCATCATGATGTCTCCTCTAATCTGCCGCTTTTTGATTCCTGGGGTTCTCTTGTGACTCTGATTACCTCCTGCCTTGATGATGGTTATATTCACGCATATATCTTATCCCTAACCTGAAACTGTAAACTTCTTGAAGTTAAAAGCCATGTCTGATGTCCAGGGATGTAGTGGATTGTGATGAACATTTCAGGTGATTGACACAACTTCTCTGTGCTGGATATTTTTTGTGTGCTACTCGGATACCTACTATCCTTTTCCACCTTGCTCTTTGCTCTGGGAGGCCCACCAGTATCGACTACCACAATCAGCTCTTGGACTCTCTGGTTACAGTTTGGAGTGAATTTGTTGCTCAAATTGTTCTAGCTTGAGGATGCAGAGCACTGGATGACTCATATTTTGCTGGTGGGAATATAAAATAATACAGCTGCTGTGGGAAATAACTTGACAATTTATTTAAAAACTAAACATGCAGCTGTCATATAACCCAGCAATTTCAATTCTGGGCATTTATCCCGGAGAAATGAAGACTTTGGTTTACATGAAAACCTGTACATAAATGGTTATAGCAACTTCAAACTGAAAACAACTCAGATGTCCTTCAATGATGAGGATTAAACAAGCTGTAGTGCATCCATACCATGTAATACTACTCAGTGATAAAAAGGGATGGCAACTGATACATCCGGCAACCTGGATTAATATCCAGACAGTTATGCTGAGCGATAAAAAGCCAACCTCAGAAGTTTACATACTATATTACTCCATTTATACAGCATTCTTGAAATGACAAAATTATAGAAGTGGAGAACAAATTAGTAGGTAGCTGGGAATTAAGGAGAGAATGGGAGTAGGAGGGAAATAGACATGGCTACAAAAGGGCAACATGAAAGACACTTGTGATAAAAATGTTCTGTATCTTGACTGTGTCAATGTCAATATGCTGATTGTACTGTTGTACTACAGTTTTGTAAGATGTTACACTGGGGGAAACAGACAAAGGGCCCATGGGATCACTCTGCCTTATTTCTTAGAACTACATCTGAACCTACCGTTTTCTCAAAACAAAGAGTTTAATTTTAAAAAAGAAGCTAAAAATATTCCAGCCATTGGGAGCCCTTCAGTTGGCTCCTGTGTCCTTTTGACTTAATGTGGCTTTTTGCTCATTTTGCCAACTTTAATCTAACACCACATGAATCATTCTATTCTTCCTCCTTTATGTGTTAGCAATCTCCTACACTAACAGGAAGAAATCTGACTCTCAATATCCACCCTCTAATTACTTAATAGTTCAGTACCAGTATACATGTCAACCAGTATCGGAATTGTGAACCCATACCCCCCTGGGAAACAACTTTATCGACTACAGTACCATGCTTATATAGAATCCCTTTTGCCTTTAGTCTTACAGTCTCCACTCATTTCCAAGGTTACTTAGGTTGGCATCTCCCCCTGCCCAAACACACCCTTCAATAAGGGTATTTCACACATTTGTAATACAATTAGACTTTTTTTCCTCATAGTCTGCATTTCATCATGGGATCTCCCAACCTCTTAAGTAATTTTCTTTTAATTTGTGTATATTAAGGTTCACTCTTTGTATCAAGTTCTATTTATCTGTCATTACAGCATCATACATAATAGTCACTCCCAAAATAATTCCCTGAGCTCCACCTATTCAACTCCTTCCTCTCATCTGAACCCTGGTAACCACAGACCTGTTTACCATCTCTATAGTTTTGCCTTTTCCAGAATGTCATATAAATGGAATCATATATTATGTAGGCTTTTAAAATTGGCTTTATAAGCTTAACAATGTGCTTTTAATCCATACATGTTTTGCTTGGCTTGTTTATTCCTGTTTATTGCTATTGTATTGATGTACCACAGTTTATCTATTTACCTACTGAAGGACATTTGGGTTGCTTTCAGTTTTCAGTGATTATGAGTAAAGCTGCTGTAAACATTCACATACAGGCTTTTATGTGGACATAAGTTTTCAAATCAGTTGGATGAATGCCTAGGAGTGTGATTGTTGTATTGTATAATAAGACTATGTTTAGCTCTACAGAAAAACCTGCGAAACTGTCTTCTAAAGGGGTGGTACTATTTTGTATTTCCACCAACAATGAGTGAGAGTTCATGTTGCTCTACAACCTTACTAGCACTTAATATTGTCAATATTTTCTATTTTAGCCACTCTAATAGGCACACAGTGTCATTTCATGTTGGTTTACTTTGCAATTCTCTAATGACAAATAATATTAAACACCTTTCATATGTTTATTTGCCATCTTTTTTGGTGAGATGTCTGTTCAGATCTTTTGCCCATTTTAAATATGGGATTGTTTGTTTTCTTACTGTTGAATTTTAAGTTTTTAATGTATTTTGGATACAAATCCCATATTAGATATATGGCTTAAAAATAAGTCCTTCCAGTCTATGGCTTATCTTTGATCTCTTCACAGTGTCGTTTTTAGAGTAAAAGCCTTTAATTTTAATAAAGTCTAATTTAACCTCTTTCTTTCAATGAATTATGCTTTTAGTGTTAGTGAGTCTAAAAACTCATTAGCAAACTCAAGGCCACATAGATTTTTGTCCTATGTTTTCTTCTAGATGTTTTAAAGTATTACATTTCATATTTAGTTCTATCATTCATTTTGGGTTAATTGTTGTAAAAGGTATAATCAGTGCTTAGACTTTTTTTGTTTTTTCCATTTAGAAGTTCAATTGTTGCAAAACAATTTGTTGAAAAAATTATCCTTTTTCCATTGAATTGCCTTTGCTCCTTTTTCAAAGATTAGTTGACTAAATTTGTGTGAATCTATTTTAGGGGTCTCTATTTTGTTCCATTGATCTATGTGTCTGTTCTTTTACCAATACCACGCTGTCTTGATTACTGTGGATTTATGGTAAGTTTTGAATTCTGGTAGTGTCAGTCTTCCAACTTTGTTCTTCTTTAGTATCATGGTGTCTATTCTGGGTCTTTTGTCTTTCTCTATAAACTGTAGAATTAGTCTGACAATATATACCAAATAAGTTGCTGGAATTTTGATTGGGACTGTATTTGATCTATAGATCAAGTCAGGTGTTATCAAGAATTGACATCTTAACTATATTGAATCTTCCAATCCATGAACATGGAATATCTCTCCATTTAGTTAGATCTTTTATTTATTTCATCAGAGTTTTATGGTTTTCTGCAAAAAGATTATACACATATTTACCTAAGTATTTCATTTTTAGGGTGGTATTGTGATATTGCATTTTTAATATTAAATTTCAATTGGTTCATTGCTGGTGTACAGGAAAGTAATTGATTTTTATATATTAACTTTGTATGCTGTGACTTTGCTGTAATCAATAATTTTTTTTGTTGGTTTTTTGGGAATCAACAAAAAGCTCCTGATTATAGGTGTTTTTTTCAAAGACCATTTTATTTCTTCTTTCCCAATCTGTATACATTTTGTTACTTTTTTTTTTTTTTGCACAAAGTAGGACTTTTAGTACATGCTGAATAGGACTGATAAGAGAAGACATCCTTTCTTTGTTTCCCATCTTAAGGAGAAAGTATGTGGTTTCTCATTATGAAGTATGATATTAGCAGGAGATACTGCAGTGCAGGTGTTGCTGTGTGCTCTCCTCTGTGTCCTCCAGCCATAGAACAGAGACAGCTTTATACCAGCTGCAGCCCTGAGCAGCCATCCCAACTCTTCTCCATCTTCTTATTTGAAGGCTTTTCTTCTAAAAACAACATTGCAGTTAATGTCTTGTACACTGAACATTGCCCAATCAGTAACTAGATCTGTAAGGTATGGTCCTTGTAACAGAATTGCTGGGTCGAAAATATACACATTTGTAATTTCAGTAGATATAGCCAAGTTGCCTTCTGCAATGTGCATTTCCACTGCAGTGCATGAAAATGACCATTTTCCACACACTTGCCAATATGATATGAGCCCATAGGCAAGTTACTAAATTATCTGTACTTTAGTTCCTTCATCTGTAAAAGGGGGTAATAATGAGATTCACCTCATGGACTTACTGTGAGCACTAAAGATGTGTTAAGTATTTGCAACAGTGCCGGGCACATAGTACATGTTCTATAATTACTAGTAATTATTCTTACAATTGTCAAATGTTTTGATATCTGACAATGTGGGTGGTGAAAAGTAGTACATTTTGTTGTAGTAGTTTAAATTAACATTTATATTAAGTGAGATTAGGCATTGTTTCAAGTGTTTTAAAACCATTTGCAATTCTTTTTTGTGAATTGCTGGTGCAAATCCTTTTACACACACATATCGCTTCTGCTCATGTGCCATTGGCTAGAATTAGTCATGTGGTTACCCCTAGAAACAAAGATGGTACTGCTTGGAAATATAGTGCATTGGGCGGCCTCTTTACAGTGACCGTTTCATACTGTGATTTGTTTCCATATTTGTGCCTACCCCCACTTTTTTGGACTAAGATAGCTGACAGTTTATTTAATTTCGCATTTTTTCAAACAATTAGTTAATAAAATAATTTATTAATTTTATTATTTTTTGTTTTTCTATTTTAAATTTATGTTTCTGTTTTATATTAAATTTTTCTTTCAATATGTAATCTTTAGGTTTATTTTGATATTTTTCAATACTTGTGACTGGGACCTTACTTTATTTATTTTCATTTGATCTCAATTATTAATATATTGAAGGCTAAAAGTTTCCTCTGAACACTGCTTTAGCTATGTCTCATATGTTATCATATATCTTCATATTCTACATAATTGTCAGTTCTGAAATTTTCTTTTTTAGTTCAGAATTATTTAAATTAAAAAAATTAATTTTTTATTTTATTGTACATTTCTAGATGTATTGCATTAGTATCAGAGAATAGTATTTGATTACAGCTCTAATTGTGTCTTATTTGAATCAACTGTTCTAATATAGAGTTATTTTATAAATATTCTATGGGTACCTAAAAGGATAAAAAGTTTATTTCCAAGGATCACACACAAACATACACACACATAAAGTTTTTACCTATTTTACATGTATATATAGTATGTGTGTGTTGTATATATACGTAAAGTAACTGATAAGAGGTGTGACATGAACTCACCTTAAAATCACTAAAGCAGGCTACAAACCAGAAAGGGGATTAAAAGAGGGGTCATAGAAAGAATCTTCACATGAGTACTAAACTTCCTGGAAGTTGACATATATTTATTTTCTCTGCTGTTATTGGCTAATTGTGGCTTTGGCTCTTTAGAAGCTAACCAAGCTCACTGATATCAGTATGTTTACACTGCTGTATAAATTTCAATATACTTAATAATATAGTCTTTGCTTAAGAACCTTTCTAGGTCTCTTGTTGAGAGGTATATATCCAAAATTCATTTAGGTAGAGACTTGTCTCTGTGTTCCAAATAAATGAAATGTCTATTTTAATGAGAATTATCCTGGATAGAGGCGTACATTGACTTGGTCAAGGAGTAAATGTTGAGCAAATTTTGCCATGAGCCAAAAAGTTTTATCCCAGAAATAGTCTTACCAAAGGGTCAAGACATACATTGAATTTGCTGGAACAGCAGCCTAAGCCCAACAAAGCTTTGGCTAAAGCTTATGAGTAATTCTGCTATCATTTCCTGTTTATAATCACCAGAGTAGAAAGGCGAGCTCGGTGACCGAGTGAATCCATCCACGCTTAGACAGGGCCGAAAGAATCATGAGCAGCATCCAGAGACTGCATGAACACTGTATCTAACTGAGGGTAAAGGGAAGATGAGATTCTTGGATAATTCCCTTTCTTGATGCCCTAAATTGCATCTCATTGCAAGTAAAGAGATCATAATTGGTCTGGTTTAGAAGGGAGAGGCAGCTTCAATTATGTAATTATGTCAGATCTAACAGCAAAGGGAAATTACATCAAGCGTAAGCTTCCTCCAAAGACCAGTTTAGAGTTCTCTAGTGTCATAAGAGTAGCCTCCCTTAGAGTTGCAGGTGATTAGCTAGAACAACCAAGAAAAGGGAGTGAAAATGGACTTTAAGGTCTAAAAGGAAACTTGCCTGACCAGTGGTGTGGATCCTTGGAACTGTGAGGGGCTCATAAAGTGGGATAACCCAGTCTGGATTCTTAAAATCATTTGGTGATCTGAGAGGTGGTTGTATATATGAACTGAAAAATCTTAGCAAGTAAAAACTGCAAATTTGGGACACAAATAGGACAGAAAAACCCAGAAGGGAGATGGTACATACTGTACTAATAAGGCAAGTGGGTCTTGGCTATTATTTGTAAACTTGAATGAAATATTCTTATTTTCTTCAAGAGTTTGTGGAGCAGTTCTCACTGATTAACTTATTTCCATTGATTCTCTTGGCCATTAGTTGTTAACTTTTTTAAAAGAGCCATGGACCCCTTTTCCTCCTGCATATGATTATTCAGTTTAGAATTATGTGGGAAATTATCTTCAGTATATCCACCTAAATGTAAAAGTTTGTCTATAATTTCAGGGGGCTCCAACAATGTCTGAAACTTATCCTTGGACCGCGAGTTAAGGCCATTTTCTTTAGGAGGCAAGCAAGATTAATATTATTATTTCTGCCTTACCAATGAAGAAACGGAAACCCAGAGTTGTCAAGTGACTTGTTTTAGGTAACACAGCAATGTAGTGTCAGATTTTAGACCAGAACCTAGATTTCGTGTTCCTTGTCACCACAGCATCCCTTGGAATGCAATCAGTATCCGTCTAGCAAAAACCACCAGGAGTGTACACCTTTACTGGAGCATGCTGACGTCATGTGAGAAATGCTTCTGGTGTAGATTTTTTTATGAGAGAGTTGAGGCTGGAGCAGGCTGCATTGCATTCTGCTTAATTTCTTCATCAATAACCTTGCTGGACTTGCCAGTCCTTGCAAACACTGAGAAATTGGCTTGTCTTTGAATTTTTTATTGCATTATTATGCTCCCAATCGATATGTGAATCTCTACAGTCCTCCTGCCCTTGGAGAAGGATACATCAGAAGACATTTGTATTCTGAATTCTGCCTTGCATTTGTTTGCTGGGAGAGAGCTGGAGAGCCAGGGCTTGCTGGGAGACAGGAGAAACTTTCGTTGTGGTTGCTATCTTGCCTCTCTGTTATATACATCCTTGTCACAGCACAACTGGCCTTTCTGTTCGAAAAGAAGTCAGAAATGTCCAGGAGCTCATTTGTGTAAGTGAGCAATTTGCCTTTGATAGTCTTTTGCCTCCTACTTAGACATCCTATCATCTTCTAGGGTTCTTCCCCACTCCCCACCACATACCTCTCTCTCAATCAACTGGTAACTGACATTTGTGTAGGTGTTAATAATGGATTAGACCTTTATCTGTTCAATCTTACAGGAATGTTTACATGTTAATAAGGGGCTCATGGAAAGCATCAATAATAGTGCTCCATTATGGGCCGACAGGCAGTGTGACAGGCAGCAGACAGATTTGGGAATTCCCTGATCCCATCTGAAATCCCCTGAATAACATATCGGGAGTCCCCTTTTCTTCTATGCATAAGAAAGTCCTTACTTATGGAAGATAGTATGGTGGTTCACTTGCCTCCATTACAACCCCTCCCATTACATAAATGCTGAAAAGCTAGAAACAATAATTTCTGCACCACCTTAGAGTTCCAGCTATGTTTAGGCTCCACCAATTAGGTGAATTTGTGCAACCCAGAGACATGGAAAGAAAAGGAAGGGTGTGGGGATTCTCTTTTGCTGGTGGGGATTGTGGTAGAAGTTGCATAATTTTAGAGCAGTAGTATAGCTTTTCTGGTCATGTCAGGTTAGATGCTCATTCAATAAGTGACAGTGTTAGGAGTTTTCTGATCTATCAGTTGCTGCAACAGGATAAAGTGGCTCTGCAGAAACAACTGGATGCTCAGTCTAGAGTATTTTCTCTTGACCTTTCAAACAATTTTGGGAACACCAAATCCCCTGCTTCAAGTCCCTTGCTGGTGACACTACCTAATGTGGATCTCTTGCATGCACCCAAACACGGATCAGTTCTGGTTTGGGCACCAGAAATGGCTGCAGACAACAGATTTCCAAGGCAATGAGAATCTGGATTTGGCAATCTGACCTGGTTGGATTTGAAGAGAACATGGACCCAGTTGCATATTTTTAAGTGGACAACTACATTTTTTATTATAAATTTTAATAGAATAAATAAAATAAAAAGGATGTAATTTCTAGCATATTGTAAATACTGCATTGAGATTTCAAAATATAATAGCCCCATCATTTTTTTAAATGTATCCAATGGAATCTAGCTACCATGGTGATTTATTATCCTTAATTGTTCACTTTTAAAAGTACACAAAGTCCTCCTTAACAGTTAGAAATTGTATAATGTTTATATTTCCTCCTTGAATTTATATTTCCATTTCATATCTACCATAAATTATGTCCTCATAAGTATGTATTTTATGCTCAAATATTTGTATTGTTAGCCCTAATATACTTCATTGCCAAAAAAGTTTATAAAATGAAATTTTAATTGTTTGATATTTTCTGTGATCATAAAAATCCTCAAGTTCTAGAATTTACCTATATATTGTTATTATTATAATTATTAGTATATATAATTAATCAAAAGAGTATAAATACATTACACATTAAATAAGTAATTATTAAACATAAAAATTGATGCTATTGGAAACATTTCTCTCAATGAGATGAATGAAGCTAGTTTTTTCCATTTAGATTATGTTCACATGAATGAATGTTACTGCTACTAGAACGAGAGAGTTTCATCATCAATTCTATTTCATTTTTAATTTTTATATATGTAACCACTAAAAAAATTTATTTACATAAATAAGTAGATGGGAATGAAAGGAATTTTGTCATAGCAGTGTCATTCAATTCTCTGAATGCCTTCCTAAAATAAAATGGCTCTTAAAATTATTTTAATGACTATTGAAAAATTCTACTGGTTTTCCTTCAGTTTTTTAAACAAAAAAGTAAGACTCTCCTAATCTGTAAAGGAGGGTAAAAAAGAAAATTGTTGCCAAGTCATCAGATTCATCCACTTTCTCAATTGCTGGGCAATCATTTCCAGACTTACAAATGACTATTAATTATAGCTGTTTCTCTTTCACTTAAAGAAACTGTATTTGACCTCATAATTCAGAAAGGTTTGGAGGAATAAAAAATATTCTTAATTTCAATACACTTTTACCAATGCATTTTTTGTGGTGAAATACTTTTATGATGTAATTTAAATAACGTTTTTATTCAAAATCTTAGAGCTGCAGACTAAGCTCATTCAATTTATGAAAAATGCCTGCCATATATCCTAATTGACAAAGCCAGTGTTCACGGTCAAATTAATGAGCCAAGTCAGACCTAATTTCTGTCAGAAATACTCTGACTCCATTTTTCAATTCAAATAAGCATGTTATTATGCATTCCTATGACAGCCATTTAACTTCTGAATTCTATGTCCAAGATAGAAGGGCAGATAGGATAAAGCATGCATCCTCGCTGAGAGCTTGCCACCTGGGTGAAATCAGATGCCTCCAGCTTCCCCAGCTCTTATGTATAGGCTTTTTGTTTTGTCCTTAGGTTGCTTTCCATAAAAATTGATACATCCTTTACCAAGAGTCAGGAAATACACGTGGTGAGATCATTATAACACTTCTCCCTAGTCTATAATATATGCACTTTCCATAAGGATTGATCCATTCTTTACCAAGAGTGAAGAGTTACAAGTGGTGAGGTCATTATAACATTTCTCCCCAGTCTACGATGTAAGAAGGCACCTCAACACAGGCCAAAAGCCTGTTTCTAATGCCATAGTCATTCCTTAATAGATGTACATGCAATATAAGAAGTACCAGTCTTGATATGCCTTGGATCAAGGAGATTCCTTGACACAAATATTGGAAATTGTACGTTTGATTGATACCCTGGAAATTTCTAAATCCTAGGTCAATGCACCATAGGATTGGTGTATAACATTTAATTAATTAATTAATGTTACATATTTTTATGCTCAAATAAAATTAATAAAATGTTATGATTTTCTTTTGAAAAGTAATTAACAGTTTTCAATGAGAAGGTAGAAATAGAAAACCAACAAAACACCCCAACTCCAAGTAGAACAGTTTTATGAAAGTACATATGGAAAATGAGATTATACCAATTGATTCCCTTAAAACTATTCATGTCTTGGGAAGAGTGGTAGACATACCCTGGCTTAAAAATGCTGAGACAGAGAGGATTCTGTTATTTGCAACTGGAATCTGCAATGGGAAGAATTCAGAAATATTACCTGCAATACTGCAGATGTTGTGGGGCATTATCACAGGATGTGGATGATTAATCAGGATATGAGCAAGGAGGGGGTGCATAGTATGGCCTCAGACATGCTGCAGGCTAATGGCTTTATGAACATTCCTGCTAGGGTGACCTGATGTCCTGTGTTGTACTCAAGTAGCTCCTCTGCTGCTGACTCTGATCCTTCCATGTATATAGTAGGTGCTGAACAAATATTTCACATCAGAAAATGTTAAAACTGCTGGGCATCGTGGCTCACTCCTGCAATCCCAGCACTTTGGGAAGCTGAAGCAGGTGGATCACTTGAGCCCAGGAGTTCAAGACCAGCCTGGGCAGCAGGGTGAAACCCTGTCTCTACCAAACAAACAAACAAACAAACAAACAAAAATTAGCTGGGTGTGGTGGTTCATGCCTATAGTCCCAGTTACTGGGTAGGCTGAGGTGGGAGGAAGGCTTGAACCTGGGAGGCAGAGGTTGCAGTGAGTTCATATGGCTATACTCCAGTGGTGTGCACTGGAGTTGCCTGGGTGACAGAAAGAAAGAAAGAAAGAAAGGAAGGAAGGAAGGAAGAAAGAAAGAAAGAGAGAAAGAGAGAGAGAGAAAGAAAGAAAGAAAGAAAGAAAGAGAGAGAGAGAGAAAGAAAGAAAGGAAAGAAAGAAAGAAAGGAAGGAAGGAAGGAAGAAAGAAAGAAAGAAAGAAAGAAAGAAAGAGAGAAAGAGAGAGAGAAAGAAAGAAAGAAAGAGAGAGAGAAAGAAAGAAAGAAAGAAAGAGAGAGAAAGAAAGAAAGGAAAGAAAGAAAGAAAGGGAGAAAGAGAGAAAGAGAGAAAGAAAGAAAGGGAGAGAGAGAGAAAGGGAGGAAGGGAGGAAGGGAGGGAAAAAGAAAGAAAATGTTAAAACTTGGTGAGACTTGAGCAATCATCTAATCTAATCATCTCCGTGTGCAGATGAGAAAACTGAAGTGCTGAACAGAGAAACAACTTGTCAAAGGTGACAATACTCAGTGAAGTGGTTGACCTACCATGGCTCTGCTCTGTCTCAATGTGTCTAACAATTTACTTTTTAAAGTTTCCAAAACTAACAGTGTCTGCAAAAAAGCAAATACACCAACTACAGATAAATATCTGGTTTTAATACACTATCTTGAGGATAATGAGATCCCTTGTCCAGTGGTTACAGCCGCGTGATTCTTAGCCACAGCAGGGTTCAGGGAAGAATGTAGAGGCAGTCCTGGTGTGGTATAAAAGGTATAAAAGGAGCAACTAGGGTAAGGTCAGGGATAGGGGGCTATGGCTGGCTACAATGCCTGACTCCAAAGAGGAGAGAAAAATTTCGAGTTGAATTCACAGTTAACAGTGGGTCTTACTCAATGCAATAGCTATGTTTCGGAAACTTTGCATATTGAGTTTTAGGAAATACAATCCTGTTTTAAACAGGGGGTGGCACTAGTCATTTAGAAGATTGTTACAATGGATCACTTTTCGAAGTGAAAGACTATAGGAGCTGCTCAGTGGTAGACGGGGTGGAATCCATGGATAAGTGAACAAGTGCATTGAAGTGCTAGGCCAAATTGTGGAGGTGCTGGGAGGTGACAGAGCAGTATATGCAAGGAATTTGGTGACACATGGCAAAGTAGGGTGTCTGGGCCAATCACAGGGCATAGCCCTTGGCAGGAAGACCGTCATCTTTGGGTAGGTCTTTTAGCAGAGTCCAGCAGTGCTCTAATGCAGAATGGCATTGGGGCAAAGGTCAAAAGCAGGCAGATCTAAAGACCTGGAAAAATTGGAATAGCAGCAGGTTAACTAAAGTAGAGAGTTTATTCAAATAGTAAAACCAAGGCCCAGTTACAGAAAGAAGATAAACCATCGTTATGAAGGCAGTATGGCAAAGTGGTTGGGGTGCTGGCTGTGCAGTCAGAGGATCCCCTGAATGTTGGCTCTACAATTGACCGATTATATAACCAGGTAGATGGATGGCCAAAAAAAAAAAAAAAAAAAAAAAAAACCCAAATAGCCTCAATTCTCCACACCTCCCTATATTCTCATTCTTTGCAATGTAACTTTGCAGTTCTTTCTATCAAGAGGAGGAATCTATTTTTCTGTCTTTTGAATCTGGGCTAGCCTGTGACATGCTGTGGGCAAAAGAAAGGGGCAGAATTGTGATGTGGTGCCAGTTCTAACCTACAGCCCAAGAGGACTTGCATACCTCAGCTTCCATTGTTGGAATCCTGTTTAGCTGCCATGTGAGCATGCTTGCACTAGCCTACAGGGGCAGAGACAAGTCAGCTCAGCTGTTCCACCTAAGGCTCCGGACTTGTGTAAGAACCCAGTCAAGATGAGCACATCTGATGTGCATCTGACTACACATGCCACAGAGACCTCACGCAAGACTAGAACCACCCAGCTGAGCCCAGCCAAAATTGCTGATCCACAGAATTATGAGCCAAATACATGGTTATTCTTTTAATCTAGTAGGTTTGGGGTAGTTTGCTACACAGCAATAGAACTGATACAGTGATCCTGGGAAGGTTAACTAGCTATTTTGAGCCTCAGTTTCTCCTAGGTGAAATGCAGATGATAATAGTGCCTACTTCATAGAGTTATTGTGAGGATGTAATGAAATAAAGCCTAAAATTATTGAAAATATTATTTGGTAACTACTAAGGGCTTAATAAATGTTGTTGCTATTATTACTAGATTGAGGCATAAGGGTGGTTATAGGATATGGTTTGGAGACATAAGAAGGCTCTTGAAATCCCCCCACATGCATTATTTCAAGATTCAGCAGGAAAATGGCTTAGTGAATGTATCTACAGGGAACAGGAGCTGTGTAGGAAGCCAGCCCAGCTTTGTAATGAGTATTCCCTTATTTACAAAGTTTGCAAATCTGAGTTTCTACATTTCAAGTTTTCTGAAAACTGGACTTGCCTGCACTAACTACTATTTCTATGTTCTCAATATAGAAGCTGAATGAAGCTGTTCTTTTGTAAAGACTTTAGAAACTCCAGCTCTCTATGAGTCAGTAAAAACCCCTTTTAAAAAAGAATCTGCAGGCTGTTTAGGTACTAATTGTCCCTGGACTATTTTTAATAAACCATTTTTGTTCAGCTTATCATTCTCCATCTGCTGATACCTCTGCACAGGTAAAATGAAGTACAATTTATCTTACCAGACTAAAATATGATCCATCTAGCACTGAATGGGTTTTAATCCAAAGCAAGTAATTAATTGTCATAGCCTAGTAATTACCAAGCAGGGATAGGATTACATAAAAATGGCTCTTGGATGGGATCATGATTCTGTCCAATTTTAAAATTCTTTTTGGTCTTATCCTCTGATTTATGAGCCAACTCTAAAAGGCTGAAGCAGGATTTGGTGCCAGTCCTTGTCCAAGTGAAGTCTCACCCTCCATTTAGGTAATTAATGGAGGCCACTAAAACTCAGATCTCGTTAGGCTTCTTTATAATCAATTGCTTCCAGGATTAAAATTGAGACTCTTGATTGGGGAACTTGAAGCAGATCCAGCAGCCTCAGCTTTCTGATTGCAGTTTTTAAAGCTTCAGCCATTTGAACTTGACAAATAAGATTTGTACCAAGCACCCCAGGGATGTGGAGGCCAGCAAGGTGGCCAAGGTCAGAGGATTGGCAATAGATTCTGAACCATGATGTAGTTCCTAGCAATGGGATTTCTGCAAACACTTATGTGCATTTTCCTATATGGCCATGTTGTATCCTTCTCATTTAAATAAGGCAAACTCAAATTGTGAGGTCTGTGCCTTTTCCATTAGATTTCTTATTCTGAAATTTTTATGATTCTAAAACTTTTATCTTACAAAAGATTCACTAAGGTATTTTTCCAAAAATGCATATTACTAGCTGTATGTTTGATTTGGTAGGTCTGAGGTGGGGATGTAGAATTTGAGTTTTTAACAAGGTCCTCAGGTGATTCTTATGCTGGTTCTCCAAGGACCACTCTGTGAAGACATTGCTGCAGTGATGAATTTCTAAAGGTTCTGTGTGTCTATGAGAAGAGCGGAGGATGAGGTTGTTATCTCTGCATGTTATTTCTGAGTTGTTATCACTGCCCACACAGTGATCACAGTAAAGTCCTGCATTCAGTGGTATCCAATAAAAGTGACGCATTATTACTCACTGTGCTAGAGTTCATACTCCACCAGATGGAATTCAAGTAGCCATTAATTTATGCCATAAAAAGTTGGGAATGTATTAGTACACAGACCAATGTTTGTTCTTTTAAAAGAGCAATAAAATTGATAAACGCTAAGCAATAGCAATAATAAAGCAAGAAAAAAAGAGAGATGGCACAAATGCCAATATTAGGAGTTAAAAAAATTTGATGCTGCTACAAATCTATCAGATATGTATTAATCATGCCTTTTTATTTTCTAACATTTTGGCATCTGGGGCCTTGCTGATCTTAGAGAGCCTTCCCATCTCAGAGACTTCCCTCTCTTAGGGCTGATCCTGGATAGACTTTTCCTCTTAGGGCTACCCAATTCCTAGACATAGTGAAGAACTTACCTGCAAGGGTTCCTTTCATATGCAAATAAACCAGTTCAACAATCCCCTTTGTTGAGCTCTCACATGCCTTGCCATTATTTCCCTGCTCCAATCACCCCAGGTCCAGGTTTCCGACAACCAGGGGCGGCCCTTCTCCCTAGAGCCTGCTGAAATTATTCCAATTAGCCAATCATAAACCTACTTAGCACACTTACCCTGCCTTGGCATCTCTTTCCACATACACACACATGCACACACACATACACACACACAAACACATATACACACACACACACACAACCAACACAATACTCTTGCCCATGTTTCCCCCTCACTCCCTCTGCTCCTGACTGACCCTGCTGCTTCCCCGTGTATTTCTCTGTGGCACGCTGTGCCTTCTGCTTCTACGGAACTGTAGATATTAATACAAAAATCTTCCTTCATGATAGTCATTTCTGTGCCTGTGTATTTTATCACACATGATTAAAACAAATCTGATGGACATTTTACAACACAGCAAATCAACAATGGATAGAACATCCAGACAGAAAATCAATGAAGAAACATCAGACTTGAACCACACTATACACCAAATGGACCTAATGGATATATGTAGAGCAAGCTTGTCCAACCCGTGGCCCACAGGCCACATGCAGCCCAGGATGGCTTTGAATGCAGCCCAACACAAATTCATAAACTTTCTTAAAACATTATGAGATCTGTCACAATTTTTTTCTTAGCTCAACAGCTATTGTTATTGTTAGTGTATTTTATGTGTGGCCCAAGACAATTATTCTTTCAATGTGGCACAGGGAAGCCAAAAGATTGGACTCCCTTGATGTAGTACATTCTACCAAACTGCAGAGGAATACACATTCTTCTCAAGCACATACGGAACATTCTTTGGGATAGATCACATATGAGACCACAAAATAAGTCTTCACATATTTGAGATTTAAATCATATCAAATATCTTCTCTGACCACAATGGTATGAAATCAGAAATTAACAACAGAAGGTAAATTAGAAAATTCACAAAAATGTGGAAATTTATCAATGCACTCCTGAACATTCGATGAGTCAGAGGAGAAATCAAGACATACCTTGAGAGAAACAAAATGAAAACAATACATACTAAAACTTATGGAGTACAGCAAAAACAGTAATGAGAGGGAAGTTCATAGTGAAAAATGCCTGCCTTAAAAAAGAAGAAAGGTCTCAAATAAACAACCTAACTTTACACCTCAGGGAATTCGAGAAAGAAGAACAAACTAAACCCAAAGTTAGTGAAAGTTAGTAAAGATTAGAGCAGAAATAAATAAAATGGGAACTAGAAAAACAATAGAAAAAAATCAACAAAACTAAGAATTTGTTTTCTGAAATGATAAATAGAATTGGCAAACCCTTGACTGACTTAACTAACAAAAAAGGAAAGAAGACTCAGATAAACAAAATTAGGAATGAAAACGGAAACACTACAGTTGACACCACATGAATAAAAAGATCATAAGAGACTACTATGAACAATTATACATCAAGAAATTGCATAATGTAGTAGAAATGGAGAAATTCCTATAAACATACAACCTACTAAGACTGAATCATGGAGAAATAGAAAATCTAAACAGACCAATAATGAGTAAGGAGATTGAATCAGCAATCAAAAACTTCCCAAGAAAGAAAAGCCCAGGACTAGGTGATGTCATTGGTGAATTCTATCAAGCACTTAAAGAGGAACTAATGCCATTTTTTCTCAAACTCTTCCGAAAAATTGAAGAGGAGCAAATACTTCCAACTTCATTTTATGAGGTTGGTATTACCCAGATACCAAGGCCAGACAAAGACACTACAAGAAAAGAAAACTACAGGTCACTATTTCCGATGAGTAAAGATACAAAAATTCCCAACAAAATATTAGCAAATTAAATGCAACAACACAGTGAAAAGATCACATGCCGTGATCAAGTGTGGTTTATCCCTGAGATGCAGGGATATTTTAACATACGCAAATCAATACATGTGATACACCAGATTAACAGAATGAAAGATAAAAATCACATGATCATCTCAATAGATACAGAGAAAGCATTTGATAAAATTCCACATCCTTCATGATAAAGACACTCAACCAACTAGGTTTAGCAGGAATGTATTTCAACATAATAAAGGCCACTTATGACAATCCCCCAGGTAACATCTTAATCAATGTTAGAATGGCTGTTATTTAAATTAAAGATAACACGTGTTGGCAAGGATATGGAGAAATCAGAACTCTTGTACACTGTTGGTAGAAATGTGAAATGCAGTCACTATGGAAAACAGTATGGAGCCTTCACAAAAAAATTAAAAATGGAACTAGCATGTTATCCAGCAATCCCATTCCCGGGTATACATCCATAATAATTGGAGTCAGAATCTCAAAGACATATCTGCATTCTCATGTTCATTGTAGCATTATTTACAATAGCCAAGGCATTTGTGTTGGGAAACTACCCAATTGTCTACTGACAGATAAATGGATAAAGAAAATGTGGCATTGTATATATAATGGAATATTATTCAGCCTTAAACACTATGGAAATTTGTAACAACATGGGTGGACCTGGAAGACATTATGCAAAGTAAAATAAGCTAGTCAAAAAATAACAAATATTGCATAATTTTATTTATATGAGAAATCTAAAATAGTCAAACTTTTAGAAGCAGAAAATAGAATGGTGGTTGCCAGGGAAGGAGAGAAGGGGGAAATGGAGAGTTGTTGCTCAGTGGGTATAAAGTCACCATTATACAAGACGAATAAATTCTAGAGATCTGCTGTACAACATTGTGCCTGTGGTTAATAATACAGTGTTTTCACTTAAACATTGAGGAGAGTAGATCTCATGATACATGATAACACACACACACACACACACACACACACACACTAAAGCAAAGAGACACAAGGAACTTCAGGGGTTGATGGGTATATTTATTACCTTGATTGTGGTGATGGTGGTATGGGTGCGTATATGTGTCCAAACTCATCAAATTGTATACATTAAGTATATGCAGTTTTTGTGTATATCAATTATACCTCAATAAAGCTGTAAAAAGATAAGAGGATATTATGAGCAACTTTATGCTAATAAATTTGAAAATAGAGATGACATGGATAAATCCAAGAAAACCACAATTTATGAAAATTGATAAAAAATAGAAAAAAATCTCAGTATCATACGTCTGTTTAAAGAAGGTGAATGTGTGATTTTAAAAATCTTCCAAAAAGAAAATTTCAGGTCCAGTCCAGATGGCTTTCTTTACTCTTGAATTCTTCCTATTTTTTAACTTTTTATAAATTTTAAGGAGGTCTACTTAATTTTCTATCATCATTACTTTAGTTCATTATATTTAGGAAAATAGAGCATTAAAGCAAAATTGTATTGTAAATTAAACATTAGTGAACCTAATAAACTGCTGACTTTATGTTTTTTATAACAGACATATAATTTAAATAAATGTATAAGATTTTTTCATAGATTGAAATTGTTTACTCTTCAATGAGTAAAATATAGTCTCAATTTTAATATGAATAAGAAAATATGATGAAAAAATTGTTTTGATACAAAAGAAGACAAAGACATTATGGAGAGAAAGAAAAGAGAACAATCTCTCCTGTGAACATAGATGCCAGTTCTGGGTGGCACCCAGCACCCATGAGGATGTACCTTCAGTGGCTCCAGGTAATGTAGGCTGGATTCACCTGACCTATATTATTTGATGGATCCAATAGTCTTCAAAATGTTTGTAGCAGTTACGGAGGTCATATAGAGAGTTTGGTAAGTTCCAATATGAAAACTATAGTACATCCATAGGATTTTGGATCAAGGCAATTAGACTTCCAGTAAGTGACAATTTTCCCTTAAGTAACAGCTTTGGGCCTGATATTGTGCTGTGTTTGAGATTACACATCTGAAAGATCATGTGGCCATGAGTTCCGAGCAGTCCGTTATATCTGGATGCAACAATCCATCATAAAGGGAGGCATCTTCAGCGTGCTCTGTCATCAAGGGGAAGAGATACATGCCAGATCAAGCCTCAACAGGTCCTGAACGTGCAGGTTAGTTTCAGAAGTTGTGGGTTGCAAACCCGCTCAGAACCCCTATTCCTGTCTCTCTGCTTCCCTCCCTTAATCTGCACCTGGACACATGAGGAGCTCCTTATGATTGGTTAACTAATGAGGAAAAAATTAGAGCTTTGTGTACAGGTGACTATGCAGGTGACTATGCACAATATATCATGGATTACAGTGGTATTAGAGTCCTACTCATATGTAGCTTTGAAGCATAATAAAAAATGGGAAATTTTTCTGTGGGCAGAACTTTAATGATTACAGTATATATTATTTCCCACTTGTCCTGGACAGAGAGACAAACAATTGTAAGGATTTACACAGACAGTTGGGCAGTAGCTAATTTTTTGGATGAAGGTTAGGAACTCAGAGAATGATTCAAACATGAACTATAAGGAAGTTCAGGAAACATATGTGGGTCCAAAATATGAGCATATTTCTATCCTGCATACATAGTACTAGAAATCCCTCACTTCAGAAGACTACTTTAATAACCAAACAAGGGTAGGCTTATCTCCTCTGGATGTCAGTCATCCACCTGCCCCAGCCACCTGTGGTGTTGCTCACATTGCCCATGACCAGGGAAGCTATAGCGAAATAAACTTTCCCTTGCCACCACTGCTGACACCCCAATGTGGCAGCAAAACAATTATCCTCAAGACCCTTACATGAAGCCATACTGAATACCTGGTAGCTAGTAATTCCACTGGACCCTTTTCATCACAGAACATGCCGTCATTATTTTTCTTATCAAACTATTAATAAACACGTCTGGGAGCTGAGTTTTCTGTTCTTACACACGGATGTACTGAGAGCCTTGTTCACTATTATGGCTTCTATTCCATACTACACTTCTCCTAAATAGGGACTCACCTCAGTGTGCAAAATGGAAGACAATGAGCTGATGGGATACACTGGTCTCATCACATTATGTTCCCTATAACCCAGAAGTAGCTGACCTCATAAAATGGTGGAATGTCCTGTTAAAGACACAGAAAAAGCAAAAGAAGGACTTCTGAGGAATTAGAGGCTTTCAGGAGTGAAACACTGGTTACTCCACTTGGAATCCTACTGACTGAAAGACTGAATAAGGGCAAAACAACATCAAATGGGCAGGATTCACACATAATAGCTACGGCATAGTGACCAGCTGCATAAAGACCAGTTAGTCATGGTGAAATCTATCTTTTAGTCCATAGGTTACAAAATTGTGAGATGGTATTATGGCAGACCTAGAGGATGAATAAAAAATACCCAATAACATAGAAGCAAACACTGAGACAAGAATTTGGGTTCATGCCACTTATTTGAGAGGTGACTCTAGGAAGTATCAGTAGGACAGTGGGAACATGAGATTGAGGAAGAGAAAGTGCAGGCAATAAAGGATACACTACTGTGCATATTATCAGTGTGAGCAACTGGAGCATAATCCCAAAGGATTAAGCACTCTGGAAAACTGTAGAATATACACCTAAGAGTTCTTCCAATAGCTCCAGAAAGGGTGAGGAAAAATATATATTTGTCTATTAGTTCCTTTAGTCATTGGTTGAGGGCTGCTCCCAAAGTGGTGATAACTTTTAGACATTTCCTTCCCTACCCCAAAAACGGTCAAAGAAGTCTCCAGTGGCCAGAGAGAGCCTACAGGCAAAGAGTGCTGGCAGTTGGAAGTCAGGGCCAGCATGTACTGAAATAGTACATGGTAAAGAGATATGAGATGCACTTACAGATTCTATCCTGGGAGAACAGGGGCCTGGAGGCCTTGATTCCAGGTGCAATAGCTGGCTGAGACTTTCAGGAAGGAGTACAGTTGACGGTTTACGTGGTATGATTTTGTAATGTTAGATGGCAGCATTTGTAAAATTCTGTGAATGGAGATATGGACAAATGGATAGCCAGAGGAATAAATGTAGTGGATATCTATGGCTTCCATCTGCCCAGCATCTCTTTCTTTGGGAGAATTGCAGGCCCCCCTCCCTTTCCTTCATGCCCTGCCACCAATATTCTCTTCTGGTAGAGAAACTCATCAGAGGATAACCCACACTCCTGCTCTACTGACCACAGGTGTTGAGCACATGCCCAAACTAGGCCAAATTCCTTCTCTTGGGAGCATCTGAGTGGGAATGCACAGGGAGGTAAGATGGTTGGTTCTGAGTTGTATGAAGGTAACAGTGTAATGATGAAGTCTGGGAATTTCTGTCTGTGAGATCCCTGAATCTTTCCTGACTACATACTTCCAGAGACTGGTTTATTAAGCCCTTTAGTTCTATAAACTACCAAGCATATTTTCAATAAACCCCTCTTTTGCTTAAATTAGGGTCAGTTTAGATGTCTTACCTCCAAACAAGCTGAACTCATGCAAACATTCAAAGTTCCCTGGATGTCAAAGCAAAAAATTGCCTGTATAAGAAATTACGTGAGTCCTATTTCCAAATAATTTTAGGTTTATTTTCCCCAGATTATATTAATTTCTCTGAACAAAATGGGACTTGAAGGCAGATAGAAACTTAAAGCTAAGTATCTGCCTCTTTCATATTCAAAAGGAGAGGAATTTGTTAAAGAACTAAAAGACCAAAACATGGGCATGGAACTAACTGTGATAGAAATTGATTAAGCTTCAAAGTGCTGAAGTCTTTAGAAGATGGAAATTGATAAAGAGGGAGAAACTGGGGAAGTTTCTTTAGCATTAATCTTTCTGAACCACTCTTAGGAGAAATATACATCCTTCCCCAAGGAGAAGGCACTTCGGAGGTCCTGTAGATTGCCCAGTTGAGGAAGGACGGGAGGAGAGGGATGCATGAAACCCAATAAGCAGGCAGCCTGAGTTGGTAGTCAGCTCACCTCCCAACTGGGAATTTCTTTGCCTATTGGAGAGGAAATTTGGCAGCAGCTGACTTTTGGATAATAATGAGCTGTTGCAAATAAATGCCAAGGAATGTTAAATGGCCCATGATGTACCAGTCTACACTGATTTATTGTCAATGGCTAATGAGAGGGTAAAACTTGATTAAACGTTTTAAGATAGGGCTGATTTAAGAGTCCTAATATTGTGTAAAATTGTAAATATCTTCCCAATTCAATTGCAAGACTTTAAAGATAAACCTTTTAAATTTGTATTTAATACCTGTCTCAGTTTGGATTGCCCCAGAAGCAGAGCCTAAGATCTCTAGAAATAACTCATTTTGCATAAAAGAAACTTTGTACCCTTTGACCAACATCACTTCATTCCCCTTCCCCCACAGTCCTTGGCAACCACAATTCTGCTCTCCACTTCTGTAAGTTTGACTGTTTCAGATTCCATCTATAAGAGAGATCATGTGGTATTTCTGTTTCTGTGTCTTGCTTATTTCGCTTAGCATAATGCCTTCCAGCTCCATTCTTATTGTCACAATTGGCAGGGTTCCTTCCTTTTTAAGGCTGAATAATATTCTGTTGTACACATACACCACATTTTCTTTATGTATTCATCCATCAAAGAACTTTTAAGTTGTTTCCATATCTTGGCTATTGTGAATAATGTGCAATGAACATGGGAGTACAGATATCTCTTTGCAAACATGGGTTTTTTTTGTTTTTTGTTTTGTTTGTTTTTTGAGATGGAGTCTGGCTCTGCTGCCCAGACTGGAGTGCAGTGGCCCGATCTTGACTCATTGCAACCTCCGCCTCCCGGGTTCAAGTGATTCTCCTGCCTCAGCCTCCCGAGTAGCTGCGACTACAGGTGTGCACCACCATGCCCAGCTAATTTTCGTATTTTTAGTAGAGATGAGGTTTCACCATGTTGGCCAGGCTGGTCTCAAACTCGTGACCTCAAATGATCCAACCACCTCGGCCTCCCAAATCGCCGGGATTACAGGCATGAGCCACCGTGCCTGGCCTTTTTATTTTTTTTTTTGAGACTGAGTTTCCCTCTGTCGCCCAGGTGGGAGTGCAGTGGCACGATCTCAGCCCATGGCAGCCTCTGCCTCCCAGGTTCAAGTGATTCTCCCGCCTCAGCCTCCCTAGTAGCTGGGATTACAGGAGTGTGCCACCACACCTGGCTAATTTTTGTATTTTTAGTAGAGACGGGGTTTCATCATGTTGGCCAGGCTGGCCTCGAACTCCTGACCTCAAGTGATCCGCCTGCCTCTGCCTCCCAAAGTGCTGGGATTACAGTCATGAGCCACTGTACCTGGCCTACAAACCTGCTTTCAATTCCTTTGGATATACACGCAGAAGTAGGATTGCTGTACCATATACTAGTTCCATTTTTAATTTTTTTGAGGAACCTCCATACTGTTTTCCATAATGGCTGTAGTAATTTACATTCCCACTAACAATGTGTAAGGTTTCCTTCTTCTCCACATCCTGACCAACCATCTTTTGCCTCTTTGATAAGTAACCATCTTAACAGCTGTGAGGTAGGATTTCATTGTGGTTTTGATTTCCATTTCCCTGATAATTGATGTTGGGCACATTTTCATACGCCTGCTGGCCATTTAAATTTGTTCTTTCATGGAGTGTCTATTAAGGTCCTTTGCCCATTTTAAAATCATGCTTTTTGCTTATTTTTGCTATTGAGTTGTAGTGGCTCCTTCTATATTTTGGATACTAATCCCTTATTGGATGTAGGTTTGCAAATACTTTTCTTATATCATATGTTGTCTTTTCATTTTGTTGATTGTTTCTCTTGCTATGCAGAAGTTTTTGGGTTTCATGTTATCCCACTTGTCTATTTTTGCTTTTGTTGCCTGAACTTTTGGGGTCATAACCAAAAATTATTGCCAAGACCAATGTCAAGATTGGTTTTTCCTATGTTTTCTTCTAGGAGGTTTACAGTTTCAAGTTTACATTTAAGTCTTTAATCCATTTTGAGTTAATTTTTGTATATGGTGTGAAATAGGGGTCTAATTAAATTTTTTTCTTGCATGTGGATATCCAGATTTTTAAAAAATCACCATTTGTTGAAGAGACTGTTCTTTTCCATTTTGTGTTATTGACACTCCTGACAAAGGCCAATTAATCATATATATGTGGGTTTATTTCTGGGTTCTCTATTCTGTTCCATTGGTCTATGTGTTTTTATGCCAGTACTAAACTCTTTTGATTACTATAGCTTTGTAGTATATTTTGAAATTAGGTGGTGTGATGCCTTCAATTTTATTTTTCTTACTCAAGATTGCTTTAACTATTTAGGGCTTTTTGTGGTATCATATTAATTTTAAGATTTTTTTTTCTATTTCTGTAAAACATACCATTGGGATTTTGATAGGGATTGCATTAAATCTGTATATCGCTTTGGGTAGTAAGAAGATTTTGACAATATTAATTCTTCCAATTCATGAACACGGGATATCTATTCCTTTATTTGTGTCTTTTTAGATTTCCTTCATCAATGTTTTATAATTTTTGGTTTAGGTCTTTCATCTCTTTGCTTAATTCCCAAATATTTTATTTGTTGCTGCTGCCATTGCTAATGTATTAATAAATGGAATTGTTTTCTTAATTTCCTTTCAGATAGTTTGTTGGTGTATAAAAATACCACTGATTTTGTATGTTGATTTTGTATCCTGCAAATCCTTTATTGAATTTGTTTATTAGTTCTAACAACTTTTGTTTTAGTGAATCTTTAGGATTTTCTACATATATGATCATACCGTCTGGAAACAGAGATAAGTTTACTTCTTCCTTTCCAATTTGGATACTTTTAATTTCTTTTCTTGTCTGATTACTCTGTCTAGGACTTCCAGTACTATGTTGAATAGCAGTGGCAAGACTGGGCACGCTTGCCTTGTTCTGGATCTTAGAGGAAAAGCTTTTAGTCTTTCTCCATTGATTATGATGCTAGAAGTAGGTTTTTCATATATGCCTTTATTGTGATGAAATAAGTTATTTCTATACCTATTCTGTTGAGAGTTTCTTTTATCATGAAAGGATATTGAATTTGTCAAAATACTTTTCCTGCATCTATTGAAATAATCATGTGGTTTTTGTCTTTCATTCTGTTAATGTATTATCTGTTGTATCACAATGATTGATTTTTGTACATCAAACCATGGTTGAATCTCAAGGATAAATTCCACCCCATCATGGTGTATGATCCTTTTAATGTGCTGTTGAATTCAGTTTGCTAGTATTTTATTGACGATTTTTGCATGTGTGTTCATCAAGGATATTGGCCTGTAGTCTCTTTTCTTGTGTTGCCTTTTTCTGGCTTTAGTATCAGGGTGATGCTGGCCTCATAATATGAGGTTAGGTGTGTTTCTTCTTCTATTTTTCTGAAGCATTTAATAAATGTTGGTGTTAATTTTACTTTAAGTGTTTAGCAGAATTCACTCATGAAGGCTTCTAGTCCTGGGCTTTTCTTTGTTGAATGCTTCCTACCTTTCTGACATTACTTAAATTACATTAAATTTATTTTTATTAAAAATAATCTCTTCCTGTCATTCAGGAAGGAGGGTATTTATGTAAATGCAGTGCATCATCTAGATCCATCTCCACAATTAGTTTTGTGAGTAGCTTGATGTCTGTGTATTCCACCTCTTCTTTTCTGTACTTTTTCTGTCCAACATTGTTCCCTCTCCCCATGGCTGTGTAACATAGTTAGACTTTAGAGTTTGGTAGACTTAAATTCCAGTCCAAGTCCTACCACTTCCAAGCTGTTCAATTAAAAAAAAGTAACAACTTTATGCAGATATAACTCACACACCACAAAATTTACCATCTTAAAGTACACAATTCTATGTTTTAAAAATATATTTAAAGAGTTGTGCAAACTTCACCACTAATTTTAGAAATTTTTTTATCAGTACTAAAAGAAGCCCTATACCCATTAGCAGATACTCCTCTTTCCCTCCTACCTCCTGAAACTCATTAGTACTTTCTGTCTCTGTGGATTTACCTACAGAATGGAGAAAAGAATTTTTGCAAATTATACATATAATAAAGGGTCTATATCCAAAATACGTAAGACTTCTCAAGAGTTATCTTAACAGGCTGGGCACGGTGGCTCACGCCTGTAATCCCAGCACTTTGGAGGCTGAGGAATGCAGATCACTTGAGGTCAGGAGTTCAAGACCAGCCTGGCCAACATGGTGAAACCCTGTCTCAACTAAAATACAAAAATTAGCCAGGAGTGGTGGCATGCACCTGCAAGCCCAGCTACTCGGGAGGTTGAGGCAGGAGAATCACTTGAACCCAGGAGGTGGGGGTTTCAGTGAGCTGATATCATGCTACTGCACTCCAGCCTGGGCAACAGAGTGAGGCTCCATCTCAAAAAATAAATAAAATAAAATTTAAGAGTTATCTTAACAATAAAAATACAAATAACCCAATTTTAAAATGGGCAAAGGATTTGAATAGACATTCCCCAAAGAAGAAATTTAACTGATCAATGAGAACATTTAAAAATGTTCAAATTGGCCAGGCACAGTGGCTTACACCTGTAATCCTAGCACTTTGGGAGGTTGAAGTGGACGGATCACTTGACACCAGGAGCTTGAGGTTACCCTGGGCACATAGTGAGACCCTATCTCTACAAAAAATTAAAAAATTAGCTAGGCACGGTGGCATATGCCTGTAGTCCTAGCTACTTGGGAGGCTGAGGTGGGAGGATTGCTTGGGCTCAGGAGTTTGAGGTTACAGTGAGCTATGATTGCTCCACTATACTCTAGCCTGGGCAACAGAGTGAGACACTGTCTCTAAACAAAAAAACAAAATTACAATGAGATATCACTTTATATCCTCTGGAATGGCTATTATCAATGAATCAAACAATAACAAATATTAGCAAAGATGTGAAAAACTTAAAACGCTAATATATTGCTGGTGAGATTGTAAAATGGTACAACCACTTTGGAAATATGTTTGAAAGTTCCTGAAAATGTTATAGAATTTCCATGTGGCCCAGTGATTCCACTCCTAGTCATATGCTTAAGATAAATAAAAACATATGTCCATACAAAAACTGTACATGAATATTCCTAGCAGAATTAACTATGATAGCCAAAAAGTAGAAACAACCCATGTGTTCCCCAACTGATGAATAGATTTTAAAAATGGGTTACACAATTGAATATTATTTGGCAATAAGAAGGAATGAACTACTGATACATGCTACAACAGTGAAAACATTCTGATTGAAAGAAGCCAGGTACAAAAGACCATATATGAACGATTGCAAGTTGTTTGGTTTGAGGATGCTAACTTTCTTTGTATGAAAAATGAGAATAATAGTATTTATCTCAAAGGGTCATTATAATATTAGCAAATGTACGCAAAGTGCGCAGTGGGATGACTGGCACAGGAAAGCATGTGAGTGGAGATGATAACATCGCTGTCATCATCTGACACAGGACTAGACACAGCAGATGCTTAGAAAAGACATTTTGACAGCTTGATTTTCAGCTCCAAAGACTTCCATGGTTGGCTAAAATTCTGGGACACGTCTGAACCAAAACTGTGAATCTAGCCTTTCTTGGGCAGGCAGGGAAACATTTCTAATTTCCTGATCTGAGTCTGCTGCTTGAGCTGCCCCTCTGATGAAATGCCACACATCTTCCCCCACAGCGTGCGACAGCCGCCGCTGACCTGACTTACAAAGACACTCTTTGAGCAACGAAGAAGTAACAATGTTCTAAGGAGATTTAAATCTAGTGTTTTGGAAAACTCAGTTTTGGGTTTCTTTCTTTCCCTGGCATTTTCTCGTAGGGAACCTTTCTATCCCTTTACTCAAAATTAAACAACATAGTTTTATAGAGCAATTTGCCTGTGGAAGACCTCACAGGGGAACAGTTTGTAAGCCAAGGCAGTAGATCTCTGCTTGCCATGGTAACTTAGTCCCTGAAAGACAATATCCCTAAAAGACAACCCAGTTTCATTTTTCCCTGGGTCTGGTTGGAGTAAATACTTTAAGGGGCTTCCTGTGTGCCTCTTGGCCCATTAAGTATCCATGCTAACAAGTACACGGCAGCTGGGGACATGGTGTAGGCATGCACAAAGTTAGATTTTCAGTCAACAAAGATCAACGGCACTTAACTACGGCTATTCTTCTATTTGGTGGGAAAAAGAGTGATTCTTCTATTTGGGGGAAAGAAAGAGCTGAAGGGCTCTGCTGAAGAAAGAATAAGAAAGTAAAAAAAGAAAGAAAGAAGAAAAATAAGATAGAAAATAAGAATGAGGTTTTGGAAAGAGCCAGTAGCCCCAGATTTGAGAAAGCTCTAAATCTGCCTCATTGTGTGATCTTGGATAAGTCTCTTTTCACTCATATCTCATTTCCTTATTAATAAAATGAAGGATTTCTTTTTGTTTTTTAAGTTCAGGGTACATGTGCAGGTTTGTTACATAGGTAAACTTTGTGTCATGGGAGTTTGTTGTACAGATTATTTTATCACCCAGGTGTTAAGCCTACTACCCATTAGTTATTTTTCCTGATCCTCTCCCTCCCCCAACCCTCCACCCTCAGGTAGCCCCCAGTGTGTTGTTCCCTTCTATGTATCCATGTGTTCTCATCATTTACCTCCCACTTATAAGTGAGAACACGTGGTATTTGGTTTTCTGTTCCTGCATGAGTTTGCTAAGGAAAATGGCCTCCAACTCCAGATTTCAGAAATCTACATTTCTGAAAAGGACATGATCTAGTTCTTTTTTATGGCTGCATAGTATTCCAGGGTGTATATGTACCACATTTTCTTTATCTAGCCTAACACTGATGGGCATTTAGGTTGATCCCATGTATTTGCCATTGAAAATGAAGTATTTCAACTTTGTTATCTCCTAGCCTTTTCTGTTTCCAAATTTCATGTTTTTATACTGTGATTCAGAAGCTTGCAATAAAAACGTCTTGCAAGTGTAGATCTTAGATGTGAAAGCATATTCACATCCTTAATTTCATTTGATTGCAGATCCAAATTTACCATGCCAACAGGGGTTGAATGTTTTGTTATTTGAGAGACAAGAAACACACTGAGAAGTAAAAGGGTTTTCCCAATGTCACAACTAATAAATGGAAGAGCGGTGACCAGCTACTCAGTTGGTCAAGCCAATTATAAGACACAAATAATAGCAATTACTAAGACCCTTGATGTTTGCTTCTTAAATTCATGAGTCTTTTTTTTTTTTTCCTCCTTCACTTATTCTCTCACTTCTGAGCCCGTTTCTTGAAATCTCACAGTGGAGAAGGAGAAACTTTCTCATAAAGACAGAATCATAGGGCAGTGACATTGTGAGTTAAGCCCAGGACAGACACGTGCACAGGATCCTGAGGGAGCACAGCTGGAAGGGTAGGGAACATTGTTTTTTAGGGAAGGCTCATTTGAAGGAAGAGATATCTGAGTTGAAACTTGGCAAAGAAGAGGATGGAAGGAACAGGGAGCCTGTGTTTTGTTAAAAAGCATAGCACTGGCAAAGATGCAGATTCAATAAGCAACTCAGAATCTGTGGGGCTCCAATGGCAGTGGAGGGAGAGTAGAGGCAAAGAGTTCTAGGAGGTAGGGTTGGAGATGTGGTTAGATGCCAGATCCTGGAGATCCTGGGGTTCCCTACTTGGCAGTCATGACTTTGTCCAGTACGTAATTGAAGTGGGGCTGGGGAGCACAGAAGAGCATTAAAGATGGAAAGACAGGTCAGGTAGGTACAGGGTGTCCCAAAAGTCTTAGTGGAGTTGTTTGTTTGTTTGTTTGTTTGTTTTGAGATGGCGTCTCACTCTGTCACCCAGGCTGGAGTGCAGTGGTGCAATCTTGGCTTACTGCAACCTCTGCCTCCTGGGTTCAAGTGATTCTCCTGCCTCAACCTCTTGAGTAGCTGGGATTACAGGCATGCCCCACCACACCTGGCTATTTTTTGTATTTTTAGTAGAGGTGGGGTTTCACCACGTTGTCCAGGTTGGTCTCAAACTCAGGTGATCCACCTGCCTCAGCCTCCCAAAGTACTGGAATTACAGGCATGAGCCACCACGCCCGGCTGTTAGTAGAGTTTTAATCTTTAATAACTTGAGAAGTATGAATGCTATTAACTTAAAAAAAACTTGAAATTTAAAATATTCAAATTTCTGTTTTACTCATTTTGTGAATTTTGAAAGGTAAATTTAAAAACTTTGTTTTTCCCATAATTTACTGAGGTAAAATTGACAAATAAAAATTGTATGTATTTATGATGTACAATGTAATGTGTTGATATACATATACATTGTGAAGTGATTACCACAGTCCATCATCTCCCAGAGTTACCAGTTTTATTTTTTATGGTAGGAACATTTAGATCTGTTATCTTAATAAATTTCAAGTCTACAATACATTAATTATAGTTTGCATGCCATGCAATAGATCTCTAGTCCTCATTCATCCTGCATAACTGAACTTTGCAACCTTTGACCAACATCTCGCCATCCCCCGACTCTCCAGCTCCTGGTAACCAATTTTCTACTCTGCTTTTATGAGTTTAACTTTTTAAGATTCTACATCTAAGTGACATCATCCAAAACTTGCCTTTCTGTGTCTAACTGGCTGCACTTAGCATAATGTCCTCCAGTTTAACCTTTGTTGTCACAAATGGCAGATTTTTCCTCTATTTAAAGGCTGAATAATATTCCAGTATGTGTGTATGTGTATATATGTGTGTGTGTGTGTGTGTGTGAGAGAGAGAGAGAGAGAAAGAGATAGAGATAGAGAGAGAGAGAGAGAGGGAGAAAAAGAGAGAGAGGCATAGATAGAGATATATCTATAATTAATTACCCCACAGTTTTTAAAATTCATTTTTCCATCAATGGATACTTAGGTTGGTTTCATATCTTGGCTGTTGTACATAATGTTGCAAGGAACACTGCAGATAACTCTTTGAGATACTGAGTTCATTTCCTTTGGATATATGCCCAGAAGTGGGATTGCTGGATCATATAGTAGTTCTGTTTTCAATTTACTGAGGAACCACCGTAGAGTTCTCCATAGTGGCTGTACCAATGCACATTTCCTCCAACAGTGCATGAGGGTTCCTTTTTCTCCACATCCTCATCAACACTTCGCTTTTGTCTTTTTTACAATAGCCATTTTAACAGGTATGAAGTGTTATCTCTTTGTGGTCTTGATTTGTATTTCCCTGGTGATCAATGATTTAGCATTTTTTGATATACCTGTTGGTTATTTGTATGTTTTCTTCAGAGAAATGTCTGTTTGTTTTCTTGCTATTGAGTTGTTTGAGTTCCTTATATATTTTTTATATTAACCCCTCATCAGATATATGATTTGCAAATATTTTGTCCCATTCCACAAGTTGTCTCTTTACTTTAGGAATTGTTTTCTTTGCTGCACAGAAGCTTTTCAGTTTGATGTCATTTCATTCGTTTATTTTTACTTTTGTTGCCTGTGCTCAAAGTCACCATCCGGACCAATGTCTTTTCTTTTCTTTTCTTCCAGGAATCTTATAGTTTCAGGTATCAAACTTATTTTGAGTGATTTTTTGTATATGGTATAAGATAGGGTGCAAATTAGTATTTCTGATTATGATATCCAGTTTTTCCAACACCATTTGTTAAAGAGACTTTCTTTTCCCCACTGTATATTCCTGGCACTTTTGTAAAAGATAAATTGACTGTAAATTCATGGATTTATTTCTGGGCTCTCTATTCTGTTCCATTGATCTGTATGTATGCTTTTATTACAATACTATGCTGTTTTGGCTACCATAACTTTATAGGACATTTTGTCTGATGCCTCCAGCTTTGTTCTTGCTCAAAATTGCTTTGGCTTTTCAAGTTTTTTTGTGGTCCCATACAAATTTTAGAATTGTTTTTTCTATTTTAATAAAAAATAGCATTGAAATTTTGATAGAGATTGCAATAAATTTTCAGAATGCTTTGGGTAAGTATGCACATTTTAACACTATTAATTCTTCCATTTCATGAATATGGACTAGCTTCCTGTTATTCATCAATGTTTTATATTTTTCAGGGGTAATGATCTTTCATTTCAGTTAAATTTATTTCTAAGTATTGTTAATGCTATTATAAATGGGATTATTTTCTTAATTCTTTTTTTGATAGTTTGTTGTTAGTGTATAGAAATGTCACTGATTTTTCTATGTTGATTCGTATCATACAACATTACTGAGTTTTTTTATCAGTTCTAACTGTTTTTCTGTGGAGTCTTTAGGGATTTCTATATATAAGATCGTATCATTTCTAAACAGAGATAATTTTACTTCTTCCTTTCCAATTTGGCTGCCTTTTATTTCTTTTTCTTGCCTAATTGCTCTGTCTAGGACTTCCAGTACTGTATTGAATAGAAGTGATGTGAGTGGATATCCCTTTCTTGTTTCTGAGCTTAGAGGAAAAGCTTTCAACTATTCACCACTGAGTATGATGTCAGTTGTGGGTTTGTCATAAATGGCCTTTACTATGTTGAAGTACATTCTTGCTATACCTAGTTTGTTAAGTGTGTTTATAATGAAAGGTTGTTGAATTTTGTCCAGTGCTTTTTCTGTGTCTATGGAGATAATCATGTGATTTTTATTTTTCTTTCTATTAATATGGTGTAACGCATTTATTAATTTGTGTATATTGAACCATCCTTGAATCCTAGAGGTATCACTTGATCATGGTGTATGACTTTTTTACTGTACTATTGAATTTAGTTTGCTAGTATTTTGTTGAGGATTTTTGCATTACTGCTCATCAAGGATATTAACCTGTAGTTTTCTTTTCTTACAGTGTTTTTGTCTGACTTTAATATTAGAGTAATCCTGGTCTCATAAAATAAGTTTGGAAGTGTTTCCTCCTCTTCGATTTTTGGGAAAATTTTGTGAAGAACTGAAGTTAATTCTTCTTTAAAGATTTGATAGAATTTATCAATGAAACCACATATTTCTGGATTTGTTGTTGTGAGGTTTTTGGTTTCAATTTCTTTAATCATTATTGATCTGTTCATATTTTCTATTTCTTTATGATTTAGTCTTGGCAGTTGTATTTTTCTAGAAATGTCTTCATTTCTTCTAGGTTATCCAATCTGTTAGGGTATAATTGTTCTTTGCAATCTCTTACAATCTTTCATATTTCTGTTATATCAGTTGTAATATTTATGGTTTCATTTCTGATTTTAAGTCTTCTCTCTTTTTTAAGTTAATCTAGCTAAAATTTGTCAATTTTGTTTATTTTTTTAAAAACTATTTTCAGTTTTATTGATCTTTTCTATTGTGTTTCTAGTCTATATTTCATTTATTTCCAATTTGATTATTAGGTTTTTTCTTCTGTTATTTTTTTTAAAATAAACTTTCTGCCCTTTTCTCTTTCTCTGCTGCTTGTGATACCCTCATCATGTGAGTTATCATATTGGTTTGCTTCATGGTGTCCCATAAGTCCTGTAGACTTTCTTCACTTTTTTTCATTCTGTTTTCTTTTTGTTTCTCTAACTAGGGAATTTCAAATTACCTGTCTTCAGACTCACTGATTTTTTTCTTCTGCTTAATTGAATCTTCTGTTGAAGTCCTTTATTGAATTTTTCAGATTAATCATTGTGCTGTTCAACTCCAAAATTTTCTGTTTGGTTCTTTCTTGTGGTTTATATTTCTTTGTAAAATTTCCAATTTTGTTCATGTATTGTTTTCCTGATTTTTTTTGGTCTAATTGTCTGTGTTCTCTTACAGCTCACTGAACTTCTTTAAGACAGTTATTTTGAATTCTTTGTCAGACAGTTGTGAATCTGCATTCCTTTAGGGTCTGTTACTGGTGCCTTATTTAGTTCCTTAACAGTGCCATGTTTCTCCAATTATTCTTTATCCTTGTGGCCTTGCATTGGTGTCTGTGTATTTGAAGAAGTAGGCACCCCTTCCATTCTTGCAGACTGGATTTAGCAGGGAAATTCCTTCACCAGTAAGCCTGTCCAGAGATTCTAGGAAGCCTGTCTGGTGAAGTTTTGGTAAGCTTGCTGCTGAAATCCTTCAGTGGGTTGGCCTGGTGCTTGGGTCTACAGGGGCTGGCTTGGTGCCTGAATTTGTGAGGGCAGGTCTGGAACCTGGAGTTGCAGGGGCTGGCTTGGTCATGGGGTAGGCCTGGAGTCTTGTCTTGCAGAGAGGCAAGCCTGTGCTGGGATTTACTGGAGTGGGCTGGGTGCTAAGGTCCATGATGAAATTGAGTGCTCACCTCACTCTCTTTCCCTGACTCAGAGAGAATCTCTCTCCTCACTGTGTTTGGGGAAGGGGTAACAAGGGTGAAGCTATCCTTTCTACTCTCTTCAATATGTCTCTTTTTATTTCCATGCTCCACCTAGGTACTATAATCTCTCATCTGGATTCCTTAGTTCTTGTGAAGGTATTTTCATGCATTAATAGTTGTTCACATTGATGTTTCTGTGAGAGAATGAGCCCTGGAAACTTTTATTCTGCTATCTTGCTAACATTACTTCTAGGGAGACTAACATTTTATTTTTTTAATTAACATGGAATAAAATTGACTTTTTGGGATTCAGAAGCAATGTCAATCTTAATACATATATAGATTCTTGCCACTACCACAACAAACAGAATACAGACATTTGCATGACTTAAAAAAACAAAAACCAAAAAACCTCCCTCCTTCTATTCTATTGATGTAACACCTGACTCCCTGTCAACCCCTGACAACCACTGAACTATGCTGTTACTTTAATGTTTAGCTGTTCAAGAATGTCACATAATTAAAAATTATACAGTATGTAACCTTTTAAAACTGACTTCTCTCACTCAACAAAATGCCTTTGAAAATCATTCAAATTGTTGCATGTATCAATTGTTTGTTCCTTTTAATTGCTAGGTAGTATTCCATTGATTGAGGTAGCACAGTTTGTTTATCCATTCACCCACTGAAAGACATTTGGATTGTTGTCAATTTTTGGCAATTATGAATATAGATCTGATTCAAACCTTCCTATACAGATTTTGGTGTGAACATAAATTTTTACTTCACTAGAGTAAATGCCTACAAATGGGATTGCTGGATCACGTCATAAGTGTATGTTTAACTTTATAAGAAGATGCTACACTGTTTTTCAGAGTGGCTGTCCTACATGAGGTTCCAATTTCTCCACATTCTCATCAACACTTGGTATTGTTTGTATTTTTTATTGGAGACATTATAACAAGTGGGTAGCATCTCATTGTGGTTTTATTTAGCATTACACCAATGACTGATGCTGCTGAATATGCTTTCATGTGGTTTTTGATAATCTTTATATCCTTTTTGGTGAAGTGCCTTGCCTTCATCAGCTTGGGATGCTAGAACAAAGTGCCATACACTGGGTGACCTAAACACATTTACTTCTCATAATTCTAAAGGATTGGAAGTCCAAGACCAGGGTGCCAGCATGGTCAGGTCCTGGTGAGGGTCTTCTGTGGCTTGCCTTTTGACTGCCCTCTTGCCATATTTCTGGCAGTATTTCTGGCTGCCTTCTTGCTGTATTCTCACATGGAGAAGAAACATGGTGTTTCTTCCTCTTATAGTGACATTAATCCTATCATAGCAGGTCTAAGCCCAAGTGTCAGAGCTTTTAGTTCTTGGGTTGGAATCTGGGACTTACCACCAGCAACTCATCCCAAGCCCCCTGGTTCTCAGGTTTTGGATCTCAGATTGGGAGTTACACTATCAGTTCCCCCTGGTTCTCAGGCCTGAGGACACAGACCGAATTACACTTCTGGCTTTTCTGGTTCTCCGGCTTGCAGATGATGTATCAGAGGACAGCCTCCATAACCACATGAATCAATTCCTATAATAAATCTCTATCTATCTATCTATCTATCTATCTATCTATCTATCTATCTATCTATCTATCTAACTCTTATTGGTTCGGTGTCTCTGAAGAACTCTAGTACACCCTTCCTTAGAGTTTTAGGTTCCTTTGCAGCCCCACTGCCATTATTGTCATGGCTACCACCACAATTAGATTATTGGGTGTGAGAGAATGGAGAAAAGAAACAATAACAGCAAGGAATTTCCCTACTCTGTCTAAGCATTGGGAGATATGTCCCACTCCTTTATCAAGAACTAGGAGATTTTTCCTGGATCTCTCTCTGTTGGCACTAATGCACACCTCAAATACTGATCTTCCCCATCTGCCTGCTGCTATTTGCTTTTCAGAGTCCTCAAATAGTTGCTCCACGAATTCTGTCTAGGTTTGACAGTTGTACTTAGTGGCAGGGACACATTGGAGTACATTTACTCTGTTTTGCTTGGGCTTGTGAAAGATAAATTTTTAATTTTAATTTTTTTGTATTAGTGAACATTTGCCATTTCCAATTAGAGGCATATTAGATGTCAAAGCTACTTACTCATGTGCACAGGGTACCTCCTGCAGTATAGAGTCTGACCAACTACCTGTGGTCTCAGCTGAGAGGCTGGGAGTCTCCAGAAAACTGGCCAGCATTCCTTGAAGGCAGGGATCAGCAACCGTATTTTCTGAAAGAACCAGATAGTAAATATTTTAGGTTTGTAGGCCATATGGTTTCTGTTTCAACTACTCAACTGTGCTGTTAGAGTGTGAAAGTAGTCATGGACAATATGTAAATCAGAAGGCACAGCTGCATTCCAAAAACATGTTATTTGAAAAAATAGCTGGTGGGCTGGATTTGGCCTGGGGACTGTAGTTCGCTGACCCCTGATTTAAGAGGTCAGTCCCAGTTGGGAACAGCAGTTACCTTTGTTCTGTAGTGAGTTCCTGTCATCTTTTTCCAATTTTTACCACCCTAGAACAAGGGTTTCTAGCCTAGAGGCTCATAATCTAGGAAAATAAAAATTTTTTTCTCAATTTTAATTTCCATTAACCTATAACTAAAATTCAGCGTTTCCTTTTAGTGTGAACGTAAGCAACTGTTAACAGTACCTGTGACTTTGCTACCAGTAGAAATTACAGGTCCTTCATTGTATTATGGTTCTTACAGCTATCCCAAAATATTGTTTATGCTCATCACTATTTTAAAATCAGGGAAGTCCTCTGACCTGCCACTAGGTATTGTTTTGTGGATTAAAAAATTGTTACGTATTATATACTACACCACAGGAGGCAATGGTTCAACAATCCCAAATCCTTAGCTCTTGCTTTTTCTGTTTTAAGATAATTTATTGAGGTGAAATTTATATACCATAAAATTAACCATTTTAAAGTGAACAATTTAGCGGCAGTTAGTGTATTCATGATATTATGCAACTACCACCTTTGCCTAGTTTGAAACATTTCCATCACTCCAAAGTAAAACCTCTTACCCATTAAGTTGTTTCTCCCCATGATTTCCTCCCTATGGTCCCCAAAATCCACTAATTTGTGTCCTGTCTCTATGAGTTTATCTCTTCTGGATATTTCATATGAATGGAATCATGCAATATGTGATCTTATGTGCCTGACTTCTTACACTTAGCATAATGTTTTGGAGGTTCATCTACATTGTAGCATATATCAATACTTCATCCCTTTTTATGGCTGAATAATATTCCATTATATGTATATACATCAACTTGTTATTTATTTATCTGTTGATGGGCATTTGTGCTGTTTGCATCTTTCGGCTATTGTGCTGTCATGGATATGTGTGTACATGAACTTGTTGGAGTACCTGTTTTCAATATTTTGGTGTATATATCTAGTAGTATAATTGTGGGGTCATGTGGTAATTCTATGTTTAACTTTTTGAAGAATTACCAAATTGTTTTCCTCAGTTGCTCAACCATTTTTAATTTCCACTAACAATGTACATGTTCCACTTTTTGTTTTTTGATTATAGCCATCATAGTGGATATAAAGCTCATTGAGGGTTTGATTTGGATTTCCCTAATAACTAATTATGCTAAGCATCTTTTCATGTGTTTCTTGGACATTCATATATCTTCTTTGGGAAAATGTCTATTCAAGTCCTTTTCCCATTTTTAAGTTGGTTTGTTTTCTTTTGTTCTTGAGTTGTAAGAATTCTTTATATATTCTGGACACTAGACCTTTATCGGATATATAATTTGCAAAATATTTTCTGCACAGCCATAAAAAATGATGAGTTCATGTCCTTTGTAGGGACATGGATGAAACTGGAAACCATCATTCTCAGCAAACTATCGCAAGGACAAAAAACCAAACACTGCATGTTCTCACTCATAGGTGGGAATTGAACAATGAGAACACATGGACACAGGAAGGGGAACATCACACTCCAGGGACTGGTGGGGGGTGGGGGGAGGGGGGAGGGATAGCATTAGGAGATATACCTAATGCTAAATGACGAGTTAATGGGTGCAGCAGACCAACATGGCACATGTATACTTATGTAACAAACCTGCACATTGTGCACATGTACCCTAAAACTTAAAGTATAATAATAATAAAATAAAATTTAAAAATAAAATAAAATAAAATATTTTCTGCCATTCTATAGTTGTCTTTTCACTTTTTCATAATGTTCTTTGATGTGCAAAAGTTTGTAATTTTGATGAAGTCCAATTCAACTATTTTTTATTTTGTTGCTTGTGCTTTTGATGTCATATCTAATTGTCTATTGCCAAATCCAAGGTCATCAAGATTTACCTCTGTGTATTCCTCTAAGAGTTTTATCATTTTAGCCTTTAAGTTTATATATTTTTTCCATTTTGATTTAATTTTTGTGTATTATATAAGGTAAGGATCCAATTTCATTCTTTTGCATATGGATACTAGTTTTCCCAACATCATTTGTTGAAAAGACTGTTTTTTCCCCATAAATGGTCTTGGCATTCTTGTTGAAAATTGAGTGTATATGCAAGGGTTTATATAATATCTGGGTTATCTGTTCTATTTCATTGGTCTATATGTTTATTCTTATGCCAATACTGTCACGGGATCCTTGGGTTGTCATTTCACCAGCTGGAAACCTCTGTGGCCAGCGGGGCCTTCTGCCTGAGTATTGCTCATGCCCGCTGGGCTTGTTCTGCCCACATGGCCCAGCAGACTGTGCTTAGCTTGTGCTACCAGCCCAGATCCCACACCTGCCAAGGACAAGCTAGGCATAGAGTGGCGAGGGGTGTGTGAGGGAGCGAGCACAGGGTCCAGCCACTGCACACAGCCAGGCATGCCAGCTGCTGCAGTGGGGCAGGCAGCTACAGGTGCCAGCTCTGTACAAGGCTGCAGCTGGACCAGATGTACTACATGTGGCTTTCACGTGGGCACCTTCATCTGGATGAAGGGAATGTGGTGGCTCCCAGAAGCTTGGAGATGCCAGGAACTGCAGAGCCCCAAAGAAGCTGTCATAGCCCTGGCTTGGGGATCCCCTAGGTTTGGGCTCCCAGAAGGGCTGTAGCTCTTCTCTCCTTCTCAATGTCCACAACGAACGTGGTGAGTGAGGGACGTGTTTCAGCCCTGTTGTGTTACAGCTCTTTCAGTCCCACCATTTGGTGGGTACTGAGTTCTTGTCCTGTGTCCAGGAAGAATGAAGTACGAGGACAACTAGAGGGTGAGCAAGGCAGAGAGGAACTTCACTGAGCGCCAGAACAGCTCTCAGGAGACCTGAATTGGTATCTCCTGCCCACAGCTGGTCATCCCCGATGTCTCTGTGAGTCTGGCTGAGTCTTGAGGTGTTTATGGGCTTCAGAAGTGGGGAAGTGTGTGCTGATTGGTCCATGGGCAGCCATGGGTGGGCCCAGAAAAACCATAAGTTCTCCAGGTTGGGACTCCACCCAGAACTGACAGCCCACCCCTCAAACTTCAGGCCATCCCTGGCTTGAGGATGGAGCTTCACGGGGACCAGCCCCTTTCTGCTCAGGAGTCTGTCTGCCTCCTGCTGCCATTGATCATGCCATCCACAGTGCCTGAGCTGTTTGTTCTGAGGAGTGCCTGCAGGCCTGCATTGAGCCACCCTTGGCACCTCTCTTCGGCCTCACTCTTGTGCTTGTGGCCACCCAAAGTTCAGAGGGGGCTGAGGTGGAAGGGTGCTGAGGTGGCAGGGGTCTGGCATGGCAGTGCTGCCCCAAGTGCACGCACACCCGGCCAGGTCATGACAGTGCCTGGGCTCGGCCTCAACTTTGCTTTGAAATCAGAGTGGGTGCCTGGAGTAGGGAGAGGCCAAGCAGGGGGAAGAGGCACTCCCAAGCCTGTAGGGGCAGAGGGGTACTTCCTGGGCCCCTGAGAGTGCAAGGATGCCCGGGTCCACAGCCATGGTTGGGCGGTTGCAGCTGTGCCCGGAAGGGCAGGGCTCCTACCCCACCAACTTGGAAGGGGACAGGGCTCCGGCCTGTTCCTGGCTCCCACCCTCTCCGTGGAGCCTGCAGCCCTGGCCACGCCTCTCTTCCTGCAGCCAGCATCTTCCCAGCAGCCGCTCCAGGTGGGCCACCACTATCAGTACCACACTTAAAAAAAAAAAAAAATCACTGTAGATTTTGTAGTAGGTTTCAAAATTGAGAAGTGTAAGTCCTCCAACTTTGTTCCTCCATTTCGAGATTGTTTTGGCTATTTAGAGCCTCTTGCAATTCCATATGAATTTGATTGTTGACTTTCTCATTTCTTAAAAAGTGGCCATTGAGATTTTGATTGGGATTGCATTGAATCTGTACATATCTTTGGGTAGTATTGACATCTAAAGAATATTAACTTTTCCAATCCATGAACACAAGATGTCTTTTCACATATTTAGGTCTTCTTTGATTTCTTTCAGCAATGTTTTATTGCTTTCATTGTACAGGTCATTCACCTCCTTGATTAAATTTATTCTTAGGCATCTTATTCTTTTGGATACTATTATAAGTGGTATTGCTTTCTTAATTTCTTTCCCAGATTGTTCATTGTTGGTTTATTGAAACACAAATTATTTGGGGTGTTGCAAGTTGTACCTTGCAACTTTTCAGAATTTGCTTATTACTTCTAGTGATTTTTTTCTTGCAGATTCTTTGGAGTTTTCTATAATAGGATCATGTCATCTGTGAATAAAAATAGTTTTATTTATTCTTTTCCAATATGTCTATCTTTTATTTTTTTTCTTTTTCTTGAATACTTGCTCTGGCTAGGACTTTTGGTACAACATTAAATAGCAGTGATGAAAACAGGTATCCTTGCCTTGTTCCTGTTCTTTGTCCATAATCTCACCTCTCAGCTTTTATTTTAAGAATTTTTTGCCACAGAATCCCTGGTTTCCCAGAGAGAGGACAGCAGCTTCCTTTGAAATTGAGCCTTTGTAGCTATGTGGGCTCCCACTGCTGTACCTTAAAATAAGGAACCAGTAAACCTTTATAGGGACCAACCATGCCTATTCCTATTCCTGATAGTCAGTGAGAAAAGAAAGAGACAGAGCCTAGAAAACAGGCTGTGCTTTATATATTGACAATAATAATCAGACCTAACCATGAAGACAAAATGCTTTCACTTTGATCCTCTCAACAGTCCCCACCTGCAAATGTGGAGCATCACACAGTGTGAGCATCACACAGGCAGTGACTGTCTCAGTTTTGATGACTGAGGATATTTAGCCTTAACCTTGTCCCTTGGTCCTTAGGACCCAAGGAAAGCCTGAGGGACAAGGTCCTAAAGCACTCTCCAACATGGCTCTGGGACAGCCCTTGGGCATTTCTTTCTTCCCTTTACTTATGGTAGCTAATCAAGGTAGCCCATGAGCTACCTGCCAACCTGCTGGCTGAATTAAGTTTTGGTTGCCTCTGGTGTTCTCTGGCTTTGTGGTGGCTGCTTCCAGGTGCTGCCCCATTTTCTGTGAAACAAAACCCTACCCACCTCAACTGCCGCCAAAGCCTGACCCTGGGAAAAGCAGTGCAGCCCCAAGCCCTCTAGGAGGCACTGTTGGCCCCAACTGCAGAATCTTGAACTACATCAAGCCCTTAGGTGCCCTTGGAAACATTCCAGTGCCCAGTGGGGACCTGGATGCTAACACCAGCCATCCTGCAGCCAGCCATCTCATGTTGTTGGCCTCATGTAGATATTTATTCCTTAAATAAAGTAAAACAAAATGTGTGCTGTTGTAAAATGCAGACTATACAAGAAATGTCAAAAGGGAAGGGCTATTTTTCTCCTTGCACTTCCCAACCAGGAGATCTAATTCCCCTGAGTGTGCTTAGCAGAACTTGCCTGCAGCGCTCCGAGTGAACAGAGGATTTGGCATGTAAGGGGCGCACAGTCCTCTCATGCTCTGCCTTCAGAGGGTCCCAGTGGAAGTCCCAGCAATGCTGCTTACTGTCCAGTTAGCTGTGTGCTCTTCAACCTCTTCCCTACTTGTAAAGCGGGAATGACGAGAACACATATTCTACAGGGTGGCTTTTAGGATTGAACTAGAAGAGGCATGTTTACCTCCATGTTTGGCACAAGGTAACCTTCAGTGATGGGGTCCATGAGTGAGGAGAGATGGTTCTGAGCCTGGATGAGAACAGTGGTGAAAAACACAATTCTGAAAATAATAGGGGTCTCCATTAGACCCCCCACAGGCAACTCAGGCCACCATGTCTCTCTGAGCTGCAGGGGCCAAGGCAGCTGGCAAGCCTTGTTCAGGCTGTCGGCTTCTCCGCCTGCCCTGGTGGCTGCCACTTATCTTACCTTTCCTGCCTGGGCTTCTGGTTTCCAATAGAATCCAGCTCGAATGTGCTGAGCTCCCCCTTACCTCAAGCCAGGGCCTAAGCTACCCCATGTGCAGGGTTTTTCCTCCCCTGGTCAGAACCATCATGCTAACCCTATAAATTTGTGACCCCAGATGCAAAAAGGCTGAAGTTCTGGGGAGAGCCTCCCCCATAGTGTGGGTCATTTTCCTCCTTTTCTAGTCTTCACTGCCCCTTCCATTGTCTAAGGCAGGGGCCCCTAACCTAAAGCTCCATGTGGGTCTAGAAGTAAAATTTTAGGGGGCCTGTGGACTTGGACAGGAAAGAATTACATCTTCATTTCTATGGATTTATGGTTGAAATTTAGCATTTCCTTCTATTATGGAAGTAGCTAACACAGTTTAATGGAATTAGCAGTAACTGTAACTTTGTCATCAAAGGAATTCACAGATATTTTTATATCACATGTCAGTGACAGATTGTTTATGTTAACCACGACTTCAAAATTAGAGTCATTATTAGACCTAGAGCTAGGTCTTGTATTGAATAGAGAGCTGCTCAGAGAATGGTTCACAAACAGGGGCCAGCCCATGAACTCTTACAGATTCATGACCAAGTAAGAAGAGGCATTGAGAGGAAGATTTAGAAACTTTTACAACAATTTGACACAATAATTTAATATACTTTGGGTCTGAGAATAATGGGATTTGTATTTCCCATTCTTTTTTATTTCATATTTTTATTTTATAAAAGTTGTCAGTCCAAGATGGATTGGAAAAATAAATTCGTCCTTTTTGACAGATAGTTTGAAAAGCACTGATTTAATGGGTTAACAGGGAAGCAAACATATTTTTAAAAAATGCTTTCATAACTGTATTTCAACCTAATTGTTTTCCTTTGTATTCCTATACTGTCTTATTGAAAACATCATTCTGAAATAGAGTCAGTTTACTTCCCCAGACTTCTAGAGGAGTCCACGGCATAAAAAGAAGTTAGGGGCCGGGCACTGTGGCTCACGCTTGTAATCCCAGCACTTTGGGAGGCCGAGGCAGGCGGATCACGAGGTCAGGAGTTCAAGACCAGCCTGGTCAACACAGTGAAACCCTGTCTCTACTAAAAATATAAAAATTAGCTGGGCGTGATGGCGGGCGCCTGTAATCCCAGCTACTTGGGAGGCTGAGGCAGGAGAATCGCTTGAACCTGGGAGGCGGAGGTTGCAGTGAGCCAAGATGGTGCCATTGCACTCCAGCCTGGACGACAGAGTTAGACTCCATCTCAAAAAAAAAAAAAAAAAAAAAAAAAAGAAGTTAGGAATGCCTGAGTAAGGGCTCTGGGGCCCCTTAATCCTACTCTTTGTCTCACAGTGGAGCAGGCTTATCTCTCATTTCAGTCCTGGGACATAGGTGAATGCCCTTCTCCCCCATTTCCTGCTGTGTTGAGGGGCCGGTATGTTCAGGGTTTTAGCTTCCCTCCTGTCCTTCCCTCGGCCTGTTGATTTCCAGTCCAGCCACACTTTCCCCCCTAGATCTGTAGAAGGATCCTCTGTCTCCCTAGACTTGTTTCCACTATGTCCTTTCTTACCATTTCCAAAATTAGGATTAACCCTCTCATAGAATTTGTACTTGCCTTAATCCTACACCTATTTCAAAATCCAGCCAAAGCCCAGCTTCCTCAAAGGAGATCAAGAAGACCTGCCCATCCCACACAAATCTCTTCCTTTCCTGAGATGCCATCTGACCAGAACCTGGTGGCATGGGCAGAAGACTGGACAGGAGGTGGGGGCAGGTGGTGAAATGCCTACCCCTTCAAGCAGGGGTCAGAACAATGACAGCCAGGATACTAGGGGGAACACGTTGCTAAGCAATGTCAAACTGTGCCAAGTGTTAGGGAGGCAAATACAGACTCACAGTGCCCAGAAAAAAATGGTCATTTGATTGTGTTGTGTTCATGCAACATTGCAGTGAGTCACATGTGTGTTGGCCATGTGGGTTGCTGAAAAGGTAGAAGGAAGTAGTGTTAGCAAAAGTAAAAACATTTTACCAGGAAAGTTCTATGGTTATGTGTGTGTTTGGCATAAGCATCTTTTAAAGGTTCAAGAACCTTCCTTCATTATATGTGATATATAAATATTACTCTCTCTCTCTCGCTGTCTCTCTCTACATATATGTATATATATAAAGTTGATTTAAGAATTGACAACTGTGACCTTGGGCCAGTTACTTTATCTATACCTCATTAGACTCCTCATCAGCAAAATTGGGATAATAGCCCCTACCTCTTGGGGCAAATGAGGACTAAAATGTGCAGAACAGTGCCCAGTATTATGTTAGTGCTTATAAAATAAAATCTTCATTGTATAGATGAAGAATTAGAGGTACTAAGAGATGTGTCCTGTGAAGAGGGAGATATTCCTTTTGCTCTGTCTTTATTCTGGCTGGGTTTTGCCCACTCCTTACTAGTGTCTGTCCATTATCAAAGACAAAGATGGCCAGGTGTGGTGGCTCATGCCTGTAATCCCAGCACTTTGGGAGGCTGAGGCAGGACAGTCACTTGAGTCCAGGAGTTTGAGACCAGCCTGGGCAACATGGTGAAATCCCATCTCTACAAAAAATACAAAAATTAGCCTGGCATGGTGGCATGCACCTGTGGTCCCAGCTACTCAGGAGGCTGACTTGGGAAGATCGCCTAAGCCCAGAAAGTAGAGGCTGGAGTGAGCTTTATAACACTACTGCACTCCACTTCAGCCTGGGGGCCAGAGCAATACTCCGTCTCAAAAAAATAAAAAATAAAAGTACAGTTGCTTAATTTCACTGCTGAGCTTGCAGACATGATAAGGCCATATCTACTCATGGGTCAGAATCCCTAGCATTAAAGGTCTTGCCCATGCATGGCTCTCCTTCTCTAGGCCCCTCTTCTGTTCATATGGTGGACCTCTCTCTCCAGCCATCACAGGCACCCATGAGCATGTTGACATTTGCTTTTGGCTTAGATTTGCATTCTCCAACACAGCGTCAGGAGGCCTCTGGTAATTAATATCCAATAACTCCTCCCCAACACAGAGCTCAGCACATTTGATTAAGTTGTCTTCTGATGGCTAGATTGGCTTCCCCTAAACTCCAGCCCTATCATTCCCTTGGAGAGGGGTCCAACAGTGGGGACAGACCCCTTGTACACCCTAATGTTTGGGATCAACAGAATGGCATTTAGAACACAGCCAATTAGCCTCAAGACTGTCTAAGATTAAGATCTGGATGAAGAGAAGACCCATTATCAATATCAGAGCACTGTCCCCAGGTCTTCCCAGCCTCCTCCGCTTTCACATCTCACCACCCTCTGTAATCCCTTGCATGACTTCCAGGATAAGGAAATGGACCCAAGATCAGTCCACTTGCAGTCTTGGGGGAATAAATAAAACATTCACATGCCTATTGGAAGCAAGGAGGTAAGCAATGTGTCACCCACAAGCTCAAAAGGTAAACCCTTCTTCAAATTCTATATAGGCCAAGCTTTTCTCCAAATTATAATGCATTCTCCAATCACCTCCTAACTCTGCTCCCTCCCAACATGAAGACTACCTACCTTCCATGATAAGCACATGGGGATCACTATTAATAGAAGCAGACGGGTGAAACTTATTGTTTCTCTTCCTCCTTATACTTGTCCTCCTCTTCCTCCTCATCCTCCTTTCTCATCATTGTCATTATCATGTTCATTATCACACTATCTCCAACATTTGTTACATCTAACTATGTGCCACATACTGAACCTAAATTATTTAATTTAATCCCCTCAATGACCCTATAAGGTACATGCTATGATTATAGCACTGTTCTCTTTCCTTGTTGGAGAGGTTATGTAACATGATAGTTAAGAGCTCAGCTCTGGAGTCAGCGGACTTAGATTCAAATCTCACTACAATACTTATTACCTGTGAAACCAGTTATTTAAACTCTATACTCTTCAATTTCTTCATCTATAAATAGGGATATAGTGCCAATATAGGGCCTACCTGGTGCCTAAGGTTCCTACTGGAAGTAGAAAGGGAAAGAGAGAAAAATAGGGAGAGCTAAGTATGATTACAGAAAGATGTTTCCTACAAGTAAATGGTGTGATTTGGCTGTAAACCGAGAAGAGATTAAGGTAAATGAGTGATTACAAAAGAGTTGGTTGAATCAGAAGAACCTTTGGTCCAGAAGATCATAAAAAGTACATGGGCTTTGATTTCCAACATGTCCAAGCTCAGGGACCAGAAATGCATAACCTTGGCTGTGGGAATCTGGGGAACTGAAAATCTGGTGGAGCCTATTCTGTTACCCAGCTCTCCCCTGGAGGAACCCCACCTTGGCTGTCATATTGGCATTCCATGCTGTTGGGAGCCTCTATACAGGAGGGCTTCCCTCCCCAACAGCTGGTCTCCTTCTGCCTTTGGGGCTCTGTTGGACCAGCTTGAAGAATATCTCCAACATACCCACTCCTATGTGGCCAAGGAGATGGGTTTGGGGGACAGAAAGTAACCATCTTTTCAGCATCCTCATCTCTTCCTACATGCACACACACTCACAGGCACAATATCTGCATAGACTTGCCACCTATGAAGGTGTCAGTGCTTCTTCTCCCAATACCTGGTTAGTGACTTGTGTATGAAAACTACAGAAACCTGTAGACCTAGGAAACAAAGACACTTCCAAATCTGGAAGTCCCAATTTGCAGACTGGATTTCCAAAGATGCTTTGGGTTTGATGGTTGGACACTGTCATTGACATTTTTCTTAGTAATAATATTCTTAATGGTGTTTGTGTCCCCATAAAAGCCTATGTGGCTGAAATGTTGTATATTCACAATAAAAATATAAAGTTTCAATATTCATAAATAGTATACCAACTGCTAGTATTGAATATGATCAAGGCGTTTCTGGGGCATCTTGAATATTGACGGTTGATAACAAGAAAACGTATTAGAGGAGGAAAAGAAAGTCTATAAAGAATTTTACAATCTCTGGACATCAGTAGATGTCATTAAACACTTTGATTTTTCTTGAAGTGTAGCCCAAGCATTACTCATCTTAACCTTGATTAAGGCTGTTTTTGGCTCACATTCAGACCACAGGAACTGGGAGAGAGAGTAAGAGAGGAAAAGGGAGGAAGAAAAAATAAGAGAAAAAGGAGGATGAGGACATGTGTAATGATGGATTTACAAATGGAGAAATGTCTTGTTTGATGCGAGTTCCCTACCATGAATGGGGAAAGGCAATGGAAAAGGGAATATTTAGAAATAAATATCAGGTCAGACAGATATTTGTACCAGTTTCCTTCTTGGTTGCTGTCTGAAGCTGGAGGAAAGGCATGAGAGTGTGGGGGGATGGGGGATTTCAGAGTGGTCAGAGGAAGTTGGGGGATGAATCAAAATTAAATTTTACATGTATAAGTCTTTGGAGAGTTAGACATTTCTAACCTAAGGAGTGTCTGTGTTTGCTTTGTCCATAATAACCTCTCATAAAATGCTTATAAAACTGAATACTTTGTGATATCTCATTCTGTTACCATTTCCATTGTCTAGAGTTTGACATTGACATTGCCAGAAAGTAAAATTTCTGGGTCTAAGGTACATTTTCCCATCCTTCAGCTGGGTCAATGTGTTCCATGACTTCATGCATATATGCGAATGACCTACCCCCAGGCATCACAAATCCTCTTGATCCATGCCAAACTCCATCTCTACTTGAGTCGTTGAGTTTCACACAATTGAGACACCTGATTAAATACATATTGTCTCTCTACTGCAGTGGTAAGAAAGAAGAGGGAAGAATTTTGTGAATGGAGATATTTCTCTCAGCTAGACATGGCAACTTAATAGAAATAGTTATCAGGTGAGTCATCCTTGACTCATCCTTTATGAATGGAAAATTAAGCCGTGCAATGAAGTTTTCAGCCTTTGTTCTCAAGTCTGGAACATGCCTCACATGATAGGTTGTTGCCTAGGGAATCAAGATTATAATAGTTGGGTTCTTAAATAAGAAAAGTTCTTCTCAGGGCGAGATTGTCCAAAATGCATGTCCTCAACTTGAAGAACAAAGTCAGGTGTATAAAAGGCTCTTAATGAATATTTATTGAGTGAACTAATTTATGAATGAATAGGTTGGTGAGGAAGAGAGAAGAGCGGAGGGTTACTCTTAGTTTCTGGCTTGGGGAACAGTGTTGGCTTGTGGTAGTATTAACTAAGAGGATATACAGTAGGAGGAGGTCTTGAAGGTTGGGTTAAAAATCAGTGTTATGGTGAGTTCAGTTATGGACATGTTGAACTGAGGAGTCTGCAGGACATTCAAGTAGATACCTGGGTGTTTGTTGTGCAGAGTGTGTATTATGAAAATAAAAAAGGCCTTGCTGATGTAAAGAGAGTTTTGCCAGGATTAATTCTCTTTTCTTCCCTTCCACTCATTTAATCTTTCTTTACAGCTTTTCTACTTTCTTTTCACAAACATTTCTGGGTTGGCTGTCATTTGCAGAGATTTGTGTTAGGTACTGTATATACATGAGAAGGAACAGTTTTAACTCATTCATTTTACAGTTTTATTGAGCTCCTACTACGTTCCAGACCCTGACTCAGTTGTTATATTGGTCTGTATACAAGTGTACAAGTAGACATAGTCCCTTCTCAGGAAGAATTCAAATCATTTAAATAATAAGGCACAAATTCGTGAAACAAGTAACTGTTCAAAATTAAAGATCATTCTTTGCCTTCAACATAGGACATGTATATATTAAATGATTACTCCAAAGTCAAATAAATGATTTTTCAAAATTGAACAAAGATTTCCTATGAGAAATCTTTAGCAGGAATTAATTGGGCCATTCACTTACAATCCTTCTTACCATATTGAGCCTTTTAAGAATCTATATTTTTAAGTGGCCCTGCAGAGAAGTCCTTTGTCCGTAGTATAGATGGTGGGAAAACAAACCCCATAAGGTTTCCAAAGGTCTAGCTACCAGGAGGAGACTGAAGTTTTGAAAGGGTCCCTTAGTAATGGAAATGCTAATGATGACTGGAGTTCATTACTGTAATTGCTATGTTTTTGCAAACCTGAGTAATAGATGATCTCATTCAATCCATCAAGCACTGCTTTACAAATCCAGGAGTGTGAAGTTTTAAAAACAACAACATTAATTCAGTTGTTTCATTTTTAATATGAATTCTGACTAATTTAGCAAACATTTTTTAAAAACTTTAAAAGGAATACAAAATAAAACTATAATACAATGTACTTCTAAAAGAAAAAAGTCTGAAAATACCAAAGGTTGGCAAGAATGTAGAGCAATTAGAATTGTCATGTATTTCTGTTGGGATTAAAACTTGATACAAACACTTCAAAAAATTGTATTATAGTTTCTTATAAAGTTAAACATAACTACATTATGATTCCTGGCTATATGGGCTGAGTGCCTATTTTCACCAAAAGGTATCTACGAAAATGTCTATAGTAGCATTTTACATAGTACCTCAAACTGGAAACAAACCAAATGCCATCAATAGTAGACTAGATTAACTTGTTGGGATATATTCATACTACTACATACTACTCCTCAGAAATGCAAAATAAAACACAACTGCTCCATGCAACATGGATGAATGTTCAGCAAAAGCCAGACACAAAATAATACATGCTGCATAATACCATGTATATGAAGTTCCAGCACAGGCAAAACTAATTGATGATGATAGAGTAGTGGTTATGTTTACAGAATATTGGCTGGGAGGATTTGAGAGAACATTTTGGGGCGCTGCAAATGTTCTACATCTTGATCTGGGTGATGGGCCACACAGGTTTAAAAAGTTACACACTTTTAGGATAGAGATTCTTTAAAGGCATGAAATGGTAGGCAGATGAATTTTTAAAAGAACAAGATAATGAAATAATGTAAGTGGAAGAAACCATGACTATTCTGAACTTATAGTAGGTGATCAATAAAAGTTAATTAAAGTAAATGACCCACCTTCAGAGTCCAGGCAGCAAGCAATGTCAAGGCAGGCAGAGAGTAGAACGGTGGGATGCAGGGAAAAGTGAGTGGCTGGGGGCAATGATGGGTCAGCTAGAGACTTGCTCCCTTGTTTGAATGAACTGGACATTTTCCTGGGACTGCAGGTGTGAGCACTGCAGAGAGAGGTGTGAGATGTGTTCCCCTTCCGTGTGAGGAGTATGGCAAAGTGCCCATTCTGGAGAGTACCTCTCCCTACTTTGGCCCGGATGTCCTAGCCTCACTCAGTGGGGCCATATGGTCCTAGGGTTGTGCTGAAACTGATGTTTGAGGAACTTAGAAGCAGAGTCTGCCCACCATTTCATGGGAGGGGCAGTTAAGCAGCTGCTGAAGAGCACTCTCCACTTGGTCACAGTACATCCACCATGTTGGTTGTATGAGGCAGGCACCAAGGTCTGATAGGAAGAGCAAGGGTGTTCCCTTCCCATGCTTGCTCACAACAAATCAGAACTGCAAGCATATCACTTGGGCCCATTTGCTTATTGTCTTCCCAGCACCACAACCTTCCTTAGAGAAGGAAAACAGAATCTAAAAGAGAACAGGATGAGAAGGTCCCATTTCCAGTTTCCATTATTCCAACACCCTGCTGGGAAGCATTTGCTGAACATTCTTTGAACTTCAGTGTCCTCAACTGTAACAAGGGATCACTGCTGAGTCACCCACATCCTGGGCTCTTTAAGACAATAAAATGAGGAAGCTGATATAAAAATGCCTGTGAAAAGTTAAGCATTTTCCCAATTAAAAATAAAAACAACAGATGACTTGAACAAAACTTTTACACAAGAAAATACACGAGTGCCCAGAGAGCAAATGAAAAGATACCCAATATGAGTCATCAAGAAAATGCAAATTAATACCACAAATATCCCTTCATACTCACTCAGGTGACTAAAATTAAGGATTGACAATACCAAGTGTTGGTGAGATGGCAGAGCAACTAGAACTCTCATACGTTGCTGGTGAGAACATTAGCTGATACAGGGACTTTGGAAACTGGCCGTTAAAAAAAAATTAACATAACTCCTAGGTATATATACAGGAGAAATAAAGGCCTATGTCCACAAAAAACACTAGTACAAGAATGTTTATAGCAGATTTTTCTTAATAGCTGCATCCTGGAAACAACCCAAAAGTCTATCAACAGGAGAATTGATAACAAAATAGTGGCATAGTCATACAATGGAATATTATACAGCCATAAAAAATAGTGAACTTCTGATTCAAACTGAATGTATCTCAAAACAATATGCTGAGAGAAAGAAAGTGAGATAAAGTACATACTGTATGATTCAATTTATGTGAAATTCAAGAATAGACAAAACTAATGTGTGGTATTAAAAATCAGAGTAGAGCTGGCTCTGGGGTGAGGTGGGATAGGATCAACTGGAAAGGTGCAGTGTTGACATCTTGATTTAGGTGTTTGTTCACATGGGTGTATACATTTGTCAAAATTCATCCAACTCTGTGTATATTTAAAATCTATGTATTATAAATATGTAAATTATATGCTTCAATTTTAAAAGTTGTGGGTTTCTTAGTATTATAGAATCAAAAGACATTTTACATGTTTAAAAAGTATAAAAAATATGGACATTATATTACAGAAATTATAAAGAACAGAAATTATCCAATTAACTATTTTTGATTTATGTCCTTCCAGGATTTTTCTATATGTACATTCTTTTCTTTGCTGAATCAGACTTCTAAAGGTAATAGTGCAATGCTTTCATTTACAGAGGAAGATACTGAAATCCAGGTGGACAAACAAGTCAAGGTTGGTCCTGTACAAACCAGTTGGGACCGACTCAAAGCTAGTTCTTCAAGCTCCAACCCTGTGGTACTATAAAGAATATATCTGGTATATAACAATTTATATATAATAAAGAATATACCCCTGGTTCCTGGCACAGAGCTTCAGAAACCTTTGAAATTTCCTGAGTGATTGGAGTATCTTTGTTATGCTAATGAGGTGACTCATGGTAGCTAGCATCAGGATGGGGGCTGGTCCTTAGAAACACCAAATGTGATTAGAGGGTTGGGATTTTCAGTCCTCGAGGAGAGGAGAGGAGGACTGGAGATTGACTTTAATCCCATGGCCAATGATTTAATCAATTATGTCTATTTAATGAAACCCCAGTGAAAACTCTGGACATCGAGGCATGGTGGAGTTTCCTGGTTGATGACCACACTGATAAGCACGGAAACTCTGCATCCAAGACCCCTCCAGATCTTCCCCTACATGTATGCTTAATAATAAAGGTACAATCATAAGTACATTGCTTTCTGTGAGCTCGGGGAGCCATTCTAGTGAATTATGGAAACTGAGAGGGTCACGAGAACTCCCAAATTTACAGCCAGTTGGTCGGAAGTGGCCTGGGGCCCTTGAAGTGCAGCTGGCATTTGAAGTGAGGGCAGGCTTGTGGATGACTTTGCCCTTCACCTGTGGGGTCTGTGTTAACTCTGGGTACTTAATATCTGAGTTGAATTGGAGAACATCCAGGTGGGGTCAGACCAGTTAGGGTAAAAATGGAACAAATCCCTTTTCCTGTCCGATTTCTAGCTTGTCAGTTGACTTGGTGCCCATGCCAATGCCACCTTCTCTCATCTCACCCTAAGTGCCCTGAGAGTTCAGGTCTCAGTTCTCCACTTTTGTGATCCAGAACCAGCAACACCAATAACGCCAATCACTGACTAAGCTTTTACTCTGCACCAGGCCTTTACACTTCTCACCCTTCTAGCATACAATACCATGCAGTAGACATTATTATCATCCTTATTGTGCAGACAAGGAAGCTGTGGCTCAGAGAGGAAAAAAATCGCTGCTCAAGTCATAGAAGTTAGTAAGTGACGAGCCCTGCTGGTTCCACACCTGTTTCCTTCCGCTAAACAACATCACCTCCAAAGCCAAAATTCTCTTTCTCTTCTGTCAGTTCTTATGACTTTTGTCCCCTTAGCTCCACACAGAAACCATATCCTCTCTCCCCAACACTATTTCCATAAATATTTGTTAATTTTTATTTGATCACAAATGCATTTATCTGAGAACTAGAGTCCCTGAAGAGCAGGAGCAAAGCAGAGACCATTAAGAGACGAACTCTGCTCTGCTTTTTGGACCCTGTCAAATTTGTTATTCTTTCCACTGAACTTGTTAGTTAAGGTCAAGTCTTGTTAGCTTTGAAAATTCCACACTGGTCCCCAAGGCCAAGGAGATGACCCCAGGCATCTGGGAGGGATCAGGATTCTAATTCCAGGAGAGGAAAACAGCTCCCTGTTACTGATTGCTAGGGGTTGTGCTCTCCACAATTGTTATTTTAATCAATTTCCCTGTTCGGAGTGCAGGGCAGCAGCCTTCTAAGCATCGAGGGAAATTAAACACATAAATCATTCAACCGCCCTCCCTCCACCCCCTCAAAACACACATGGCGCTATGGAGAATTGCATCAATACAGCAATTAGTCCAAGGAGGAAGAGCTAGTCTCCCTCCATCTGATTCAAAGTCAAACTTCCTACAGCATACCTTGCATTTTCTACTTCTATTATCGTTTCCTCATAGTACATGACTAAATTCAGAAGATTTCCTATTAAGGAGATTTAAATAGCACACTCGTCATCAGATTTAATTGCATTCTTTCATTTCCTTACACAAGTCTGTCATTTTAAAAGAGTCTACAGCAAAGTCAGACACCTAAATGTTGGAAGCCATGTGTTGGGGCAGAAGAGAGAAAAATCTGGTTTCCAGCAAGGACCCCTATAATCTTCATTCCCCTTCTCTCGACTCAGGAAGAACCTATTTGATTCTCTCTGAAAGCAAGTTGAGAGTATATTGAATCATATATATATATTGAAGTTCAATTGTAGATCAGTTGATTATTTTTCTTCATTTTATTATTTTAGTAAGATATTTATAACATAAAATTTGCTATTTTAACCATTTTAAGCATTCAATTTAGTGGCATTAATCATATCTACAATGTTATATGTAGATATGACCACCATTATTTCCAAAAATTTTTCATCACCCCAAACAGAAACTCTGTACCCATAAAGCAGTAATTTCCTATTCCCCTGCTCCCAGCCCCTGGTAATTTCTAATCTTATTTCCATCTTTATAAAGTTCCATCTTGATAAACCTATTCTAGATATTTCAACTAAGTAGAATAATACAATATTTTCTTTTGTGTCTACCTGGCTTATTTCATTTAGCACAATGTTTTCAAGGTTCGTCCATTCATTTTGTAGTAGGTGTAAAAACTTCACTCCTTTTTATGGCTGAATAGTATTCCATTGTAAGAACATACTACACTTTGTTTATACATTCATCTGTTAATGACACTTGGGTTGTTTCCACCTTTTGGCTATTGTGAATAATGCTGCCTCAAACATGTACATACAAATACTTGTTTGAGTCTCTATTTTCAGTTCCTTTGGGTATATACCTAGGAGTGGAATTAATGCATCATCTTTTTATAAGCGTATGGGTCTGCACTTGCTCAGCCGTAAGATCTTCATATTTCTGTGACTGTCAAACTCTTCTTCCTCCCTCCATCCCTCTCCTCCTCCCTATCTTTCTCTAGAATAGTTGTTTCTTTTTGGTTCATGTGCCTCCAGACATTTTTTCTATTCATTACTAAATTTACAACCATATCGAAAATATGTAGTATTGTACAGCTATTTTTATATAAACACTATCATACTGTATTATTTTGAAAATTGTATTCACTCAACAAAGTGACTTTAGATACTTTCTGTGCAAATAGGTATAGATCTATCTTATTCACACTGGTGCATAGTATTCCATAGTAGGGATAGACATGGTTCATTTGGACTTTCCCTTGTTGATAGACATTTTGTTTGTATTCATGATTGCAACAGTGTTGTAATAAACATTCTAGTATGCCTTTTTCAGCCCATTTGCTAGGGCTTCTTGGATTGCTACCAAGAAGCTAAGTTGCTGGAACACACAACAACCATCTTTTAAATTTTAAAAGTCACTGCCTTGGGTCCTCCATAGAGCCTATAACCAGTTCACTTTTCTGTCAGTGGCATGTAAGAGAACCCGCTTACCCACATCTTCATGACATTGATGTTATGTGTGGCAGACGTAACCAGTTGTCTGCTAAAGAGTCCTGCTCTTGTTCTGTAGTCTAGAGTTGTTGCTAAGAGGCAGCCACCCAGTTAAGACTGCATTTCCCAGCCTCTCTTGCCTTTAGGTAAGGACATGTCACTGGTCTGCCCAAAGCAAATTGGGCAGAAGTAATAAGCTGGCCTGTACAAACCTCTGGTGCAATCCGTTTCTTGTAAGGGGGGCAGAGGATCTAGTGAAAAGCTCCAAGGCCCATGGGGGTAAACAGAGCCACCGGAGGGAATCAGCCTGAGCCTGTGAATGTCGTCATGGAACTGAGCATCTCTCCCTGTCACTGCTGATTGCTCTTTAGCTGTAGAGAAAATTAAGTCTATTGTATTAAGTTGCTGAGATTTTTGAGGTTTATCTGTTAATAGCAGCTAGCATTCTCTTACTAACATATTATTTCACTTTGGCCAATCTGATGAGTAAAAATTGTTTTAATTTGCATTTCCCTGGATGCTAGTGAAATTGGGCATGTTTTCATATATTTATTTGTCACTGGCACTTTAAATATGGACTCTTTTAATCTATAATAGTCTATTAATTCATTGTTATAACCATTGAGGGATAAATATTTGCCCTGGGTCCTATTCCTAGTAAGTGATGAAGGCAGATTCTAAACTCAAGTCTGTCTGGCTCCAAAGCCATTTGAGGTGGGGGATGGGCAGAGTCTGGGGCAAGGTGAACATTAGTTCATCTCGACAGGGGATTAGTTTTCACGCTTTTATTTTGCGTCATGGAAACCTGCCTTCAAAGGAAATTTTATGTGGTGACTTAATAACAGATGATGATGACGATGATAATGATGATGGTGATGACGATGAAGAAGATGATGATGAGCATCAGAGTCAAGCTTTTAGGCTGGAGGGAGACCAGGTCTTCCCATAGGAGAATCCTTATTACTTTTCTATATTCATTCATTTGTTCATTCATTCAAAAAATATTTGTTGAACATTTCTTATAGTTTAGGTACTGTTCTAGGCCTTTGGGAAACAACAGTGAATGAGACAAAATGTCCGCCCCCATGAAGGGCTAATGCATCACATAACTCCAGGGGGCATCACTCATCTTGTATCATATATAAATGGCAACTTCTGGAGCTGTGCAATGTGGTCCGCTGGCCCATGGACCTAACACTCTAGTGGAGATGACAGATAATAATCAGGTAGACAAATAAGTAGAGAGTATCCTAGCAGGGGCTATATCTGCTATGAAAAAAAGACAGCAGGGAAAGGGGTGTAGAGGGAGGGTCTTCCTGTTTATTGGGAGTACTAAAAACCCAGAGAAGGGGAAAACATGCAGAACTATGGAGTAGGAAATGGTGTTGTTTTCTTGCCTTGCGTGCCACACACAGGCTCCTCTGGGCTCCCATAAGCATTAACTGTAAGTAGAGCAATAATACTTAAACTTGGCTGCAATTAGAATCACCTAGAGAATTTTAAAAATTACTGATTCCTGGGTCTCACTCCAGGGATTCAGGTTTAATTGATCTACGGTGTCAACTGGGCATAAGGATTTCTTAAAACTTCCCTCTGTCATCTTCTGAAAGATCTTGGAATTGAGATGAGGAGATGGATTTAGCTCATCATTGATGTGGGGATTTCTCTTGGGGTTTCCCTCTTCTCACCTCCAAACATGAGCAGAATCTTAGAAGGCTTTGCAGGCAGGTTGATGTAGCCCTGCTGTGACACTTGGTTTTGTAGTGACCAACTGTCCTAGGTCACTAGTCACTTGACAAGCTGTTAGATTGGAGCAGAATTCTTCAAAAGCTCTGTCTGCAGGTGACCAGTTCCCCTCTCACTGTCATTAACTTGCATCCCCACCATCTGCTTACGTGTGAGATTGACATGTTTTTCTCCTCTGTTGTGACAGTGGCTTTTTTTTAAAATCAGAGACTATCAAAGGGTTTGTCCCAATTTTACCTTCTTTGAGATAATTCCTAGCTCTGTCACTTATTAGATGTGTGGTCTTGAGAAGGTAACTGAACCCTTCTGTCTTTGACTCTCTCATCCACAAATGGGGATAATGAGATCTACCTGGAGTCATATCAACCAGAAAGGGCTAAACAAAGGGTTAAATGGAAAGCATGTCATAGAGTGCCTGGCACATGGGCATCACAAATATTAGTTTTCTTTCTTCACACTAACGCCAAGACAATTATTGGGAGTTTTGAATAGAATTCTCCAAAAATTCCCATTGAGAAATGCCTGTGACTTGCTAGGTCTTGCTAATGTTTAAGGCCACACAAATCCCTCAGTCCATGGATGCAAACTTTGTCCTTCTACCCTAACTTACTCCCAGGCTTACCTAGGACTGGCTTGGTCCAAGTCAGTCATGATCAGTAGTGCCACACAGTGGGAGTACGGCTGCAAAATGTGAAGGAGGGATTTTCAGTTCCCATTAAAGGAGTTGAAAGATTGACTATAATTTTAGTAACTTTTGTCCGTTGAAGAAAAATGCCCTCCCCCATCAGATGGCATGAGTTGCCATTATATGGTTGTGGCATATATATTTTCTGAAGATGGCTACCATAACACATCCTATCCCACACCTACTTCTTACGATGTAACACTGATACTCCATCCATGAAGTGGTGGGAGTCCCTATTCCCTTCTCTTGAACCTGAGTGGACTTTTGTGACTACCCATGCAGCACAGTATGGCAGAAGTGAAGTTATGTGACTCTCAAAGGTAGATCATAAAAATTGCATGCACTTCCGCCTTGTTCTGTAAGGACTCTTACACTTGAAACCTAGCCATCAGACTGAGGAAACCCACAAAGCCCCATGGAGAGAATGCACGTTGTGTTCTGATTGACAGATGAGGTCCCAGCTGACAGCTAATATCAACTACCAGACATGTGAGTGAGTGCAGTGAGTCTTCGGGAGATTACAGCCTCAGAGGGTGAGTCACTCCCACCTCTCCAACTGATACCTGAGCAGATAAGCTATGCCAACTGCACCCTGTCCAAATTACAGATTCATGAGCAAAATAAATGATTGTTGTCATTTGAAGACACTAAGTTTGGGGGTGGTTTCTTACCTAACAACAGATAATGAATACAATAGTCATTTTGCTATACTGATATTTTGTTATCTAAAACCAAGTTACACTGTAGTTGGTTGAACAGGAATCTGCTAGAAGGGAAGCCCTCATTCCTTGAATGCAAGCATGTTGTTTCAGAAGATAAAGTGAAATTTGGAGTCAGGACTTTTGGGAAGAATGTTGACAAATATTCATTCCCTTTCCTTCCCACTGTGGAAAGAGGTTACTTCTCTGCCCCTCCTTGACTATAGGCCAATTTGCTACGGACCAAAGAGACATGGGTAGAAGGGGCAGTGTGCCAGTTCTGAGCTTGGGCTTTAATAACATGGCAAGTTCCCACTCGCCGTCTTAAGCATGTACCATCCACCATGAGAAGAACATGGCCGAGTAGTCACTGCTCCTTCAGTCCCAGCCCCAGAATGAAGATACACAACAGACCTTGACCAGACCTCAAGCCTGAGGCCACCTAGGCTCAACTGGGCCCAGGCAACCCACAGCCAATCTATAGCCAACTCACACACCTATGAGAAAGAAATAAGTGCTTGTTGCTGTGAGCCATGAAGATCTTGAGCTTGTTGGTTTGTGCAAGAGTAGCTGACAAATTCAGGAGGCAGCTGAAGTGGATCCATCTCAAAGACCAGATCATGTGTACAAGCCATGTCTAATATTCAAACTTAACTACTTTGAGTCCTGGTCTTGCTACTCAGTGGTCAGCTGTGTGACCTTGGGAGATTTGCGTAACATCTCTGAGCTTCCATTTTCTCTTCTTAGAATACAAGATGTTGTGAGGATTAAGTAAGAGGATGTTTGAGGGGGTCTGTTCCAAGATGCCCAAATAGGAACAGCTCCCGTCTGCAGCTCCCACTGTGATGGATGCAGAAGATGGGTGATTTCTGCGTTTCCAACTGAGGTACCTGATTCATCTCACTGGGACTGGTTGGAAAGTGGGTGCAGCCCACAGAGGGCGAGACAAAGCAGGGCGGGGCGTCACCTCACCTGGGAAGCGCAAGGCGTCGAAGGATTTCCCTTTCCTAGCCAAGGAAAGCTGTGACAGACTGTACCAGGAATATCAGGACACTGCCACCTAAACATTGTGCTTTTCCAATGGTCTTACCAAAATGGCACACCAGGAGATTATACCCCATGCCTGGCTCAGAGGGTCCCATGTCCATGGAGCCTTGATCACTGCTAGTCCGAGATCGAACTGCAAGGTGCCAAGCCTGGCTGGGGGAGGGGCATCCGCCATTGCTGAGGCTTGAATAGGTAAACAAAGTGGCCGGGAAGCTCGAACTAGGTGAGGCCCACCACAGCTCAATGAGGCCCACCTGCCTCTAGACTCCACCTCTCCGGGCAGGGCATAGCTGAACAAAAGGCAGCAAACTTCTACAGACTTAAACATCCCTGTCTGACAGCTCTGAAGAGAGCCGTGGTTCTCCCAGCACAGTGTTTGAGCTCTGAGAATGGACAGACTACCTCCTCAAGTGGGTCCCTGATCCCCGTATAGCCTAACGTGGAGACACCTCCCAGTAGGGGCTGACTGACAACTCATACAGCCCCGTGCCCCTCTGAGATGAAGCTTCCAGAGGAAGGATCAGGCAGCAATATTTGCTGTTCTGCAATATTTGCTGTTCTACAGCCTCTGCTGGTGATACCCAGGCAAACAGGGTCTGAAGTGGACCTCCAGCAAACGCTAACAGACCTGCAGCTGAGGGACCTAACTGTTAGAAGGAAAACTAACAAACAGAAAGAAATAGCATCGACATCAACAAAAAAGACATCCACACCAAAACCCCTTCTGTAGGTCACCATCATCAAAGACCAAAGGTAGATAAAACCACAAAGATAGGGAGAAACCAGAGCAGGAAACCTGAAAATTCTAAAAACCAGAGTGTCCCTTCTCCTCCAAAGGATCACAGCTCCTCGCCAGCAATGGAACAAAGGAGGACGGAGAATGACTTTGACGAGTTGACAGAAGTAGGTTTCAGAAAGTCAGTAATAACAAACTTGTCTGAGCTAAAGGAGGTTGTTTGAACCCATTGCAAGGAAGCTAAAAACCTTGAAAAAAGATTAGACGAATGGCTAACTAGAATAAACAGCATATAGAAGACCTTAAATGACCTGATGGAGCTGAAAACCATGGCACGAACTACGTGACGCATGCACAAGCTTCAGTAGGCGATTCAATCAAGTGGAAGAAAGGGTATCAGTGATTGAAAATCAAATTAATGAAATGAAGCAAGAAGAGAAGTTTAGAGAAAAAAGAGTAAAAAGAAATGAACAAAGCCTCCAAGAAATATGGGACTATGTGAAAAGACCAAATCTACGTTTGATTGGTGTACTGAGAGTGACGGGGAGAATGGAACCAAGCTGGAAAACACTCTTCAGGATATTATCCAGGAGAACTTCCCCAACCTAGTGAGGCAGGCCAACATTCAAATTCAGGAAAGACACAGAACACCACAAAGACACTCCTCGAGAAGAGCAACCTCAAGCCACATAATTGTCAGATTCACCAAGGTCAAAATGAAGGAAAAAATGCTAAGGGCAGCCAGAAAGAAAAGTCAGGTTACCCACAAAGGGAAGCCCATCAGACTAACAGCGGATCTCTCTACAGAAACGCTACAAGACAGAAGAGAGTGGGGGCCAATATTCAACATTCTTAAAGAAAAGAATTTTCAACCCAGAATTTCATATCCAGCCAAACTAAGCTTCATAAGTGAAGGAGAAATAAAATCCTTTACAGACAAGCAAATGCTGAGAGATTTTGTCACCATCAGGCCTGCCTTACAAGAGCTCCTGAAGGACGCACTAAACATGGAAAGGAACAACTGATACCAGCCACTGCAAAAACATGCCAAACTGTAAAGATCATCGATGTTAGGAAGAAACTGCATCAACTAACGGGCAAAATAACCAGCTAACATCATAATGACAGGATCAAATTCACACTTATCAATATGAACCTTAAATGTAAATGGGCTAAATGCCCCAATTACAAGACACAGACTGGCAAATTGGATAAAGAGTCAAGACCCATCAGTGTGGTGTGTTCAGGAGACCCAACTCACATGCAGAGACACACATAGGCTCAAATTAAAGGGATGGCAGAAGATCTACCAAGCAAATGGAAAGCAAATAAATAAATAAATAAATAAAAATAAAAAAAAAGCAGGGGTTGCAATCCTAGTCTCCAATAAAACAGACTTTAAACCAACAAAGATCAAAAGAGACAAAGAAGGCCATTACATAATGGGAAAGGGATCAATTCAACAAGAAGAGCTAACTATCCTAAATATATATGCACCCAATACAGGAGCACCCAGATTCATAAAGCAAGTCCTGAGAGACCTAAAAAGAGACTTAGACTCCTACACTATAATAATGGGAGACTTTAACACCCCACTGTCAATATTAGATACATCAACAAGACAGAAGGTTAACAAGGATATTCAGGACTTGAACTCAGCTCTGCACCAAGTGGACCCAATAGACATCTACAGAACTCTCCACCCCAATTCAACAGAATATACATTCTTCTCAGCAACACATTGCACTTATTCCAAAATTGACCACATAGTTGGAAGTAAAGCACTCCTCAGCCAATGTAAAAGAAGAGAAATCACAACAAACTGTCTCTCAGACCACAGTGCAATCAAATTAGAACTCAGGATTAAGAAACTCACTCAAAACCGCAGAACTACTTGGAAACTGAACAACCTGCTCCTGAATGACTACTGGGTAAATAACAAAATGAAGACAGAAATAAAGATGTTTTTTGAAACCAATGAGAACAAAAACACAACGTACCAGAATCTCTGGGACACATTTAAAGCAGCGTGTAGAGGAAAATTTATAGCACTAAATGCCCATGAGAGAAAGCAGGAAAGATCTAAAACTGACACCCTAACATCACAATTAAAAGAACTAGAGAAGCAAGAGCAAACACATTCAAAAGCTAGCAGAAGGCAAGAAATAACTAAGATCAAAGCAGAACTGAAGGAGATAGAGACATAAAAAACCCTTCAAAAAATCAGTGAATCCAGGAGCTGGCTTTTTGAAAAGATCAACAAAATTGATAGACCTCTAGCAAGACTAATAAAGAAGAAAAGAGAGAAGAAGCAAATACACGCAACAAAAAATGATAAAGCGGATATCACCACCGATCCCACAGAAATACAAACTACCATCAGAGAATACTATAAACACCTCTACGTAAATAAACTAGAAAATCTAGAAGAAATGGATAAATTCCTAGACATACACCCTCCCAAGACTAAACCAGGAAGAAGTTGAATCGCTGAATAGACCAATAACAGGCTCTGAAATTGAGGCAATAATTAATAGCCTACCAACCAAAAAAAGTTCAGGACCAGAGAGACTCACAGCCGAATTCTACCAGAGGTGCAAAGAGGAGCTGCTACCATTCCTTCTGAAACTATTCCAATCAATAGAAAAAGAGGGAATCCTCTCTAACTCATTTTATGAGGCCAGCATCATCCTGATACCAAAGCCTGGCAGAGACACAACAAAAAAAGAGAATTTTAGACCAATATCCCTGATGAATATCGATGCAAAAATCCTCAATAAAATACTGGCAAACCAAATCCAGCAACACATCAAAAAGCTTATCCACCAAGATCAAGTTGGCTTCACCCCTGGGATGCAAAGCTCTTTCAACATATGCAAATCAATAAACATAATCCATCACATAAACAGAACTAAAGACAAAAACCACATGATTATCTCAATAGATGCAGAAAAGGCCTTCAGCAAAATTCAACAGCCCTTCATGCTAAAAACTCTCAATAAACTAGGTATTGATGGAATGTATCTCAAAATAATAAGAGCTATTTATGAAAAACCCACAGCCAGTATCATACTGAATGGGCAAAAACTGGAAGCATTCCCTTTGAAAACTGGCATAAGACAGGGATGCCCTCTCTCACCACTCCTATTCAACATAGTGTTGGAAGTTCTGGCAAGGGCAATCAGGCAAGATAAAGAAATAAAGGGTATTCAATTAGGAAAAGAGGAAGTCACATTGTCCCTGTTTGCAGATGACATGATTGGATATTTAGAAAACCCCATCGTCTCAGCCCAAAATCTCCTTAAGCTGATAAGCAACTTCAGCAAAGTCTCAGGATACAAAATCAATGTGCAAAAATCACAAGCATTCTTATACACCAATAACAGACAAACAGAGAGCCAAATCATGAGCGAACTCCCATTCACAATTGATTCAAAGAGAATAAAATACCTAGGAATCCAACCTACAAGGAATGTGAAGGACCTCTTCAAGGAGAACTACAAACCACTGCTCAACAAAATAAAAGAGGACACAAACAAATATAAGAACATTCCATGCTCATGAATAGGAAGAATCAATATCGTGAAAATGGCCATACTGCCCAAGGTAATTTATAGATTCAATGCCATCACCATCAAGCTACCAATGACTTTCTTCATAGAATTGGAAAAAATTACTTCAAAGTTCATTTGGAACCAAAAAAGAGCCCACATTGCCAAGACAATCCTAAGCCCAAAGAACAAAGCTGGAGGCATCACGCTACCTGACTTCGAACTATGCTACAAGGCTACAGTAACCAAAACAGCATGGTACTGGTACCAAAACAGAGAGATAGACCAATGGAACAGAATAGAGGCCTCAGAAACAACACCACATATCTACAACCCCATCTGATCTTTGACAAACCTGACAAAAACAAGAAATGGGGAAAGGATTCCCTATTTAATAAATGGTGCTGGGAAAACTGGCTAGCCATATGTAGAAAGCTGAAACTGGATCCCTTCCTTACACCTTATACAAAAATTAATTAAAGATAGATTAAAGACTTAAATGTTAGACCTAAAACCATAAAAACCCTAGAAGAAAACCTAGGCAATACCATTCAGGACATAGGCATGGGCAAAGACTTCATGACTAAAACACCAAAAGCAATGGCAACGAAAGTCAAAATAGACAAATGGGATCTAATTAAACTAAAGAGCTTCTGCACAGCAAAAGAAACTACCATCAGAGTGAACAGGCAACCTACAGAATGGGAGAAAATTTTTGCAATCTATCCATCTGACAAAGGGCTAATATCCAGAATCTACAAAGAACTTCAACAAATTTACAAGAAAAAAATCAAACAACCCCATTGAAAAGTGGGCAAAGGATATGAACAGACACTTTTCAAAAGAAGACATTTATGCAGCCAACAGACACATGAAAAAATGCTCATCATCACTGGCCATCAGAGAAATGCAAATCAAAACCACGATGAGATACCATCTCACACCAGTTAGAATGGTGATCATTAAAAAGTCGGGAAACAACAGTTGCTGGAGAGGATGTGAAGAAATAGGAACACTTTTACACTGTTGGTGGGACTGTAAACTAGTTCAACCATTATGGAAGACAGTGTGGCGATTCCTCAAGGATCTAGAACTAGAAATACCATTTGACCCAGCGATCCCATTACTGGGTATATACCCAAAGGACTATAAATCATGCTACTGTAAAGACACATGCACACGTATGTTTACTGCAGCACTATTCACGATGGGAAAGACTTGGAACCAACCCAAATGTCCATCAATGATAGACTGGATTAAGAAAATGTGGCACATATACACCATGGAATACTGTGTAGCCATAAAAAGGATGAGTTCATGTCCTTTGTAGCGACACGGATGAAGCTGGAAACCATCATTCTGAGCAAACTATCGCAAGGACAGAAAACCAAACATTGCACGTTCTCACTCATAGGTGGGAATTGAACAATGAGAACACTTGGACAGAGGAAGGGGAACATCACACACCGGGCCTGTCGTGGGGTGGGGGAAGTGGGGAGGGATAGCATTAGGAGAAATATCTAATGTAAATGATGAGTTAATGGGTGCAGCAAACCAACACGGCACATGTACATATATGTAACAAACCTGCACGCTGTGCACATGTACCCTAGAACTTAAAGTATAATAAAAAAAAAAGTAAGAGGATGTTTGCAGTTTAAGTACCCAATACATGGCAGGCAATGCTGAAATACTTGTTCCCTCTTCCTCACTTTTATTCCCATTGCCACTGGGATTCACTGGATCTAAAAGTCTACAGAAGGGACTTTTAGGGAAAGAATTTAAGGGTGACATCCACATCTAAGATGTGTGATGGAATCTAAGAATCCCCCAAATCAAGTTAGCTCGGGAGGAGTCCCAGCCCGCTCTGGAAATTGTCCTGTTTTGATACTGTGAGGACTCTGCTGATTTCCCTTAGGGTTTAGCATTTTTACATGTCTCTGGCTATCTAAGCTATGCTGAGATGACGAAGATGAAGGGGAGTTTTGCTCCCAAGTGGGCCAGAGTGTGACAGGGGTGCATCCTAGGCCTGAGGGCTGATGGCATGAGAGTCTCAAAGGGGAAAAGTGAAACTCAGCTTTCCCATTAGAAAACTTTCCTCACATCATACATCACACACACACAGACACATACACACACATATATATATTTTATATATATATGTTTTATTATATAGATATTTTAGATTTATACATTTTTTATATTAAAATATATATATTTTTTAGAGATATATATATTTTATATATATATATATATCTAAAATATGTGGACATGTGGTATCCGTCAAGATCCAATTGGAAAGCAGAAGCACCATGACTATTATGAAATGAGAGACTACTTACATGGACATTAAACCTTCGCAAATGTGGGAGGGGCTTGCAAAATAAAGGTCCAAAAAGGGGAGTTGGGAGGTCAGAGGAAATTCTCTCTCTAGCCCTTCTGAAGCACTGGCATGGGAGGACAAGTTGGAGTCTGCAGGGCAGGCGGGGAGGTGGCCAGATGCACCAGCTGCCAGCGTGGGGTTCAAAGGGGAAGGGAGAGGCTGTGGAGGGCTGCTCATAGCCACCGCTGCTGTGAGATTGCAGCCCCACATTAGGGGGAAGGCAGCTGTTGGTCAGCAGGGCCAGAGCTGAGAAGACCTGGTTGCTGAGTAGGGGAGAAATTAGGATGAGGTAGAATCCACCAGCACCTTTTTGTCTGTCTTTGTCACTAGATCTGGCCACAAAGGCTATCGGAGAATAAAGGCTGTTGATTTACTTCTGCCCTCCATGTCTCCTGCAAACTTCTTTCTCAGCAACTCTACCTTAGAATCCTAAAGAGAAGGGGATTGTAAGAAGCAGCTCCAGTGCAGCCAAGGTGACACACTGCAAAACCACTGTTCATACACGTGTGTACACGGTTGCAAAATTCACACACGCACATGTGCTTGCTGGAACAAATTCAAATGAAATCATAGTATAAAACAGGAAAGCTAATCCTTCCATTTCTACCTTGGAGTAACACCTTAAAAGTCTTTGTTTTTCCTGTGTGTAGATGTAACACATATGTGTGTATTCATCATTATACATGAATAGATTATATATATTTACATCCTTTTTATATACAAAACCAAAATCAGGCCATAAATATTCTTTTGTAACTTATGTATTCAATGAATGCCTATGGACTTCTTTTCACATCAGTTTGTAGAGTTTTCTCTCATTATTTGTGTAGCATAACATTTTTTATATGGGCTGGAGATTTAGAGTGTTTCCTGTCTCTCTTTATTGCAAACAATGCCGCACAGACTCACACACATACGTTTCTGAGCTTGTACACAATTTCTATAAACCATATTCCTAGAGGTAAAATGTCACTTTTAATTTTACATTTTAATGACTCTAAATGACCCAAAAGTTTAATGACCCAAAATTCTTAATGATCCAAAAGGTTATACTGACCTACATGCTCATCAACAGTGTATATTTATTTCTTTTTTTAATTTTTTCTGTTCCTAATAGATTATGTCCACTTTTCTAATGCACCATTTGTCTTTTCATGTCCATGTGTTGACTTCAATATGATGTGAATATATTCTCCAATTTTGATTATCTTTTCATTTTGTTTGTGGTATCTTTTCAGTTTAAAAGTTTTATATTTTTTGTATTCAATCTTCTCCTATATGGTTTATAGGCTTAATCATATGTTTAGACAACATCTATACCCCAGGATTGTAAAACTTTCATCATATTTTATTATGGAGCTTTAATTTTTTTCATAGTTAGGTCTTCAAGCCACCTTGAGTTTCTTGTTATGAGTATGTAGTAAAGAATTTAACCTTGCCCCGAAAGACATCTAGCCTTTGATGTTGGTTTCTGGGAGTTATGCCCTCAGGCCTTGACATGATATTCCTGAAAGAAGTGTCTTGGTTTGCCTGGAAGCCTTGGGTCACAGTGGGTAGTCTAATAGTACAATTTATGGTCAAGCTGGCCATGTCTTAAAGTAGGGACTGGCCATGTGATTTAGGATAGCAGCTTAGGGTCATGAGGTATCAATTGACATGGAGAATGAACTCAAACACATGGGCAATCAATCAGTCAACCATGACTATGTAATGGAGCCCCAATAAAAACTCTAAACTCAAGGCTTGAGTGAGCTTCCCTAGCTGGTAATACTCTGCATACTGTCATGCACCAATACTGGAACAGTAATGCATCCTGGCTACACAGGGAGAGGACAATGGAAGCTCCACATTTAGTACGTCCCTGGATTCCACCCAATGAGCTCCTGCCCTTGGCTAATTTTAATC